>NC_141699.1:578039347-578666642 GCF_964263255.1 Lissotriton vulgaris | reverse complement strand
TTTTTAACAAAGAAATGTTTGAAGGTCTGGGTGGAGAGGACAGTTCGCTCTCCTCCGATTAGGAGAGGAGCTGAGAGTCACGGTTGAGGACATTGTACCACATCCCGTCAGTGCTCTAATGAAAACTTGTTTGATTGATTTCTTCATTGTTTTTTTTGTTTTTTTTAAGGCTGGGGTCTTTTGACCAGGACGCACAAGACCACTGCCTGTGGGGGTAGCAGCCTTTTTGACTTGCTGCTCTTCAGGTATGCATTTTTGTTTTGTTGGATTCTGCTGTAGGGTCTACTGCTTACACAGGTGTTTGCTGGGAGTACACTATCTGGCTGAGTGCAGCACCTTTGGTTGGTAGGTTCACCCCAAAACTCTTTGCTTTTTCCTAGTCTGTTTCTGTAACCTGGTGTTGGTGATTTTAGGCCTCAGCGCACTTTTTCACTGTGATCCAGTGTAAAGTGCGTGCGCTCTCTGTTTACGTGCACTGAGAGTGGCCTGCCCTCCCATAGGAATGCATGGGGATGTGTGTGTCCATGATAGTTCCTGATGTGTGAGGAATGCAGGGTCGAGTTTGGTATGTGTGAACTCGTGTGATTAAATGCTGTGCAATGATGCGCGCAGATTTATTGTGTCTAGTGTGGAAGTGCCACTTCTAGAAGTTGGCATGTCTGTGCAGTAAATGTGAATTGACTGTCTGGCTTGTGATTGGCTGGAGCTGGCTGGTGTGCCTGGCTCCAGGAGTCAGGATGGGTCTGCCCCGGTGGTGAATGGAGAGATCTGCATGTTGATAGGAGGGAGGAGTGCACCTGGGACCTGAATAGGGGTGGGCCTTCCCTCCACAATGCTAGCTCCACCCCCTGTGGTGTGTCTGATGTCCCTTACCTACCCTATGAATAGGCAGAGGGGCTGAGCAAAACAAAGTGCTCAAGAACCAGTTGCATTTGGTTCGCCCCTTCCCTGCACCTTTGGAAACAAAGGGATGATGTGTATAAAAGAGGGGCTGTGACCCCATGAGTTTGTTCTTGTTTTTGCAACTTGAATCAACCAGGGGCGTGCTGCTGCTGTGGCACAGGGGAAGGTTTGCCTCCCTGGGCCCTGCCCAGCCCCTGGATGCCTGGGAGGCTTGTTTCCCTTTGGACCCTTCTGCTGCCCCAGGACTCCTTCATCATCTTTGAGGACCTTTTGCTGTAAGCGTCCTGGGAGGGCTTTATTTCCCCTACATCAAAGCGCTCTAAATTGCCAGGAGGAGCGCTTTATTTATGGGGATGATTTTCCAGCTGAGTAGGAGTGTGTCTGCTCCGCAGCGCTCCCCTGCCGGGATCGAGCGGGTGCCCCCCCGCTTTCGAGAGTCTTAGCAGGAGCCCACCCTGCTTCGTGTTTTTTTTTTATTATTGCGGGTGCCACCCCACTCCTTGGGTTGTTTGCATGCGCGGGTGCCCACCCCGCGACTTTTATTCTTGAACCACAAGGGAGTCTACCCCTCTGGTGCCACTGCAAGGACAGAATCTGTCCCGACCGCGATCCGCGACCCGTCTGTTTGTGGGCGGGGCCAGTGGTACGGAAGCGGGAAGAAGAATGCAGCCAGAAGGAGAAGCTGGCTGGAGGATAATGGCGCCTGCCTGTGCGGGGCTCCCATGTGGACATTTTTTACATCCCAATATTCATGACACTGTTTTTTTGTATTACTATATTTTTTATGGAATATTTTATCCAAACGTATTTCATCTCTACACTGAGGGCGTTGGTGAGATGGATGCCTCTCACTAATTCTGAGGTATACTGCAATAGAATGCTCTCTGGCTGTCTGAATTAGTTGGAAAAGTGGTGGATGTTGCTGGCAGTCCAAATGTATGCACGGTGAGGAAGTGGCTGCCCCTGAAGAAACTATAAGGATGATCGCCACTGCTCTATTCAAACGTAGTCCTCTGGGGTGGAAAGCTAGCTCAAATTTGTTTTAAAACTCTTCAAGAACTGATCATTCATATGGCAGTACTCACAATCCTTGTCAGTTGGAACCAAGGGCGAACCCTTTTGGAGTAGCCACTCCTAATCTCAAATCACCAAATTGTTTTTTGACCATAGGGAGTTTAACGGTACTGCAAGGTTTGTGATGTTTTGCTTTATGTGACCCGGTGATCAAATCATTATCATGTTGTCTGGTAGTTTGGATATAATTACTTTTACGTGGAAAAATCCACAGCTCCTCAGAGTGCCACAGAATCACATATAGAAAGTATTCAAGGAATCTAGAGTTTCCCTGAGGTTTTCAAAATCCCAGTCTATTTCTATAGGTGGTCAGAGAGTCCTAGTGTAAAAGAAAACCTGACCTGCGACACGTAATCTAAAAAATAAGGGTTCATCACATATCTTCTATGGTTAAGGTTAAAAATCCAAGTCTTGGAACTTTATTTGTACCTGTGACCTGAAGGCAGCAGTTGAACCATGATATTAAAGACCAGGCATGACACGAGACAGAGGGCTTTATTACAAGTTTGGCAGTCCATAGGACCATCATCCTTGTGGTGGCAGTCCGACCATGGCCACACTGCAAACCTGCACGCAGTTTTACGAGTGTGGCGGTTGGACCACCACAGGACCACTGTGTCAACTGGAGATCTAGAATCTTGCGGCAATCGTGCAGCAGCCAGGAGCAGGATTATATTCTGGCGGTGCCACTGTGGCACCACCAAACATATTCTTGAGTTTCCTGTCCACCGCGCATTTCATGGTGGTGAGCCTGCCATGAAAATGGTGGTGGAGACTCCTGGAACTGGGGGTGCATGCATGGGGGCACATGATGTGCCCCCTGGAATTGCGCTCCTGTTCCTGCACAGTGTGGCATGCATGCATGCCACACTGTTCAGGAAAGTGCTGCAGGCGTTGTCAGGGTGGCGGGCTGCATGTTAGGCTCTCTTATGAGCCTAACAGCCCACTGCTGTGATACTGCCCCAGCACCGTCAGCCTGGCCAACATTAAACTCCTATTCTGGAGGGCAGATGCACTATGGGCTTTGGCAGTCCTCCAGCAGGCAGCTTAGTGGTTGCGCCCAAAGTCGTCATAAGGCCTAGAGTGTGGAGCTGTGGGGCTGACATAGGAAGTAGTCCCTGAAGGGGGTTGACTTTAGACGCCTCACAACGCAATACAAATCCCAAGTGTTTCAAGCTGGTCTTCAGAGGCATAAGTTGAATTTGACCCGCAAATCATGAGGAAAAGAATAAGGGGAAAGTAGAAGAAACAATCGTAAAAATTGCAGAGAAGAAATCTGTTAATTTATTAAGACTCCCAGTTTCCATTTCTTTCTGTTTTTTACAAATAAATACTGACAGATTACAATGCGTTTCCTTCCTGTATTTATTTTTAAAAGCAGATAAATAAAATAGAAAAAAGTTAACATCTTTTGAGAGACTCTCCATGAAATCCAGGCAAACAGCTGAGCAGATTCACCCCATGCGGAGTCAAAAAACGAGTTGAGGTTTCCTTAAATCATTGCCGATCTGAATAGTTATTTGTTGTATAATGCTGACATTTTCATATAGGTATATCATGTTATTATATTTTGTTATTTAGTTCCCACTTCGTTTAGTCACAAAACGCAAAAAATATGAGTAAATACCAATAAGATGGCTCAAAAATGCACATGGATAAATACAGAGGGAAATTAAAAAAATTAAATACCATAAAATCAGGAGTCCTATATATTATACAACAGTATAAGATGTAAAGGCTATGGAGTTGCCAGTATGTCGTGGACCCTAATGACATCTAAGAAAAATACCACCCTCTTGACCCGTTTGGGTAATTAGGTATATTTTAATAGAGGTGTAATTAATTCATGTCACCTCTGGACCTAGTGCCCCTACCTGCTGCTTTGCTAGCTTTGCCCTTCTAAAGGTGGGTGCCTTCTAAGGGCTGCAGACACATAGCATGCATCTGCCTAGGTGGGGAAAAAGAGAGGTTGTATGATCGAACAATGTGGGAAATACTCTCCATGCCTTTACCAAGCATTTTTTTTAGAAGGCATATGCTTTTTACAAAGTATGCCTTTTTCACTCATTGTTTATATCTATATATATATATATATATATATATATATATATATATATATATATATATATATATATATATATATATATATATATATATATATATAGAGAGAGAGAGGGAGAGAGAGGGAGAGAGAGAGAGAGAGAGAGAGAGAGAGATGCATATTCATATATATATAAACAAGGGAGACTCCCCACAACCCGAACTTACCTTAAATGCGTGGTAAAGGCATATGTTGTAAAAGCATATACATTCTAAAAACATGTATGGTAAAAAATGTGTGGTAAAGGTACAATGTGGTAAAAACCTTGTTGTAACATCTGATTCCCAACAAGAGATTGAGCAAGTTAGGATAGCATGTGTGGGGCTGTGTGACCTAGAGCAAACGGGTTCATGAATATACTTCTGGACCACTTTTCATGGTAGGGCACATCCCTCCATTATAATGATTAAAGGGGAAGGATGCTCCATATTTAGGACTGAAGATAGGTCACACGCGAGAGTACGTGTGAGTATTCGCAGACAGAAGCTTATGGTTAAGTTTGTGTTGGTAACTGGTTATTTCTAGCTTGGTGGAATAGGGATAGTTACATTTTTGTGTGACATGTTGTTAAATTCTATAATAACTATATGAAATTAAGCCTTATGAGTGAAATATGGGTTGGCAATACCTTATGAGACCTTTTTCACAAGAATGTGCCCATTGCATAAAAAGTCTTGTAAGCTCCTAAAAAGTGACTGGTTTGAGCAGAAAATGTCTGTTTGAACGGGTATCCTATATGCAAAAACTAAGCAAATGTCTGTAATGTGTAAATTTGTGAAATGACAGGTAAAAATAATTTCGCAAATTACACGAATTTCGCTAACCTGGTTAAAATTTCACCATCTGACGCTGGTGTTGGGAAATCTCCTGATTACTCAGTAGTGCACACTCTCTGGTAAAGTTACTCTTCACCCTCATCCAGGGATGCTTGTAAGCTATATTCTAATGGGCCTCTATGTTGATATATTTTCTGTCTAGTGAGCCTCCCAGCCATTCTCTGGGCCAATAGCTTAAGATAATCCATGTCAGACAAGCAACCTTGCAATGCAGGTTGTGAAGCCATCAATAACACTGATGGTACGGTGGCACCAGTCCCCAGTGCACCTCAATTGTTCTGTTTTTGTATACACAAACATGAGGATGTTACTCTGTTTTACTTGATTGTCTTAGGGCCCATGGCCTCTTTGCTATGCCACTACATTAGTATATGTGCCAGTACTCCCAAGTACAACATGATTAGAGCAAATGTCCACCATTTGGTGCATCTTGGCACTGAATAACCAGTGTTTATTGTTATCCAACTCCCCGGTACTCATCTTATTAACCTCTGAAGGATGAAACGGTAAGCAGGCTCACAAGAATTTGAACGTGTGGCTTTGAGGTCACACAAAGTTTTCTGGAGTGGATGCATTACTCAACTGAGCCACCAGATTGTATTGCAGACTCCCCCTCCGACCCCACTTCCACAAAGACCCATAGAAAAATGCCAAAATAAATGTGGGAAAGGGATGTCAAGCTGATATTGGGTGATAAGCATTGTTGCATGGCTTGAGGTCAGTGCTAGCCTCTTTACTGTCCCCAGGGTTTTAAGTGGACGGGGTCCTGCCGGTGCTCAGCACCAGCAGTTCTAGAAAATAGGTGCTAAGACAGGTCCCCATCTGCCTCTCCATTTTCGCCCTCACCCTCAGGATGAAAAAAACTTAACTCTGCAGCAGTACCACCCTTCACTGCCTTTGATGTAACTTTAAAGAGCCTTGTTATATAGGGCCTGATTAGGATGGCAGTGAGACCGTCACCGACAGGCTGTTGGTGAGACTGCCATTGGAACCATTTTAACACCTGCCACATTAGGATGGCAGGCGTAGGGGTGGCGGTTGGAAAGACTGACTGCCACGCATCCGACAGGCTCCTTGAGCAGTGGAGGGGGTTGTAGTCCCTACGATGGTGGCAGTGCCTGCCAGGCACCACCGTAGGGGTTACAATATCCCTTTCTGCTGGCCTTTTTATGGCGGTTAACCCACCATGAAAAGTCTGGAGGAAAGTGACTTTGGGGACTGTAGCAGGGCCCCCTTTCCCCGGGCCATTTATTTTGGGTGTTGGGGGGCACCAATGGTGCCCCCCAACATATCCCTGCACCATGTGGCAGGCACAGAATGGTGCAGCACCTGCCGCAATACAAAAGATGGACAGTGTGACTTCCATGGAGGAGGTCTCATTGTAATTTGGTTGACGGGACTGCCTACAGCATGTCGGGCGGTCCTGTTGTCCGATAGGGTGCGGACCTGAGTCCGCCCGCAATCCTAATCAGGCCCATAGCTCTTTCACAGCTCATCATTTCCGAACCAAAGTTTTTCAATATTATATACAACAAACCCCTAGTTGTTGCTTATTTATCTTATGCAACTAACAACCATTGACAAAGCCAATAGCTTGTTGTAGGTGTAATGTTTCTTGTTGTATTATGTATCTGGATTCAATGACAGAATCACCAAAATGCCAGTCAAGCGGCACGCTCTGCTAAGCACACATTTTTTGCTTAAGTTTTCTTAAACCACGCTCTTAATTACATCAGCCACGTCCCTTTGAGAGACCCCCCCTCCTGAGTTTTAAAGCCCTGACTGTCCCCATCTCCTCTTTCAGGCATCCACACGCCATCTGAATGAAACATAAGGCCTGAAATACTATGGTGGGCATAAAAAGCACCGCAAGCAGTCCCCTGTTTATGTGTTAGCAAAAATCCCCTCGAGGCTCTAACAGGATTGAACTCAGAGGGTCAGCTGTCTTAGTGATGTATGCGAGGGCTACCCACTTAGCTTCTCCCTCTCACCTTTCGATTCATCCATCATGCCAAAAGAAACACTGAGCATCATTTATAACTGCACAAGAAAATCTAAAGGTGGCTGTAGATAAGCCACAGTGGTAAGGTACCGCCCCAGCAGCACGTCCTGCTGTGACTCCTTACAGGAGGGAATCACTTTTAACAATGAGCTCAAACTAGGCCCATTCAGATTTTGGCCTCTCTCATGGGATTTCAGCTTGTGGGTTGAGGTGAAAGAAATGTCCCTATTAGCATCCATCCATGAGTGCTCTTTAAGGAGGAATTGCCAGAAGATTTTAGAGGAAAGTCTGTTTTCTTGCTTAAGAACACTCTGTCCCTGGCGCCTCTTTCAGTAGGTTGTTTTATCGTTTGTGAGGAGCAGTCAGTGGTGACCCCAGTCCCTCTAAATATATTTCATATTTTGATTCTTTCTTAAAGAGAAGAGAGCTGAAGCACACCCGCCCCATTCACTCAATGGCATTTTTCTAAAAATAAAAGGATTGCCTGCCTGGTAATCTGTTTCATGTTCATCCACCTTTGGATTCTATGAAAAACATCCAACACTTTTGTTTGTGACATAGCACCGAATATCACAGCCTTCACCATTTCTAAGGACCTGGAATAACAGATGTTACTATTACCTCATTTAGGCCACCATTATGACTAGTGCAGCTTTAGGAGATAGGAAACCGGCAGGCTAGAATCTCAGATTCTTGCTGGTATCTCCACACCTAAATCAAGCAGTAGGTGTCCCTGTGGAGCACCTGAGTCCATGCTCCTATTCTGCACAAATAAGTAAATCTTTATTATAACTATTTATGTACAATTGACTTAGAATATTTTTTTAAACAAATAAATTAACGTAAAGTACAACAACACTTGAAAATGTGAGTTTATTAAATACAACTTAAATCTACATATATTACTTTCCTTATACATATATACCTTCCATGAACTTATATATCTGTATTACTTTACTTCTAATTCAGTATCTCCAATGAACTACCCTATATCTCATCCTATACCTCTTGCAATATATCCTCTGCCTCAACTCTCGACTCTTCTCAAGCCTCATTCGACTACTTTTTCCAATGCACTACCCTATTTCTCACCTATACCTCTCTCAATATATCCTCTACCTCCACTCTTTGACTCATCCCAAACCCCATTCTGCTACTGTGATCCGTAAAATAACCTTTTATATACTCTTCCCTCCTTTACCCCGACTTGCATCATCTCATACCTGTTTTACTATTCAGATCTCGCAAAGAAGCCTTTTTAAACCCTTACCTCAGACTCTTCACCCCTCTACTTCACTTTACTTATCCCAAACCTCCTCCTACTGGTATGAGCTCCAACAAAACACTTTCCAGACCCTTCCAACTATTATCCCTCCACTATCCTTTTTCAATACAAACTCACATGTCAACCGCTCTAATTAATTTCACATCTCCCTATATTAATTCATCTTTAATCCTCTTTGGGTTCCGGAGTAGGGTGCCTCTCGCCAAAAAAATGCTTTGACGTCTCGTCAGGGGTAGTAAGCGCTATGTAAATGCAATTACAATAACAATAGTTCCCAGAATGGGGACTAACTGTGAACACAGAACGCCAGGTTAAAATCTGCATGATTTTCCCCAATTCCTGGTACTGTTCTCTGATGTTTACCACAACCAGATGGTAAATGTGAGGAGGAAGAGTGGGTAACGAGGTTGTCCAGGATGATGGCAGCCTATTGCATGGCTGACTGCTCCCCAGGTGGTGCTGGTGGGAGTCAGGTGGTGGCTGGGCTGTATGTTAGCCCAAGGTCCCTGCCTGGAGGATCTGTGCCATGGTTGTACTGGGTGCTGACCCACATCCAGGAAAACTGGTTTGGTGGCCTTGCCCGTGAAATTGTGGGTGCTGTGATACCAGCCGTTGTGGAATACCGCTAAGCCAGACTCGAAATGAGCACATATACAAACTTGCCAAATTAATGAAACATTTCAACATCTGGGGAGGGGGAGTGGCTGCAAAAGGAGTGGGATCTCATGCTAAGAATTGCTTCTGTAAGAGACACATCTGTTCACTCCACCCTTGAGTGTGGCTCACTGGTTAGAGGCGGCAGACCCGAGAGCAGAGGACGGCCAGGGACCAGGGTTCGATTCCCGGCGCGGCAGGTTTCTGGACCAGGGTCAGCGGACTCGATAATTCTCTCGCCTCGGTGCCCACTCTGATCAGCGATCACACTCGGCAACTCTGGGCATTAGCTTGCCTCATCTTCACTAACGGCCCCACCAGACCGTCGGGGATGCCTGGTCTCACCCTGGAGATACCCATTAAGGGACCATCTCTCAGGGAAGCCAGGAAGGGTTTCGCAGCGGTCGAAGCGCCTTGGGACCCTACGGGTAAGTAGTGCGCTATATAAATGACTATACATTTACATTTACATTTATACTCCATATAAAAAGAAAACAAAGGAACAAAAGCTTGTCAAAGCTGCTGTCGCCCATGCTCTGGGGTGTTTTCACACTCCTTAAATGACATTGGCTACTCAGAGCCTCTACAAATGACCCATATTGTGGAGTGGTTTGAAGCAGTTTTTGCTCCAGCTGTGTGATATCGGCTCCTCACTGGGTGACTGTGGGAGGGTAGCTGATATTTTGACATACGGTGGGGACGCTGTGTGAGTTGGCAAGTCTGCACATATGGTATTCAGGGTACTGACCTAGAATGCATCGACCTAGCGAGAATAAAATGTTCTATTCAGGACTTTAAATGGGATGAAAAAATGGGGGACCGGGGTCTCTCAACGGGGCATGGACGGTGTAATTAAGGGCATGTCTTAAAACACGTAAGTTAAAAATCTGTGCTTAGCATAGTGTGCCATCCGACTGGTATTTTGCTGCTTCTGTCATTGCATCTAGAAATATAATATAACAAGTAACATTACACCTACAACAAGCCAGAACTATTGGCTTTGTCAATGGCTGTTAGTTGCCAAAGATAAAAATAGCAACAACTACGGTTTCGTTGCATACAATATTGAAAATGCTTCTGTTCTCAAATGATGAGACTGGAAGAACTATAACCAGTCTCTTTGAAGATACATCAAAGGCAGTGAAGGGTGGTACTGCAGCAATGGTAAGATTTTTTTTTCACCCCTAGGGTGAGGGCAAAAATGGAGTCCCCGATAGGGACCCGTTTCAGTGCCTGCCTTTTAGAACTGCCAGTGCTTAGCACAGGCAGGACCCTGTCCACTTAAAGCCCTGGTTTTATTTGACATATTAAAGTCATGCTCCTGTCACACCAGGTGTCAGCAAAGGGGCCTTTCTCTGGGATGTCTATCAAGGCCGGACTGGGATCAAGCACAAGTCCTGGCAAAAATGTTCAAACTAGCCTTGCTCTTGTCCTCCAGCATATCTTGCTCTCTCCCTTTCTATTCATATTCTCTGTCTCTCTCCTTCCCTCCCCGCTCTCCCTCTCTATCTCGCAGCCATGTCTTTGCCTGTTGCAACTAACCACTGGGTTATGTAGAAAGCGACAGACGCACCAACAACTGCCATGGGACTTCAAAACGGTGCCAGCCTCCTTGGTAGCCGCCCAATTGAATAAATAGCATCACTCTGCAAAGAACAAAAATAGCAGAGAGGCGCTTCCGTTTTACACAGGGTTGGACTGGGACAGAAAATAGGCCTGGGCCTGGGCCCCAAAATCAAATGAATTAGATATCTACAAAAGTGGCCCATGTTGCAAACTGGTGCAATTTTGAAGTTGTAAAGAAGGCACTCTGTATAGGTGTTTCTGCAAGGTATAGATGACGGCACGGAAACAGGCATTGTTTTTGTTTAAAGTTAGGAAATCGTCAGTAAAAACCGTCCCATCAGACCACGAAACCCACAAGGCCATCCACACTGACATGTCAGACCAGCCTGTGGCGCACTGTCTGATAGAGCTATATATAGGCCAGTCCGACCCGGTCTCTATGCAATAGTGCCCGACTTCGCTGCCACTCACACTCGGCAGACTTCTGTCTGTCTGAGGGCTCATGCCAGCTCGGGGCAGAGGCGAGTCCTCTCAGGTGAGTGATTAGTAGCCTGGTGTACCGGCACGCCGTCTGCGAGAGAACGCATTGAAGATGCCACGCTCGTCTGCTCTCTGGTGGAATTCAGCCCACGCCTTGTTATATAAGCCACAGCGGAGCTCGCGCCACCTGTCAGAGCAAATAAATCTCCAGGCCCCCGTAAAACAAGCGACGCGTTCTCACGGGCCCGGCAGCGCGCCGCGCTCCGGGTTCCTGCTGGCTCCACAGAGCTGCTTTGAGAGGCGTCTACAGAGAATTGTATATTCTTTGTTTAACTCCTCTCGCGAGGCATCTCCGCACAGGCCCAGTTCCATAGGTACATTTTTCACTCTTAAACCAATTAAAATCAAGCACTGACTGTCCTACCTCGCCAGGCGATGATTTTGTAAGCATCTCAACTCTTATAGAGAAGGCACCCTATAGACGTCATCACCCTTATTCAAGCTGCTGCCCTAGAATTGAAGATGGTCTTGTGGGGGGAAAGTCCAAGGACATTGGCAAACATACCAGTTGCATCTGGTCAAACGGTGCTGCCTCCAATCGCCAGCAAAAGATGGTAGCACTGACCAGGGTCAGATTGGGAACGAAATAGGTCCACGGGAAACAAAATAAAAGTGGCTCCTGTTAGTGAATAAGAGAGCTAGAAGAGAGCCCCATGTTTGCAAATTTGGGCAGTTTTGAACTTGTAAAGACAAGCTGTGTAAGTGTTTTGTAAGGTACGGAAGGCTGTATGGATTTGAGCTTGCTGTAGGCAATGTTTGTTTGAGCAGTCTGTACTAATAAGAATTTATTGCTATCCAAAGTAACGCTTTTTGGCAATCTTAAATTAGCAAAAGATTGAGAGAAGAAAACAGTGAGGTTGTAAACCTATGTCTTGCAGTTTGCATGCAGCTCTGTGATGTCTGCTCACAACTCAGGAGGATGTATAAGAAGGATTGTAATTTATAAACTGCAAGTAACAAAATAATCTGTCTGATAAAAGAAGTAACCCTCTGGGCTATGTGTACAAAATACAAATCTGTGAACTGCATTTTACACATTTTCCATTGCATCAGGCACATTAAAAACTCTGTGCTAATTTATGATGAGTTAAAACTGTGCCTAGAAAGGCAGGACACACCAGCATTATTTTACCATTAATATTATCCCCTGAAAATAGACACAGAAAGATCAGAGCGGCCGAAGCAATATTTTAAAATACATCCTATTTGTGACAAATTAAGTAGGCAAGGCCATGTTTACTGTCACTGTTGTCCGTTTGTTGCCAATTTCCTTGAAGCAAAGTTTTTTTTAAAGAAAATGTACAAGTTGAATGTCATACTCTGCTTTTCACAACTCCACCGCTCGTGACTTCACCCTCTATCTGGTACCCCCACCCTTGAACCCATTTCATGGACTGCTGGAATACATTTTCTCTATTTGCAGCATTGCAGGGGGTTCTAGGCTTTGTTAAACCTTTCCTAGCAACTGTCCACAACGAGTAAAGAGAGTATTTTCCTACTTTTGACCAGAATTTCAGTTGCAGATATATTTCAAGATGCGTGGGGCAGGTCACGTGGTTTTGTGCCCACTCAAAGTTTTCCTTGCAGTGTAACTATGCTCAAATATTGCCATTATTCTCATTTTAATTGTGCATTTTCTGAAATCAGCAATTTTGTGCTGCTAATAAATGTGTCCCTAATAGACTTCAACAAAACAAGTACTGTGGTATCTGCTGTTGAGCTAGGGGATCTAAACTTGCAGAGTGCAAGGCTTGATGAAGCGAATAGTTTATATGGAGTGCAAGGAATATGTGGATGGTAAGAAATTGGTTGAGGGTAAGAGGTAATTACAAGCAATCATAAATTATTTTTTCAAATGTATTAAGGTATCCTCAGAAATTGACAAGTTTAACTCTGGAGATGACATTTTCCAAAATCATCCCATAATATACGTCATTGCAAATATTACTATTGCCAACCAATGAAAGCTGGAGACCTGATCATCCCAGGCCAGATTTAAAGTTGTGATTTGCGGTTCACACAGAGCCCTCTACAGAAAAAGGATTACCTTCTAAGGTTTCCTACACACAAAGTAATGATGATAAGCATTGGCAATGCCTTTAGGTCTGGCTTTTAAAGGATGTTTTATGGTAATATGAAGCATCACAAGCAAATAGCAAGGGAATGGATATGTATTTGCATGAAGCAAAGAACTGTAGAATTATATTGGTGTAGGTTAAAATGTCAGGTGACAGTTGCTTCCTCAAGTCAGTCCTACAACTTCATGTAGGTTAATGACTGCCCTCCTACCGTCTCTGCTGCCGCGAGAGAACAACCCCATAAATTATATCTAGTTAGCTAGCTAAGGCACATCAATAGCCTTACAATGGTATGTGCACGCCTTTGAACCTCGAAGCTCAGGAGGCTGAATAAATAAACAAAATGGTCACAAATGTGCTAATGGCATGCACATTTATGTGAAAGCACACAGGTTCTGCTAAACATTGCACCTTCCCTTCAATGTCTAACCTCCCTCCTCTTCTTTAACACCAAACACTCATTACTGGCATGCTGAGTAAACACTTAGGACCTGATTCACAAAGGTAAACTTGACTTTTGGTCTAAGTTTAAACCAAATGTTTAACTTTACTACTTTTTGGTATTCACAAAGGTAAGTAACAAGAAGTATCTTTACGTCCACACTCGGGGAGGAATCTCCGCACAAGTGAGGAGATTCCACCCTGAGTGCAGACGCAAGGCTACTACTTACCTTTGTGAATACCAAAAGTCATAAACTTAGACTTTTGGTCTAAGTTTACCTTTCTCAAGCCTAAATCTAACTCAACTTCCTTTCCAGTCTATGCACACCAGTCCCAGGCTGTCTCTTCCCCCTTATTGATGTTCTCTTCCCCTAAGTCCCAGGCCCTAAAGCTTCCCTGATGTCTCTGTATTTTAGCCTCATCTCTCTCTTTCACTTCCTTCCAGTGACAACAATACACTTCACTATACACACTTTCTCCACCTATCCTACCTGCTTTCAATACTCTTCCTCCTTATTCTCCAAAGGGTGAGAGGTAGGCATTTGCACACCTAAGGGATTGAATATTACCTGGTCACATTCTTGAACTGGGCAGTGACACAGTTAACGCACATCCACTGACATCACGCGCCTTCGCATCATCTGTTGTTTACTCAACTGCTCCCAAATGTCTCCCCAGTGTGTTAACCAGGCCATGGCATTATGAGTGATTACCTACAGCTGTATAGTGCTCTGATTTACATATATGGCCACAAAGGGGTGTGGTTGTGATTGTCAAATGGTCCACTGTGAATATATGCTATATTGGCAAGGGATAGATAGCTTTGGAACACTGGCACAATCCAGGAAGAGGTGTCGCGCCGCGGCCAGGGCGGCTGACTCTGGAATCTGGGGATCACAGTTCGATCCCTGGTGCCGGTGGCAGATTAACCCAGCACCATGTGACTTTGGGCAATAGCTTGCTTAATCTTCCCAACGGTGCCTAGAGACGCTTACGGGGGATTGTTTGCGCTTTACAAATGTGGATTATTATTATTAATTACTTTCACTTTCAAAATGTCCTAATTGATGCAAGTGTGCTTTATAAATGAGTCACTCGTATGAGCATACCATGGGCATACATATTTTTCTATGAAAGGTGTAAAGACAAATATCCTAGCGTAAGACATTCTGGGGATGGATTTGTTTTGCATATGTCGCCCTAAGTGGGAAAGGTGTGCCCAGAAGTGGGTCCCATGCTCACTACACCACTGGATTCAAGCTAGCATGGCTGATGAAGGGTGATGCCTTGAAACCAGACCCAGGATGCTTGTTTACATTGCAGGGAGCACCTGGCTTGGCAGTTCGGGCTGGACTGTTCCCACAAGGAAGAGGGTCAAGACTGATTTGCATATGGGTGGGTCCAAACTGGGGTGGTGTGATGAGCAAAAGAATGATGGATTTATCCCAGATCCTTGTGACTTGGGGTGAATGTTTACATTGTCCAGTATTCTGTCCATCAATTGTTTCTTTTGCATATGTTGCCCTAAGTGGAAAGTTTATGCCCAGACTTGTGTCCCGTGCTCATTACATCACTGGATTCAAGCTAGCCTGGCTGATGAAGGGTGATGCCCTGAAACTGGACCCGGGATGCTTGCTTCTGGTCCAGGGAGGATCTGGCTTGGCGGTTCGGGCTGGACTGTTCCCACAAGGAACAGGGTCAAGACTGATTTGCATATGGCTGGGTCCAAACTGGGTGGTATGGTGAAAAGAATGATGGATTTAACCCAGATCCTTGTGACTGGGGGTGAATGTTTGCATTGTCCAGCATTCCGTTCATCAATTGTTTCTTTTGCGATGGCCTAACCAGCCAAGCGTTTTTTTCTGTTCAGTAAAGTGCAGATTCAGGCCCTCATCTAGTTGCTACACATGCACTGTGAACTTGTATTCCTTGTGAAATGGAAATAGGCACATGTGGCTTATTCTAAGCCAAGCTTCTTTAATGAGTAGCTCGTGAGCTACTGCTACTAGTTGTACTCCAGCTATCTGTAAGTTTCTCTCCTCTGTGCAGCCAGGGCACTAAATTAGAGTCTTTTAATTTTTTGAATTAATATATATATGACAAATTTGAAAAGCCTATATTTGAAACAAAAATGTGTGTATTTGCAGAATTCATAAGCTGATGTTTAGAGTAGAACAGTTTAATTTCCAAACTATAGTTAAAGCTCATGTTTTGAGTGATCAAATGCAAAGACTATGGGGAGACTATTACTAAATGTATTATATTGTTGCCAGAGAATTGAAGTGATGGCTTTTATGTATTACCTATGTAAAGGCACTCCTCATTCACAAAGCATTTTAAGGTTTCACCTAGACCGCGCAAGCATTATCCCTGCAAAACTTTTTATTTTACATACAGTGGACTTACAGCATGCTCACACCTTGCCATTGGTTAGCTTCAGCGTCGCTCTCTTTGGCTTTGTTCCCATTTGTTATGGAATGCATGGGTCATGGCCAGTGGTGAGTCGCATAGAGCATGATGCGGGGTGGGGGGTGGGGCAGGGTGGGGGGATTATAAACTCGAACATACGACGGAATGGAGGAACAGAATAATTACTTTCCTCCATTCCGTCCTATGTCCGAGCTTACTACTCCTCCGCCCTGCCCCCCCCTGCTCCACCGCCCTGCAGCACGTATTATGCGAGCCGTCACTGGTCATGGCCGCCTCTTGTGTTTGGCCCTCCCCTGGAGCATGAATCAAGAACCTCGGCCCTTCCACGACTCCTGCTTTTGTAGCTACTGTTTTTTTGGATACAAGCACTCCATATAAGTGCTTGTGTTTTCAGTCCATCTCTCATATCCCTGTCCATGTAGTTTATATTCCCTCCTACATGCCCCTTTCATTGTTGCTTCTTTCCCTCCCCCTTCCCTAGCCGAGCAACCAGGGTTCAAGAGAAGCTGAATTAGAGTCCAGGACTTGGAAATGAAAGGGCCCACTTCCCTACCAAGTGACTAGTGACTATCCACCCACTGGGTCAACCGTTGCATTTGCCCCACCAAATAGTAAGCCTCAAAATCCGGGGCTGCCACATCACCATCCCCTACTTGACCCTGTAATTTAGTTATTACCACTCATTGCTGACCCGATCCCCGCACAAATGCAATCAAGACCAACTCAATATCTTAAAACACTCCGTGAGGAACTAGTGTGGGCAGCACAGTGAAAAAATAAAGCAGCTTGGAAAGTGCTACTATTTTAGCGATGGCCATACAGCCGACCACAGAGACCAGCAAGTCTTCCAAAAGCCCACACTGTTCCTAAAGGCCTGGGAAACTGTGCTCACATTACCCTCCAATAGATCCTGCTTGCCATGGTATATTTTAACCCCCAGGTTTTTCAAGCTGGTGGGTTCCCATTGTGAGCCCCTTGATGCCAGGGTCAGCCGCATTTCCGCATGCAGAGGCAATAAACTAGACCTTTGCTAAATGACATCAGGCCTGAGACTGCCCCAAAGTGATCTAATAAGCCCACTGCTCCCACCCCATCTGCCAAAGTATAATTGAGAAACAATAGCATGTCATCTGTATATAAAGCAATATGATGCATCGAGCCACAAACCTCAATGTCCCTTAGGAGATCTTGGACCTCGCTCTACACGCCAATGGCTCACCCAGCACCTCAAAGAGCAACAGAGACAGTGGAAAACCCTGTTGGGTTCCCCGGCTCACCGCAAACTCCTCTGACATCATACCACCCGTCTTCATCTGGGCTGTGGGGTTGAAGTACAAGAGCCTTGTCCAGTTCACATATCCACACCCCAGCCTCGTATTTTCTAGTACTCTATGGAGGAACTACCATTCCAGCACTATCAAGGGCCTTTACAACATCCACTGCCATAACTACCACCATCTGTTTGTGAAAAGTGTCATCTCCCATCACTGGTAGGAGCCTTCGTATATCAAGCACACAATTCCAGTCTGGAATAAGCCCCCTGGTCCACGTGCACCAGTCGAAACATGTATAGCAGCCAGTGGTGTGCGCAGCCCTATAAACCTACACCAGCTTAGGTGCACAGGTATCAACGTACGTGGCATGAAACATGACCGGGTGCCCATCCATGCCAAGCACCTTCCCCCAGGCCATATGCTTCACGGCGGCTTTAATCTCAGACAACTCAATATCCCTATCTAGTGACAAAGCCTCCTCCCTCATAAGGATCAAGCAGTAGTGGAAGTGGGTCCAGAAAAGTGGCAATCCCTAGCAGCACATGGTTAGCAACACTTTCATAGAGTGATGCATAGCATTCCCGGAAACTGCCTTGCCTATAAGTCCTCTCCACTAGCTGTCCACTCCCGACAACTCAAGCTCCAGTATCATAGAGCCCCCCCCCAAGTAATGACCCAGATTTATCCCAATCAGAGTGAGCCTGGGCCCTATATTCTCAGCAGTCGAAGCACCTGAGCTTCTCTACCCGGCCTGCCAGAATTTCCGTGACCTCCAAAAGCATCCGTTTTAAATCTGGATTCCCTGGTCTCCGCATCTCCGCCTCCTCAGACTCAACCTCTCACTACAGAGTTCACCGCACACCCTCTGCCTCTGCAATACATCGTCCCTGGATCACTACTATAGAAGAGTCCCGTTCAACCTGTGAAATAAACGCCATAGACTCATTGAGCTCAAAGTGCTTCCTGATCGCCTCTGCAATTGAATGCTGGAATACTGGGTCCTCTGAAGCCTCAACCTTTAATCGCCTATCAGAGATATGGCGGTGGCCCAATTTCCAGTTCAAGGATAACAGAACCAGATTGTGATCTGAAACTGTTCCGGTCAGATATTTTACTGCCTGCACTGCCACTGCAGCCCAAGAGAGCAAAGGAACATGTCAAGGCAGATGTACAACTTCTGCAAACTCGTAGAAGACCTTATCCAGTGGATGGGTGTGCTTCCATTAATTAATAAGCCCCAAATAAGGTTGCTAGTCCTCAACTTTTTGCTCAAATTTAGTTACCGGGAAGTCCACCAGGGGTGGATGAGATCTATTCAATGTGAAGTCTGCAAACCTGTTAAAGTCACCCCCCCAGATGGACAGAGTTCACCAGATAGGGCACCAAAACCTGGGACAACTCATCCATAAAGCTCGGCTTGCCAACATTTGGGGCATAGATGATTACCGTCAAATCCCATGTAGCCAATCTCACAGTGACTGCCACATACTGTCCAGCCAGGTGCACCTCCTCACCAGTTTTCTGGAACTGGACCCGAGAGTGTTCCCATATAAGGACCCTACACACAAATGCTGCGAAAGTGGTTTAATAAGTTTGGCCCCACCAGTGCTTATGAAGTGCTAATCCCTCAGTAGCTATGAGGTGGGTTTTCTGAAAAAGGGCTACATTTACGTCTCTTGATGTAGAAATATACTTTGCAAAGTTTGAACATATTATTAAGCACCCTTACATTCCAGGACATGAATTTAAATTTCATGGAGGTAGCAATGGGATGTAAGCATTAGAACTTTTAACAGCCAGGCAGTGGCCATCCCCACCCCGGACCACAGCAAGGGAGAGACCAAACAAATGGCACGGCTCAACCAAATAAAAAGAAAAACAACCCCATCTCCCCAACCCCAGGACAGGAAGGTAATATTCCCCCCAATCAAACCAGCAATACAACACCAACCACATGTGCAGTGAACACATGTTAACCAACTTGAGGGGGGAACACCCGTGTAGGCGTCTCCCAGCTTCTCACCATACCATCCATGCACATCCAGGTTGAACAATGGACAAGGGGGCTTAGACTACTTACAAGTTGCTGAAGCCACAAGATCCCCCACAAACACCCTCTGAATAGCACCCCCAACAGGACTTGAAGTTGATCATCTGCATTGTAGGCCGTCATCTGAGGTAACACAATATTTGAGCCCGGTGTAAATATTGAGGCCCGCTAGAGCCAGTGTCTCTAATTCCATCATCTCCCACAGTCAATGAGGGACACGTCCCCACCACACACATGTGCCGCCACCTTCATTGCAATAAATTTTCCATTTTGCACCTGAAATTTAGAGGGTATCACCAGGTTATCACTATTCACCCTCCTCCTAGATTACTTCTAAGAGGTCATGCGCCCCAAGGCTTTGGGGAAAGTTTTGGAGTGTGAGTGATCATCGATCCACTCCCAGATTTCTTGCGGTGATGTAAATCACTGCACAGCATCCTCTGTTGCCACTCGACGTCTGGCTGGTAAAAAATTGCAGTTTGAATTCCCATCTGGCAGAGGTGCTTTTTAGCTTCCAGGAAAGTGGCCCACTGCTTCTGGATTAGGGGTGGCTGGAACAAGTGGAGTTTTACTCCTCAGAGTTCTGTGTAGTTACATGAAAACTCCCCGATATTCTATGGACTAACTCAAACAGGTGGAATTATGCATGTTACGCTGCTCTCGCTGATTTTTAGAGCTATATCCAGAGTTTTGAATCTCCTCTCAATGGCTTCAAGGAGACCCCATAAGGACTCGCCTTCAAGGGACATTTCAGTCACAGTGCGTTCCGTGGCTGTGACCTGCTCAGCCAGGCACTGGTCACCATCCCCCAAAATCCCCATATTCTGCCACCACTGTGCCCATTTTCAAATCAAGGGCCTCACTGGAGTCAGTAATTGTCTGCAGGATAGTAGGTAAAGTTGCCCCCTTGTGGCTTACGGTTTGGTCAAGTGCATCCCAACCACCATCCTCAAGGTCATTGGTGGGCATTGTGGTCAGCAGGTGGGGTCCACCACCTTCTTCTTTGAGGCCTTGCCCGTGGTGCCCTCCACCAGTTGTTGTTTTTTCAGCAGGTACCCCTTTTCAGCACAGTCATCAGTTTTCCAGGCAACCAGGTCCCTGCAGTTAGCACCACAGGGATGGAAGACCTCAGCATGTAAGCATCTCTCCGTGGGGGCCAGGTCTTAACCCTTTCGATGCTGATGACGAGCTGAGCTCGGCATCACCCACGGGTGTCGTGTGCTGATGACGAGCTGAGCTCGTCATGACAGCAGCAAAATGGCAATTTGCAGCACAGCGCAAAAATCACCGCAGCAGCGATGCGGTTAAACAAAATCCCCATATACCCGATACATCAATAGCCAGCAGGGACAGTAATATCAGGACACCTCCAGGCCCAGGCTCTAATGACGATAATGGGCCTCGGCCCAGGAGCACTTCAGGATGTCCTGGGATCAGAGTGATCAGCCGGAAGCTCAAAAGCTTTGAAATCACTCCATTGGCCATGCCCCCTTACAGAGTAAAACTTGTTTCTCCTGCGTTCTTCTACTTTCTCCAAATTATAGTGCTCATTAGTACAGTGCCTCTGTGAAACAATATAAAAACCCATGAGGGTGCCTTCTCTTCAGAGATTAAGAACCACATGGAACTTGAACTGTGGCTCTGATGTATGCCTTTGACTGCATTCCTCTGGGCCACTGCACTCTACGCCACTGCACTCCACGTCACACAACTCCTCTCTATGCAATTGCACTGTATGACAATGTACTATACGACAATGCCTTTTACAGCACTCTACTCTGCACCAGTTCACTCTTCACCAATGCCACTCTACTCTGCTCCACTGTATGCCACTACACACTACTCTGTACCACTCCTCGGCACGCCACTGCATTCTACTCTGCACCACTCCACTCAATGCCACTCCACTCTACGCCACTGAACTCTATGCTACTGCATCCTACTCCACTATACTCTGCACTATTCCATTCTACGCTACTCTATTTCTCTGTGGACCACTGACCTCGATGCCACTGCACTCCACGCCACTCCAGTCTACATCTCTCTACTGTACTCTACACAAATCTACTCTATGAAACTGCACTCTACAGTACTCTGCACTACTGCACTCTATGTCACTCTATTCTGTGCCACTCCACTCTATGCCAATTTACTCTATGCCACTTCACTCTGTGCCACTATTATTCTACTCTGTACCACTATACTCTACGCCAGTGTAGCATATGCCACTGCACTGTACTTTGCACCATTCCACTCTGCACCATGGCACTCTACGCCACTGCACTCTATGTAACTGCACCCTATGCCACTTCATTCTACACCAATCTTCTCTATGACACCCTACTCTACTCTGCACCACTGCACTCTGCACAACTGCACTTTGCACCACTATACTTTATGTTGCACCACTATACTCTACGTTGCACCACTCTACTCAATGTCATTGCACTCTACACCACATTATTCTGCACCACTCAATTCTTCGCCATTGCATTCTATGCCACTGCACTCTATACCACTCGACTCCACTCTGCACATCTCTACACTATGCCTTTGCACTCTATGCCACTGCACTCTATGCCACTGCAATCTATGCCACTGTACTCTACCCCAATCCACTTTATGCCACTGCATCCTAGTACACTCTACTCTAAAATACTATACTCTACACCACTGTAATCTACCTCACTGCATTCTATTCTATGCTGCACCACTCCACTCTGCACTATTCCACTCTACACCACTGCACTCTGCATCACTTTACTCCACAGTGCAATAATCTATGTCACTGCACTCCATGCCCCTCTATTTTGCACCACTCTACTCTACTCCACTGCATTCTATGCCACTCGACTCTACGCAGATACTACATCACCCTACTTTGCACCACTGCACTCTATGTCACTGTACTCTATGCCACTACACTCTATATGCAAATGAAACAATTCATGGACTGAATGAGGGACAATGCAAACATTGCTTGTTTCCGGTCCAGGGAGGACCTGGTCTGGCAGTTCGGTCGGGACTGTTCCCATGAGGCACAGGGTCAAGACTGATTTGCATATGACTTGGTCCAAACTGGGGTGGCGTAGTGGTCAAAAGAGCGATGGAATAAACCCAGATCTATTAACTGGGGGGAATGTTTGCATTGTCAGCATTCCTTCCATCATTTGTTTGCTGTAACACTTTTCGCCCTAAGTGGGATGGGTATGCCCAGACGAGGGTCCCTTGCTCACTGTGCCACTGGATTCAAGCTAGCCTGGCTGAAGAAGGGTGACATACCCTAAAACCGGCCACAGGATGCTTGTTTTAGTCCATGGAGGGCCTGGCCTGGCAGTTCGGTCTGAACTGTTCCCATGAGGCACAGGGTCAAGACTGATTTGCATATGGCTGGGTCCAAACTGGGGTGGCGTAGTGGGCAACAAAATAATGGTTTTAACCCAGATCTTTTGACTCAGGGAGAATGTTTGCATTGTCAGCATTGCGTTCATCATTTGTTTGCTGTAACACTTTTCGCCCTAAGTGGTATGGGTATGCCCAGACGTGGGTCCCTTGCTCACTGTGCCACTGGATTCAAGCTAGCCTTGCTGAAGAAGGATGACATACCCAGAAACCGGTCTCAGGATGCTTGTTTCCTGACCCGTTTGTTTGGATTGCACAAATAGCCTTTTTACCAGGGTAAAACAACTTTTTGGAATTCAAAATCTTTGGTTTTGCACTGACATGGAGGTACACACACACACACAAACACACACACACACACCTACATACATATATACATACATATAAAAAAAACGTCGAGGTAGACCCAATTCGGTGCTTCTTTTTTTATTTTGCTTTAAAGTGCAACCACATATACCACATATATATATATATATATATATATATATATATATTTTTTTTTTTTTTTTGAGAGAGAGAGAGAGGAAGAGTAAATCCACTCCAAGGGACATGAGGTGAATTTGCAGAGTTGCCATGCCCTGCAAAGTTGTGCAAACTCCCAACACATTCTTGGATTTTCATAAACTTCTCACTGACACTTTTCAAACTCTGAAAAGGTTGGAAATTTGCTCTTGGAAAGAGCAGGTTTAAATTCCTTTCCAGAGTGGGAAGATGATGATTAAGCCCCTGGCAGACCCCTGTTTTTATATATTCTGTTTTGTTTCTATTGCTGTATTTATTTACCCTATTTTTTAAAGTAAGGATTTGGATAATATGAACCAATAGTTGTATTGTATTGTAATTGCATTTATATAGAGCATAGTACCCCTGACGAGGCGTCAAATCACTTTTTCGGCGAGTAGCACGCTTCTCCGGAACCCATAAAGGATTAGTGGTGAATTGGTATAGTGAAATATAGAAAAGATATGTGAGTGGTGGATATATTGGTCAGTT
The DNA here is from genome assembly GCF_964263255.1 of Lissotriton vulgaris. Lineage (NCBI taxonomy): Eukaryota > Metazoa > Chordata > Amphibia > Caudata > Salamandridae > Lissotriton > Lissotriton vulgaris. The sequence continues at coordinate 578,643,013 of NC_141699.1, read as the reverse complement.
ATTATGATTATGTTTAATGAGATGATCTTTAGAATATTTTTTCTTTTGTTTTGTTCTTTTGCTGGTCTACTTTGTTTCTTTCTTCTCTTCTACCTATTTTCAGTTTTCACACATTTATAATACATCTCGCAAAATTATTTTAAAACACTTAAGTGGAGGCAGTATTGATACTCCACAAAATGAGAATATAAATAGCTAATAAGACTATTGGCCTTAGTATTTGCAGGAAGTAACCTTTTATAAATCTTTTATTATCCACACATCAAAATTGAGAAATTAGAAATAGAATGTCTAGTTTTTCTTCTAGCAAAGGCGGTGAATAATTTGAAATATAAATATTTCATCGGGGTGGGTGTGTAATTATGTTGGACCGGAAATGGTCCTCTTCCTTTGCATAGCGATGGATAAATAGCATGGTACATATATATATATATATATATATATATATATATATATATATATATATATATATATATATATATATATATATATATATATATACAGAGAGAGAGAGAGAGAGAGAGAGAGAGAGAGAGAGAGAGAGAGAGGGAGAGAGAGAGAGAGAGAGATGTAAACAGAAAAGGCATGCACCCAACTACTCAACAGTTTTGGGATTCAGTTACTCTTACAGCAACATCTAAGCCATGAAATATGAATAAATCAATGCCAGGGGCTAATCGCACTCGCGTCTGGCATCTCGTCAGTACTAAGCTTCTAAGTGAACATCTCTAGCAGCTGGGCCACCTGCTGCCTGCCGTGCTTATGTTGGGGTGGGGCTGTAATGTGTTTACATGTACAGCACAGTGATTAGCAACATTTAATTTAATGTGATATGTGCCATATGAAATAAGTGAGAATGTGTATTGACGCCATATGCTCTCAGTGTTGAGCTCATAGCATTGTGCAGCGAGTGTGGGATAAACATGTTTTTAGTGCAGATTTTGGAGTAAATCAGATCTTACCTGACATGGACAGTCTGTATCTTTGAAGAAGTATTTGTTGTTCACTATTCTTTTTCCTAAAACGTCTTGTAATTCTTTGTATATTTGCTGTTGTGCTCTGTCGTCAAGAGCTTGATATTTAAATTTCACATTTGGCTAATAAGGCACAGGTAGAGGCATGTCAAATGTAATTAATTTGCTTTCACTTAATAAAAAAAATTGAAATGATAAGTAATAATGTGAAATACAAATCCATACATCATTTATAGCTATAGTTTATAGCACAACTTGTTCTCAGGTCCATTTTGGTTTTTCAGCTTTTTGCACTCCCATACTATAATTTTGCTGCAAAACTGGCATAATTATGTGACATACCATAATGGTGTAATTTGGGGAATTTCACATCACAAGCCTAACACAAAATTCCTGAAATTACACAACTCACATCAGTGTAAATACAATTTTTCCGGGGCCTAATTAGGACTCACATTGAACTTATTTCACAAATATACCCAAACCTCAAATGCAACTGCAAGTGACCATAAATTCTACCAGAATGCCAATGGATTCGGGGACAGATTTAACATAGAGTTGTGTCGCCCTTGGGCCACACAAGGTTTGCAAGGGCAACGCAACTACTAAGTCTGACTTATCAAGCCATGCAGGCCCGGCTTTAGCCCTGGTTGCGCATGGTGCAACAATTATGTTTTGGCACCACTCTCCCCCAACCCCCATGACCTCTCCTAGGATTCCCTCACTAACATCCAGCAAAAGCCTGATTTCCATGAAGCTGATTGTGCAATTCATGTGTGCTGTTCTGCACTTGACTTTGGGGGTGGATATTATGTGGGGGCTGTCTTGGTACTATCTCATTCCAATGGTGGTACAGTTTTAGGCGGCACCCGTTAGCCATGTTGGCCATTCTGTGACAATAGTGGCGCTCTACAAGGCTGGTTTGGACCCAGATCCCTATAAACCAGTGTGGGCTTAATCATATTCCAGGGGGCACTTGTGATAATAACAGTTGGGCTCTTTTGGGGAAAACTACCTTTGGAGGTTCACTCAGGTTTCCCTTTATTAGAGCAGGTTGCAGTGATTTAAAAAACAGAACGGGTTGTTTGTGGAAAGTTATGTCTCCAAATATAGGGTGTATCAGGGACCCTGAATGTTTTTTTTCTATCAGGATCCATTCTAAACCATGATGTGAGGTCCAGTACTTGGGTTGCAAAATACTCTTTAATCGTGAAATAATTATTGTTATTTAACACTCCTATTTTGAGTGCGAAGAATGCCATAGCCACTCATGATGCTTTCAATATTGGCACAAATTTTTCTTTTACTGCTTCCGATATAGGGCATGAGAAACAGGGGCACGAAGAAGGCTGGCAGGGTCGGACTGGGGCAGAAAGTAAGCTCAAGAACCAAAATAAGAATGACCAACTTTGGTGAATTTATTTCGATAGCTAAAAAATGTGCCCATATTTGCAAATTTGGGTAGTTTTAAACTTGTAAATATATGCTACATATGAGTGACATGCAAGGTATGAGAGACTTCATAGATTTGAGCTTGCTTTTGGCAATGTTTTTTTTATTATCAGGAACATCAACATTAAAAACCAGAACAGCAGACCCTAAAACAGCTCCACAAACAGGCAAACAACAGCCTACACACTGACCTGTCACACCAGCCCATCAGGCACTGCTTGATTGCCCTAAAGGCCAGTATGCCCCTGAAGACCAGTATATTTGGCTTTGTCTGCCTTTGATATGTGAGACAACAGGGTTGGATTATGATACCCATTTGCCCACATGATGTTGCGTTTAACGTCTCTTAACAAGAGGCAGAGATCAGATTTACAAATGGAAAGGTGCACCGCGAAATATTGTAGTCCACAGAGTTCATGTATATATTTCAAAATATGTGTTTTATACATTCTTTAATTTGTATCCAGCACAAATAATCTTAAACGACGAGTCCTGCACCTGTTAGAGGATACATATCAAGGTATCATCTCTGGAGGGATTCCTCTGAGAACATTTTCCGCAGTACGAATATGTTTGCTTGGATGGATCCCATCCGTGATTAAGAGAGATGTTTCTTACATTAGACATTTATCAAAAATACTTAGAAGGATTACATAAAAGAAGAGGAAAAAAATCTCTGTTCTAGGAGTATAAATAAATACATATGAGCCCTAATGAAGTTCAAAATTCTGTTTGAACGAAACGTGTTGGCCAGATACTTTTTGTATGAGAAAAATGTTTATGGATGCAAAGTAAAGAAAGAATAAAACACTAGGGGGTCAATTATGATTGCAGTGATTCCGCATCCTCCGGGTCGGTGGAAGCCACCGCCAGCCCGGAGGATGCGGAATCACCACTGCGGACCCTCAAAACACCCACCGCCATATTATGATGGCGGTGGGATCAGCGGCGGACGGCAGGTCTATCCCCCACTGATCTGCGGGGTGTTGGCCGCAATTTGGTGGTGGTGTCTGCAAGACATCGCCAGCCAAATTACAATGGGATTGAAAACATGCTTTTCCGCGGCAGATTTACCGCCGTGGAAAAGCATGTGGACAATAGCTTCTGGGGGGCCCTTGTCTGCCCCCAGGGTGTTGGGAGGTGGGGGGTGCACATGGGGGGTACCTATGGTACCCACCAGCATTTGCATGTACAAAGCGGCAGGCACCGCGCGGTGCTTGCCGTTTTGTGCATGCAAATGGAAAGCATGCATATTAAAGCAGCACCCGCTGCAATGGTAAATATACAGGATGTGACCGCCAGGGTGGTGGTCACATCATAATTCGCACAGAGGGACCGCCGCTGCCCCTGCGGACGGTCCCTCCACCTCGGGGTGGCTGGTTCGTCCGCCATCCTAATAGGCCCCATCATTTGGAATATATACGTGATCTCTGTGGACTACAATATTTCCGAGAGCACCTTTCCATTTGTAATGCTAATCTGTTTCTGCTAGACCGTGGTATTGAACGATGGCGGGTACCAGAAAAGAAGTGCACTGGCCACAATTTATTGGAACTTTGAGTGAGGTGCAGTCTCCTTAGTCCACCTTTGATGTTTGTGTTTTGGTTATTAAAGAGGCAGAGATCATCGAAGTCCTGAAATACCCAACCCAAAACAATCTGTTCCAGAACATGAAGTAACCTTCAAACTTTCAAGAAAAACATACAAAAATAATATATTCAGGCTAAACTTTCATTATTTACTCTATGCTTTCGCCTCCCAGTTTATTTTGTAACTGCTTATTGTTCACTGCTATTTGCAAAGTGCTCCGCTGCCCTGTGGCTTGGTCTGATCTGCACTATAATAAATGTTTTATCTAAAAAACAAATAAATAATACATGAAGTGCCCTTCCCTTCATTATGTGCCCTCACCTTTGGCTTAAACACATAATTATTATAGTGTGAGCCTTTTTGTCAAATGCATTAACTGCTGTTAATGACGAAGCAGTAGTTAAATGTTTACGGTTTCTCCCTCTGCAATCTGCAACTTATCTAAAAATATGACTGCTTACACACGTTTTACTTTCTTAAGCTTCTCTCTATATATTGAGATTTCACATGCTGAGACTTCATACAGGATAGTTATACCTAAGGTGACAAAGGCGTTCTGGACCTATGTCTCCTACAGCACACAAATCTCTAAAGTGAGCTCAATGTTGAAAACTTTATATTTACACAACAGTCAGGATCTGCAGATATCTCACGACTTCTGAGTCTATGCATCAGTCGCTCATTGGCTCCAATTGCTTATTTGACTTCTGGTACATGTAGTCCAATATCTCCTTTTATAGACCAGGTCTAAAAGCCCAAAAATGCAGTGAAAATACCTAGAGGATAAGATATGTCATGCAAGTTTAACGCCACCACAGATGTGCCGCATTTATAATGCGGCGCATCATGGCGCAAGGATAAACAGATGTGTGAAACAACTCTAGTCGAAAGGGTTGCGCATTGCTGGAGTCGTGTCGCAAGCGTTTTGCAACTCCAGCAATGCTTATGGCCTACTCATACACAACGTGGTGGGTCAAGCCTTGCACCTGCTTCTAGCAGGCACAAGGGGGCAGATTTATGTTAACTGGCGCATCCCCAGGGATGCGCCAGTTAACGTGCGCCACAGCTCCACCACCCATGGTGCGCCGCATTTATAATGCGGCGCACCATGGTTCAAAAATGGCACAGATGCGTGACACATCTGTGCCGGAAATGTAGCGCATTGCTGGAGTTGCGTCGCAAGCGCGACACAGCTCCAGCACGGCTTGGGGGTACACCATCTGCACAATGCTGCGTCAAGACCTACGCCTGCTTCAAGCAGGCGCAGGGTTTTGACGCAGCATTGCCCTGAAAGTGACTGAGTGAAATCTCATAGATTTCACTCAGCCACTTTCAGGAGGCGTTCCTGCGCAGGAACGGCCACCCTGTGCAGGAACACCTCCTTATGGCGCAGTGCTTTACAACGTGACGCATCTCCTAGATGCGTCACGTTGTAAATAGGGCACATTGTTTGCGCCGCAGTTGCGTCAAATAAAGTGACGCAATTGCGGCGCAAAGAGGCGCAACAGCCTCATAAATCTGCCCCTCGGTTTTTACGCAGCGACGTCGGAAAAGTGACTGAGTGAAATCTTGTAGATTTCACTCAGGCACTTTTCCGAGGCGTTCCTGTGCCGGAAAACCCACCCTGCGCCGGAACGCCCACATGAAACCTGACGCAGGTTTCATGTGGTGCAGGGCTTTACAACGTGATGCATCTCCCTAGATGCGTCACGTTGTAAATCCATCGCAGCATGGCACTAGCTTTACGCCGCCTCTGCGTCACAGAAGTGACGCAACGGCGGCGCAAAAGTGGCGCACAGGGCTTGTAAATCCACCCCCCACCCCCCCTCCCCAGAGTAGATATTATAATCAGACTTGAACTTGGAAAACTTGAAAAGTCGAGAACCGTCCATGCACAGATCGAATAGATTCGGTCTTGAAATATCAGAGCCCTCACCCGCCCAGATAAACAGATGGGCCTGGCTCAGCCCCACAGTGCTCACAGATGCAAAGCTTGATAAACCAATCCTTTGCCGTGAACAACAGAGTCTGAGACGGAGTTGTTTAATAACATAAATTGAAGCCTTCTGGCGATAACAAGTGATTGGCTGGTTGCCGCTCTCCAGTTTTACTTGACAAACAATAAACGAACCTTTCAGAAATCAGCAATTTCCCCTGGTTCCCTTTATTAATATTGATGTACCTCTTCGGGAGGCATCAGAGGCAATGTCTCCCTTCGTAACATATTCATTATCTCCCCAGGAGAGGGATTCTCCTTTGTCAGCACATGTTCACACGGTGGAAACAAGATGCAAAACACAGCCTTACATGCGTGACAGGCCGTGACGGCTCCGTCACCGCCGGGAGCCATTTCCTTTCAGGCTAGGGCGGGAAGGTAGATAGATACTCTGCAGCCCTTGGAGGGCGCTTGGCACCAATGAATTGACCGTCTCGGACTGTGAGGGGGCTCTCGTGTCTAAGCCAGTGCCTAATTTGTAAAATAATAAGGGCCTTATTTATGAAGGCCTTGCGCCGCCGGTGCGCCACTTTTAAAATGGGAAAAAGTGACGCACCGGCGGCGCAGGGCCTTCATAAATAAGGCCCTGAGTGCCGAGGCCCAGAGGCGCAACTAGAGACAAATTTCCGAAGGGGCTAAGAAAAAATGTGTGTGGGGGGCTAATTCTTCAAGCCTAGGCATAGTGGAGATGCAGGGGTTCTAGGACGGGTGAAAAACCAACAAAGCCTCGTTAACAAGCAAATGGTCTTTCAAAGACCTGTGAAGTACTCAGGTGCGGCTGTGTGTGTGCCCGTGAAGCTGTCTCAGCCCGGGCTGCCACACACGAGGGGTGGAGGGGGGTGGAGCAGGGCCGGACTGGCCATAGCGGGCACCGGGCGTTTCCCCGGTAGGCCGCTAGGGTGGGGGCCGGTTTTGGGTCCCTGGGTGGCCGTTTTTTGTTACCGGGGGCCGGCAATGTCGGCCCCCGGCAACACAATCGGCCGAAACCGGCCGTCACAAACTGCTCACCTACACTCCCCCTGACCCCAGGGGGGGCCAGCTGAGCAGTTTGCCAGGGCCGGTTTTTATTCTCAGTCCTGCCCTGGGGTGGAGGGGGGGTGAAGCCCTTTGAGCCAAATGGGTGTTGTGCACCTGCCGAGGCCAATTGTTTTACTCCGAAGCCTGCCTCGTGGAATGCCAAGGGTGCTAGCTTCTTCCATCCATCACCAGAACTCGCTTCCCCCTTTCAGACTTTTCATGTCCACCTTTTTTTCATTCCTGCTTTCTTTTCTGTCGCTGTTATTCCGTCTTTCTCTTCCTCCCTCTCATCCCCTACTGTGTTTTTCTCTTGCTCTGGGTCAAAGTCTGAGGAGGAAAAATATGCTTCGGAGCCCAAAAACGAGTGATGGTGAAGACTTCCTGAAACCACCGGTTCAAATTAAGAACTTAAGAACCTATTAACGCCATTGTGCACTCTCCACTAACGCATAGGGCTCCAGATGTATTTCTGGCCTGCAGTGACATAGCAACAGTACATGGGCTCAACTGGAAGTAAGGAAAATAGCCCTCCTGGCCAGTGGCTGGGTAGAAAAGTACAGCAATAATCAACGTTCAATTAGCTCGAGGGCCACAACACCATAGCTAGAGGCTCCTATACTGGCCTGGCCCAATGGAGACCAGGTGTTGGGGTTCATTTATGCGAATCCACAATGAGGCGTGTTCTTTGGCCCCCACTGGAAATATGAAGCCATTTTGGGGCAAATCGATTTTGTGCTTTGAGGCACACACATCCCACCTTATGAATATTGATGATGCTGTGTTTGCATGTGTATCTTAATGCACAGTGTTTTGAACTGGAGATTATTAGAATAGCGCTTCATATAATTGATGAGGGACCGAAGCGCATTAGTGGACGGGTATTATGGAGGAGTGTAATGCAGTCCCATACAGCCTTGCGGGCAAGGGAGGCAAAGCAAGACCCTATGAGGGCCCGGGTCAAACGGCACCCAGAGACGGGAACCCCCCACTTCCAGCGGAAGCCCGCGAAAAAGCTGGCAAGCAGTGGGGGGGGGGGGGTGGGGGGGGAGGGGTAAATAAGGACACAGAGCCCCCCTCCCTGACAAAGGACAAAAGTGAATCCCACCCACACCAAAAGGACGCTGCCGTCACAGCAGCGAGGATAGAGGTGAAGTGGAAGAAACCCAGGAAAGATATACAAAACAGAGAAAAATTACTAGAGGTAGATGGAAGGCTCCCACACTGTCCTTGGGATGCCTCATGGCAGGAGCACTGAGGGAGCTAAGGATGGCACACAGCCACAGACAGAGTAGATGTAATGCTCCCACACTGAACTTGGGATGCCTCATGGCAGGGTTACCGAGTGAGTGAAATGTCAGGATACAGCCTCAGGCAGAATAGATGGAATGCTCACACAGGGTACTTGGGATGCCACGCGTCAGGGGCCCTGAGGACCAGGCAAAGGGGCAAAAAGGGGTCTAGGGCAAGCGGAACAGCACTTGCATCCCAGGCAGGGCCTGATGGATACCCACCGAATGCGGTAGCAAGTCGAAGCCTGGAAACGCAGACATAGAGGCCCAGATGCTTGGGCCCCCCGCAAATAGAAGGCTAGATGCTCATACCGACAAGGAATGTACAAAGATAATTACAAAGACAATGATAGTATGCGATGACATGGATATTTATGAATGACCAAGGAAATTGTGAAATGTACAACCATGCTATGGTTGAATAAACTGCGATCTTTTAAGGCACCAAAGCATGTTGTCAGTGGTGAAATTTAAAGATAAAATGGACACAGTTAAAGTTGATGGAGGGGAGGAGGACTCACCTCCTGGTAGGGGTTGAGGCCCCTAACTCTTTTGGGGCCCCATTTCGATCGATGCCATGAGACGCAGGAACCCCTCGTCACATTCTGCTAAGTGGCGGGGGAGGTGGGGCATCAGTTTGCTTTTCGCCAAATGGACAATGCTACACCACATTGGCATACTTGATTTCCAGTGTGACCTACACCGGAAGCGTTGTGATGCCATGTGTGACTGACCAGAAAGGTATGCTCAAAATTTGACATGAGCTGCGCTGCTTACGTCGGGCGTAATGCAGACTCCTGCAGTTCTTGCGGGGCAGGGAGCAACAAAACTCCAGGTGCTCTGAACAGTTCAAGATGGCCCATTAAGTCTAAGATGAATTATTTTTAGCGATATAAGAGAGACACAAGGCCCCTCGTCACATTCTACTAGGGAGCCCCATCATTTTGAGTTACACCACTGGTGAGTACTGGTTTCAAGAGGAGTAAGGGCATTCATGTATCCTTGTGTCTGGTTGGAAGATCAGAGCAAGCTATGTAGAAAGCCAGCAAGGACCAGCAGCCATCTGTACCTGGATCCCATCTCACAACTTGGCTCCACAGTTACTGACAAAAAGAGGAAGGTATCTACCATTTCACTTTGCAAATGGCTCACGCCCACTCACAGAGGAATTAGGCATTATTTTTTTGGGAAAAAATAAAGGGTCACAAAGTGATGACACTTTTCACTTGCAAGTTGAAAGGAGAGGCATGCCTCTTTACTCCCCCTTTCCCTTGCGATGTGCAAGGGGCTCTTGTGTATCTTTTCAATTCAATGAACAAAGGCAGTTCTGAATATCTAAGTACCTTTTCTACAGGGTGAATTTTATTCGTGCAAAGCTTCACACTTGGAACTCATACATCCAATCAAGTATATTTCCGTAGCATTGTAACTAAAACTATTAGGTCACTGATTTACTAGTAATTATTTATGCAAAAGACAAACAATTGATGGACGGAATGCAGAACAAAACAAAACATTCACCCCCAGTCAAGAGATCTGGGTTAAATCTCAGCCACGGTCCGTGGAGGGAGTTCCTGTGGGGCAGGCAGGCGGGGGGGGGGCAGGGCGGGGGTGATAAAAACCGGAATATGGATGATTGCAGGTAAGTAACCAATTAAATTAATAAAACGAATTTCGTTCTGTGCCCTGCAGCGCATTTTCATAATAAAGTTTCATAATAAATTAACAACTAATTATTTTCAATAACAACAACTAATTAATAATACAAATTAATTAACAATTCATAATTAATTAACAACTAATTAATTTTCAATAACAAGAACTAATTAATAATAAAATTAATACCAATTAATAGTTAGGTAAAAGTAAATTAATTATAAATACACAAAAAGTATTTTTAAGATGTAATTAATTACAATTAATTACTTCCCACCCTATTACCAATTACTATTATCAACAACTTTTTCCTATGTCCGAGCCAACACCAATCATTAGAGGGAATCCATCCACATTTACCACTTCCTAAGGCCGAGTAGCTGCAATCTCCCTTAGTTCACATATGTAATTGAATACTTTTTCTGTGCTTTTCAGACGGTTCACCCAGCTGCATTCACGGGTCACCAATAGATCTCATAGTCTTCCTCCTCTGGTATTTGGTCATACTGTTTCTAGGGTTTACCATCGTAGAATATCCTCTTAATGTTGTGCCTCGCTGTAATGTTTGTCCAGTGGTGCTCCTTCAGTTTTGCATCTGATGCGGCTTTGATGATGGCAAATTCTTTATTTTACCATCTGTGTGGTTTTATCTACATACATCAATTCACATGGGCATATAATAAAATACACCACAATCCTGCTATTACAACTAGAGTGACCTCTCAATTAGATTATTGTTCCTGCTATTTCAATCATCTTAGTGCCATTCAGGAATTTACATACCACGCAGCTCTCACATCAAAAGTGGCCTATGATAGATTGTAGACCCCAGGCTTGTGTAATGGCCACTGTCAGGGTGATACTAGTGACAAACACTAAAGATATCTGCTTCAGCAATGATCAGAGTTGTGAGCGAGACTTCAGGGCATGATTGCGTGACCTGTTCTCAGGAGACCCCCGCGCCGCACGTCCACCAGCTGTGTGTGTGCCCCTCGCCTCGCTGCTGCCCGCAGCCTCGCAGTGTCTGCCTCTCTACCTGGCGGCCAAGACATGGAACTCCCTCCCCATCCACCTCCGGCTGACCCAGGACCACCTCGCCTTCAAGAAACAACTCAAGACCTGGCTGTTCGAGCAGTAGCGGACCCATTCCTCTAAGCGCCTTGAGACCCTTCCGGGTGAGTAGCGCGCTATACACATGCTGCGATTGATTGATTGATTGGGTCCCCCGCCCTGCAGGTAGCTTTCATCGATGGTTCTGGAGGTTGCACAACAGTGATCAAGGACTAGGAGCACACAGTCTACCCCCAATGTGTGTTGGGCTTTAGAATTTTTGGCCCAGATATCATTCTTCCTTCTCCACCCAGCCCTAGTGATGATGGGCTGCTTGGTCCAAAATTTAGTAGATCCTCGAAGTCTCCTCAGCTTTTCCCTCTCAGATGTCTCTACGACTCTGCTGGTAGGTAGCCTCCGCAATTTGAGCAGTAGTCCATGGTGTCTGTCTCATGGCGCTTGGAGACTCAATGACAGGGCTTCAGGTGCTTGATTCTCTTAACTCCTTCGACGCTCATGACGAGCTCAGCTCGTCATGATGTACACCTCCATACACTCATGACGAGCTGAGCTCGTCATGAACAATGGAAGAACCAAAAGATCAGCACAGGAGGAAAATAACACTAGCATCGATGGTGTTAAATAAATATGTTGTTAGGATGTGAGTGTATGCCTGCATATTGCATATATGTGTGTATGAGACTGCATATGCATGTGGAACCATGCAAGATAGCTGGCCTTGTTATTTGTCTCTGCTGCATTTACAGCATCCTTTGGTTTCTGCTATATGCTCCGCATATATTTGTAAAGAGCTTGAAAAATAGAACACAATTAAACGCTGATGATTACCTGGGATGAGGCTGAAAATTGTTGATGTCTGGTTGAAGCAATAGGTACATGTAATTATTGATACAAAAATAGGTTATCCTTTAGTTATAATTCTATTCCAAATATATCGCCTTTTGACAGTGTGGCATATGGTTGTGTTTTCAAATAGGAAGAGAGCTTCCCTGCCGCGTGCAGCTGGATTTAGAGCTAATAATAAATGTTTGCAGTCATTAATGACTGGAAGTCAAATTGATGCAGAATAAGAATTAGTGCATTGCATGATTAATTAAAACAGTAGCAAATATCTTACATACACCATTAATAATATAATGAACCGTTAAACTTCAAACTAATGCTCCTACCCCTTAGCTGTGACTAAAGAAGGGTGGCCACTGCTCAGCATCACATGTATGTGATGTTATTGGGGAAGAATACCCTTTAATGGTACTGTTGTTTTGGAATATGAATTGTGATGGGAGGGCAGGTAGATGGGTGATATCTTAAGCAGCATTTTGGAACTACCTCTGCAAATATTGCTATCTCTCCATTTGTAAGATTGTTCACCACTGAAAAGCAAGGACAGTTGATTTTGTGAAACAAACATATTTCATACAGCTGAACTCTTCTAGAAAGAACTTAAATGAAATAAACTACTGCTATCTTTATGTTTTATCCTTTAATTGCAGTAAAAATATTAAGGGCCTGATAACGATACAGATCGGACCGCAACCTACAGCTTATGGGTTGCGGTCCAAACCACATTTACTGCTGTGGTCCGACTAACGCATTACAATGCGTGCAGTTGGAGGCAGCAGTCTGATGGACCGACCACCACAGTCCAACGAGCTCATGGAGCCTGTTGTTCGGTTGGAAAGGTCTCCTAATCTCTTAAGGACAGCGTTTCCGCCAGCGGGATTATGGGGTTGGTTTCCATCAGACATTCCATGTCGGCCTTTCCGACATGAGAAAGGCTGGTGGAAAGTGGCATTGGTGGCCCCTAGCAGGGCCCTATTCCCTCCTGGCCCTCTGCATCTGGGCTTGGGGGGCACAACATCCCAGCACCGTGTAGCAGGCACCTCACTGTGAGGTGCCTGTCACACGGTGCAGGGAGGTTCACAAACTCCGATTTCTAAATGGGAGTGTGTGCTGTGGGCAATTTCCGCCAGCCACACGAGCTCCCATTGAGAAATCAGAGTTTCCAACCATACCATGTGCGGTCCCAACCAAATAATGCGGCCAGACCTGCCGACCTGAGGTCGGTCGATTTTCAATCCACAATGGTGTCGGTCTGAAGCAACTCCGACCAACATCGTAATCAGGGCCTTCATAACAAAAGAAATACATTTATTGATTCATGGTAAATGTGCTTTCCACAAAACTTTGCATTTTTTAGAGCTTATTGCTAAGTTTAATTATTACTGACAGTTGAGGGTAATGTAAGTGGGATTTAGTGTAATTCAGGGCCACTAAGATCTTGTTCTTTGTTACACCCTACAAACCCTATTTTTTCTTTTTTCTCCCTTACCAAGGTGTTCACTAATTTTAGTAGAGGTAGTGAAACCAGATGATCCTTCAGGTACTTCACTAATCTAATCGGTCATGGGAATGCTCTTAGTAACAGGAAAGGGGTTTCATGATTTTACCACCCAGTAAATATCTTTAAGACGTCTCTGGGTTTCCTTTGTTGAGGTTGGAAGTGCTTTCCAGTCGGAGTGATTAAAAGGGCAAGGTGACATCAGGGCATAATCCTTCTCTTGTCGAATGTTTAACAGAATATTGATGGACAGAAAATTGACCTACAGAAATATTGACGCAAGAATATCGAAGTCAAGAATATCGACATCCTATCTACATTATGGTAAGTACAAAAGTATCGAAAAAATAATATAGATGTCAAAAAAATCGTTGTTAAAAATATTGTTTTATTAGTTAAAAAAATAATGTAAAATAAAGTAAATAATACATATATTTAAAATAAACATAGTTACAGTGTTTTAAAATGTTTACAAATTATAAGTAATATATATATAATGTAAAAATAAATTAAACATATACATATAATAAATAATATATACTTACTAATAATATTTAATAATTACTTTAATAACTTATAAAAAATGTCTTATAAGTTGTAAATACATATATACACATAAAACAATAATATTAAAACAATTAAATAAATATCTATAACAAATCTTTAAAAATGCTTTTTTTAAACTCTTTTTAATATTAATTATATACTACAGTAACTAAAATAATACAAAAAATATTACATAGCAGAGTTTAAAATATTCTATTCCCACTCCAGTGAGTGGAACAGTACGGAAAAGGGTTGGATAACGGAGGGGTTAAAATTACTAGTACCACTCCAGGGAGTGCAACAGTAGGGAAAGTGTTGGATAGCGTAGGGGTAAAAATGACTATACCCACTCCAGAGAGTACAATAGTAGGGAAATTGTTGGATAGCTTAGGGGTAAAAATTACAATTCCCACACCAGGGAGTGCAACAGTAGGGAAAGTGTTGAATAGCGTAGGGGTAAAAATTACTATTCCCACTCCAGTGAGTGCAACAGTAGGGAAAGTGTTGGATAGCGTAGGGGTAAAAATTACTATTTCCACTCTAGTGAGTGCAATAGTAAGGAAAAGTGTTGGATAGCATAGGGGTTAAATTAACATACTTTTTAATTAAATATTAATAAAAAAATAACATATAGAAAATTAAATTAACTAAGAAATTCATAATAAATACCAAATAAATAATATAAATATTTACTTAAATATAATTAAATTACCTCCCACCGTATTTCCCCATAAACACACAATCCGCTACACATACAAATTAACATAATTAATGTAATTATCAATCAATCAATTAATAAAAATGAATCATCAATTAATAATAAATTAACAATAAATGATTTAACAAAGACAAATAATAAATTATTTCTAATTAATATATTTATAAATTAATTATAAAAAATATTTACCAATTAATAATTACCTAACAATAAATTAGTTATCAATAACAATAAATAAAAACATATTAATTCATTTATAATTAAATTGCTTCTTACCCTATTCCCCTATAAACACACAACCCGCTACACATAATAATGAACATAATTAATTTCATTATCAATTACTCAATTAATTAACAATAAAGTAATTAACAATAACAATGCATATATATAATTAATATGACGATACATTAATCAATTAATAACCTTTAATTACCAACTAATAATTAATTAACAATACATTAATAATCAATAACAACAAATAAAAACATATTATTTAATTAATTATAAATAAAGTACTTCCCACCCTATTCCCCCATAAACCCACATCCCGCTCTAATACTAAAACGCAAAATTACTAATTTCTAAACATTTAATACATATATTTAAAAATAATAAAAGTACTTTTCAAAAATGTTTAAACATACATATAAAATACATACCACTAATATAAATATCGATATTATTCACAACGGCAGCGATATTACTTACTTTGATATAAAAGAAATTGATATTACTTACCTTAAGGTCGATATTCTGGTCTACGATATTCTTGACTTTGATATTCTGTCCCTACGATATAAAAAAGTCGATATTAGTGTATGTCGATATAAAAAAGTCGATATTTTGATTGCTCACCTCTCCTGTCTAGATTTCAGATTCCCTTGAATAAATATGCCAGTCACCAGTACTTAATGAAGGAGAGGAGAGGTGTCTGCCGGAGGCAGTAATAAAGATGAAGAGATTCTGAAATAGCTAGCCAGGGGGACAGAGAGAGAAAGCCATAGAAGGAGTGAAAGTGAGAGTTTAAGCAGTAGGTAAACCTTTGCAGAGAGTGTTACATAAAGTGGAAATCTTTGATATAGATATGAGATAGGTAGAGAGAGTCAGTAATACAGAGGGCCATATGAAAGGGCATTCACAGATAGAAATGAATACACAGAAGGCAACATTTGGAGCACCAAAGAGCTATAGAATAACTATGGCCACCTGACACATGGATAGAGCTATGTACATAAAAACAGAGGGGAACCTGAAAGAGAGTGATGTGCCTATGCCATCTGTTTCACACCTAAACTGGCTAGCAGCACAATATATTGCAGAAGTATACAAAAAAAATGTTGAGTGGAATGCTTGAATTAATCTCAGCCACATATAATTAGTCCTGGGTGGATTGTTGTATTACGCCTGCGGAATTGGAGAAATTTGATAATTCTGTGTCATCCTTGCAAAGCGAAATTACTGATAAATTCCAGCGTTCCGCCTGCAGAATTAATCTGCAGTAAATTGTTTCTAAACAGGGCTGGAAGAGGGAGCAGTCTCTATGTTTAAAAATCACTGCAGATTAAAGCTTAATTTGTAGTGATTTTTAAACATTGAGGGATTGCTCCTTCATGCAGCCGTGTTTAGAAACCACTGCAGTTCATATCCCTTGGTTCCTGCATACTTTGCAGTGATTACTGCAGACTATGTAAGGGCACTGAGAGATATGCACTGCAGAGCGATATGCAGTGGTTTCTAAAGTGTAGTAACCACATACCTCTTGTTGGTGGCGCCCTTACATACCTTGCAGTAATCACTGTACAGTATTTAATGACATCGAGTGGTATTTGGATGCACTATTTTCTTAGCACAAAATGCATCCATTTTTTACTGTGAGGGTGCATTATATGTTAACAAAATAGTGCCAAATGCCCACCTCACCCATTCACAGAATTGTGCTGAATTTGCTGTATTTTAATGTAATTCTGCTGAATTCAGCAGAATCAAACTCTGCCAATTTTGCCGACCCCTACTTATAATTACTCTGGCCGCAACCCATTCCATCAATTTTTTGCCCACAAAGCCACCTCAGATTAGACCCAGCAAATTGCAATGCAGTTTTACTCATGTTCCAATAGGAACAGTCCAGCCCAAACTGCCAAACTAGGTCATCTCTGAACCAGAACCCAAGCAGCTAAAGACCTGTTTATCCTAGCTGGGGCTCATCAATTGTGTGCAACTTGGTTCCAGTGGCAAAGTGAGCACAGCACTCACGGCTGGGCAGACCCGTCACATTTAGGGAATCACACTAGAGTACACAAAAAAGGGATCGTGGTATGCTTTAATTAATCTAAGCCACTGGTAATTACTTGCGCCGAATCCAAGTCACGTAAGATTAGACCCAGCTATAATCAAATCAGACTTAATATTGCTCCAATAGGAGCAGTCTAGCCCACATGGTCTAGCCAGGTCCTCTCTGAACTGGAAAACAAACAACCGGGGGGCATATTATCAAGGGGGTTTATCTCCGCTTTTTTGGCTTTAAAAGCCAAGAAAGCGGAGATAAAATTATCTCCCTATTACCTAGCTGTCGCTAACACCAGTTAGCGACAGCTAGTAGGAGATAGCGACCATCTTGGGCCCCACTTTGCATGTCAGTGATATTTATCACTAATGACATGCAAAGTGGGCGTGCCAAGATGTTACCGACTGAAAACAGTCGCTAACATCGCTATCTCCTATTACCAACTTTTGGAGATATTCGCGCTAAGCACAAATATCTCCAAAAGCTAACACCTGCCCTGAGCAGTTCTTAGCCATGTTATCCAATGGGAGGTGGATAACATGGCTAAGAGCATTAGCTCGGTAATGCATGAATATCGCGGACTTTTCAGCGATATTCATGCATTGTGGCGATTTTATCGCATTTGCGATAAACCTTGGTAATACCAAGGTTTATTTGCGGTAAAAATCGCCGCAGCTCAGCGGTAAATTTTTGTCTCTAACCAAGCAATAGCGATAATTATCGCTATTGCTTGGTAATATGCACCCGGATTTCATCCTAGTTGTTGCTCATCAGTCAGGGGCCGCTCGGTTCCTGTAGCAAAGTGAGCACAGGACCCATGGCTGGGCATACATGTCAAACTCGAAGAGGTCATGGCTTGGCAGTTGAGGCTAGAGTGTTCCTTTTGGGGCATGATCAATGCTGATTTGCTCACTGTTTTACTTCATCCTGCTCAGCGACGGCTCGTGGAGGGAGTTACGGTGGGGCAGGAGGGTGGGGAGGGGGAGGGGCAGGGTGGAGGTTGCTAAAAACCGGCATATGGATAATTGCAGGTAAGTAAACAATTTAATTAATAAAACGAATTTCGTAGCTCGCACTGCATTGCATTTTGCGATGCAAGGCGCACTACGAAATTCGTTTTATTAATTAAATTGTTTACTTACCTGCAATTATCCATATGCCGGTTTTTAGCAACCTCCACCCTGCCCCTCCCCCTCCCCACCCTCCTGCCCCACCGTAACTCCCTCCACAAGCCGTCGCTGATCCTGCTGCAGACACTGCACTCTAAAATGAAAGAGGTGGGGTAAGGCATTAGTCATATAGCATGTGTGTATTCTAATTTCACTGTGTGTGGCTGACATATGTCAAATTGAGGGCAAACACTCCCATTATAACCACAGACCCAAGGTGCTTTCGTTTGGTCTCTTTGTGTTTGTATCACTGACCGAATTTTTTTGTCTAAAAATATCGGAACTCAAAAATATTGTGCCATAATATTATTGTCAAACATATTGGAGTCCTATACTTAAAATATAAATGACAAAACTTTTGTGTCAGATATTTCATAATCATTAATATTGACTAAAGACAGACAAAAATATTGTTTTAAAATTAATATCCTCCGAAGTGTAGTTTAAACAAATCCCTCTTCAAATGTAATATAACCTGTGTTTAATAATTTCAGGTATAGGTTTAAAATTATATGGGTATTCATATATTTTATACAATAAACACCCTTTTTAAATTATTCTATTTTTCTGTATTAATAGTAAACCAAATTTAAAATTAACAAACATATATAAAATAAAATAAAATACGAATTGTAATATATTAAAATATCATGTACTTTCTTTTAGTGTACACTAAAGTTAAAATCAAAATCAACTTATTTAACATATTAATTATATTTTAAACATTTTACAATTTTTATAATGTTTATAGTAACATATTAAAATAAAACATTTTTACTGTATAGTAAATTTAAAAACAAAAACTATTTCATTAACATATTAATAATTTTACATTTTTCATTAATATTACTATAAATAAAATGAACTAAAGCAATATATATGTAAAATATTTATTAACTAAAAAATATAGTGAAAAAAGTCTCTAAAATTACAAACATTTCTAAACAAAAAAAATAATAAAGTACAAACTAATAAACATTAAAAATTAGTTTTGATCAACAGGAGGGAAAGCGTTTGACTTCAGAGGGGTTGAATTGACTATTTCTACTCCAGTCTAAGGGCGTTATTATGAGTCTGAAGATCTATGGACCACCACACCTGCTGGAGCACGGTGGTGGTGGTCCTTTGACCGCCCCATTACAACTAGGGTGTCAGGCCACCATGGGACCACTGCAGCCGTCAGGGGTTAGAAATCCCTGGTGGTGGTGCAGCGGTCTTGAGACTGCAATCTGCTTGCGATGCTGTTGCGGCCCTGCCAAGCATATTACGAGTTTCCTCATCGGCACACACCATGAAATGTGTGGAGGTGAGGAAACAAATGGATCCCCACAGGGTCCCCTGCTTCACGCTATATGGATGCACACCGGGGGGCACAACATGTACACCCCCTGTGTGCATGCATACCAGTACCTGCACTGCATGGAATACAACAGTCTATGCCCTGCAGGTACTGCCTTTGATGTTCCCATTGCAGTGTCTATTTCATCGGCACCGCCCTGGGCACATCAAAGAACCGCCAGACAGACAGGAGAAAACTCCTAATCTGACTCGCCTTCAAACATGGGTTTGGAGGTGTGGGAGCGATGCGATCCCTCTCCCTCACTGACAAACTCCTAAGAAGGCCCTAAGCAACATTAGGACAAGTGATGGGCTTAGAAAGGGTTACCTTTACTACTGCACTCCAGTCTAAGTAACAGTAAGGAAAGCCTTGGACTTCGCAGGTGCAAGATTTACTATTCCCACCATAGTCTAAGCAACAGCAGGGACATTGCTGGACTTCAGAGGGGTTAGATTACTATTCCAATCCAAGCAACAGTAGAGAAAGCATTGGACTTCGAAAGAAAAGCATTTGCTATTCCCACTCCAGTCTGACTAACAATAGGGAAATGGTTGGACTTCGGATGAGTTAGATTTACTGTTCCGACCACAGTGTAAAATACAGTAGGGAGTGTGTTGGGATACTGAAGGGTATAAATTTACTATTCCGACTCCAGTGTAAACAACAGTAGGGAAAGTGTTGGACACTTAACATTTACCATTACAATTTCAAAATATTTCTCAAAACCTTTTTTAATAGAGAATAAAACTTGATAAATTAAAGTACATAAAATTTGACACCATAATAAATAACAATAATCTATAAAAATATATAAACTTAAATTGTAAAAAAAAGTGTTATGAAAGCTACACTGTATATTTGAATTAGTAATATAAATTAGATAATTAATGTCACAATTAAACAACTAACATAATTAGTAATGGATTTAATAATTAATTAACAAAATATATATACTTACCATTAAACATAAATTAATTATAATTTAATTATTGTACATCCCTATTCCCCTATAAACCCAAAAACCTATTGCTAGAATATGACATACTATTAATAACGGTAAAAGTAAAAAATACATCAAATCAGAATAATTAATTTAAAAAATGTATTAAACAGTTAACATAATTCTTTATGAAATAATTATTTAATTTAATCAAATAAGTACCCTTTACATTTAAATTAATTATAATTTATTTATCAACTCGCTAATAAAATATATCATACCATTATGAATAATAACATTAAAAAATAAGTTAAATATATAAAAAAGACATTACAAATTTAAATTAACAATTAAACTATTAGGATAAATGACTATGAATTAATAATTAATTGAACATGTATTACCAGTACATGTATTCTCCACCAAATCCAAGAACCTGCTACTAAACCTAACATTGATAATTTAAATTACAAATATTTTACTAAAACACATAAAATTACACAATACTTTGCAAAAATAAATAACAATTATACTAACAATATTGCCACCCAAAACCTATGTGTTCATTAAAATATAATTATTTTTAAACTATCGACATTAGATATTAAAGACAATAATAATTGTTTTAAACAATATTAACTAAAAAAATCTATATTCTTGATAACGATATTCTGTATCACGATATTTCAGTAGCAACTATATTTTTTATGATTTTTCTGTATCACAATATTTTAAAATCTATATTATATTGTATTATATTTGTGTTTATATGGCACTTGCTACCTCTGAATAGTCATTGAAGCTCTTTATGGTAAGTTTCATACTACTCTGAATTCAAGATTAGTGGTCAGTTTAGTGTTGTTGATTAATGGTGGCTATGGTTGTTGGGTTCCAGGGGAGGTCTGAGGGTTAGGGGCCGAAGTTTCTGTGGATGTTTGCTATCTTGTTGTGGAAAGGGTTGGCAAGGGAGTTGCAGAGATCATGTGGGGGGTTTGAGTTTTCTGTGGCTGACAGGCAGGTGATGATGGCGGAAGAGTTCCTTGTTTTGGTCGATGCTGATTTCGGTCAGGCATGTCAGGGTCTCCTTTTATGCGTTTTTGATCTAGCGGTGATAGTTGTTGAAGGCTGTTTTGTAGGCGTCTCATTGGGGTTGTTCCAGCGGATTTTCCATCTTCCTTCCAGTTGTTTACACCCATGTTTAAATGCATAGAGTTCTTGTATGTACAAGCTGGCTTGTTTGGTGGATCTGTGTGTTTTGGCTGGTTTGGTGGGGGCGACTTGGGTGGCAGCACTGGTGATCCAGTCAGTGAAATTCTCTACTGTCAGGTTCATGTTGGGGGTGTTGCTGTCAGGCCATTACTGTTGATTTACCTTGGTCCAGCTGCAGTAGCTATTATTGTGTCAGTTGGCGGTGGTGCACGGTGGGCTAGTGACCCGTAAAGTGTACGATGGAGTGGTCCATCTAGGTGAGTTCCAATATGTGGCTGTATCTGATTCTGTTGCTGGATATAAAGATGGGGTCTAGCGTGTATCCTGCTGTTTGTGTGGGGTTGGTGACAATCTTCTTGAGGCCAATGTTGTCGAGTCTTTTTTGGAGATTGGTGGTGCTGATGTCAGTGGAGTTGCCAAGGTGAAAGGTGAGTTCTCCCAGGATGATGTAGTGTTCTGATTCAACAGCGAGAGGGGTAATGAATTTGGCGATGGTGTCACATAAGCTGGTTTGTGGTCCTGGTGGTCTGTATGCGAGGGTGCCTTTGACAGTGGGTTTGGTGTTGGTGGGTAGCTGGAAATTCTTGAGTTCCATAGTCGGTGTGGTGTCGTCATTAGTGAGGGTGCAGGTGATCGATTCTTTGTGTGTAATGCCTACACTGTGTCTGTTGGTGTGGTCTCGGTATTTGATCTTGTAGCCACTGGGGGTTGTTCTGGCTATATCTGTGGCCGAAGTGGGGGTGAGCCAGGTCTCTGTGATGAAAGTCACTTTGGGGGCGATGGTGGGGATGATGTACCAGATTCCGGTGTCGTGTTTGCACAGTTATCTGGCATTGATTAGGAGGCAGTTGAGTTGATCTGGTGGAGTGTCTGCATCTGGGATTAGTGTAGCATTGTTTGATGAGGTGGTGGGCGGAGGAGGGGTGGTGGTGAAGCGGCCGTGGATTCAGGTGAAGGGTCCCGCTGTGGAGTGTGGTGATGAGAGTCAGAAGTTGTTGTTGCGTGCGAGGACCATGGCATGGAGTTCTGTGGCAGTGTACCTGGTGGGGTGCATTGGGTCAGTGTTCCTGGCACTGGACGCTGTCCAGGCCCAGACGGTCACAGACTTGCTTGCCTTTGGTGCACTTTCAGCGTGCCAGAGGCACAGCCAATGTCCGGCACCAATTAAGTAGGCTTGACAGATGGGACGGGCTGTCCATGAGGCAAGAGGATGTGGTAAATGTGGCACAGAGAGGCGGGAACTCGAGTGAACCGGGTAAGGGCAAAAGAAGGCAAGAACAATAAGGGAGAAAACGAAGTACAATCATAACCTGTTACAGCACATAAAAATGTACAATTACAGGAGCAGTTGGAGAGAACACACAATGTGCAATTAACGGTCAGGCAACAGAGTCACATGCAATTTCAGGCTTTTTCAGTAATACAGTCATAAAGCAGAAACATGTAACAACACTTAGCAGGGGGACCGGGGCTCGAACTGGGTAGGGGGCAGCGCAAGGGTTGGGATTGTGCCTATGCCCTACATCATCTGCAACCAGGGGAGCGGCAAGGAAGACCAAGGTGGTCGAGGCCTTCTCAATGAAGCAATGCTGCGGTCTCCATGAAGTAGCCCTAGGATGTAGGAGGGTTTAGGCTGGAGGTCAGTGGGAATATATGGCGTGGAGATGGTGAAGCATAGTGAACTAATAGTACTAATATTACTATCACAATTGAAGTAACAAGGTGCATGTAAAAAAAGTACAAGTGTGAATGGATATGGTGCACATTCTTTATGTGCCCCCCCTTCACAAATATGTGTACTCTTTTTGTGATCACAACTTGTCATCAGTCCTGCAGTTTCTAAACAATATGAAGATATGATGACCACCGCATTCTAGGTCATTGTGGGCCCTGAACCTTTCACCTACAAATCATTGACTTCAGGTGTGTCAGTCTATTTTGGTCCGTGGAAGCAAAAGAAAACCACAACACCCAGACTGCATTATCTTTTCAGATGAAATTGGACAACTGGAAACAGTATCTGTAATGACCTGTGGCGAGATGACCACCCTATGTTGAGATTTTTTTGCATAGCACTAAACGTAAACCTGTAGAATCCAAATTCAAATCTTAACAAGATAGTGCAGTGGGCTCATGCAGTTGTTGATAATGTCCTTGTGTAACTTGAGAATTACATGCTCTAATTCAGGAAAATTAATAATTAGGGCATACACCTTTTACAAAGATCTGCCTGGGATCAACTTAGAATAAATGTGAATTGTTTCAAGACTAAAGCCAAATGTATTTCCTTGGACATTGATAACATTATTGCCATTGAATTGGGCTGCAATTTTATGAATTTTAAAAACAATTTAGATTGTTTTTGTTTCTCTGAAAATGATCTTTACGTCCTTTATCCATACTCATCTTCATACTAGCTAGATTAAATATTATTGACTACTCGAGGATTTTACTGGCCTCTTACAAAGACAGGGTATACAATCTGGTGCCTTTTTGCTCTTGGGACACAAGACACATTTTCATGCCTTCCTTTAGCTCTTTGTCAACCAGTGAAGTGACACTCAGACAGATGAGTCACTTCTGACACCTCCTTGACAAAAAAGGCATCTTAGGCAATCAAAAGACAATCATGCATTACAATTAACGAGACAGCAGGGGCTCTCTTTTTTTCATTTACTAATAGGTGCCTTTCATCTTCTCAGTGTGTATCTTACCACAGCAGCTGGAGCTCAAGTGTGCACAGCAGGGGTTCTTTGCTGTCCATTGTGCGCCCCCTCCTGTTGTACTGCCTCGTGTGTGCCTACTACTGTGCTGCTGTGGCCGCAGTGGGGATATGACCGACAGACCACCTAACTCTGACCCTGTGTGTGTGCATTTGACTTATACAGAGTGAACCTAACTACAATGTAATGGCACACAGTGCATAATGGGGTTTGTAATAGGTTGTGAATTACAAGAAGGGGACGTGGAAACAGTGTTCTATGGAGGGCTATGGGCTACATTGGTGACTGAAGAAGTGGCCAAGCTGCAGGTGTGAGAGCAGATGGGGTTGAGAGGTGGTGGGGTCGGAATAGTGAGTGTTAGAACTCCTGATAGGTGTTCTTGTGTTTGGAGTGTTATCATGCACCGAGGTATTGAATGAAGAGTTACGCATTCAGCTACATGTGGAACCATTAAATAGTGCAATATGTATCCCTAGATCGAACCCAAACCCTAGCCTTACACCTAAGCTTTTCCCTAAACCTTAAACTAATTCTAAACCTTAGCATAAACTTGGCTTAATTTTAATTCTTAGCCCTAACCTAACCCTAAATCTAGACTTAGGGCCTGATTATGATAGTGGGCGGTTGGACCGCCACCCCCTATCATGACAGTTAGGAGACCACCAGAGAAGCAGGCAGCGGTCCGACTGCCCAATTATGATAGGACCTCTGTGCTGGCAGTCTGAAACTGCTCTTTAACATGGCAGCTCGTGCTGAGACCCAGGAAATGGGACGCAGCACAAGCCACAGTGTAAAAGAACACTTTGTGGACATCCATGCACCATGTGTCATGCACCATCTGGTGCATGGCACACAGTGCATGGATGTGCATGGAGGCAATACATGTGTCCCCAGAGCCACTTTGTAGTGGCCCACGAAGGAAGGGGCCCTGTTTAGGGCCCCTAAAGTGCCTTTCCGACAGGCTTTTCCTAGTGGTCGAACTGTCATGAAAAGGCTCTTCAGAAAGGGACTTTGTAATCCCGATGGTTGTGCCTGCCTCAGCACTGCAGCCTTTCAAGGGATAGAATTCAGACCGTCACCCAACAGGATTGTATATACTATCGGAGGCAGTGGTCTTAATAATAATAATAATAATAATACAGACATTTGTAGAGCATGACAGCTACCTCAAACAGAGGTGTCCTGGCGCTGAGCGATCGGGAGTACTCAGATGGAGACACATCCCCGGACCACTATTCTACCCTAAAAAGCCAGGTTTTCACCATTTTCCTAAAAAGTGGATCTGAATCAATATTGTGGAAGTCACTTGGCAATGAATTCCACAATTTAGCCGTCCCGAACCTGAAGGATACGCCCCCATACGAGCTTTCTTGAAACGAGGCATGCAGAGTAGCTTTTGAGAATTGGACCTTAAGAATCGTGCCTGTTTGTATCCGTTTAGTCTTTGTTTCAAGTAGCTGGGGCAGTTACCATGCGTGTCTCAGAATGCAAGCGTCAAAACTTTGAAATCGATTCTTTTGGCCACTGGTACCCAATGGAGTTCTCTTAAATGCGGTGGGACATGCTCACGGAAAGGGACAAGCCTGACCAGTCTCGCAGCCGCATTTTGTACCATCTGAAGGCGCCTAATTATGTACTTTGGGAAGCCCAAATAAAGGCCATTTGAATAGGCCAGCCTGGAAGTCACTATGGCATGGACCATGATTTTTCGGCACTCCTCTGGCACAAAATGCAGAAATTTCCTCAAATTTCTCAGTTTACAGATGCAGGTAGCTGTCACCTGCCGTATCTGAGCCAAAAATGAGAGATCAGCCTCCCACTTCACATCCAGATTTTTTATGATATCTGCAGGGGAGGGTCCCATTTCCATAGGCCACCAGAGAGCCGATGCTGGAGGTGGTGCTTTCCCAAAGAACATCATGTCCGTCTTTCCTGCGTTGAGCTTAAGTTTGTTGTTGTTCATCCAAAATGCAATGTCTCTCAGGCAGCCTTGGAAACTCTTAAAGGAGTCCTCAGTTTGCTCTTTAAAAGTGAAGTCCAGCTGGGTGTCATCGGCGTACGAAATCGCTTTTACCCCCCAATTGGCTATCAAAGAGAACAGTGGAGCTAGGTACATATTGAACAAGGTACAGATTGAACAAGGGTCTTCCCCCCAATGGTTTCGATCAATCCGCCTGCATCATAATGCAGTGATCGGACCAAAGGTCTGTCTGTCGGTGAGACTTCCACTGACTGTGTGTCGGTGGCGGTCTCTCCGACATCAAAATCAGCCCCTTAGACTTTACATTACACCTAACCATAAACCTAAACCAAATTCTAAATCAACTATTAACCATAGTGTAATCTTAACCATTTCCATAACATTATAAATATACCCTTCAATGTCCATGCATTGATGGTGATGTAGTAGTACTTAGAAGTGGTGCTATTCATTGGAGGAGTTTGTGTCAGTGCAAATACCTCAATGTATATGTAGATTGATATAGTAAATTCAAAGTAATGGGAGTGCACCATTTGAATGAAACCAAGGCTTAACCTCAGAAGTCAATGTTATCACAGCATTAGAAAAAAATAAATTCACATCATGTAAATAAAAACAATAGAAATATTAAAGTAACTGTAAAAACAAATAAAAAACAAACAGTGGCAAAAATATATAAAATGCTCCTAATTTTCATGAAAAGAAACATGGAAAGAGTGGATATTCTCAAGTTCCAAAGAGGCTCTGTCACAAAAATGTTGTGAATGCTGTGTTTCTCCAGGTTTCACTGTGGGAATAAGGCTGCCTCAGAAAGATGATGTGGGCAGCCGCGGCCGGCAGTGGGAGTACCTGCAGGGCGGTGATGTAGGGAGGGGGAGGGGCAGTGTGGGGGGTAGTAATGTATGGATTACGGAGCTTCCCAGGTAAGTAAACATTTAAATAAATAAAATGAATTTCGTTGAGTGCACTGCATCTCCAAATGCGATGCAGTGCGTGCAACGAAATCCGTTTTATTTATTTAAAGGTTTACTTACCTCTACAACTCCGTAATCCATACATTACTACCCCCCACTCTACCCCTTCCCCTCCCCAGGTCACCGCCCTGCAGGTACTCCCACTGCCGGCCGCGACTGGATGTGGGTACTGTTCATGTCAAAGATGTATATAGTAACAGCTTGCCTTTACCTTGAAGACCACAAAATAACTGATTGGGTTTGATTATTGGTGGACGGAGTCGGGGTATGGATACACGGGAGAGAGTGAGGAGGATAGTCCCTGGGAGAAAACACAAACTTTTCAATTGCCACTGTTTATCTTTTGTCCCTAAAGTTTTCCTTTCTTTTTTGCTTTTGTGGAACAGTTAAAGGGACCCCTGATCCCAGGGGACACCACAAACCACACATGTAATTCTCACTAAAGCCACAGTTGGCATGCACTAGTACAGTGGGAACATTAATCAGTCTTATCACTTGTAGCCTTTAGGGCTCATTTGATTATCAGTTTGGGGTCCTGGCTGGGGACCAATTTATATATGATTGGTGGCATTACCAGCAACTAGGGATTATACCTTGTGCTTCCCATCTAAATATAGATGTGCATCCATCGATATTGCCAGCCCTGAGCAGTATAGATCGAAAGACACTTCAGTGAATGTCCATTAATGAATGATGCCCATCTTTAAGAGGTATATCTACTTCCATTGGTTCAGCTCCCCCACTTCTCCTTCTGCTGAAAATAGCATTGGACAGAGTGAGTTATCACATTTGCTGTCCTCAAAGATATCCATAAATATACCACACTATGGAGGTCATTAGTATGGCGGGTGGACTTTGTCCGCCCACCATACCCCCGGGAATCGGGACCTCCTGCACTGCTTGTGATGGTCTCGCACCCACAATTAGGATGTGCCCAGCACACTGGTGGGCGCATCGCGCATTTGCAGCATTGCGGCTGGCGGTGGTGAAAGCACCGCCCGCTGGAAAGCCACGAAAGCAAGTTGTGCCTTTCAATGCATACCGTGAGAGGCACCTCGTGGTGACTGCCACGTTGTACATTGAAATGCAGGGGGGTACCATAGGTACCCCATGTGCACCCCCACCCCACAGAGTCCCTGAGGGCCCGGAATGGGCCCCCATAAGTAAACTCTCATGACATTGCCGCCACAGAGCGGCATGTTTCCGCCCCCATTCTAATATGGCTGGCCATGTCTAGCAGGCACCGCCACCATATTAAACTCTTTTCTGCCCAGTCGACTTGTTTTCCGGGCGGAAAAGCGGCGGACGGTCTTTCCGTCCGCCACAGACCCCGCAGCCATCATAATATGGTGGGGGTTCTTTGCTGTGTGGATGGCGGGCGGATTGCCCCCGCCAGCCCGGCAGGGGCGATCTGCCTGCTATCCTAATGAGTCCCTAGACTCTTTATCGAAGCCTGAGCGGTGGACCGCACATTCTGCAGGAACCTCAAAAGCACTAAGATTCACGGGGAGAGAGGAAGAGCAGCCTGGAATCACAGAGATGGGGGAGGAAAGCAAACAGGCACCAGGGGAGAAGTTATAACCAAGTGTTGCTAAATATACACCAGCGCGAATGTCCCCGCTCATCTCCTGCCGGCCTCCTGCGGCTCACAGCCGGCTTTTACTGTGGTGCATGGAAGGACTGTTATTATGCCTCCTCTTTGGGAGACCGGGGGCGGGTGGGAGGACATATGAAAGCTCTCCGAGCACCTTTGCATTGGAGCAAAGAGCAGGTGCAGCACAGGAGTAGGGCAGAGTGACAGGTCAAAAAAGCAGGCCCTCATGAGCCTACCTGAGGATGTCGGATGAGCGCACACTTTCATGGAGAGACACAGAGCATCTTAAAATGGGAGATGCATCAATATTTCCAGTCAGGTTGTCAAAAGGGGGTGGATTTAACACCAACTAAGACCGTTGTTGCTGTTTGTCTCTGGTTATTGATTTAAAAAATGCCTTTAGTATACTACCAGCATACAAAAAACTCTGACAAATTTTAGACAGACTGTACAAAAAGAAACATAATGATGACGGAGGAATAAAATAAAGGCAGGTGCAGTAGCAAAAAGTGCACTTCACATCAAAGACATATGCAGCCTTGGGTGAAATGTGAGTAATTTCATTGACAGAATGATAGTAAAATGATGAAAAATTATGTGGCAATATACGTTGTTATGCGAAATGCTGGCAGCAGCATTCCGCAGTATTTCAGTATTTTTTTTACATAAAATGCACCCTCTTATGTATTTTTGCTTCGAAAAGTGCATTTTTGTGCTAAAAAAAATAACGCCTGATGCAATCAACAGTCGCTCTGATTCAGTTTAATGATGTTCTTCCTTTTGCTCTCTTGATAGGATTTTTACTTCAAATTTTAATTACACAGTGTAGGGTATTCTCAGACATTTCAAATTACAATCGTAACATGAAATGTCAGAAATTAATCAAGATTATGCCAGCGTGAATGAAATGTTGCCAAGCGCAGCATTCAGTGTGGTGAGAGCGTTTATCATGGTGAACTCAGGGGTGATCAAGGGGAGCCCCACTCTGAGTATTAAGGGTTTATTCAAACAAGGGAACTGTTGAGGACAGATACTTTGAAACAGCTCTCATTTTAGGGTTTTTAATATTTATTAACAGGCATCCTCCTCCATGCAAGCAGTGTTTAAAGGCTCAGTTACAGATTTCAGGCACAAATGGGCCTTCGATGAATGCCTTGGTTCCTCTGAAGCAGGAGGAAAGTGGTGGGTTGGGGAGTGGAGTTGTTTTATGGTGATAATATAATTACCCATGAATAACAAAAACAGTTGTGATCAATAAACCATAAAAAGTTATATTGGATGCCTCAACATCTTTTCAAATAGCTTTAATTATTACTCGATATCTTTACAGCGGCAGCCGGAGCGGGTAAGCACAGTGAGGTGGAGCGGGGTGGGAGCGGGAGGTAGGTCAACAGATGATGGAATAGGTCAAATTAAATAAATAAATACAACCTATTCTGTTGTATGTCGATTTCCCGCCCCCCTACCCCTGCTCCACCGCCCCACCCCCCTTACCTGTACCGTCCACGA
Source organism: Lissotriton vulgaris (assembly GCF_964263255.1). NCBI lineage: Eukaryota > Metazoa > Chordata > Amphibia > Caudata > Salamandridae > Lissotriton > Lissotriton vulgaris. The sequence goes on along the minus strand of NC_141699.1, from coordinate 578,612,638 downwards.
CTGGTTAAAAGGCAAAGTGGACTCCTGGAACTTAAATAGCCCATGAGTCCGTGATCTGGTCAACATGTTTCATTCCTTATTTTTCCCAAACAGGGTTAACAGCAATTCTTCAGGACATGAATGTGAATCCATAATCTCCTATAAAGGGACAAAGATTGGGAGAGATTTTTCTATGTCTCCAAATGTAAACAGTATATTCCCTTTTATTAAAGTGAAATTGTTTTGTAGTCGGAAAACCTACGTTTTATAAAATTACTAGCAGCCCGTCCCGACGTTGTCCGGGAGCAAACAGGCTTCAGGGCCCCCGCTCGCCCCAACGTTGTCCATGGGTCCCCCGGAGCCTTCCTCCATATATTGCAGTATTATTCCTCTATGTTTCCTTTGTACGCTTTTGTAACCTGCACACGTCACTTGCTACCTCGTGTATTTGTTGGCTCACAATTCTCACTTTTGTAATGCACTCACTTTTGTAATGCACCGTTTGCTACCTCTTTTGCTTCATTTAATGCTCACCGCTCCTCCCTGCCTGTATTTCACCTAAGCTCACCGCTCCTCCCCGCCTGTATTTCACCTACGCTCACCGCTCCTACCTGCCTGTATTTCACCTACGCTCACCGCTCCTCCCCGCCTGTATTTCACCTACGCTCACCGCTCCTCCTGGCCTGTATTTCGCCTACGCTCACCGCTCCTCCCTGCCTGTATTTCACCTACGCTCACCGCTCCTTCTCGCCTGAATTTCACCTATGCTCACCGTTTCACCTACGCTCACCGCTCCTCCCCGCCTGTATTTCACCTACGCTCACCGCTCCTCCTCGCCTGTATTTCACCTACGCTCACCGCTCCTCCCTGCCTGTATTTCACCTACGCTCACCGCTCCTCCCTGCCTGTATTTCACCTACGCTCACCGCTCCTCCTCGCCTGTATTTCACCTATGCTCACCGCTCCTCCCCGCCTGTATTTCACCTAAGCTCACCGCTCCTCCCCGCCTGTATTTCACCTACGCTCACCGCTCCTTCCTGCCTGTATTTCACCTACGCTCACCGCTCCTCCCTGCCTGTATTTCACCTACACTCACCGCTCCTCCTCGCCTGTATTTCACCTACGCTCACCGCTCCTCCTCGCCTGTATTTCACCTACGCTCACCGCTCCTCCCTGCCTGTATTTCACCTATGCTCACCGCTCCTCCCCGCCTGTATTTCACCTACGCTCACCGCTCCTCCCCGCCTGTATTTCACCTACGCTCACCGCTCCTGCCCGCCTGTAGCTTTTGTATTTCACCTACCTCATCCTCCGCTCACCGCTCCTGCTTTATTCAGTCTTTACAGCACCACTGCATTCTCCCGGTTTCCTCCTAACGTTTCAGCCTCCTGGCCTTGCTCACAGGTGGGAGACATGACGTTCAAGGCCCCATTGTGCTCCTGTGGTGCTTTTAAAGTTTGTAGAGTCACGTGGCTGCATGTAAATATTACAACTCCCAAAGTGCACCACTCATGTTGTTAATATGCAAACAAAGTTCTCATTTTAGTAAATATCGACCCTTTAAGTTCATACCTTTGAAGTGGTGCACTGTTGTTGGTGTGGAATAGTACATTCGGGGCAGCAAGGTGAGTATTCCTCGTAGCACATTGCTTCGTTTTTTTTTTAAGTCTGTTTAAAACTCCATTTCACCAGCACGTTCAAAGAATGAAATAATCCATTTTTTAATTCCTTCCAAACGCACGCAGTTGATTTCACCCTTTGGCATCTCCTAAGTAGGCTGGGTGTGTTCGTGGGTCATGCCCCTCGTAAATTACAAAACACAGCATCTCCAGTTACCGGAGCCCCCGACCCTTCAGGGCAGCCTCTAAAAAATGAGCATGGAGCAGCCCATTATATTTATAACAACAAACAGAGGCCCAATACAGGTGAAGGTTTCCCGGTTTCCTCCTAACGTTTCGGTGCACTCCAGACAGAGATGCATAAGGAAGACGCAACCGGTGATCAGAGACACAGCGCCTCCGTGGGACAGCGGAGCACTGTGAGAGAGCAGAGACAGACGCAGGGACCATCGCTGGAGACACGGTGTGTGGGGAAGTGTCTGCGTGTGAGGGAGGCTCTGGCTGAGGAACTTGTCACCACCAGCCTCAGGCCTGAAATGGAAGTGTGAGGAGCCGGAGCCCTGTCCAGAGGGAGGCGGGGGAGCGTGGCCCGACCAGGGCGAGAGAAGAAGGCGGAGGAAGCAGCAGCAGCAGCTCCCTGGCTCCTGATGTCAGCACGCACGTCGCGGCCGGCCGGCGCTACTTCCAAGGGACTACTTTTTTTTTAAAGTAATTATTTTAAATAACGTATATTTTTTTATTTTATATAGCCTATGTCCGTCTACAGACCCTGCCAATTACAACGATGTATCGGGTGTTTGGATTGGCGCTGTGGTTCCCGAGTTTACCTTGCCAAAAGGGTTGAGTTCTCTCTTTATAATAGTAGTATAGATATCCAGAGTGCTAAACCTTCATTTGTCAGCGTGCCTACAGACTCCCATGACTGGTCACCCTTTAATTAGTTTTCTTTATTGGAGTGGTGTGCGGTGGTCTGCCTATACGTGGCCAACCGCTCCCAAATTTGGAACTCAGGACATGGGAACATGCCTGTTTACCCTGTAGGGGACATTTATGAATATCGTGCTTTCAAATCAAAATTAGAGACATGAAGCTGTATATTTACCATGGGATAGTGCCACCAGAACGCCACTTTTAACGACATTCTGGTGGCGCTATGCCCTTGCCCATATCTACAAAACAGCATAAAGCCACTTTCTGTGGCTTAACACCTCCTTGTAAATACTGCACCTTTACACACATCCCTTAGCGTGAAAGGGGTGAGCAATGGGTGTCGCTGTTGGTGCCCCACAGCAACACCCAGCTTTTTGACGCTGCACTATATTTACTTGGATGTGTAAATCTAAGGCAGTGCCAAAAACTAATGCCATGCAAGAGCAGGCATTAGAATGGCAAAACGAGGAGATATACTTTTATGTCTCCTCATTTTTGCTTTTCTATGTGTACTGCATTCTGAATGATTGTTTATGTGCAGTAAGGTTGTAGTAGTGAGTCTCAGCAAAGCCTACCAGTGCAAGGGGTTCACCCTTCTCTGCACAAGTCCTTAGGCCAATAGGATAGAAGTTGGCACAGAAACTGGAATAGAAAATAGAAAGTTTATGAACCCTCATGAGGTGGAACTACATTCACACAACACCCTTCGGCAATGTATGAAGTAGCACAAAAAAATGGAAGGAGCTTGGTCCTTTTATACCCACACAGGGGCTCAAAAGAAGGCGGTACAAGTACAAGAAGAAGGTTTTAGGTACATATAAGGTCATACAGAAAATGCACAGTCAACAAGTGGGAGCAGCTAACAGTTGCTAATTCTAGTAAACACATCCTGACAGTTACATTCTAACAGCAGCTGCATGGACAGCTGCAAGCTCAACTGAGCATGTGAGAAGCAGAAGAAACTAAATATAACTTGTCTCTAGGCAGATTCCAAGAGCAGACAACAGCAAGGTAGGACAGAGCACATGGCATGCATGTGGTAGCACATGGCAAACAAGATGGCTGACAGAAATACAAAATGGATTCCACAAAACGGATAAGATAACCTCTAAATACAGGATAGCTTCTGCTAATGCTAACCCAATCGCTGCCAAGTTACAACAAGGTGTCCCTTCCTGCACATAAACAATCATTATATGATGACGATTTGCTACTTCTATGTGTGCTGCATTCTGCATCAGACTAAGAAGTAACAAATCGCCATTATGGATTGTTTATCTGAAGGAAGGACACTTTCCTGCACATAAGGAATCATTCCCTGCAACGCAGGCATTTTTGCACATTGAGCAAGGGTGCCTGTGTTGGCTCTAGGCAGCTAATTTTAGCGCCAGCACCAGGGAAAAGACAGGGGTGCACCATATTGTTGTAAATACGGCACATCTCTGCGTTTTGGAAATGCTGGAGCGTGGCGGCCAAGTTTGGCACAGCTCCACGCTCCGACATTTCATTGTGAATATACCTCCAAAGTTCAAAGCATTTGAAATGTATAACTATCACGCAATTTAAATAACAAATCACAGAGCATCACATGGCACATTTGAACACTGAATGCAAGTATAAATAGCTCACACTAGCACAATTAACAGAGCATCTTAATCACACATAAACACCTTAGAGAGATGTATTTTCACATACTTTGCATATCTGCCATCCGTTCTGCCTACTGGGATGCATTGCGAAATAAATCAGTAAACTAGTACTTTTAGGGACAACTGCTAAAGCTGCCCATTAAAATAACATATTCTAGATTTTGCAAAAAATGTGAAAATATTAGAGTTTCTTGGGTACGTGCTCCCCCAGTATTGCATCACTATATGGGAGCAGAGGAGCAACATACACCATTAATCCCAACAGTTCACATTTCTTTCATATCGAAACATAGATTTTCATTCCGAGGTGGACAATTAAAACAGGTGCGAAAACCTCCATTATCACACTGTAACACTGTAACAAAAAATGGTATTAGCATTACCACATTTTAACAAAATGTGGTGTTTTTCACATCTGATAATTTCTTCCTAATAAGGGAAGGGTAAAAAACGTGCAGTCCTGGACTTTCGACTGGCAAAACTAGACTACTTTCTGTTTATCTACTGCACAGCTTTCCAAACTGTGTGGCGCGACACGTTACTGTGTCGCGACCCACACGTAGGTGTGTCGCGTGATGATGTATGCCTGCCAGCCGATATTTGGGGAATGCGACTCGAGCCCCCCTCACTCCGTGATTACGATGTGCACGCGACGTGCAAGGCAGAAGGCGAAGCAGCTGCGGAGCGGAGCCTTGTGGGAGTATTGATCCCCCCTCCCTCCCCCCCCCCTCCGGGAGTGCTACGCGCTGCTCACGGCCTGAGCGTGCAGCCTTGTTGGGATAGAGCGATATCGGAGCCGCCTCTACTCCACCATCCCAGGCACTCACTCGGTTGGTAAGTAGTGAGGCTTAGATCGTTTTGCGGCATTTTAAACCGCTGAGTTTAAGCTGTATTTGCTATACAGACAAAGTATGTAGGCAGTTTCACACCTTAAAAACTGTTATGAAGAGGAGTACATCTGCGCATAAAATTAAAGATTGTTACCGCCCGGCCGCGACCCTCACTGTGACTGTCACTACAGTCTCAGCAATGGGTTCATGCACCAGGCATTGTGATCCTCCAGATAATTACGGGGGACGGCGGACAGTGTGACAGAAAGATAAAATTAAGTAAAAAAAAGGTCAGGCAGCCGTGTAGCATGTGTTGTGACATTGCCGAGCACAGAGGATTACACCAGCCTTTTCACGCAGCTGCTGAGTCTCAGAATCATTGCGGAGTATCGAAGCCATGATGAGGCGGTCTGTGCAAATAATTGCCAATCGCCTCAAAGCAAAAGTGAGTGCAGCCTGGAGTGTGAACTCACTCTGCTTGATCTACAAATCTACTTTCACTGAATAGTGCTAGCGCAGGATGACAATACTGGTGCCATCCAACAAATTACTTTCAGCGCGGCCACCGTCGCAGTTAAGTCAGCAGAGCTGGTGTTGTATTAATTCACTCTGTGACAGTCTGTTGATGTAATCTAGGGCTGGGCAGGTTGCAGCACGCCAACCAGGGCGGACACCACTCACAGCTCGCTAATTATTTGTATTAGGCTTGAGCAGTGCATTGCTGAAGTCTACTGTATTCTGATAGTTACCACGTCCTGATTGCACTAGTGCGCCATACTCACTCTCCTGAGGCTTGCCAATGCCTTTGCTGTCTGCGGCTGCTCGCAAGTCATCTGACTACTGACTCTTTTACTTATGATATAATATAATATGTATTAAAAACAACCTACAAGGAATTACCGTGTGATATTTAGGCAGCTGGCATCAATTGAGTCAGCTGAGAAGATCCGTGTTTTGGGGGCCCTCAGCAGAACTAGCGTGCAGTGCCAGCACTGGTACCTTTTTTCTCCATTAATATGTGGTAAAAAGTTGCCTTTAACATTCTGGTACCTTTCTCGACAAACCAGGTCCCGAATAATTGCTGCTGCCGTCCAGTGCTGGCTGTGATAAATTACAGGAAGACCGACACTTGCGTTCAACTTCCTGCCCTCAAACACAAGTGCAGGTAGTGCCCTTTCCTTTCTGGTGCTTGACCCACAAGTGCAGGTAGTGCCCTTTCATTTCTGGTGCTTGCTTTGAGGCACTTTCAAAATCTTTGGATTTATCGTTACTTAAATGTGTGTACTTTCTATATTTATACGTTTCGCTTGCCTTCATTGCTTGATTTTGCTCGTGATAAACTAAATGTCACTCATAGTCATTGAAATGTCACTCATAATTACACTGAAATTATGAAAATGCCAAACATAGCAATCTGAAACCTTGGCAGCTATGACATCTGTGATCAGGCTGGGAGAGCGCGTCTTCTTGTAAGGGTAGCAGAGGAGTTTTTCGATGGGGAAAATGTTATCCACATAGAAAAAAAAATTGACTGACGCATTTATGGATTGATTTTTCATATTCGGAAATGAGAAGGGGCGTTCTCCTGGAACTTTTTGTGAATTCAAAGAAAGTGGAAAACCTGCTCCAACTGTAAGAGTAACCTACAAGGAGCAGATTTCCACCTTTCTTGGTGAATAGGCAAGCCCATAGATTTCCACCTTACTTTGTGTAGGCAGGCCTTTAGATTTGTGTGTGTAGGGCTGTGTGTGTGTGGGGCTGTGTGTGTGTGGGGTGTGTGTGGGATGTGTGTGTGGGGGTGTGGGTGGGGGTTGTGTGTGGGTGGGGGTTGTGTGTGTGTGTGGGGTTGTGTGTGTGAGGGGGTTGTGTGTGGGAGGGTTGTGTGTGGGGGGTTGTGTGTGGGGCGGTTGTGTGTGTGGGGGTGTGTGTGGGTGGGGGGTTGTGTGTTTGTGGGTGGGGTGTAGGGTTGTGTGGGTGGGTGTGTGGGTGTGTGGGTATGGGGGGTGGAGTTGGTGTGGGGGGATGTGTGTGTGGGGGTGTGGGGGTGGGGTTGTGTTGGATTGTGTGTGTGGGTTCTGTGTGTGTGGGGGGTTGTGTGTGTGTGGGTTGAGTGTGTTTGTGGGTGTGTGTGTTACGTTGTGTGTGTGTGGGTTGTGGTGGTTCGGGCTCGCTCGCTGCGCTCGCTCGCGTTACTGTGTCCCTGTGAAATTTCGCACAAAAAGGTGTGTCACCAACATGAAAAGTTTGGAAAGCTGTGAACTACTGTTATGGCCTTCCAATTTTTTTCCTTTGATGCCTGAAGTAATTTGCATGACTACAACCTCAGGATTGAGTGCAATTCTCACCTGACACAATCTACAATTAGAAGCAAACATTTTTCTGCTTGATTGCCGATTTTTGACCTGTGTGGTTGGGGAGTACCAATGGGAGTTTGTGGAGGAGATGTGCTGTGCTTTTTGTAGGTGGTTTTGATAGAGTCTGTGCCCTCACACTTTGTTCATACCGGACCTCTGGTACAATAGTTGCATTTGATTTTTGCAAAGGAGTACCAGGCATATCAAGGGGGCTGGAATAATGCAATCACTTATATAGGTATCTCTTAAGTACCATGCTATTATGCTCTGCCTTCGTGTGATGCGAAAAGTGGTCCAGGACTACTGTTAGCAATGACATTAGCGGCGAAACTTCAGGAGTAACTTGCGTTAAATAAGAGCAGCTCCTACATCCATAGTAATTTATACACCAGTTTGATTTTTGTTTTCTGTTCGATCTAAAAAGATATGAAACAAGCCAAGTAATCAAAAGTTATTGATGGCCTGCTGAAGACTGGGGTAAAATGATTTTTAACCTGAAATGCGGTGTCAATGATCTTTTGGGATTTTGAACCAAGTACTATCCAGCAACCCATTGTTATGAAATTCTGAGGGGTATTGTAACTTTGAGCCTTGGGCTTTTCAAACAAATAACTGAGGGATACACCAGTGCAGATGTTCTTCTTCTGCTTGTTGGGTCACTGAAATTGACAATGTGCAGTTAAAAGCTATATATCTGTATATGCTAATGTGTAACTGGTAGATATCTGGTGGTGTGATATACTCCTATTACGGATTTTTAAAATACTATAGTTTTACAATAAGGTTTTTTGTCGAGCATGGACATAATTTATTTAACATGTGTATCTTCCTTTTGTGGCTTTTTATAATACACTTTGCTCTTTTTGATTAAAATGGTGTTCTTTTTTACATGCTTTGTTGTGATTTCAGATTTAGTGCAGCACTCAGAATGACACAGTAATTATTCTGATTACATTGTAATATGCTGTCATAAAAACTAGCAGAAAGTATGTAAAACACATATTGAGAAATTTCAGAGCAACAGGGTTGATGTTCATGTAAACCTAAAGGAGTAATCTTAGATGAAACAAGATGTAATATTTGAAGCACTTTGGGCCAGATGTAGGTAAATGCATGTTTGAGATTCCTTAATAGCAATTTTTAGGGAATGGCTATTAAGGAATCGCAAAATGCCATGCAGGTAAGAATCACAATATATTTTGCGTTTCCTTAATATTCCTTAAATGTGAAAAGCAAATTGCGATTCGCAATTAAGGAATACCTTCCAATTCATTCCTATGGGCCAAGAGGCCCATAGGAATGAATAAGAATTGCTCCCGCAATTTGCGAGTCATTAAGAGGCACTTGCAAATTGCGGGAGTAATTTCAAGGGTGCCAGGGATCCAAATGGACACCCTGTTGCACCCCTGAAATGTGCATATGTGCACATGTGGCGCATATACATGCCCTAAGGGCATGAATGTGTGCCACATGGCACTTAAAAAAAGCAAAAAAGTGTATTTTTAAAGGAAATCAGTAATTACCACCAACTTGAAGTTGGTGGTAATTAGCGATTCCTTAATGCTAAAGAGCACTTTCTTTTGTGCTACTTACATTGCATTTAAGGAATCGGAATTTCCAATTCCCTAAATGCAAGAGCAAAACAAGGTATCACAATCTTACCATTCCTTATTTTGCTAGTAGGTTTCAACTTAACCACATTACTCTCTGCCAAATAGTGATCGCAAACGAATTTCAGCGTTAGCGCTCGCTATTCGGCCACCTACATCTGGCCCTTAGACATTTAAAAGACCATATTTATCAAAGGGTTGCTTCACTTTTGCACCATGCAACGTGGTGCAAAGGCGACGCAACCCTCAAGATGGCCTTGCGTGGCTTGATAAATCTAGAGTAACGCAATGCATCGCAATCCCTGAATTGCATTACTCTGCCCCAGGGAGGCGTTGCATGGGTGGTGCAAGGGAGTTCCCACGCAAGACCCATGGATTTTGATGCCTGGTGAGATTTAATGGTAAACCTGGGAATGTGCCAAAATGCTACACCTTCCCAGGGGAGGCATAATGAAGAAAAAAGCCTTAAATTATCCTAGTCTTTCATCTTTCTATGTTCCATGCATTCTGTAGCACACATAGAAAGAGGAAAATGACTTAGTGGATTGTTTTTGTGAAGGAAGATGCCCGTTCCTGCCCAAAAATGATCCTACTTACAATGCAGATACCCTTGCGCAATGGTGTAAGAGTGCCTATATTGGTGCTAGGCAGCACATTGTGTGTCAGCACTGGGAAAAATCAGGAATACGACATATTGTGTTAAATGTGGCACATTCCTGCCCTTTCGCTGTCACACAGTGCAGCATTGCAAGGTGACTTGCTGTGGTGCATCACTTTATAATAATATTTATTATAAACATGGCCTTATTGTAAGGAACACAGTAATCCCAATTTTGGGCTCCAATGGGATTTTGTGCCACAATTTGGATTTAATCTAATACGGTAATATTCCATCGACCTTGTATGGTTGAAGAATATTGTAACCATAATATTGTGGGACATAAAAATTGTACCCTCAACAATTTTCTTAAACAGCTAAAAATCTACCTCAATGGGACGATATTTTTGTAGCTGCTATTGAGGATACACATTTTCCTTCAGAAGATATTTCTGTTAACAATTCCCAGACATACCATAAATTGACCCTACAATTTTCTACTCATAGATTTTGCAAGTTAGCCTCATAGATGCTATTAAACATTCCTCCCCAGTGCTGCGCTGTCCATTGGAACTAGTGCTGAATGGACGTCCAATGGTCGTGCGCAGCACTGGGGAGGTAGTGCTGCCGTCGGCCAATGCACCGAGGCAGCACTTAAGGGGATAAAACCTGCTAAAGTGTTTGTTTGGGAAAATGCACTATTCCATGTTTTGCAGCAGAGAACTGTGAAAAAACATCTGGTCTGAACAAGGTATACTCCTTTTCCATGTGGTCTTACTTCCCAGAAATACAACAGGTAAGTAGTGAATTCAATATTGGGAAGCTAGCATAGGGTGTCTTGGGCTTTGTGACGACTCAACTTAATATGCCTTTTTTGTGTGAAAACTGTGTGAGTTCATGGGAAGGTGCCTCTTGATATGTCATCCCTAGACATATACTGCTGAAACCATTTTAAGTAACTGCACTGACTTGCTGAAGATGTAAATCACTCTGGAGCACATGGGCTGTACTACGTTGGTATTCTACTAATGTTTAGTTATAATCTAAGCTTTCGTCACACATGCTATCAAATGAAGGCATGTATTCAAAGAAAAGCAAAGAATACCATTACATTTGCAATACTACTTATAAAACAAATATCATCAATAGTCTGGCGGGGACCTCATAAGCTGTTAATTGTTCACACAAGTAAATAATGCACAATTGTGTTTCTGCACAGTCAGTTACCCTAATTTTTTTTAGATCAATTATTTTCTGCATCAAAATAAAAATGTTTATGCAAATGTGTAAATCAAGAATTCCTCAGGGAGACATTTTGGGCCAAATGTATGAACACATTTTCCCATAGACACAGAATGGGTAAAACCCTTTGATACATCTGGCCGTTAATGTTATAATGTTGGCAACGTGTACCATGGGGGTACAGAGTTACTATCTATCAAGCATGCAAATAATAACCTGTAGTACTTTAGTATAGTGTACTTCAAAGTTCATCTGGCATTTTAAGAATATTGAAATATGTTGAGAATAACTGATATAGAATCTCAACCTCACAGGCACATCAGCAAGCATTTGTTTTGTCAGGAAATGATCCAGCATATATGTATTATTATTTGGGGAGACTTTTAGCACACATACAGTAGCGCCATGTTTGGTCTGGAATGGCCCAGAGTAGAGAAGAGGAATTTCAGTATAAAGAGGAAATAGACTTGCTGCCGAGGACTCCAACATTTTCTGTAATAAGATTTAGTTATATTCAGCGTAAATCACTCTGAAATATCAATAAAATTAATGTTGCTATTGTGACCTCATAAAAAAAAGATTTCATTAGCGGCCATCATATGCAGGTTTACCAGCACTGGTCACCTTAGTGCATCATGGGTAATACACAGTAGCGGCCTGTATTGGGCGTACTGCTGGGCAGTGACGTGGGGCGGGGGTAGTAAACACCGGAATACAGATGAATGCAGGTAAGTAGACATTTAAATCAATAAAACGAATTTCGTTGAGCGCCCTGCATCACCAAATGCGATGCAGCGTGCACAACTAAATTCAGTTTATTGATTTAAATGTCTACTTACCTGCATTCATCCCTATTCCGGTGTTTACTACCCCCCACCCTGCCACTCCCCCGACCCACGTCACCGCCCGGCAGCACGCCCTATACCGGCCGCAACTGATAATACATAGAAACCATCTGAGATGTCCCTGGAACTAAGGAAATAAAATTAGTAATATATTTCCCCACCACCACATGATTTATCACTCAAATATCAGCTTTAAATATATACTGACAGTTCAGCCATTTATCTCCAAACATCTGCTTATGGGTTCTGAATATATACATATTTTAGTCTTGCATACACACTTTCCAGTTTTGCCACACATATATCAAGTTAACCAAGCCAATGCATCTAATTTAGTACAGTGGGCTGCACATTGTAAAGGTAGTTATGGGTAGCTGGAGAGCTACCAATAGCTCACCAGCTACTCGTTGGAGAAGCCTGCGCTAAAGGATAGATGATAAAGCCTGTACTGTAAGTAGTCAAACCCCAGGCGTGAGAGTGGACCAGTCTTGGATATCTGAATGTTTATGTTTATGTTTATGTTCATTGGTTTATATAGCGCTGAATCACCCATGAGGGTATCTCAGCACTTGTACTAAACATTGTAACAGGACCTGAATATGATTAAAAGAGATGCGTTTTTAGCATTTTTCTAAAATGGGTCAGATTTGGGCAGGCCCTTAAATGTATCGACAGGTTATTCCAAAACATCGGGCCTGGAAGGAGAAGGCCTTAGCTCCGCTGATTGCCTAGGATGAAGTTGATGAATATAGGGCCTTATTCAGAATTTGTAAGACTGGTCACAAACATGTCCAATAACCCTTCCATTTTGTTGCATGTGCCATAAAGATGTAATACACTTGTAATACAGCAAACAAGTTATCTATCACATTTGTGACAAATATAGGGAGTGCATCTACCAAACTCTAAATTAGGCCAAAGTCTCTGGGCCCGTGAAGAACCTGTAGCCCAGAGAACCCTGAGCATCATCAATGCCTACTCAGGGGTTTTATGGGACTGTTTAGAAAATTAAATAATGTTAACAGATTAATAATGTGCATAGACATACAAAACCCCAAATTGCAAATTGAATGTTTTAAAACACTGTATAAATTTGAAAGAATTAGAAATTGGAAGCTAAAAATTAAATTGGTATGCTTATCTTGATTTGTGGGAGTAGCACAAGCACAACAACTCTAGTGTAGATGACAGGTGGCCTCAATTCAAGCAGCACTAGTATTTGCCAACAAAAAGAGGGAATGCAGTAGGAGCAAACAAGACAAAGTGATATGAAAATTCTAGCATAATACTTTGTCTTTTAGAGATCAATCTAAGGGGCTGATTACAATGTTGGGCCACAAAGTGCTGTTATGGAGGTCAGTGGACCGCCTGACAGCAATTAGCGGTCTGACCACTCAATTAGGCTATGATCATTGTGGTGGGAGTCAGAAAGTGCTTTTTTCCACTGCGACTTGTACTGCGGTCCAGGAAAAGGGCCAGAGCACAAGCCACAGTGCCAAAAAGCACTATGTGCACATCCATGCACTGTGTGCCAGACACCATGGTACATGGTGCATGGATGTGCTTGGGGACACTACGTGTGGCCCACAGGGAACGTGGGCCATGCCTGGGGCCCCCAAATCCATTTCCACCTGCCTTTTCATGGCGGTCGGACCACCATGAAAAGGCAGTAGGAAAAGGACATTGTGATCTTCACTGTGGTTCCTGCCTAGACACATCCTCCATTCAGGATCATGATTCCGACCGCCGCCCGATAGGATCAGTAGATCCTGCTGGAGGAGGCAGTCTTTTCCCCAACCTCTGCAGTCCGACCGCATGCATCCAAATGCAGCAGTTGGACCTAAAGACTGTCTGTCATTGTAATTAGGCCCCTAAACGTCAAAAAGGTCTTTTTTGTTGTAAATAAAATCGTTCTTAATGTGTGTATTTATCTGAAATATGTGTGCGTCTGTATTTCTGTATATTCTTTTGAGGTATAAATCCTAGAAATTAATCATTCAGGGGCCCTGGCTTCTAGTAGTGATTTAATGGGGGTCCCCAGAAATCAAAAGATTAAGAAAAGCTGCTCAAGGGAATGGTATTGTCTTAATGTCATGGAGAAAATATGGGTCTTTAGGGATTTCTTGAATTTGAAACCATCCTTTCACAAACTTAGGTAGCTAGGTAAGGATTTCCAGAGACATGTACCATGATGAAGAACGGTCTGGCCACCAAATCTTTTATATTTGATAGGTTGTGGTGTCTGCAGTCATTTGTTGGCAGGCGAGTTGTTCTGGGAATGCAACAACTGACAGGGAACAAAGAGACTGACTTTATAGTAGGTGATACAGTTATTTATTGTTCTGTGGACAAGAGTATATTCATGCCTAATATGCATCTGAACATGTAAATAATGACAGTTTGCATGGTAGAAGAATAGCTGTTATGTTCTCTAAACACAATGAAAGTCAACTGAATGTAATGCATGAAAGGAAAAACATGCAAAACGTCACAAGCACAAACAAAGGTTTCACACAATGGCAATGTGTTATCTCATTAACGGCGAATACTAATTGTATCTTAGAAACAGCACTAGCATCTCCCTCGTGCAATTCTTTGTGCTACAAAATAATTACAGATCGTGGCAGGGTAGGTGCCCAGGCGCTAAAAATATACAGTAGATTTAAAGACGCAGAAAACGACTCAGACATGTTCACATCGACGGTATGCTTTACCACCACTAGCTGCTCTTGTCAGTTATAGGGACAGTGGCGGCTCCTCCGCTAAGGCGGAGGAGCGTCACCCCACTGCTTTTCAGCAGTGGAAAAAAGGAAAAATAAAATGATAATAACGTGTTATTATTATCATTTTATTTTTCCTTACTGGGGCAGTTTTACAGGAGAGGGTGGGGCTGTGCTGTCTACCAGTCAGCAGGGGGAGGAGTGGTTCATGCACTTAAGTTTGCATGACGGTTTGGCCGGCTGTCTTGGTCCTGTCAAACAGTCATGCGCACTTAGCATGTTCTCCACTGGGCTGTAATTCATAGCCTGGTTGGAGAACATGCCCAGGCTCCCACTGACTGCCTGAGCACCTCAAAACAGGACTCAGACCCATCAAGGCGCTGCTGTCATGGTGACAGCAGTATCGTGATTTTGTTTGGGAAGCCTGGGTGTGGAGAGACTGCGACCCTGTAGAGGAGGTAAGTGGATTTTTTTTTCACTTCGCCTCAAAAAGACCACACCCATTCTGTACCAGCTGTTGCTGTATAGGAATATATGCTGACACTTCATATCAAGTCACACAACTTCATTTAATTTTGAAATTCACTTTGAGTGAACCATCCGTTGACTGAAGAAAAATTGTTCAAAACACACAAATAAAATCTGACATACATCAATAAGATTAATGCTTGATCTCTAAAAAGCAAACAGTAAGGTAAATGAGAATACAATACAGCCTCTATACAACCAAGCTTAGATTGAGGTTACTAGCGGTGCAGGTATTTACCTGGTGGCTTGTTATAGTGGGGGCCCATATCACTGCTGTGGGGGGGGGGGAGTTAAAACCTACTTTAAAATCGTGTTTTTACATTTGGGTGGTTTCTGTCTCTTGCAGGGTAACCACAAGCAGTGCTGACCTTCAGGGCTTTAGAGGGAGTGGATTGAGGGTTCGGCTGTTGCCTGACTCTGAGGTTCTAGAAGGGCCGGACTGGGAACCAAAATCGGCCCTGGCAAAGTGCTCAGTCGGCCCCCAGAGGGGTGGGGGTGCGGCTGAACTGTTTGCCACGGCCGATTTCGGCCGATTTTGTTACAGCGGCCAATATTGCAGCTATCCTGCAAAAAAGGCCCTGTAACAAAACCGGCCCCCAACCCTGATAGCCCACTGGGGAAATGCCACCCGCAACGGCCAGTCCGGCCCTGGTTTCTAGTACTTCTATGATAAAGAAGCTTCAAAATTCAAACAGTGTATTTCACTGATAGATTATAATCATGAACTTAGAAAAAATCATATCCCCACCATCACACTGACAATGATGCCACCAGTGAACGAAGAGCAAAGATCTCTTTTGTCTCCTATACATGGCCTAGGGTGTTACTATAGCTGGAGTAGCATTCCCCTTACGCCCCTCGTCCCAGTCATTACAAGTGAGGTAATGTCACCTAACACCAGGAACAAAGAAGGAGAATCTCGAAGCCAGCCTCACCCACCCTGCCTGGATGCCACAAGAAACGCCAAGAAACCGCTGGTATAAATGCGCTCTAGAAATAATTTTAAATCAAATTTAAATCAAACAATTGGGGATGTTACTCCTGGCTCCTTCTGTTTTGTGTCCTGCACAGGATGAAAATTAGGGTCATCCCTACTGGGCTCGGGCCATTTCCTGGGGTTTAGCGGGAGCAGCATACCTGGATGGAGGTCGGTGTGATCCTACATTTGGAAGATGACAGGTGTCTTTCCCCCTCAGCACTGGGCTCAAGAAAAGCGGCCATTGTTTTCTTTCTCCCTCCATGGTCTGGAGCATAGGCAGAGGGAGTATGTTGTAAGAGAAAGATGGGCTCTAAGTTTGCGCATGCACGGTGAGGCTGGTTTGGTCCACAGATACGCAGGCTTTGATTCAGCATTTGCCTAAAACTTCATGGCGCTTTGTGGCATCTATGCATTCTTAGCTAATTTTCCGGTCTTGACTGGTATGGCAGGCATCGGCAAGCACACAGAAAAAAGAAGGCATACCTCTCCTTCTCCTTTTCCTCGTGCTCTCTTACACCTAAAAGCACTAGAAATTCCAGAGAGGATGAGGAGGAGAAGATCATGAGGATTGCTATCCAATCTTTGGAAGCCTTCACTAAAGGTTCTTCCTCTTCAATACCAGAGAAGAATGCTTCAGAGACTGCACAGAATTCTGATGATTCCTTATCTGATGAGGATGCCCCCTTCTTCTTGTCTGACTTTAAAGGCAAGTATGTTTCAAAGGAGAGGATGGGGGATATATTGGGCCATATCAGAGGTTAAATGAATTTACCAGCTTTTGCGAGGCCAGGAACTGCAGATGACTCTCTATTGAGACAGTTTTAGTGATCAAATAATTTTGGGTTACCATTAATCAGTTCATGTAGATGTTGTGAAACAGGAATGGAAGAACTGTGATAAAATTACTTTGCCATGAAGGCAAAGCTTTAGCCCTTGAAAAATATGGAAACAATGTTACCAAGCAGTGTCCATATGGATTCAGTAGTGTCAAGCCTAGTGGGCCGTGCTCCTATATTCTGAAGGATCCTTCAGACAAGAAGGTGGATTCTACTCTAAAGAAAGTTTTGCATGTTGCTTTAAGTGCTGGGATTTATGGAGCATGCACAGCTCAATATCTGATTCCTGACTTTAAGAACGTATTCATGGCTGTTCAGTAGCAATCAGATTGTCTCCTGCTTCTGCAGGATATCGTAATAACTTTTATAATTATATGACTGGAGAGAGTCACTGATTACAAATTGATTTATTGTTGCGTTTGGTCATTTCCCTTTTGTAAATACTCATTGCTGAAAAATTGTATAGTTCACTTATTTTTTATGTTTTGTTTGTTTTCGCTCACAATATCACTGGGGACACATTACACTTTCTTGTATATATGTCGTTGATACAATTGTCTTATCTGAATTACAAAATCATTTTCCAGAATCTGGTATAAGTGTGCTTTTTTCTTTGCCAAGCCCCTGTTCTATGATAACTTGAATACGCTACTTAGCTGTTGTACTAAATATAAATTGTACAAGTTATTGTGCCACAGGAACCATTGTTCTTTGGATAAACACGTTACCCTGGTTCCGTTGTGAGTAGGGCCTCCCTTGTTCTTCTTTTTCTGCAGGATATCGAGCATCTGATTGAGCTCCTCTCTGTTATTTCATTTAATGTGTTCAGATCGGCAGCCTTGACAAGTGGGGCTTCTGCAGCCGTTATAAGAAACTTATATCTGAAGGACTGGAACAATGATGCAGCTCAGAGGTCAGCTGCATTAGAGATGCAGGTTGAAAATTTCAGACTCTTTGAGTTGGAAGGTAAGCGCCATCGCATTTTTTAAGAGCACAAGCATTCTTCATCATTTCAGAGACAATCCTCAAGCGGTATCAGTTCTTTGAAATGGAAAGCTTACTTTCATCAAGCTTCCTGGAGGCAGCACAATCAGAAGCAATCCTCAAAGTTGCAGGCAAAATCTTTTAGCAAATCTTTTCAAAAACAGAAACGAGAACCCAATGTCAAGTGGTCCTGACTATGCAGAGAAGAAGTTGTCATCATTACAGGTTGGAGGTTGGATTCAACAGTTCAATTCTCAAAGGCAAGAAATATTGTTGGACAAATGGATTGTTCAAGTCGTCGCCAAAGGTTACAGGATAGACTTCTCCACAGTCCTGAAGTCTACAGTGAACATTTGTACTCCTTTGCCTTGAGATCCATCCAAAAAGGAGGCTCCACTGAAGGGGAACCTAGACCTTCAGAGGAAGGTAGCGATTGTTACAGTCCCCAGACAAGAAAGTGACCAAGGAATGTCCTCACTTGTATTTCTGGGTTCAAAGTCATTAGGAGGTTTGCAGTTGATGAAAGCCCTGAAAAATCTCAATACATTTATCAACACAATCAGATGCAGATGGAGACCCTTCAGAGGATTATCAAGTTCATCCCTAAAATATCACTTTCTTACTGCAGTGGATCTGATGGATGCATATCTCTAAATTATGATTGTCAAGTCTCACCACAAATCTTTAAGGTTTGCAGTTCAGGATGACGTTTAGTAGTCCAGGGTCCTTCCTTTCAGCTTGAAATGAGCCCCAAGAGTGTTGACAAAGGTGGTGACTCTAGTGGTGGCTCATCGCCATCTACTGGGAATTCCGATCTTTCCATATTTAGCAGACTGGATGATACATGCTGTTTCAAAGGATCAATTACTGATGTTTTGGGATCAGACAAGATCGACCCTGACAAGGTTGGGATTTCCTATTTAATCTGGTCTTTTACGGAGCTTCTGGGAGCAATTCTTCCAGTAAAGAGAATAAATTATCTTCAGTCTGTTCTGCAGGATTTGTTCTAGAGGGAAAGGGCTCCAGCCAGCCTTTGGTTGGAATTACAAGGCCACATAGTGGCATCCGTACACAAGTGGGCAAACTGTCCCTTCAGCCTCTACTGTGGCATCTCAACAGTCACTCATCTCCAGCTTCAGATCCATGGACCAAGTTGGTTCCTGTGACACAAGAGCTCAGACAATCTGAGTTGGTGGTGGATCACTGGGAACCTCTCCAAGGGCATGAGTATGCATCAAGAGCCTCTTGCAGTCATCACAACATATGTCAGTGCCCTAGGATAGGAAGCAACTCCTCAGGACAAGTCATGTCAATTCAGATGATCCCTTCTAGAAAGTCAGAGACCTTCTAATTGGAGGGAGCTCATGGTGATTTCCAGGGCCGTAAAGTTCTTCCACCTCAGACTGATACAAAGGAATGTGCAGATAAGGGCCGACAACACTGTCGCAGTTTCCCATATCAACCATCAGGGGAGCACTCGTTCCAAGAGCCTCAATCAAATAGCTGTCCAATTGGGATTGTGGGCAGAGAAGAAATTGTTGGGCCTAGCGGCAGTCCATGTGGAATGAGTGGACAATCTTGTGGTGCATGTTTGGGGCCGGAAACTCCTTTATCCCAGGATTTACCGTGTCAATAATGATCTTTTGGAACATTTGCAGGGTTTTCGGGACCCCTTTTGTGCATCTGCTTGCGTCAAAAAGCAATGTCTAGATTCACAGACACTGTTCCAGGTTTCCAGAAGAGGAAGTATGGGGAGTGGAGGCATTGGTGATAAATTGTCCTCCATAGCTTCTGTGAACCTTCCCCTTTTCAATTAATCCATACCGTTCTCCAGAAATTACTGCTGGGGCTATCTAATCTTGGTGGATCCATACAGGCATCATAGGTCCTGGTTTCCACTCCTGAAGCTCCTGGCACTTCCACCCCCCTTGGGTACTTCCGAGGCTTCCCTCTCCTCTAAAAAAATCCCCATTCCCTTTTCAGCTCACATTGTCAGTGTAGCAGTTGAGAGGTACAATTTCCATGAGAAAGGCCTCTCCTCCTGTTTGGCGGGGATGGTTCAGAGATCCAGATGGCCCTCGACTCTTAAAGCCTTCTCTGGGCACTGGAAATCTTCAGACACATGATGCTCTTCTTGTAATGTATCTGCTCCTCTCAGATGATTCTCCACTGTCATACTATGTCATCTGATTAGCTTTCATTTCAATCTTTCTGTTTCTCCCCTTAGAGCTCAGTAGTTTGCTATCAAGGCTCCTAGGGAATACACTGAGCCTTTGTCTATGACTGAATCTTTGATTGTGAGGTTGTTTAAGAACCTTTTGGTGACAAAACCTGGAAGGAATCCCATCTCTACTTCCTGGGATCTTCCTACAGTTTTGAGAGCCTGACACTGTCCCTTTTTTGAGCCTTTGGGAAGT
The DNA here is from genome assembly GCF_964263255.1 of Lissotriton vulgaris. Lineage (NCBI taxonomy): Eukaryota > Metazoa > Chordata > Amphibia > Caudata > Salamandridae > Lissotriton > Lissotriton vulgaris. Next base: position 578,592,518 of record NC_141699.1, on the reverse strand, counting down.
GTAGACTTGAGATTTCTCCCCCTTAAAGTCCTCTATTTGGTTGCCATTGCATCAGTTCGTAGAGATGGGGAATTAGGGGCACTGGAATGTTGTCCTCCTTAACTGAAAGTTATGGATGATGGGATGGTGTTAAAAGTTGATCCTACCTTTATTCTAATGTTAACTCTGTTTTATAGGGTCCCAAGAGATAATCCTACCTTCCTTCTTTCCTACTCCTTCTAAGGCAGAGGAACAGTTATAAAGTACTATTGATTTTAAACGTGCCCTTTTGATTTATGTTGACAGGTCACAGCATGCAGAAAGACTGATTATTTATTTTGTGACTTTTGGACAATCTGAAGGGGCATGAGGGCATTCACCATCACTCTCAGCAGGTTGCTCAAATCTACTATTCTCTTGGCACTGTAGGATCTGGATACAAGTCTTCCTATACACGGCAGATCAAACAGGGAGATGGCTACTTCCCGTGCAGAATTGCAGGGAGTATTAATCCAGGGAATGTATGGAGCAGCCACTTGAGCTTCAGAACTTACCCTGGTGAACCATTATCCTGTTAATTCTGTTTCAGATTGTCAACTAAAATTGGGCACTACTGTTTTGAATGCAGCTTTATGAGTATATAGGATGTATTGGTGCTCTACTCTATTTTGATTTAGCCTTTTTTTCTATTCAAGCTTCTGTGTATTGCATTATCAAAGCTTTTGGATCTTTAGGGGCAAAGGACTTCAACTTTGGTATATCTATCTTGTATTGACTGGGGCAAAGGACATAAGGGTAATGCCCCGGTTATTTTCCCGCAATCGTCATAACTCATATTCCATATTGTGCTCACACAATCATTACATCCCGCTCAACCGCCCTCCCTCCTTTCAGTACTTTGACAAAGGGGTTTGGATATTTACAGGAGGAGCCAGGAGCGCCAGCCCCCATTATGGCACCCAGACAGGGTGGGTGGTGCTGGCTATGAAATCCTCCTGCTTTGTTCCTATTGTGAGGTAATATTATATCACTTGTAATGACTGTGACGAGGACGAGATGAACTAAGGGTAATGAAGATTACCAGTTAGTAACCGGGTCATTATAGCTGTTTGCTTTTGTGCAGGGCACACCTGAACTGATGTATTTTAATGTGCTTTAATGTGACGATGGAAAAGGAGACACTGTGAAAACGGTAATTGCCTAGGATCACACAATGTGGTCAAGTGCAAGCTGGGATTGATGCAAGGGTTTTGTGCAATTAAACCGCTAGTTATCTTATAGTATCTCCTTTTTTAGATTAAAGCTTAATGATTTGTGTTTAATTCTTTGAGGCACTAAATTAGTGCACAGTGTTGAATACATCCAGGTTATGCACGTTTCATAAGAATCGGTGGTAGTTCGTGCAGTCCTCTTTTTGTTTTACTCTTCCTCTTCTACTTTGTGACTGCTTCCCCCACCCTCCCAGCTTGTTATAATCAGAATCAGCAAATATGTCTTGTAAAGTTGCCTTTAGATTTTCAGCAGAGCCTCTTAGCACCAAGGAAATAAAAAGGTAACATATGAAGGTTGTGCAAGTGACAAGCACTCTGTCTTTTATATTTTGCCTGAGTGTGCTTCACTCTAGAGTTGTCAAATCAGCTGAGAGGCGGTTTCTGAAGGGAGGAAGGTAGGCCTGCTTTGAAAACTGAAGACCTATCCACACCGACTGCTTCCTCAGAAAGGCCAGTAGGGCTGGGGTAGCAACAACTGTGCATAATGTTGGCCTGTCGAGTGACTGATTCTTCCCCGAACCAACCAGGCTTTCTGAGCCACTGTATGGTCAGAAAACAGACTGCTGCGTTTCCCGAAATCCAGTCCTACTCAGGCAGAAAGTGATCAAAACAAGAAGCGTTTTGCCTTTAAAGAATTAGGCAATTTTATGCTGTTTTGTTCAGACAAAAATATGCTGCCCTTTCTTTTCAGAAGTGCCATTGCTTAGGCAACCGAGGAGAAAGCGATTGGACCATGTGACGTCAATGCAATCCGGCTCCTTTAGCTAACCTCAGGTCTGCGCCGCTTCATTATTCGCTCACTGCTTTACTAGCACATTGACTTTTGACAGCCGATGACAATATTAATGCACGACCCAGTATCCAGGGTATTTTGGCAGGTGCCCTGCGCTGCAACTTGCCATGGCCTGGCTCACGAAGCGCCAGGGCACTTTTCGGTTCTTTTTAAACAGGAGGCCAGGCGTTACCTCACTTCCGAGTGCACCTTCAGTGTGTGAGATGTGGGTGAGGGCCCTCTCCGTTCCCACTATGCGTTCTAAGTCAGCTCAGGGAGAGGGACAGGTTAATTGGGCGCACGAAATGCCACTTCATCGTCTGACAGTTTTGCTGAGACGCGAAATCTGCCCATCTTTGGAAAATAGGTCTGTTCAAAGTGTGGCAGGCGGGAGGTGCTGTGTCTAGCGCTTTCTGTTTCCCCAACTCCCACGTGCAGCTGATTTTAGATCCCCCCGCCCTCTTCCTTTCCTCTGTGACTGTCACTGGCTGCTCTCAATCGTTCGTATTGGCTTGCAAGAGGCTCGCGAGGATCACGCAGTGCCGTGCGCGCACGTTCAAAACCTTTTCAAATAAGTTGTTACCTGTGTGCCAATTGCGTTTCCAGTGTGTTCAGGGCCATTGTGCAAGGAAGGAAGTTGGCCCTGGGGCCCTGGCCACTGTTTGGATTGTGAAATAGAGCAAAAACAGCGATCAGTGGGCACCTCAGGCCCCCTGCTGCACCAATGGAGCCGACGTCCCTGTTCGGCGCAAGGCTTCTGAGTATTGTCTTGGGAAGTCAATGGGCTGCTACCAAAATCTCTGACCTTTTGGGCTACAGCTGCTCCTCCATGCACGAAAACAAAATTATCACCAAGTCCAGAAATTTGTAAAATGGCCCAAAAGTTCAATTTGCTTAATTTTTGCAATTTAGGGCCCTATTGCGATGTCGGTCTTAAGGCCTCCGACCTCAGGTTGGAGGCCTTAAGACCGACCATCGTCAGAGTCTAATGCGATGTCAGTCGTAAGTAAGCATGAGCGAATTTTGCGGATCTCGCGTTCGCGAATTTTGCGGATTTGCGGATTCGCAATCCGCAAAATCCGCGAATTCCCGCGAATTTGCGGATTTTTTTTTTTTTGTGTTCGCCCGTGTTTCTGCCAGTTCGCGAGGGTTTTGTACACTTTCGCAAATTGCGAACTTACCTGTCGGGTCGCAAGTTTCGCGAACTTGTTGTTTCTACGTGTCCAGCCTGTTTGGGACACTCTTCTTCATCACTGCCACTCTCTGTCACCACTGCCACTCTCTGACTACTCATGCCACCCTCTGGCCCACCCATGCCACCCTCTGTTTCATCACCACACCCTCTGGTTGTCCAGTGTACATTATTTTCAGCAAAGCAAAGCACACCTTCCCTGCCTCAAGTGACCTGAATTAATTTGGGGCTGATTCATGTGTCACAGAATATTTTTTTAGCTGGCACCTGCTTCCTTAGTGCGCCCTGATTAGTGATCTTTTGCACTTGCTAAGTGCATTCATTGTTGCAAAATTAGTTACAACACCTGCCCTGCCCCAACTGACAATAATGAATTAGGGGCTGATTAATGGATTTTAACTTCCAGCCTGGCTCCTGCTTGTCTCCCTTAGCTGTAATTCAGGACCTTTGTGGCATATGTGTAACTATTCTGAGGTTCAGAGCAGGGTCACATACTAGTTTCAACTGGCAACTGAACTCTGGAGGGGCCCCTCAGGAAGCACTCCAGGAAATGGCTACTAATGATGAGCCTGAACTTTTGAACCTGGTAAGTAGTTACTTTCAGTTTTGCTAAGATCGTATTTCTGCAATTTTGCACTTATTCGCGGGGCGCGAACTCACGCGAACAGTGCGAGCAGTGCGAGCAAAATCCGCTGCTCGCGGATTTGCGGATTTTGCGGGAAATTCGCAAATCTCGCGGATTGCGGATTTCCCGAAAATCCGCAAAATCCGCGAGCGGAACGGATTTTCCGCCCACGCCTAGTCGTAAGGCCTTCAACCTCTTGATGGAGGCCTTACAACCGGCATCATCATTTTCAATTACGCCCGGCTGATTTTGATTCAGTTGGTCAGATTTGAAACCGGCCTGTCATTCCAGCTGGCTTCCGACGGTCTCAAGGAGCCCATAATAGAAATGGACGGCGGTTTACACTATAGGGATTACGATGCATTGTTTCTGGCAGGGTTTCCGTGCCGCCCTTTCTGACATGGAAACCCTGTCAGAAAGAGTGTTTGTGGGTTCCTAGCAGAGTCCACTTTCCTTTGCGGCCTCGGGTTGGTGGCTGAGGGAGCACCATAGGTGCCCCTCGGTTAATCCCTGCACCCCATGGCAAGCACCCTGAGGTGGCTGCCATGGGGTGCAGAGATTTTCATCACCTCACATTTGCATATGAAAGCATGTAGTACGTACTGTTTACACCGTAACACATGCTCCTATAGAGAAATGTCGGAATGCGATCGTACCATGTGTGGTCACTTCATAATGAGGGGATCAGGACCGCCGACTGGAGGTCAATCGGTCCCGTTTCCAAGACGGTCCACTCGACATCGTAAGAGGCACTTAACCCTTTCGATGCTGATGACGAGCTGGGCTCGTCATGGTGCACAGTGGTCGTGTGCTGATGACGAGCCCAGCTCGTCATAAAACAATGAAAATAGCAATTTCCAGCACAGGAGGGGAATTGCCTTAGCAGCGAAGGTGTTAAATATCTATGTTTCAAATTGAAAATGTCACTGCATTGATTTAAATTAGCATTACTACAATGGTTCCCTACTCAGAGCCTTCAGTAGGACTGCTATTATTTTCACCAGTGCATGTCTGAAAAGTGATCACTTAACATATGGCCTTATACTGCCTAAGCCCCCTGTTTAAATTTAGACCAGAGACCGCCCTTGGGTGTGGACTCCCTCCCTCCTCCAAGGCAAGCAATTCAAACCACACGTTTTGGATTAGGGGGAGTGACCCCCGGCCGTATTTATTACATAATTAAAACATTAATTATTATTTACATTATGTACAATTACGCAGAAAGTCCAGATACAGTGATAGATACACAATGTCACTTGGCTAATCTTAACATGCTTCTAGACAAAGCCATTCCTACCGTAATCTAAACATGTATATACTTTTACTTTCTGCGTGTCCCTGCTAGAGTCTACAGCAAGGTCAATGACTGGCAGCCCAATATCATCCCGATAAACTACACTGACGCCACTGGAGTAAGTTTGCTTAGGGGGTACAGCTTATTTGACAGATATTTTCCCCCGGGTCCCCCTATGCCTGAGCCTTAACTCCATAACGGGGGCTGCAATTCAGCAATACTTGCACCCTGATGCGCATGCACATGCGACGGTGCAAAGCCTACTGGAAAGAGTGAGTCCCCTGGCCCACGCACCCCTTCATCCTACTGACCGGCTGTCACTGCCCCTGGTGTTACATGGTGCTGGCCGCTAAGGACTGAAAGACTATGCCTACCAATTATGACCTTACCGCCACAGGCCAGCATAGTTGACCGACTATCTGGCCTCCCCCTTCCTCCTTCTAGAAAGGTCATGTTGCGCTTCTTGCCCTATCAAACCATACCTATAGGTGTTTTAGAACTACGTCCCTACTCATTCTAGAGTGGTGTATGTATCAGATCAAATCAAAACACAAAATATTCCGAGGCATCTTCCGTAGGATATTTGACCTTATCATTGCTTCCGACGGCTAGCCCCTTGTGCACCTATCCCCTTAAACTTGGGCCGAGCTAAGAGGAGATTAACACACCATCTGGGAGCCAATAAATGGCCTCAAATTGATAGAACACAATGCGCCCTACGGATATGATGCGTTTTTTGGAATGCCGACTGACGCCGAGATTCAATCCCCGCTCCACAGTTCTACAGTCGGCAGCTTTGACTGTTAGGTCACAACCTCACTTCCAGACATCGGACTCATTGCTAATGTAACTGCACCCATTCCAATGGGGTTGGTGCCATATTGGAACTTTTTGCTTGCTCTCTTGGCCCTTCAGCGGGAAAAAATTCCCCTACTATGGAGAATCATAATGTGGCACAGTACCCGCTAAGATGGCACCTGTGTGTTGCCTAATAGCGGAATACATTTTCAAGACAGGGGGTGTATGAGGTGTTGCATCAATCTGTTGCCCCTGGTTTTGGTGAAGCAGGGAAGACTTATATACTTGTAACGCATCAGACTGCTAAATACCCCTGCTGGCGGCAAATACTGTTTGTCTATATCTATACCCAACCAAGCCAGTGCATGGGCCGCAGCATCTCACCCATGCATGTTGACACCTCTGAGCCCTTCTCTTGATTGCTCATCACACTTGATGCCACTGCTTGCCACACCCGTTCCGGATCTTCCGGTCCCACTTCTTGTCCACTTCTTGCCATCCTTACGGTGTGGATCACCTCCCAGGTATCCCAGTCATGAATCCACCATACCTAAGGAAGATAAAATTACAGATGATTAGTGCTCTTAGCCTTTGGGTAAGAGATACAGTTTGCATGCCAGCCCCATCGACTACACCATGAGAATGTACCCCCCTTACTACCCACACCCACAGCCCAGGGTGCATAGGTCCTGTGTGAAACAACACGCAAACAAGCAAACAAATGCATAGGTACTGTGTGACACCACATATGTATCTCGTGCAAAAAAGAGTACAAGCACAGGGTGCATAGGTTCTGTATGATACGACATAGGCCTCTAATGCATAAATGTGCCCAAGCACACAGGGAATAGGTACGGTGTGACACAACACAGGAATATAATGCTTAATTGTACAGGCCCAAGGGTGCATAGGTTCGGTGTGACACAACACGGACATCTAATGCATCAGTGTTCTGGCACAAGGGTTCTTGAGGTACTGTGCTAAATACATTAATATTATAAGTGTACGAGCACAAGGTTGCGTAGGTACTGTGTGATGAACCACAGGCATATAATGCTTGCTTGCACAAGCACAAGGGTGCATAGGTACAGTGTGACACAACACGGACATTCAATGCATAAGCATTCTGGCACAAGGGTGCACAGGTACTGTGTGACACAATACAATAATATTATAAGTGTACGAGCACAATGGTGCGTAGGTACTGTGTAACGAACCACAGGCATATAATGCTTGATTGCACAAGGGTGCATAGGTACCATGTGACACAAAACGGACATTCAATGCATAAGCGTTCCGGCCTACGTGTACCTGCGATGGATGCATAGATGCTATTTGACACAGACTCCTAATTCATATGTGTAACAGCACACACATGTGTAGGCACTCTCGAAGGTGTGACAAGGCCTAGGATGTATTGATGTGACATCACAAGTGCTGATAATGTATGTAAGTGACATCAAAGAGGCAAGCGCCTCGCAAGTCTGACAAAGACTTGAAATATATTGATGTGACATCATCACGGCTTGGAATGCCTTGATGTGACGGCAACAGTAGGGCAGTCATGTTTTAACCTGAAAGAAAACGTCAATGGTTTGTCCATTCCAGTGGCAAATAATTGTCACTCCATGGATGCATAACATTGCGTTCTTTGCGCTCAGATTGACCAGACACATTCTCACTCCACAAGTAAGTTCTACCATCAAATGTGGCTTGAAAATTTGAACGAGCCAACCAGGCTGTCATCCCTCTTTAGCAAGCATGGATATGTTTGCCTCCGCAAGGATTTGTTTCATTACTGAAATTCACTAGGCTTGCTGTGTTCCCTATACAGTTTACCGCAGTGTAGACTATATGCCCACCCATTTGTCACTGCTTCCCCACCTCTGGTTAGTCAGTAGATGCCCATCTTGATCTTGTGGAGCCCCCCTGTCTACCACGCCCCCTACCATGATGCCATTGGCCCCTATTCCAAGGCCCTCACCACTTTTAGGTTGTAGGCCTTGCCCAGTAACTGGCCTCTCAAGTCTAATTTGAGACGCTAATCATAATTTGCTGCATTCGACACAATTTCCTGCATGTCCTAACTACGTTCAATGCCATTCCACGTTGGGTCCACCACCAGGTTGCTCACACGGCTCGTTTCTGGGGTGTTAAACCTTAGTAACAGGTAAATAACATGGTATATCGTGAGGTAATTGAGACACGTTAAAGACACCATTCAGGAAAATTAACCTGTTGTACATCACAAATATTAGCGCATCACACTGGAAGGAACGCCATCCACAAGTCATTCGTCGTGGCCTGTTGGCACTACCCAGGAATGGAAGATCACAGTGTTTTAACTTAAGTTGGGGGAAATCACACACAAAACACACCATAGCTTCCTTCCTAGTGCAAGGCACCAGCAAACCAGCGTGTGAAGAAGCGCACGCAAATGATATATAATGCCACATTTACGTCTATGTCAGAGCACGTCAGTTCTTATGCATTTGAACCGTGTACAAGTTGTGCGCATACCATTCAAGGTTTGATCCGGTAATACATGACCGGCCATCTTACATGAGGAAAAGGCATAGAGAGGACGTAAGTGTGATTTCCAAACTAATGTAACCAAGCGGTGGTACTGGCTTCCCCCCTCTGAAATCACCAAGCGATTTGTAGAATCGCTAAATGTAAATTACAAGGTAAAATCGCCTTTGGGTTTTGAAATAGATTAAAAAACTTTGCAGTGCCTGTGTGCCTATCTCCTCCAAGCACGGGATACAAATACTACAGTGTTTACAGACACAAGAGCACAGGCACTGCGCATGACGTAAGCAAACATGATTAGCCTATTGACAATCCCAGGTAGGGATATCATGCACCTTTGTAACCTTGGTCGCGTCAAAGGAAGTCGTACCAGTACAATTACATAAATGTTCCAAATAAATGTAAACTTTGATAACATCTCACTAAAATGTGCGGATTTCCAGGAGAGGACCCTAATGCAATCTGATACCTAGCCACCAACAAGCATTTACAATGCAATGGTTTCGTCTTTGGAAAAGTTAGAGCTATTGGCATTGTAAATGACAAAATTTGTATTTGTGTTGGTTTTGAAAACAGATAAATAAATGGCATTGTCATTTACATTGCCATTAGCTTAATCTCTGCAGTAACTCTGCAGTCCCTAGCACTCCATAGCACTCCCTAGTCACTAAATAAAGAAATACGGCTGCTTTCTTCCTCTATCAGTGGCTTTCGGCTGATGAATCATTTTGCTATTTCCTAGTTTTCCATCTTTCGTTTAGGGGATGCACGGCCGGACCCAGTAACATGTCTGCAATAGTTATAAGAACCCGCCCGGAGTGGTAGGCGGAGCTATTGTATAAGTTGTTTACTGAGATTTTGGAAACGGGGAATATCCTGGAAAACTGGAGAGGCGCAATTATCAGGCCTATCCACAAAAAGGGAGATATAAAAACTCCCAAAAAATTATAGGCTGATTAACCTTTTAGAAGTGGCAGAAAAAAATATTTGCAAAAATAATCTTGGGAATGTTAAAGGAGTGGGCTGACTCAAATCATATAGTGCCCCCAGAACATGGGGGTTTCAATGAACTCCATTCTACAATTGACCGTTGCTTTGCGCTCTGGTCCATTGCGCGTACGTCTGTCGGGCAGAGGGGGAAGTTATTCTGCTGTTACGTAGACTTCCGCGCAGCTTTTGATCTGGTAAAAACATGACATTTCAAAAGACCTTCTAAGGTTAATTCAGGAGCGACACAGGAGTACCTGGGCCCAGGTCATTATAGACACAAAGGGGACCTTAACACAAAAATTACAACTTAACAATGAACTTAGGTAGGGGTGCGTACTAGCTTCCTTACTCTTCTGTCTATTTGTTATTGATCTGCCTGCGGTCCTCGCGTCTGCCAAAGGATTTAGCCCCAGAATAAATGGTAAACATGTGGCATTCTTCCTGTTTGCAGAAGACCTGGTGATATTAGATCAAACAGAAATAGGTCTACAAAGGAAACTAGACATGTTTAGAGAATACTGTAGGTGTACAAAATGAGTGGTACATACGGATAAATCCAGGAAGCTTTGTTTTGGGAAGAAAAAGGGTAAATTTAGATGCCATCGAGGCCGTGAGAAGCTTGGCTTCGTTAGCGAATATTAGTATCTTGGGGTCTGGTTTGAGAGGTCCCAGAAATGAAAAAAAAAACATTTTGAGGTGCAGAAGATCAGGGCAGTGGTCTTGTGAGCGGCCTGATAAAATTCAATAGGGACTTTAGAAAAATGTCATATAGACCTGTTTTGAAAGACTGTGTAGCAGTGCTCCCCCAGCAATTGCAATAAGGAGCCGAGCTGTTATATATTAGTGGCAAAAGTAGGTGGGATGCTGAGGAGGGGAAATGCTGAAAGAGATTATCGTCCCTCCCCGGCTCTGCCATGACCCAAGCAATAAGAATAGAAACTGGCATGACATTGTGGAATATATTGGCTACGGTGGTGCTAATAAGAATCTGGAAAAGATTGCTTGGGGGGGGGAGAACAGAAAGTTTATCAGTGGTGCAAAAAATTAAATCCTGCAACGTGAACTACAATGGGCAAAAATTGTTGGGAAAAATTAAATTTAGGGGCTCTCTGTAGGGATATGAAAGTAAAACTGAGCCAGCAGAACCTAAAAACTGAAATCTGAAAGAGTGCATTAATGTTGCTAGGTAAAGAACTGTCCTATAAACTTGACTATCATTATTTAAGTGGGAAAAAATTGGTACAATTTATGTTAAAATCTTGGTGGAATAAAGAGAGATCTATGTATGTTTACATCACAAAATCAGTTGTTAAGAAGTGAATTATTGAGAAGAGTTTGACTCAACCCCCGTCAGATAAATTATGAGTCAAAATGTTAAATGGTCCAATCAGGAGGCAACTGCACTGGTGGTCTAAATACTAAGGGGCAGATTTACAAGCCCCTTGCGCCACTTTTGCGTCACTATACCCATGTTAAAAGTGACGCAAAAGTGGCGCAAGGGGCTTGTAAATCTGCCCCTAAATGCGGTGTGTTGCACATTTTTCTGGACTGTTTAAAGGTTATACAGCAGCAGAGAGTTTTTACATCCAATATTTTAGCTGGTCGAATAGGAGGAATCCTAAATTCTAATCCCGGCTTCCCTATTTCCGATGTGTGATTGTGGGCGAATCACATTCTCTTCTTTGCCTCAGCTTGCTTGTCCTTAAGAAAATGTGTAAATTCCGGCCAAAGCTTTACATAAAAACTGAACTGGGAATAAAGTAAGCTCCGCCGAAGAATCCGAAAGAGCCCTGAGGATGTTAACCCCTGTGGGGTAAGAGTGAGAAGCAATGTCCTGGTCCGAACACATGAGGGGGGGGGGGGGGAGCAGACCACTGAGGACTCTCAGTGGGTAAATGCACACGCAGCCGAGAGCTGTGTGCATCATGCACGCCACTGGTCTCCAACCCCTCTGACGACACTCCATTTAGGTCCATTGGTAAGTCCTGGTCTGTGGGCATGATTGAACCGCTCGTGGGGTTAATGCACCTGCCGCGGTCGTTTCTCGGCATACCGCAGTCCAAGGGTTTCGAACACGGCTAGAGTAATCGGTATTATAACTCATCGGGCTAATGCACTGCCTGCTGCAGGGTCTTGTGTGCAACTTGACAATGGCTGGTCTAACCACAAGGACATAGTCCTGCAGGTAATTGCGCCTGCTGCAGAGAGCGTACATGCTACAGGTTGTGTGCTCCAGACACAGCAAGAGAGCTGGACGCGTTAACATACCACTCCCTGCACAACTCTAAGCATGTCCTGCAAGTTACGGGGTGCTGTCACATCAAGGTGGCTCAGCGGGTGAATGCACAACCTGCTCAGGTGCTCTGTACCCTGATGAACACTGTGAACATGTCATTCACCAGCTGCGATATCAGCGAGCACTCCATGTCACATACCCTAATGCCAGTGAAATAGATCGCGGGGGTTCAAGCTCCTGCTGCGCACATCTGTGCATACCCGGTAGAACACAGCATGAGTTACCAGGGGAGGCGACTCAGCCTTTCATCCATTCGAGGTTGATAATAGGAGTACCGATCAGCTGAATAGTGCTACCTAAAATCCTACATACATTACTTACAGTGCCCAGACGCAGGTCCGCATGGGTTTGTGCTGTACTGATGACGGACGTAAGCGTGCTCTTTTGATTTGAAAATGTGATGTTTCCAGCATGGAAGAAAGATTTTGTCATAAAAAAACAGTACGTTTTCTCGAATTTCTTTTCTACTCCTCAGTCCCTGACTCTAGCATGTCTTCTTAATACAGAAAACAGACCCTCCCGGAATATGACAGGTTTTCACATCACGCTTTTTGGGAGAATTTGAGATTTAAATCCCATGCCCGGAGGAGGTGGAAGGGGGAGCAGGTGTCTTTTAGAGGCAAGGGGGAGGGGTTCACGAAATGGCCGACACAATTGTGTTAAAAAATAATGATCTCACATTTTTTCACAGAAATTGCACCTTCTTAGAAACTTTTTCTTTGATAAAGTAACTTACCCTGAAGCTCCGTGATGCGCCGAGGACCCCTGCCCGCCCCATGAGCCGCCCCCATCCACAGATAGAACAGCGGCCGGCAGTTGCTCGGGTTTTGAGAGGGTCACAATTAATGTGTATTTTTTTCTTCTGGTGTGAAAGAACAAAAACTTCTAGACCTTGCACGCTCCACCTGTGTTCTTATCTGTCAATTTCCAGGAGGAGGGGCTAACAAAAAAAGTGAATTATTTCAGCTGAAGGAGGAAGAAAGAGGGGGGCTGGGAGGGAATTAATTGTTTACGGTGACATCACCAAGGCTGGCTTATAAAATGAATGGCTGGGGCGCTCTCTCCGGCAGAAGTCTTGACCCAGCAGGGAGAGAGGAAAAGGCGTGGAGGCCAGGAAGAAGGGAAGGCTCATGCAAGAGCAGGGTTTCGGCTTCAAGTTTCGTGTCTCTCCCGCTGTGGTCCGGCGGATCCGCTTTATTTATTTATTTTTGCACACTTTATTCTGGTGCCTCTTTTTTTTTTATCCGTGTTCTATTTTTTTGGTGTCGCTGCCCGCCTGCTGCTTCCCAGCACTGCCTAGCAGCTGCAGACCCAGGATGCACGCTTCACACTTTGCGGCTTGGGGACTCTTGCTGACGGCGCTGCTGTGCTTGGAGTCCGAGGGGAAGCCACTGTCCCAGTCCCAGCAGAGGGTAAGCCCGTGTGCTGCTGTGTGTCATCGTGTGCACATGCTTGCCTCATGCAACGCGGGGGTCATGATGATTCAGGCTGGTAGCGGGAGACCTCACCTGAGTTCAAATCTCGGCGTCCCCGCTCGGCCAGAACAGTGTGATCTTGAGCGAGGCAGGACATTTGAAAAGTTTGAATTGATTTAGGGAGGGTTTATATTGTGAACCCTGCACGTTTCTAGATTGCACCGGGGACTGAACTCTTTATTACGCTCCAGCCCGGCCGGTCTCAGGACGCTCCTCCGCCCGCTCTCTGTTCTCCAGGGAGCAGCGGGGGGGGCAGAGACGGCAGGCCGGGGGCTGGAGCACTCTTTCAGGTCCCTCGGCGAGGTCAGGTCAGTCTTCCCCGGGCCCGGCGGTGATCGCGGTGAATTCTCGGCTCCTCCAGTCGAGCGGGCCAATCCAGACACGGCAGAACGGGCGAGCCTCCAAAGCACCGGGAGTCAGCCTATGGCAGTGCGGCTCCCGGGTCAAGCCTGCGATGATGCTCCTCGCCCTAGCCAATCACCACACGGCAACAGTGGTGACGCTGCGCCGCACGGGCCAATCCCGTCGCGGCGTTTGGTGAGGGGGCTCGGCTCTCCCGTCCAATCGGAGAGCAGCGGGCTCGTTTTCGGTCGCGTTGGTACCAGCAAGGTAGGGGGCCCTTCGTCGGGGGTTTACTGATCCCGGGTCGCGGTGGTGAAGCTGCACACAGGTTATTTTAGTGCGCTCTGCTCGGGGAAGGCTCACAAACCTTCAGTCTGCACCAAACACGTGTGTCGATGGATTCGGGGGCGTTCCCGGCGTCGCGTGACGTCGGCAAAAGCCAAAGAATCACGGGAACGCCCCCGTGTCTCCTCCGGCCATGACGGACGCCTCTCTGTTCCAATGGCTAGCCTCCATTTATGGAGCTAGCCAATGAAGCAGAGGGGCGTGTTCAAGTCACCCATACTAGAAACTACAGATTTCTCTGGAGGCGGAGCCTAACGGCTCCGTCCCCCAGCGAAACCTAAAAAGGTGCAGTGTGTTTCCCTGCAGTGGCCCCCTTAGAACTGTATTCTACGAATTTCAGGAGCGCAATCACACCGTAGTACCAGCTGCGGCATCAGGACATTGCTAACAAAAAGGCACTGATTCCGTTCTCAGAAACGCGCGACGGGCCCCCGGGACTCACACCAGAATAATTACTAGGTCAAGTGGGTAACTTGTACGAGGCTGATCAAAAGGACATATCGATGTACAGCCAGACCAGGGAGTTAAATCTTGTGAAGAAGGACTGCGGACTAATGCTGCTCAGCCTCGCTCATTGGTTTGTAGCGCAACTTGGTGCATTCTGGGACTTGTAGTCTTTGTTTGTTTGGACCAATTGAGCCTAAATAGGAATAGGGGAGTTTTTAAAGGAAAGCCCCATGCTGGAGCATGTTATGCCTGGTAAACTTATATTAACATTTAATAATAAGCTCACATTTGCATCTCTATGTGGAAGTATCCTTAGGATTTGTTTTACCACAAGTCGCTAAGAAGTGATAAAGTAAAGGGACTGCCGGAAAATCTGTTTCCAGTGACCTGCAGTTCAAGCGCGAGCATTAGAGGCTCCAGAGCAAGCTTGAGCCCCTTCGCAGGTTGTGAAATCAAGCTCTCCTATAGCATCATAAACAGACAGGCTTAGTGCCATTAGCTAATCAGTAAACATTCCTTTTCATGTTTTTCGCTTGTGAGAACGCCAGCCGGCACAAATGCTCAAGGGAGGGTGGGCGCGGCTGAAGTCGCACAGGTAATAAAACATCTCTTCAGACTCAAACACTCAGACTGATAACCCTCGCACTTGCCCCCACCACCCCTCTTTGTACCCAATACCACATCACACTGCGCTCCCCTCATGCTAACCATACAATAACCAAGGCACACTTTTCTATTGTTGTGGTCATTTGTTGGCCGCAGATTTTATTTTGGGATACAAAGATAATAGACATAACGTTAGTGTTTGCTGTTTCAGTCTCTTTTGCACTTGCGGGTCGTTTGTTTCCTTTCCTACGGTTGAATTTGGGCTCCCCTTGTGCGGGGGAGAGGGGTAGCGTCAGTCCCCCGGAGTTAGGCCATGACTCGCTACCTTCTGGTTCCGATTGTGCCCTGCCATCCGGCAGGGGCTGGGCTGCGAGCGCTGTCTCCGTTTTGCTACCCCCCTTTTCCGGTAAGCCACCTCACCCAGCCGTGAGGCATCTAAAGGTGAGTGGTCTTTTCCTGGCACACCGCCCTCCGGTGTGCATGATTACCAACCCTAATCCGCATAGTTCTCCACCCTGCCTGTCCCTAAGATACAGCCTGCAACATTGCTGTCCCTTCGGTGTGGGTGGGAAATTTCGCTTCTGGTGCTGCTCCCCCTGCTCCGACCGTGGACATGGAGCTCACCTGGGGGAGCCGCCTTATATCCCCTCTCTCCTTTGTCCCTTTGTCTAGGACCCCCCTCATTGGGGGGTTTGTACCACGCTTCCCCCCATTGGCCCCGGCAGGACCTGTATGCAAAAGAGGGGGGTTATGTTCCCGGGCTAGTTTCCCGCCCTTGGCAGGTAGCGCGCCAAAATCTGGCGCGCTACCTTGTTTGTCCCTGGGGGGAGGAGAGGACATGGTGGCCGTTATGGCGCCGGCTCTCGAGCCCCCCCTTCGTGGGGGCAGCCTCTGCGAAAGCACCGGTTACCTCACACACAGCAGGATGGCAGAGAATAGCAAGAGTAGAAATTGCTGGCCCGAACAACAGGAGTCTGAGATCAACAACACTGTAGTAAATGCCACGGAACAATCGGACTAGTCCAGCAGGGTTATATAGTGTATTGTTGTTGCATTGTATAGAACTTACTGTGATTAACGAGGTATTAAAGCACTTTATGCCATGCAGCATGCTGCTCCTGAACCCTAGTCAGCTTTTTTTCTCCAATGCTTATTGTTAGTAATTGGGATCAGTAATGTGCTCTTAAGGAAACCATTCAATGCATTTTATTCAAGTTGCTATGCGTTAGATTAAATTAATAGAAGTTCGGCATGATCTTTACTGGGAGAGTGTTTTTTTTGGGGGGGACTTTTATATAGCGCAAAGTCACCCCAAAGGTATCAGGGCACTTTACACGAGCAACAGTTATGTTACGGACGGACACATTCATTTTGTTAGGCACGGGGAGATTAAGTGATTTGACCAGAATCACAGGATGTTGAGCGTCCCTGCTGAGACTCGAACCCGGTTCCCCAGCATTGAGGACGACCGCTCTAGCCATTTGGCCACATCCGCTCCAATTCATACACATGGGTGGTGGTATTAAAAGAAGAGCAACAGAGGATTTACTGTTAGGTTGCAGGGATATGACTTTTTAAAGGATAGGTTTAATCTTTGGAATGAGGTGTGGGCAATTTGCAGAAATACAAGAGAAAGCTATGCTCAGAGAGAGGTGGCATGTGGAAAACGGAAAGTAAGTAGAGGGTAATTTGAAAGAAAAGTACAAGCACAAATTTGAAGTGTTAAAGCAAGCTCGATTTTGATGTTAATACAGAGGAGGCTTATTTGAGATTGAATGCAATTTGAGAATGCAAAAACCGTAAAAAGTAAACAATATTATTTGCATGTGGGACAGTGCTATATTAGGTACTTTTGATAAGCGGTAGAATCAGGCAAAATGTCTATTACTTGAGAGGCTAAAGTTAAACCAGCACTTCAGCAAAACAGATGATCAGCTCAATGGCTGGAAGCATAAAGCAATGGCTGTCTTCATATGTAGAGAAACTTGGAGACGGTTAGGCACTAGTAACCTCATTATCATCATAGCTAGGTGGGAAAGTATACAGGGTATATAACGCAGACATGGAAAAGGAGATTCTTAAATTGTTGGAGTGGATGTCTTCTGATGTTCACCCTTAAAGTTTTGAAGTGTTATCCATTTTGGATGCCCCTTCTTGTGGCACCCTGGTTGTGGAATGTCACAAGAAGTCAGCGAGGAATGGTACCCAGACAATAGAAGTGTGTTGCCTGAATTCCTGTGGCTGGAGGGTGGAGACAAAGACAATGAAGTGAGGATGATGTAAGGCTACTTTTAGGCATTCTGTTAACTTTGTTAGCAAGGTGCTGCTAAATAGTTTCTTTCTGATCACTACTGTTTGGTAGACTGCAGGGGTGAGGAGTGGCACTGCACATTCTGTTGTTCAAGCTAAGGAAGTTCCTAAGCCTGGCCTGGCCTTTGTCTATTCTTTATTGCTGCTTCAGAAATGTTAATGACAGTCAGATACAGAGACCTCACATTTCATTGTGTTCATATTTTTATGGCTGTTCCATCCTGTTGCTGGAGACTGGACATTTTTTGTTTGTATGACAAACAGAAAGAACACATGCACAAAAAAACACAAAATAGGTGACATGAAACAGTGCAGGCAAAACTAATACTTGAAAACGTGTTGCAGGTGGACCTTCAGCTCTACCCGAAAGAATTCTAGAAACTAACAATTGCTGTAGTCGAGGTGAAGAGTGCTATTTCATGAGTTTTTGTATGTTTGGGGAGTAGAGCCAGGGGAAGGATGGGTCCAAGCCTTCCCATCAGCTTTAAATTTATATAAAAATAACCTACTCTTGTGGTTTCCTCAGGTGACAGGAGAGATACCCCTAGGGGAATGGAGAAATTGGGAATGAGGCCTGAGATTGGAGGTTCGAGAGTATTGACAGAAAGGTAAGAATGGATGGTGGAAGAGGAGAATCTGAGACAAAGAGAGAGAGAGAGAGAGAGAGAGAGAGAGAGAGAGAGAGAGAGAGAGAGACAGGAGGAGATGAGGGAAATAGGGAGAAAGAGAGTGTCTGATATAGGAAGAAGTGAGACGGGGGAAGAAAAAAGAGGACTGACAAAGTGGGTAGGGTCTCCTGAATCCAGGCTTCCAGCTTCCCACCCTAGTAGGTATCCGGGGCCTAAGTTCCAACTCAGGCACCGGATGACCACAATGCATCTGTGGGCAAGTGTTGTACCTCAGAGAATGCCTCTGCTTTAGTAAGCCTCACTGTTCATGTACCTGTATCACTCTAAACTTTAAAGGACAACATACACAGGTACCCAAGAATACTAAACTTTCCCATGTCCTGCAATGGCGAAACAAGAAGCACTGTATCCTGATCTGTAGGAGAATCAGAACAACATCTCTGTGTCTATTTAAAGGGATAAAAAGCACACAGAAATTAGCAAAGAAAGGTTAGATTAATAATGACACATTCTACTCACCTCTAAAAGTAATTGCATAAATTAATGATACCAGAGAAGTACACTTGTTTTATCACTTTTGATCTGCAAGTTTGGACCCAAGTATAGGTATTTGGAAACATAAGGCAGCCTGTGTCTTCCAATGTGTCCTTGCAAAGCTCCCGCCTACACATCGAGCAGGGTGATGATAATATACAAGAAAAGGTTGGTTTGCTTTTCCAAGTATTTGTTGATATTTGGAGTTCAAAGGGAGACCCCGGTAGACCTAAAAGTATTTTGTTTGTTCATGTATTTTTTTTTATTGGCAGTTTTCTTTAGAAAGAAATACACCCCTGAGGTCATCACCTTTTAAATGCAGACATGTTTTAACATTGATCCATCCAGAGGATAAAAGAAAGGTCACACATACTGTAGCCAACCCTTAAATCCAGCTTTCACGTCTGCCAAACCCTACCTATACCACAAAATATATGAAGAAATGCAAGGTTCTGATTCCCTTCATTGTTTAGCCAGCATGGACCATTTCTAAGTTTGTGGAAAGCCACTACTAAAGTATCTGTGGCGAGTTACAGGGTTTGTAATTACCACAAAGGTGGGCTGGTAGACCTCAAAATACCATTCTTACCTTTTTAATTTCTACCTGCTGTTTCAACGTGCCAGTATATAGTTCCTGTTTCGAAGGAGCTTACCCAACTGCTGCACAACTTGGGGCCGATTACAATGCAGTCAGAAAAAGCTCCGACCCTCATTCAGAGCCTTTCCGACTGCATTGAAATATGCCGGTCAGATTCCTTTCTGACCGCCTCATTACGATAGAAATGGTAAGAACGGACTCCGGCCAATCATTCCTGCTGGCTTCCAATGGGCTCGGAGATCCCGTCGGCCAGCCGGAATGTGGCCAGTAATCCCAAGGACGGCGCTTTCCACCCTAGGGATTACGATGTCAGATTACAACAGCCTTTACATGCCGACCTTTCCCACACAGAAAGGCTGTCAAAACTCAACTACGGGGGCCCCCAGAAGGGCCTCTTGTGGTGCACGGCCTAAGGATGGAGGCTGTGGAGGCACCTGTGGTGCCCCCTGTTGAACCCTGCCACCCATTTTACAATGGAAGCATGCATTCCAGACGGTTTCTGGATGAAATGCATGCTCTCATTGTAAAATTTAAGAATGCGACTGAACAGTGTTCAGTCACATCCTAATGGACTGATCAGGACCGCCGACCTGGTGTCGTTGGTGTCGTTGGTCCCATGACGGGGACGATGTCAGGTGGAGTAAACTCTGCCTGACATCGTAATCTGCTCCCTTGTCTCTGTTTTACGTGTAAGTGAAGTTTGGAATAAAATATTTCTCTACATAAAATCTAAACCACCTGTGTTGGACCTGGCCTCTACGGGATCAACCCCAAACATTATATCTTCATCCTTCCTATTTTGCTGAGCTGGTTTTTGTTGGCTTTAAGGATGTTTGCACGTTACCACTGCTAACCAGTGCTAAAGTCCTTGTGTCCTCTGTCTAAAACATGTTAAGAATTGCCTTGGCCTACACCTGATTGGCACAGTTCATTTAATTATATGTCCCTGGTAAATGTTACTGTGTGTATCCAGGCTCAGTAAATTCAATGCTACTAGTGGGACTGCAACACTCATTGTGACACCCACTAAAGTAGCCTTTTAATACATGATTCAGGCCTCCAATGCAGTTTTAAGCTGCCATTTTGATCTGGCACAATAAACCTTATAAAAAATCCACTCAAGAAATGGGTAGAGGGGACCTTTCTACTCCGACCACCCCAGTCAAAGCACTATCCACACAGCAGAGAGGTAGGAACCAGAAGACCACAACCTGACGTTCCTGCATGTTCCAGCCCCTTGACTACATTGTGGGCCAACTTTTTCTTCCTTGTTGACAGTGACTGTGTACCGGAATCTGTGACCTTACTTACTAATTGTCAAGCATTGAAAGAAACCTCATGAAAATCTTATTAAGACGGATGTGAAACTTGATTCCAGAGAATTTGTTTTAAGCCCTGAAGAAGTCCGGCAACGGACGAAACGCGTCGGCTATCCGCAACTATCAAAAAAAGAAAATAAAGAACAAAAATTGAATAAAAGAAAGAAAATCCAAGCCACTACTTTTGTGTGTCTTTCTGAATATTTGGTAAAACTAATAATTCTGTTCATTTGTATGTTTTTTAATAATTGTTTTTGTAACAAATGCGTAACTTTTGAAGGGTGCTGTCCAACTTTCATAATTAGCTTTCCTGGGTGATAGGTTGCCTATCTCCCTTAAGGCCCGTGTGGGAATCACGTGTCTGGGCATAGCACCTTCTGCTTTAACACAGTAGATGGTATTTCAACAGTGGTGCAGTTTTTTCCTTAATTCCCAGTTCTCTTGCCTTATCTAGGAATGTATGTTGTGGTTTAATTATTTAGTGTATGTGGCATGTGCTCTGTGCGAAAAGACTGTCCTTATTCACAAATTGTGACATGCTTCATCATCGGGCTTGCTAACTGACACCCCTGCGAAGACCAATGCCTGGGGTGGCGCCAAAGAACGAGAAGACAATACAAACCTAAAATAGCGGGTTCACCAAAGAATGTGCAGTTTGTGAATGTTAAAACTAGCTCGGGTGGATCCATGGTTCCACTTAATCACCCGGCCAGGATTAAAAACGTGAAGGATGGTGGTGAAAGAAGATGGTTAGGATCAATTCACCCCTCTTTACTGCAAAAGTGTTGACCTGTTTCAGCCAATTTACCTTCTCCCTCAGTGTTGGGTCAATACAACATTTATCAGGACCATCTGGATCCCCTTTAAAAAAAACTCAATTTCTATTCTGGATATGTAGGCTATATTGGGTATTTCCCAACTCGCATGGGGGTTAAGTAACTCACACTCCTGAAGGATATGTGAAAAAAGAATTACCTCAATCAATGTATCATTTTATTAATCCTCCCAGGATCATGCAACCCCTTATGTTGGTACATGATTGCAGCTGGCACCCCAGAGTTTCATTTCCCTAAGGTTGAGACTTAATTAATCCCTGAACCCCACTTACGATCTCTCCGATCACACCAATCAGAAAGTATGGCAGGCATGAATTGCCCATGCGTCAATTAGAATTTTGTTAAAAACACAGGTAAAAGACCTCCTCACGTACTACAGATGACCCACCTGGGGGTTAATCCCTGCACGTCCCATTTTACAATGGGAGCACGCATTTCAGCCGGTTGACAGACGGAATGCATGCTCATATTGTAAAATGTAAGAATGCGACCGAACAGTGTTCGGTCGCCTCCTAATGGGCTGGTCAAGATCACCGACTAGGTGTCGGTCGGTCACGTTTATAAAAATGTGTCGGGCGGAAGCGCCCGACATCTAAATCGGCCCCTTTATCTATCTAAAAACTTTGAAATTACATATCTCTGGTTCCACTGATAGGATTTTGTCATTCTGGTACAATTTGATTTATTAAAATGTACTCTATATTCCTAAATTGGTTGTGGAGTTTTCTTATGTTATGTTTTCACTTTATTACTATTTGTGCGCTTCCTACATATTTTCCACATAGCCTTCAAGTTAAGCCTGTGTACTTCGTGCAAGCTATCAGAGGGATAAGCAAAAGTCAATTTAATGACTTTTGTTTTTCACCCTGACAAGGATTGTGTTTGTCACCTCAGTGAGGCTTCCCCCCAGCCAATAACCCCATATCTTACAACCTGTCATTGTCAAAGCTTGTTTTGATGCAAGATGCAAATAAAAACACACATCGCTATGTTCAAACTTCCCTATCACTTCCTAAATCCTTCCCCTCTTGAGTTCTCTGTGTTCAGTTCAGCTTATCAGCGCTGGAACGCTCCAGGGCAGCCATGCGCTTTATAAACCCAATTTCATTTCATTTCTTTCATTTCAAACATGTTCAGCAGCATCCTAAAAATCAATGGAGGGGTGGGGCTTGAAGGACATGTTACATCAGTGTGCCCAAACTCCCACGGTGGTGGCGTAAAATATTGAGTTGTAAATATCATGCTTAATATTGTCACAAGCATATTGTGAATGGGTATATATCATAGAAAATAATACCAAAGGAAGGAATATTGTGTTGTTTTATATTGATTTAAATAATCTTGTTGTAAAATTATTGTTGTTAGTAATATATTTTACACAGTATTTTCCTATAGTTGAACTATGTTTTTATTTGTTGTTGTACATGTTTGAAGTTATAGTTAATATTTTAATTGTTTTGTATTTTAATGTTGTATTCTTGAGTAGCATTAGTTTCAAATATTAATATAGTTGTGTGACATTATTAATATTTATTATAATTATTATTTGGAATATTTTTAGTAGTGTAATGTATGGTTTACAGGGGGAAAGGGTGGGCAGATTTTAAAAAGGGTTATTATTCATTATTCCTAAATCTTGTTAAAATAAGTTAAATATATATTTAAGATTTTTAAGTGCATTAATTTACAATTTGAATTAATTGTTGTTATAGTTTTAATTATTGCTTATGAAGTTATATTTTTAAATATACATTTATAATAATATTTTTTTAATGTATACATTTTTACTTGTGGAATGAATGTTTAAGTGCAGAAAAGGTTGGAGTTTTCTTTTTAAAATACTATCCTGTTCTTTAGAAATATATTTTATTAAAGTAATATAAAATTACTATTACTTTTAATTGATATAATTAAATATTTAAACTATCTCAATGTTATATAGTTGTTAGATTAATAAGAAATGACATATTTCTTTTTGTGTATATTATAGATAATCTTTAATAAAGTTGATGTTTATATGCAACATATGTAAAATGCTACCTTATTAATTGAACTATTATTAATCATATTTTTCATATATGATTTAATAATTGATCATGAATACATATATTGTATTTTTTTATATCTTTTTCAATCCTGTATAAATAGTTTTTCAACTATATTTTCATTACACATTTTTAAATAATTCATTAAAAATACTTTCTTTTTAAAGACTTATTTTCATTTGTAAACTGTTGGAAAAGTTTTTAATTTGAACTAAATATTTGTAATTGAATATATATGATCAAATATGTCAATACAATGTTATTTGTTTAATTTATGTATTATTGTTTTTATATTAAAATATAACAAATTCATTTTTAATGATATTATTAACTATACTTTTGAATTTTTTATAGTTAACGTTCATTAATTGAATATTGCATCATTTATTTTTTATAATTAATCATAATACCATTTTCAATTTTAAATGAATAATTATATTTTTATATATTATGTCTTGGTATATGCAGCTCCTTTTTATTGAGTATCCACAACACCAGCAACACTATGAACCTGTTCACCTTAAATGTATGTTTTTCTAGCTGAGTTTTAAGCGTAGCATTAGCACAGTGCCATCCATGCAGAGGTAGACAAATTACAGAAGCCTTTAACCACTCCAGCCAGAGTTTTACAGCTTTGGATAGCTAAAATACCACCAAGACAATCTGGAATGAATAAAAGCAACCCCCGGCACATGTGTTTTGCTCTAGACAGAGCTCATAGAGTGGTACAGCTTTGTCAATATAAGTAAAGAGACTATCCATATATATATCTATTATATATATTCACTGAAAAAACCATAGGTTTCAGGGGTGTTATAGTTAGCTGGACATTTCACTCATACAAAACCATAGACATTCCTCCGTTATAGTTAGCTCTGCTAACTATAACTCGCACGCCCGCAATGCACTGCTGATGATGTCACATATTACATCATTCATTACATGGTCAGTGACATCACCAATGACATCACTGATGACATCTCAAATGACATCACTGATGACATCATCCAGTGAATGTGGTTTAGTTTGAAATTTAAATATGTTTTATAGGGGAGGCTGTAATAGTTTAGTAGGCTGGGGGCCAATTGCTAGCACGGGGACACACTTGCTAGTGTAACCAGACGCTGTATAAGCTCAGATTATTATTATTATTATTATTACTGGAGGTACCTGGTGGGCTAGTTGGCCCCCAGGGACCCTCAGTATTGACAAGGAATTAATTCCCCCACTTAAACTGTGCCACAGGGCATGTTTGCACACATGTGAACTCAGTCCCCCCTCCCTTCACCACTGTGCAAACACATGCCCCGTGGCGCATTTTAAGTTGGGGGATTAACTCTCCTTGAACACTGAGGGTCCCTGGGCTGCAACTAGCCCACCAGCTACCTCCAGTAAGTGCCACAGAGCTGTGTTGCAGAGAGGTGTAAAAAGGGTGTGACCTCAGAACACCTCTCTGCAATGCAGCTCCACATACTGGAGGTACCTGGTGGGCTAGTTGGCTGCCAGGGACCCCCAGTATTCAAGGGGATTTTGTTCCCCCTCTGCAAACGCACCAGGGGGCGCATTTGCAGAGTGGTGCAATGAGGAGGGGTGGCCTCCGTACGCGATCCCGTTTTTTTTTTTTTTTAAGAAGAAGGGGGGCTGTCTAGCCCCCCTTATTTTCTAATTTTTTGGCTCTGGGGACCCCATCCCCCAGGGCCTGCTCCCTAATTTTTATTTTTCAATTTAAAAAAAGTGGAAGGGGGCCGCGTGGCCCCCCTCCCGAGGCCATAATCGGCCCTGGGGACCCAATCCCCCAGGACATGGCCTGTTTCTTTTTTTTCTTTTTTAAACTTTTGGGGAGGGGGGCCACGTGGCCCCCCTCCCATGCCACTTATGGCCCCGGGGACCCCATCCCTCGGGGCCGGCCTTTCTATTTTTTTCTTTTTTTGAATTTTTTTAAATTTTGGGGAGGGGGCCACGTGGCCCCACTCCCGGGCCTCTTATAGCCCCAGGGACCCCATCCCCGGGGCTGGCCCTCTCTGTTGGGGGCTGTGGGGGGTCCCCAATCCCCCCACGGTCTTGCCTGCTCCCCCGCCTCCTGCAGGAGCCCGCATTGCTTTTCCACATGGGGAGCAGCTAACCTGCTGCTCTCCCTGTGGAATAGCAATCTGCTTTGTTTTCTTGCAAATAGCAAAGCAGTTTGCAATGACAGGGTGGGAGCCGCGAGGCTCCTGCCCTGTCATTGCAAACAGCAGTGTCCCGGGGGAGGGCACCCGGGACACTGCAGGAGCTGGCCCTGGGGGGTGCCAGTCCCCAGGGCCCTCAAGGGCTCCAGGAGGGGGGGCCGCATGGCCCCCCCACCATTTCAAAAGCCCCAGGGAGGTGGTGGTCCCTGGTGCATGTGGGGGGCTTGAGCCCCCCCACACAGGGCATATTTTTTTAAATAAAGCCCCAGGGGGTGGTGGTCCCCAGGGCCACAGGGGGCCGTGAGCCCCCTGCCATTACATTTTTTAAGCCCCGGGGGGTGGCGGTTCTCAGGCTGGGGGGCCTAAGAGCCCCCCCAACAAAGAAGTAGAAGCCCCGGGGGTGGCGGTCCCCAGGGCTGGGGGGGGCCTGAGAGCCGCCCAACCAATATTAACAAGTCCCAGGGTGGGGGTCCACAGGAC
Source organism: Lissotriton vulgaris (assembly GCF_964263255.1). Classification (NCBI taxonomy): domain Eukaryota; kingdom Metazoa; phylum Chordata; class Amphibia; order Caudata; family Salamandridae; genus Lissotriton; species Lissotriton vulgaris. Next base: position 578,566,635 of record NC_141699.1, on the reverse strand, counting down.
TGGGGGGCCTGAGAGCCCCCTCAATGAATATTAATAAGCCCCGGGAGTGGCGATCCCTGGGGCTGGGGGGCCTGAGAGCCCCCTCACACAATTGAAATAAGCCCTGGGGGGTGGCAGTCCCTGGGGCTGGGGGGGCTTGAGAGCCCCCCGCTCATAATTAAATAAAGCCCCGGGGTGGTGATTCCCGGGGCTGGGGGGCCCCTCTGGGATTTGGCCCCCCGGGGGTCAATTATCAAAGAAGTGCAGGAGCCCGCGCTTCTGTTTTTTTTAATCTAAAATATCCGCTCATCCTGCACGGATTTTGCCAGTTTTATTTTTTTTTAAAACATCTTTTTTGGTCTGCGGGTCCTTCTGAGAACCCCTGAGCAGGCCTCGGGGGTCAGGGTGTTTCTACCCTGCCCCTTTTTGCATTTTGCGACTTTTTTAATAGGTTTCATGTGTCTTGGTTCTACCGAGGCACAAGATGGCTGCCAACACTTCCTGATTTGGAGTGTTGACAGCCAATTAAAATACAGCTCGTGCACAGCAGGGTGCGCTTAGGGTACGCGGACACTCCGAGGTCATAGATATAAAAATGCTTTTAAATGTAATTTCCTCAGGAACTACTGAACGGATTTACACCATTTAGGCAAAAGGCACAAGTCTGAACTAAGGACTACCTCTTTGCCAAATTTGGTGTAATTCTGTTCGGCAGTTCGGGCTGTAGCTTTAGCTAAATGTCATAAGGGAAATTGCATGGGGAAAACGTGTTTTGGGACCCCCCTTTTTTCTCAGCCCCCACTTGATGAAACACCGTGAAACTTTCAGGATAAGAGCAGACTGGAGCTGGCCAAAAGTTTTGAAAATTTTGCAAATATTCGTCAACTGGTGCCAAAGTTATACTAAATAGAATGTAGCAGATTTCCTATGGATAATAGGTCCTAACTATAACTACCTACTGGAGACTGCCAGTAGGTAATATATATATATATATATATATATATATATATATATATAGGTATCAGGAGAGAACCCAGTGCCGCATCTTTTAGCCCAGCACTGACCCTGAAAAGTAATTCTAACCGTACTTACCAGTAACTTGTATTTCCTTCCATAGGAATCCATTGTCTGGTTTTCACCAGAAAAGTTTCCAAGTGTCTATTTTCACAAACTAAAAATATTCCTTAAAAATCGGCTGTATGACTTAAACGCATTTTTTCAACTGTTTACAGGAGATGCACCAGTGCTGGATCTAGGATCCACCACTGAGTAAGAAAAAGTAACGATAACACTACTTACCTGCTAAGTGAATTTTCTCCCTTAGGATAACATTGGTGATTCTATGTGAAAAAATTTCTGTCAGCTTTTAAAATACAATAATATTCCTTAAAAATCACTACTGTAACCAAAACGCTTTTACTCAACTGTTTACAGGAGATGTCCAAGGACTGAATCTAGGATCCAGTCCTGTGGTTAGAAAAGTAATCCATAAAGTAACTGATTGCATTTAACTAGAAATTCACATTTAGCTCAATGTTGCATTGTGTTTGAAATTGAGTTGCCCATTGCAACAACTGTAACTACTGTACTTAAAAGTCTATTGCCTATTTGCAAAGTTTTTAAACTAAAGTAATTCATTCTGAGAAAGTATATTTTGTAATGTAATGTATAATGTAATTATAATGTAATTTAAAAAATAAAATATCTAAAAATAGTTTAAAAAATGTAGTAAATCATTATCAAGCAAATAAATATAACAATTAATACATTTAAAAATTTTCATTTACAAAACCTTTGAAATTCTCTGAAAAAACCATAGGTTTCAGATATGTTATAGTTAGGAATTAGCATTTAAAAAAACTTTGAAATTAACTGAAAAAACCATAGGTTTCAGACATGTTATGGTTAGGAATTAGCATTTAAAAAACCTTAGAAATTCACTGAAAAAACCATAGGTTTTAGGGGTGTTATAGTTAGCTGGACAATTCACTCGCACAAAACCATTGAAATTCCTCCATTATAGTTAGTTGTACTAACTATAACTTGCGCGCCCGCAAACCACTGCTGATGATGTCACATATGACATCATTCATGACATGGTCAGTGACATCACTGATGACATCTCAAATGACATCACTGATGACATCACTGATGACATCATCCACGTGACAATCTGAAACACCTCATCATACAGCCTACCGCGATTTTCAAAATTGTATTGTGCTACCGCAATCATCGTTCCCATTGGCCCTAGGGCATGCTCCATGGCGGTGACACACTGCTGGGGCCAGGCATTAGCTACCGTGATTTGGGTGCCATAAATCACATGAGGCACCTCGATTTGTGTGGAGGAGCATGCCCACCGCCATTTGGTCATGCCTCCATGCCAAGGACTACTGCACCTATGTGAATGGGGGTGCTGGTGACACACCGCTGGGGCCAGGCGGTAGCTACCGCGATTTGGGTGGTGGAGCATTCCCACTGCAATTTGGGCATGTCTCCATGCCAAGGCTACCGCACTTGGGTGAATGGGGGTGCTGGTGACACACCGCTGGGGACAGGCGGCAGCTATCGCAATTTGGGTGGTGGAGCATGCCCACCGCCATTTGGGCATGTCTCCATGCCAATGACTACTGCACCTGTGTGAATGAGGGTTCTGGTGACACACCACTGGGGGCAGGCAGTAGCTACAGCGATTTGGGTGTCCTACAATAGCAATAGCCATGTGGCACACATCAACAGTGCACAGTGGCCACATGGTCAATGGCACATCACTGTGCACACAATGCCAATTTTTCATTGACTCCACTGGTGACTACACATGCCATGTTTGTGTATGTGTGTCGTGGATTGTCCTGTATTCCCTCACATGTCACTTATAAATTTGATGGTTGATGAGGCAGGACAGTGTTGTTGTGGACTCTACAATGTGTACACATGTCAATGTGTTGAGGTGCAGTGAAATCACAGCAAGGCACATTTCACTGTGTGGTGTAGTTTCCTGCAAGTCCTCTTATGTCTGTTCATAGACACAATTGTCATTCCTGCGCCAACTGTGGTCAGTGTCTTGTGGATGTGCGATAGGTTTGAATGAAGCATTGAGGTGTGACAGGTACAGCAGCCAATTATGAGACAGTGGTGTTAAATTGTCACACATTTGCTGCATGCCATGCTCCTAGGTGTGCAAATGTGAACGGTGGCCATATCACTATGTGCATTCATATTGGCATATTTGGTGTTTGAGGTACTTGGGAATTGAAATTGAAGAGGTGTGCCCTTTGAGTAGCTAGAACGTGTCCCTACATATAATCTGGTATTTCCCTCAATTATTAAGTCAGTCATTTATGTTGCAGTGTCATTCAGAATGTGATATGCTGTGCCCATCTCATGATGGATTGCATTGACATGCGTCCACTTTCTTCTCAACTGGGAGGAGGCCAAATCTGCATCGTCACTTGACAGTGCATGAGGACATGGAGGATGTGGCGAATGGCGATCAACCAGAAATTCCATCTGGATAGAGCCACCCTAAAGACCCTTTGTGATATGTTGAAGCCCCATCTGGTGCCTCACTGGACATATCCAACAGCTTTCAACCCAGCTAATAAGGCGATGGCCGCCCTGCATTTTATTGCCACTGGATCATTCCAGGAGACAGTGGCCAGCGCTGGTGGGATGTCACAACCGATGTTCAGCATGGTGCTGCTTGATGTTCTGTCCGCAATGATGATATACAAGGACAGATATATTCATTTCCCCAGGGGTGCTGAATTGCCAGCTGTGAAGGGAGATTTCTTTCCCCTTGGGCACATCCCCCATGTTATTGGTGTCATTGATTGCACACATGTCAGTCTTGTGCCACCACAGGCAAGTGAGCACATTTTCAGGAATCGCAAACATTACCACTCAATAAATGTGCAAGTGGTGTGCCTGGCTAATATGATCATCTCCCATGTGTGTGCCAGATTCCCAGGCTCAGCCCATGACTCCTACATCCTGCGGAACAGCATTGTGCCCCAGCTGATGGCTAATCTGCTTCCATAACGTGCATGGATTGTGGGTGAGTATGGCTAGTCGTATGGCGTGCTGGGTGTGTGACCTGCTGCACTCTGTCTCTGTGATATTGCTATGTCTATTTGTGTTTGTCATACCTAGGTGACTCTGCATATCCCAACCATCCCTGGTTGCTGAGCCCACTGCGGAATCCCAGGACCCCAGTTGAAGTCCACTACAATGAGGCCCATGGGAGGACCCGTTGTGTGGTGGAGTGTACTTTTGGTCTGCTGAAGTCACATTTCCGCTGCCTGGACAAGACCGGAGGTGCACTGGCATACTCACCCAGGAAGGTGTGTCAGATCGTAGTGGCATGCTGCATGCTCCACAACCTAGCCATTCGCAAGGAGCTTTCCCTGCTCCTGGCTGATGATGAGGACCCAAGGCCCCGCCTACACACCAACCTGAGTCCAGTGATGAGGACAGTGGAGAGGAGGAAGGTGGTGACATGCGTCAACAGCTCATCACCCACTACTTCACTTGAAGGTGGGTGACAATGTACAACATACATAATGATATTGCTGTTGTCGTGAAGGGGCATGTTGGAATTGTAACAACAGCCATTTGTAGACTCAGCAGTGGGTGGCAATGTTTTTACAACATGTTATTTTGGAACGTATACGGGACGTGTATGTTAACACTTGCTGCCCATTGTGAGATCTGCATGTTGGCTCATGTAGATTGTAGGTGTTGTGTGATGTCTGTGATGCCACACCTACACCAGTGAGTGTTGTTCTGTTGTGTTTCCCTAGGTGCCTTCAACGTATCCTGCCTACATACAGTACATACTCCTGATTATGGACATGTCGAAGACTGTACATCCTGCAATAAAGACGGAGCTGACACAACAAAATGTGTGTAAGGTTTTTCAATTTTTAATGTTGACATGTGAGGGGGGTGTACATTTCCATTGAGGTGGTGGTGGAGCAGTGAGTTGACAGTCATACAAAATGAGATAGTAGAGTAGTCATCACATTGATGTGGTGACCCAGTCCAACAAACATACGCCATTCCCAAAGCAGTGTGGGGAAGGACAGTCCAAATGGTCAATGCATTGGTGAAGAGGGTTGCCATCAGGGCTGGCTCTGTGACTGGCATTTTGCAGGTGCTTTGCCTCCAGATACTCCCAGGCTCTTCTTGGGACAGCCCCTTGGCTGCTGGGCAGTGGTGGGCCCTGCCGCAGGGCCAGTGGCATTTGAGGACTCAACCCTCTCTGTGGCGGCAGGGGAGGATGGTGAAATATCATCCAGCGGCCAACCAGAGGGAGATGGAGGTATTGGTTGTGGCGCAGGCCTGTCCCTCAGTAACAGCAAAACACACAAGATGATGGACGGAATGTTGCACAATGGCAACACATTCACCCCCAGTCACAGATCTGGGTTTAATCCATCGTTATTTTGCTCGCCAAGCCACCCCAGTTCAGACATGGCCATATGCAAATCAGTCTTGACCCTGTGCCTCATGGGAACAGTCCAGCATGAACTGCCAAGCCATGTATTCCCTGGACTGGAATCAAGCATCCTAGGACCGGTTTATGACTATCAGCCGTCTTCAGCCAGGATAGCTTGACTCCAGTGGCGTAGTGAGCACAAGACCCACGTCTGGGAATACCCTTCCCACATAGGGTAAACAGCAAAACACACAAGATGATGGACGGAATGTTGCACGATGGCAAAACATTCACCCCCAGTCACAGATCTGGGTTTAATCCATCGTTATTTTGCTCACCAAGCCACCCCAGTTCAGACATGGCCATATGCAAATCAGTCTTGACCCTGTGCCTCATAGGAACAGTCCAGCCCGAACTGCCAAGCCATGTCTTCCCTGACTGGAATCAAGCATCCTATTCCTAGGACCGGTGTCTGGCTTTCAGCCATCTTCAGCCAGGATAGCTTGACTCCAGTGGCGTAATGAGCACGGGACCCACGTCTTGGCATACTCTTCCCACATAGGGTGAACAGCAAAACACACAAGATGATGGACGTGATGTTGCACAATGGCAAAACATTCACCCCCAGCCACAGATCTGGGTTTAATCCATCGTTATTTTGCTCACCAAGTCACCCCTGTTCAGAAATGGCCATATGCAAATCAGTCTTGACCCTGTGCCTTATGGGAACAGTCGAGCCCGAACTGCCAAGCCATGTCTTCCCTGAACTGGAATCAAGCATCCTAGGACCGGTTTCTGGCTATCAGCCGTCTTCTGCCAGGATAGCTTGACTCCAGTGGCGTAGTGAGAACAGGACCCACATCTGGGAATACCCTTCCCACTAGGGTGAACAGCAAAACACACAAGATGATGGACGGAATGTTGCACAATGGGAAAACATTCACCCACAATCACAGATCGGGGTTTAATTAATCGTTATTTTGCTCACAAAGCCACCCCAGTTCAGACATGGCCGTATGCAAATTAGTCTTGACCCTGTGTCTCATGGGTACAGTCCAGGCCAAACTGCCAAGCCATGTCTTCCCTGGACCGGAATCAAGCATCCTAGGACCGATTTCTCGCTATCAGCCATCTTCAGCGAGGATAGCTTGACTCCAGTGACGTAGTGAGCACGGGACCCACGTCTGGGCAAACCCTTTCCGCATAGGGGGAGCAGCAAAACACACAAGATGATGGACGGAATGTTGCACAATGGCAAAACATTTACCCCAAGTCACAGATCTGGGTTTAATCCATCGTTATTTTGCTCACCAAGCCACCCCAGTTCAGACATGGCCATATGCAAATCAGTCTTGACCCTGTGCCTCATGGGAACAGTCCAGCCCGAACTGCCAAGCCATGACTTCCCTGGACTGGAATCAAGATTCCTAGGACCGGTTTCTGGCTATCAGCCATCTTCAGCCAGGATAGCTTGACTCTAGTGCCGTAATGAGCATGGGACCCACGTCTGGGCATACCCTTCCCACATAGGGTGAACAGCAAAACACACAAGATGATGGACGGAATGTTGCACAATGGCAAAACATTCACCCCCAGTCACAGATCTGAGTTTAATCCATCGTTATTTTGCTCATCAAGCCACCCCAGTTCAGACATGGCCATATGCAAATCAGTCTGACCCTGTGCCTCATGTGAATAGTCCAGCCCGAACTGCCAAGCCTTGTCTTCCCTGGACCGGAAACAAGCATCCTAGCCCCAGTTTCTGGCTAATCAGCCACCATCAGCCAGGATAGCTTGACTCCAGTGGCATAGTGAGCACAGGACCCACGTCTGGGAATGCCCTTCCCACATAGGGTGAACAGCAAAACACACAAGATGATGGACGGAATGTTGCACAACGGCACAACATTCACCCCCAGTCACAGATCTGGGTTTAATCCATCATTATTTTGCTCACCAAGCCACCCTAGTTCAGAAATGGCCATATGCAAATTAGTCTTGACCCTGTGTCTCATGGGTACAGTCCAGGCCAAACTGCCAATCCATGTCTTCCCTGGACCGGAATCAAGCATCCTAGGACCGGTTTCTGGCTATCAGCCACCTTAAGCCAGGATAGCTTGACTCCAGTGGCGTAATGAGTATGGGAACCACGTCTGGGCGTACCCTTCCCACTTAGGGTGAACAGCAAAACACACAAGATGATGGATGGAATGTTGCACAATGGCAAAACATTCACCCCCAGTCACAGATCTGGGTTTAATCCATCATCATTCTTTAGCTCACTCCGCCACCCCAGTTCAGAGATGGCCATATGCAAATCAGTCTGGCCCTGTGCCTCATGGGAATAGTCCAGCCCGCACTGCAAAGCCATGCCTTCCCTGGACCGGAAACAAGAATCCTGGCACCGGTTTCTGGCTAATCAGCCATCATCAGCCAGGATAGCTTGACTCCAGTGGCGTAGTGAGCACAAGACCCATGTCTGGGCACACCCTTCCCACATAAGGTGAACAGCAAAACACACAAGAGGATGGACGGAATGTTGCACAATGGCAAAACATTCACCCCCAGTCACAGATCTGGGTTTAATCCATCGTTATTTTGCTCACCAAGCAACCCCAGTTAAGACATGGCCATATGCAAATCAGTCTTGACTCTGTGCCTCATGGGAACAGTCCAGCCCGAACTGCCAAGCCATGTCTTCCCTGGACCGGAATCAAGTATCCTAGGACCTGTTTCTGGCTATCAACCATTTTCAGCCAGGATAGCTTGACTCCAGTGGCATAGTGAGCACGGGACCCATGTCTGGGCATACCCTTCCCACATAGGGTGAACAGCAAAACACACAAGATGATAGACGGACTGTTGCACAATGGTAAATCATTCGCCCCCAGTCACAGATCTGGGTTTAATCCATTGTTATTTTGCTCACTCTGCCACCCCAGTTCAGACATGGCCATATGTAAATCAGCCTGACCCTGTGCCTCATGGGAACATTCCAGCCAAACTGCCAAGCCATGTCTTTCCTGGACCAGAAACAAGCATCCTGGGACCGGTTTGTGGCTAATTAGCCGTCACCTGCCACCTTAGGGCAAACAAAGCAAAACCAAAGGGGATGATGGACGGAGTGTTGAGCACTCCTTCTATGGTGTGAATGTTTTTGGTGGAATGGGAGGGCCACCGCCAGTCCTCTCTGCCAGCTCCCGGTTCCTGCTTCTCTTCTCTTTGACAACCCTCTTCAGACCATGCCACCGCTTCATGGTCTCCTTTTTGGATTGCGAGGTGGTCAATACTGCATTGACCCTTTGGACTATCCTTTCCCACATTTGTGTCCTTGTGGCTAATGGTGGCTGTTGGACCAGGCTACCAAACAGTTGTGGTTCTACTCTGACTAGCTCATTTACCATGACTGTCAACTCACTATCTGTGAATTTGGGCTTTTTCTGTGTTGAGATGGTGTGTGGTGTGCAAGGTGTTTGTGGGTGCAGGAGTGTGAGTGGTAGGTGAGGTAGTGATGTGTATGGTGTGTGATGTGCTGGGGTGTTGCTGGTGCAGGTCGGGCAGTGGTAGTGGTGCTGTGTATGGTGTGGGTATTGCTGGTGTGTCGCTTTGCCTATCCTTGCCTGGGAGGGTTGGTGGCCTTCAGTTTGGAAAATTGCAAAGGATTGTGGTCAGAGAAGGGGCTGGTTTTATACTCTGCTATGTGGGTGTGTCCAAATGGGGTGTTCCTGTCAGGTGTGTTATGTGTGTTGACCTGGGAATTGTATTTTTCGTTTTCCCATGTGTTTGTGTCATTGGGATGTGTTTTGTGTATTTGGGGGGGCATGGCTACTTTTCTTTGTGCACTGTTTGGCCTTATTGTGGGGTTTTTGCTTCGTCTGCCATGTTTTCCATGGTTCGTCCACAGCGGTGGCTATGCACCGCTCTTCCGCTGGCTCTCCCATTCATTCCAGTGTGCGACCACGGCAGTAGGAAACAGCAGAACGTACCACGGGACCGTCAGGGATATCCTAATTTCCCGCGCTGTGTCTCTGCTATGCTTTCAGCGGGTTGGTGTTTTTCCGCAGCGTATCCGACCGCCGCGGACAGATTTTTGACATCACCACCCGCTACAGGCATTTTTTCTTGGCCTGGTTCCGCTGGTTTTTATTGGCGGATGATCCTAATTTGACCGCCGGTTTTTCCACGGTCCTGGCGGGCGGTTGTTTTACACTTCCATAGCATTCAGGGTGGTTTACCGGCCGCCATGCTAATATGCCCCTTAGTGTTAGGATATTTTTGTTTTTATTATTTTTGTAGGTTTGAATGCTTGTAATTGTGTAATGATATTCAGTTATCAATATTGGTTTAAAAATTGTTTATTTTAGATTTGTTTTTTCAACATTTTGGTTGTTGATATTTGTGTTTTTCTTGTTTATGCATTGGGTAACAATATTTAGGTGTTCAATATTATTTTTCTAATATTTTGGTAAATCTATATTTTATTACTCAATATTCATCACACAACCCCCTTCCACAAATCCATATTAAAAAACCTACATGTGTGCCTAAGACCTTCAGACCTCTGCACCCAGTTACCATTGCACCTGATACACTATTGATAGCTGTAAGGAAAAGCCTCTTTTTGCATGATCTCCCTCAAGGTTTTAGACTGAAGCTTCTGGTTTTTCGACTCTGAGATTTGCCCTGAGTCCTGCCCTCCAGGCCTCAGTGTCAGGGCTCTGACCCTTAAAACATATATGGTTAATTGGATTATAGCCAATTGGCATAACTTAACTTACATATATGTTCCTAGTGTATGGCACCTAGAATACCAAAGGGCCCATAAGTAAATGTGTACCTTGTCGACTGTAGCACTTATTGTGCCAACACAAGTGTGACAAAATAAACATGAGTCCCAGCCTGACACTGCAATCTGGAAGAGCACTTTATGAATATCTAACTTGACTTTGCCATTTAAAGTCATGGAAAAGCCCACATCTTTCTTCTCTACATATATGCCACCCCTCAGGCAGGCCTATCTAATCCTAAGACAGGGTGCAGTATTTCAAGGAACACAATATGGGTTTTACATATTTTGACAGTAAAAACTCTTAAGTGTAGTTTTCTCTCTGTGCAGGGTAAGCAGCCCCATTAGCGAGAGCAGAGTTGCACGCTGACAGCTTAGCAGTGCTAATTTCTGATTGGGTCTTGTGCCTGTGTTGCCTTGCAATGTCACTCCCAAACTCCAGACCAAAGTAGTGACTAATAGAATCAGTCAGCTGATCCCCTGTTCCAGCATCAGTGCCATGAATGCTGAAGTAGCCCATCCTGGCTGGTCAGTAGCCACCCAAAATGAATCACAGTGACCACTGATGTGCAGCCAAGGGGAGTCATCAGAGTGTGGATTAGTCACCTAAATCGGGCACTAGCCTTCACCAAAGGAAACAACCGGACGCGCTGTGTCCGGACCTGGCAAAGAGAGGCTGCACCACCTAATGGGCTGCACCTTCTGATCCTTGGGCTACCAAAGAGAACTGTGCCAGTGGTGCCTGACTCGAGTAAACTTAGTCCCCAAACACCAGACAGAAGAGGTGACTCCAAGAGTCAGTTGGTTGGATTTCTGTTTTCAGCTTAAGGGACACAAAAGCTGAAGAAGCCCACCTTAACTAGTCAGTAGCCACAATCACTTGATTGCCACCGACCACCCATGTGCAGCCTGGGAAACCAAGTGACGATGCTTAAAATGCACACCTGAGTATGCTGCACCTCAGAGAGATGTCAGGGTGCAGTTTGGTTGCCCAAAAGTGAAACTAGAATCCACAAAAGGGAACCACAGGTTTTGTTGTGACCAGAGACCAATAGTTCATTGGCAACTGGACTTTTGCTGGACCACACCAGGTCTGCAAGGGACATCAACACCTGTGGCCAAAGTCACTCCGCAAAGACCGTGGACCAAGGAATAGCCCCATGAAGCCCTCATTGACTGTGCAGCGTCCTACAGCACCTTCAGTATTCTGTATCCCTCGCTTGAGAACCACATCATTGATATCTATGGTGGTTCGCCATTAGAGCCGAGAGCTAGACTGAAGTCTGCTTTGGTGACAAGATAACTGTCCTACAACTCCTCACTGGACTCCTTTACTTGCTCCCTGCCGGAGTTGGTTACCCAAAGAGGCTGGAGTATCCTAACACAACTTTATAAACATTTTCTAAAGTTTTAAAAGTTTCCTCTAACTGCTACATTTGCTAATGCTTGCGTGCATTTTCACTGAAAAGCTGTCATTTATTGTTTGCTTACATATTTATATCTCCAGAGCCCTCTGGTGGATATTGTTTGTTTTGGTATCTAAAGATTCATAAAAATAAGAGCTGTTTTTATAAATTGGTGTCATATTTATTTACTATTGTGTGGCCTTCTTATTTTCGTGTTTTAGTCCTTCCATATGTTTTACAATTGTTCCTTTATTTAAGCCTGACCGCTCAAAGCTACAGCTACCCAGAGTTGAGCTATGGTTTTACAAACAAACCAGACTGAACCCCAGATGGTACAGTGAAGTTGCATAATTGCACCATATAATACACCACACTCCTCACAATAGCTAAGACCCATTATTTGCTTATCATCTTTATTTTTTATCTATCTTGATATCTCCCTCTTTCTTTGCTGTTCTTTCCTTCCTCATGCTTTCTTCTTTACTTTCATCCTTTCTCACCCATTGCCTCCCACCAATCTCCGATGTACCCTCATCTCTCCATCCCACCTTCATTCACTGTCACTCTATCAATTCTCTATTCTCTCCTTTAGGCACATTTCTTCCTATCAGCTCTTAATTTCTGCATCTCACAGCACCCTTCCATGTTTTTATTAATCCTTCCTCCTTCCCTTTAAACCATGACACCTTCACTTCCAGCTTCTCTCTCTCTCTCTCTTCTACAGGCCATTCTCCTTCTTTCTCTGTCTCCCTTTCTTAGGGGCTGATTACGATGGTGGGCGGACCGCTCGCCACCATAACGGAGTGCAGGACTGCCCGCCGATGCTGCGGCAGTCCCGCCATGCACATTAGGATGTGCCCGCCACACTGGCCGGTGCATCCTGTGCCTTTTCCATTGCGGGTGGATCTGCTGACTGCAGACCTGCCCCCAATGGAAAAGGATTGTGCACAGCATTGCCAGGCACTACATGGCAGGCACCACGTGGCGCCTGCTACATACGTAGTGCATGGCAATGAAGGGGGGTACCATAGATACCTCCCATGTGCACCCCGCTTCACCCTGGGGGCGTGCAACGGGCCCCCAAAGCAAAGACCTTATGCCTTTCCAGGGTGGCAATGCCACTGTGGAAAGGCATGCGACCTCCAGCATTGTAATATGGATGGCGTTGTCTGAAAGACACCGCCACTATATGCAGACACTTTTTCCGCTGGTTGATGAGTCGACCGGCAGAAAAGTGGTGGACAGTCTTTCCGTCTGCCGCGGACCCCCCAGCCATCATAATATGGTGGGGGGTCTTTGCCCTGTGGATGGCGGGCGGATCTCCCCCACTGAGCCAGCAGTAGTCACCGCTGGCCCAGCGGGGGAATCCGCCCGACATCGTAATGGGCACCTTAGTCTCTCTTTCTCTCTCTCTCTCTCTCTCTCTCTCTCTTTGTTTTCTTCACTGTCCCTGCTGTCCAGGTGAACTCCACCCTTCAATTGCTTATTCTTGGAGTCTTTTCATCCATGTTGCCTATCCCTTTCTCGCTTTCATTACTTCGTCTAAACTTAGCATTCATCTACCCAAATCGAAACCTATTGTAATAAGCATGCATGGTTCTCCATTGACTTTTTTCCAAAATGTATCTCTTGGTCACAAGCACCGTTTTCTGTCTCTTTTATTTTAACCCGTTTAGCGCGTCGAACATTCCGCCCCAGTGCGGACGTTCGATCGCGCTAACGGGATTCGGACGTCCAACGGTCGTGCGCAGCACTAGCGAGGTAGTGCACGCGACGACCGTTGGACGTTCGCTGCACGGAAAGGGTTAATAGATGAAAAAAATGTCAACTGTAAAGGTGATCAAAAGTTTACCTTACATTTATCGAAAAACTCTTACTAGTACAAAACTCTGATTTCATATTTATGCTTCATTGAAGATGACAATTTCTTCCCAGAAGACATTGTTAATTAAGGGTTTTGTGTCTACCCAATGCTTTAAAGTTCTAGACTATATCGCTTATTTCTTATAATTATGTTTTTCTCTAAACATCCTTTTGTTCTTTCTTCACGATTCTGTCTCGCTGAATTCTGTTGTTGTAATGTTTGGAACATGTCTGACTTGAATTTTTTTTAAAGGTAAATGGAAAGGAGTGTAAAAAAAGAGCCCAAAATTCACAGGACTGGATGCTTTGTGGAGGCTTCCACCCTCAATTCAAATATACAAATAAATGGGCCCAAAGACGGCGTACTACCCTGCTAAATTCCAATCATTTTTTGCTACGAAACTTACGTTTACCATGAACTTCTCAAGTATCTCTGTAAATATTTCAACACTTTAGATTCTGGCATAATAACTCAAGAGCACTATTTCTTCAGAGCAGCTCTTCGTGTATGTGCCTAGCGGAACCCATAAGCACTCAAAACAAACTCTCACTCAATGGGTGAACTTTTCCTTTTCTCCAAAAGCACTGATTCCCTGTTAGGGGCCCCATCACGAAGTGCCTAGAGTTCCATTCGGTAATTTCATCACAGAGGTTACTGATACCAGAGTCACTGGCAACTCTGTCATTGGGGGGTGTAGGGTAGCCTATGGTAATCGAGAATTGCGCTTGTGCACGTGAGGACGACTTTAAAAAATAGGAATTTACAGCAAAATCTGCAATGCTGGTTATTACTCATTCTGGGCTTAATTTACCAGAAAATGACCGAGCGCTGCCCCGCAAACCATTTTGCAGCGTTGAGCTGTATCATTTTCAAAGCACACCGATGCGTCATATGCACAACAATACAATGCATCTGTGTGCTTTCCCCTCTGCTGGTGCACAATTGGCTGCCATGCGCCAGTGCAGGCATCTTTGCTTCATTTTGCAAGGGTGCTTGCATTGTGGGAATGAGTGTTTCTGTGCAGGAAGGCACACCTTCCTGCACAAAAACAATCATTAATGCCATTTTCCTCTTTCTATGCATGCTGCAGAATGCAACTTTCATAGAAAGAGATAAAAATGAGGAGATATAAAAGTATTTCTCCTCGTTGCACCACTCCTATGCCGCCCTTGGGGAGGAGGAGGCGTGGGATTTTATCGCATTCCCGGCTTTACAAAATACATCTAGGTATGTGTCACATTCCTTGAATGTCGCATGAGAACACCCATGGGACGTCCCTTTCATGCAGAGTAATGTTTGAAAAGGGCCCATATTTACAAGGCTATGAAAAGTCACGCAAGGTGACTTTGCAATGCCTTGTAAAAATGGGCAAGCACATTGCGTCTCTGGTGCGTCAAAAATAGTGACGCACCGCCGGCGCAATGGACTTGTAAATGAGGCCCTGAATATCTAGTATTTTACCATGGCCCACCTCCTGCTTTTATCAGGTGGTGTTTTCCATGTGACAGATACCAGATAGGTGAAGTTACTGCTAATTCCACAATTCTGATGGGGACAATATTTTCCATTACTGGGCACATTACAATAAAAATGCTGATTGTTCTGAGGGCTTGGATACTGCAGAAAATGTGACAATCTCTGGTTGTCCTGCTCTTCATCTTCCCACCCACGTTAAGACCCAGATCGCAACTCTGAAAAAAGGCAAATGACTCTTCTTCGGTTACAGTGAAACATGAAGCCCCTCGTTACTTTACAGGGTAACTCTTTTCTGGGGATGAAACCAGGCACAGGCCCTGGGAAGGCAATGTACCCAAAACTGGGATTAAATCACACTAGAGCATTCTCTCATGAGGCTGGAAACGTACTCTGAAATTTTTAAAACTCACTTAGAATACCAAGTGTAAAGCAATGTCTTCACCGAGTGCCCATGTGAAAAATGATGATTCTGCTTGACATATGATTGCATTAGGTCCATTGACATTCCTGTCACAATCACTCTTGTCACGGTGGCTTAACTGCAGCTAGAATTCCTTCATACATGGATAGTTTTAGGTTATGGAAAGGCAGCAAATGCATGTAGGGAGATGGGTATACAGCCCTGGACCTACCAGGGGACAAATGTACTCTAAATCCATCTTAGCTACGGACTCCAACAAATATTACATAGAACCAGATAATAGGTTCATACAAAATGTTGTTTAAATCAGTGTGATCTCATGAAATTTGCAGCATTTCGTATTTGAATTGTTCGGAGAAAGGTCTGAAAACGGGTAAATGCACCGTATTTATGACAATACTGTGCATCCCTGCATTTTCCCTAGCCCTGCCGCTGAACTCAGCTGCCTAGCGGCAATGCAGGTACCCTTGCACCATAGTGCAAGAGGGCCTGCATTAAGGGGAATGATTGTTTATGTGCAGGACGATGTCCCTTCCTGGACATAACAATCTAGAATGGTGATTTGTAACTTCAATGTGTGCTACATTGTGCAGTACGCATAGAAGTTGTAAATCGTCAATTTTTAAATTATCATGTGTGGGAAGGAGCACCTTCCTGTGCATAACCAATCATTCATGGTGGATTGCTAGTTCTATGTGACAGCAAAAATGAGGCGAAATAAAGTTTTTCTCCTCGGTTTGCAGTGTTAAGACATGGTTTTCCCTGGTCTTAATTTTGAAGCTGCCTCCTTTTTACGCCGCCTTTGTAAATAGGGGACAGCGTAAAAACCTTTCTCTCTCTCTTCCTCTCTCTCTCTCTCTCTCTCTCTCTCTCTCTCTCTCTCTCTCTCTCAGTAGGTTGCAGTGATTGCACCTCAGTGGTTCTCGCAGCTTGGCATTCTTCATCGGGCCAAGACACATACCCCCTCCCCCCCCAGTCAAGTGCCGACCCCTGGGGAATACCTAGTTCCTGATGTTGGCCTGTCTGTCATTGCAGTTTTACTGTAAAGACTGTGGACTGTAGATGACTTTTTTTTATAGTATAGGAAGGTGTAGTATCATGTGATGATGCTGGTTCGGCTTCACCATGCAATACTTCAACATTACCACAAAGAGGGTCCTTGGATTTGCAATAATAAATCCTTAGCTCAGTTCTAGTAGAGTGGTAAAGAGCAATCAGTCTTTACTAGAGGAACATGTGTTAAGCATTTCAGAGCACCAACACTGACAATAAGTAATTGACACGACCCAAAAGAATCCAAGCCTAATTCATAAAAATAAAAATAAAGCAGATTTTTATATGAACTAGTATGGCTTGACCTGGTAGAGCTCCTAAGTACCGGGGGGCCCTCCAAATAGGACATATGGCTAGGGCAAAAGACATACCCAACTCTTGAAGGCCTTGGGCAGCAAGCTGCAAGAGAAGAAGTGAGAGTTGTCAGTGGAACCCATAGGGTTTACTGTGAAGATGGGTTATATACACTGAGGCCAGGGCCCCCAAACCAGGGGCAGCCAGGGGAGTGGTGGTCCCCCAAGTGTACAGAAAGTTTCTTCTTACCTTAGCATGCCATCCCCTACCTGGACATCTGGAACAAACTAAAACCTGGGACAAATGGGTTGCCCTTTTATATTGGCTGTTTTAGATTGGCCCCAGCTACCCGAAAAAGTGAAGAAGTTGTCTTGCTCCTGTGTCACCTGTCAAGCAAGTGTGAAGACAGGGCACAACCAAAGGCTGCCTTAGTTCCAATGGTTGGGACCCCCTTTGAGAGGGTAGGGACTGTTAAAAAGTAATCGATAAGCATGAACATCACCAGCGCCATTTTGCCTAACAAGAAGCCACTGTCCGCACGTAAATGGCATCCATTTTAGGTGCTGCGGCCATCTCGCGCTTTGCAAGTCACCTATGATTCACCCTGACCCTGCAACCATCCCCGGTGCCCTTATTCAGCATGACCAAATGCACTAAGTTCATAAAACCTTGTCAGCCTGACAAAGCCCCGGAGCCACTTCCAACTCTAAAACACATTTGTCCTTTCATCCCCTGCACATGAGCCAGGCCTTCTGATAACCCCCAACTGCACATGACCACTTGATCCGGTCCCAGGCTGTAAACCAAGCCTTGCGGACGAACTTTATTGCCCCCACACAGCAAGACTTGTTGCACGAACAGAAATGCTGGATCTTATCACTTGCACAACCTTTAGATCTGACCGATCCCACACACTTTTATGTCCTGTTGGAATGTCCAGCTGCAAGATGGCAATCATCTGTTAGATTTGGGAGGGGGAACGACAGCTGATGGGTCTGTGTGGGAACCGGCTGGAGGCAGAATTTCCAAGGATGTTTGACCACCAATAAAGTCACTGTAAAATGTATAAAAAGGAGGGCAGCAGAAAAATTGTTAGAGCATCTCCTGAAGACATTCTGTGTGTCCGAAGCGATGTGCTCTCCTCTGGAGCAAATAAACCTGTTCTGTGCTTTTCAGCCTGCAGCACCTGCCTCTTTGTTTGATTAGCTGATAACTAAGAGAATTAGAGGTGACTAACACCAAGCATGTGTTTGATTGCAACTAGATAAAATCTGCTTTTCTACAGGACTGGCATTGTTGGTTCCTTTATAACACTCAATACCTGGGAACGGATCAATTCTAGTGGTAGGGTTTCCTAAAGATATGCCCTCCGAGAAATTGAATGTCTGCATACCTAAAGGTTATGTGGGTTGAATGTCACATGAGCTGGAAGCTCACCACCTGTCAAGTCACCACTCACCTGAAAACCAGGGTGTTCAATTTGAGAGATGAGACGAAAGATCCCTACACCCCCAAATGTGTATGCCTGCCCAGTTGAACTCAAAAGACAACAAGGCATGAACAGACCTCTAGGGGAAGGGGAAAAAATGTGTTAATATTCACTAATCACCAGAAATCTACAAATAACAATTATCAGTAATCCTTTCACACCCGAAGTTACACTTACAAGAGAAAATGCTTACTGAAACTACATGGATTATTCAATAAGTAGTCATGTAAGACATGTTCTTTCCACTTTTTAAGGCAACTGTTGGTCATGCTCAGTATCAATATTGGCCATGCTCAGTACACAATATGAGTACTGGCCATGCTCAATACAGGCCTCTTAACCGTCCCCCCTCAAAGGTCGCCCTATAGGGCGTTGTTCCTGTGGACATCTTAGATGGAATTGCTGAACTAATTTAGGGGAGTGGACAAAGGAAGCTGGTTCCCATTAGTTCTCATTATCAGTATAGCCTTGCCAAGACACCAAATAATGGAGCCAACCCTGAATTATCTTTGAATCGATAATACAACGTACCTCCTATTCCAAATGACCGTCAACGGGAATAAGTGGGGGTTCTTTTCTTGTTTCTGGATTGTATCTTTTTAAGAGGGAGACATGAAAGGTGGGATGTACAGGATAGTCAGGAGGTAGATCCAATTGGACTATGACAGGGTTTATGATTTCTGTTATTGGAAATGGGCCGACATAAGGTGGTTGCAAGTAACCTTCTTGGACCTAGGATATTCAAATTTTGGGTGGATAGCCATACTTTGTCTCCTACATTATAACATGGTGTGGGGTCTCTGTGTTTGTCTGCTTGATTCTTCATAACCTCCTTGTATTTATTTAAATGATTTTTTGCTTTTTCTTGAATATCTAATAGATGTTGTAATCGGTCTGTGACTGCCGGTATGTGGGAAGAATCTACTGAGAGTGGCAATGCCTTTGGATGGAAGCTGTTTAGAAAGTAGAAGAGGGTGCAATGCGTAGCAGAATGAATACTATTATTATAAACAAATTCTGCTAATGGTAAAGCCTTATTCCAATCACTTGTAATATCAGACATTGGACAACTTAATGTTTGGAGAAGTGTTTGGTTTTCCCTCTCCGTTTGTCCATCTGTTTTTTTTTTTTGAAAATCTTTATTGATATAAAGTCATCAGTGAGATACATAATACAATCGAAGGATGCACGTAATCATCATACAGGCTGAGTTAACAATATTAAATGGCGTTTGGTGGTCGATAACTGTATGACGTGGGGACCATGTACGCATTTAAATGTTCCATTCGTAATCAGATGTCAAGTATTGTATTCGGCACAGTAAGTATTTCCAATTTTGTTCATGACATTACCCCCTAGGCTGTTCCTGAATATTATTCATGGTTATAAGTAGATGGATTGCATCAAAAATCGAGAAAGTAATTAATGGAAGAACAAGAAACAGAAAATTAACATCGTCATCATCAAGCAATCTGAAGCAATCGTACACCATCACTCAAAGCAGTGAGTTGACAGAGTTTGCATAGTCCGGTACCCTAACAATAGCGGGTGCTTAGCCGTTCATGGTACCCAAGGCAGGACATTCCCCCTTTCAATCCTCATCCTCCTCAGAGTCCAGATCCTCATTCTCCGGGAGAGGATCACAGATGTCTCCCCTGTAGCTGTTCCAAGGGGACCATATTTTATTCCACTTCCTAGGGCTCGCCCTAAGTACATACACACCTCGTTCCACTATCATCAACATGTCCATGTTCTTGGCCCACCTTGCCGCCGTAGGCATGTCCTGTGCACCCCACCTCTGTGCAATGTCTCTTTTCGCTACTGTAATGGCCAGGGTGGCCCACAATTGCCCATATCGGTCCAGATCATTGGGGTCCCAAATGTTCAAGAGGCATTTACGGGGTTCAGGCAAGACAGATATGTTAAGTGTCTGAGAAACTGTGCGTATAACCTGTTTCCAGAACTCTTGTATCAGCGAACATTCCCACAATGTGTGAAACAGGGTCCCTTCCTCCCCACAACCCCTGAGGCAAAATGGGTGAGGAGCTCGATGGATTTTGTGTAATAGTGACCTCGTGTAGTAGACTCGATGCAGGATTCTAAGTTGTACAAGCCTAAATTTCATTGATATGCCCACTTCCATCGGCGAAGCCAGTGCATCGTTCCATTCCGTCTCGTCAACCTCCCCTATCTCTCTTACCCACCTATCCTGTAGTGGCAGTGTGGGGTCTTTCAGATTATTGACCAATTTCTTATACGTAAGGGAGGTGGCGCTTTGTGGCATAAATTCCGTCAGGAGTCTATCCTCAAACGGGGATGATTCAGGAAGATCCGTGCCCCGTGGAATCGCTTTGAGTAGGGCGTGGCTGATTTGAACATATCTGAATGTCTCGGTGTGGCCCAGACCATACTGCTGTTGAAGCTGCTGCAAAGGAATCACTGTGCCCTTGTCCCATAGGTCCCCCACTGTGGAGATCCCTATGTGATCCCACTGTGTGAACCCTTTACATGCTCAGAGATTACCCAATTGTTTGGTGTCCCATAGTGGTGTCAGTTTAGTGAGTTTGCCCTCCCAACCTAGTCGGGCCTGCGCTTTGTGCCATAGTGTCGCCGTGTGGTGTGTTGGGCCAATCATTCGCCTGACTTGGGCTTTGTTATACAGAACCGAAAGCATTCCCTCAGTTCCGAACTGCGACCAGTCGGCCTTGTAGGCCGGATCTTCCCGCGAAGCATGCACCCAGGAGTTGACCACCTTAAGTTGGGCTGCCCAGTAGTATAGTTGGACGTTAGGAAGAGCAATCCCTCCTCCGTACCAACTCCTCACCAATTTGTCATGGGCAATGCGTGCCGGACCATTGCTCCAGAGGAGATTGGAGACTATTGCTGCGATCTGTTTGAAGTAGCGTGGTGCAACCAAGTGTGGTGTATTCTCTAAAACATATAGAAACCTGGGAAGCGCCATCATTTTATATAAGGCTGCCCTGCCCAGTAGGGTCAAGGGGAGAGTCGCCCAGTGCTTGGCATCTGCTTTTAGACGTTCCAGAGGGGGTTTCAAGTTGGTATTATAGAAGTCGGTGGCGTCCCTCGTAATGTGGATACCCAGGTATTTAAAGGAGGACGTCGTTAAGGTCAAGGGGCAGGTTTCTCTCAGTACTGGTGCCGGGCCTCAGAGTACATATACCACGGACTTAGTCCAGTTGAGCGTGTAGCCTGACGCCGCCCCGTGTGTGTCACAAAGCTGTAACAGTGCTGGGATGCCAGCCTCGGGGTCTACCATATAAATAAGCATGTCGTCTGCATAAAGGGAGACCTTGTCTTCCCACCCCTCCGTCCATGTGATCCCCCGAAACAGTGGTGTCCTTCTGAGTAGAATTGCTAGGGGTTCTAGTACCAGAGCAAAGAGCAACGGGGATAAAGGGCATCCCTGCCTCGTCCCTCTTTTTAGTGGGAAGGGTGCTGAGATGTGTCCATTGGCCACCACCTGGGCGACCGGTTGTGTATATAACAGGCGTATCCACGCCTGAAATTTAGGCCCGAAGCCCATTCTGGTGAGCACCGCGAACAGGTACTCCCATTCCACTAAGTCAAAAGCCATAGTGGCGTCAAGGGAGAGGATTGCTGCAGGCTCAGTGAGAAGATGTGTGCGCGCCAGTACCCCATGAACTCGTCTCAAGTTCAGAGCTGTGCTCCGGTGTGGCATAAAGCCTGATTGGTCGGGATGGATTAACGAGTGGAGGTGGTGCGTCAGCCGGCTGGCAATGATCTTTGCAAGGATTTTAGCATCCACATTGAGAAGGGAAATGGGACGGTATGAGGCGCAGGCCGTCGGTGGCTTACCCGGTTTGGGGATCGCCACAATCGTGGCAGTGCGCTGGTCGAGTGGCAGGATCACCTTTTCAAGGCTTTCATTATACATGTTCAGCAGCGGTGCACTCAGTGAGGGCGCCAGCGCCTTGTACCATTCCACCGGTAGGCCATTAGGGCCCAGCGCTTTACCCGACTGCAGGCTCTGGATTGCCGCCTGAATGTCCTCTTCCGTGAGGTCAGCCTCCAGGTCCTGTTGTGTCTCGGGTGTGAGTGTAGGAATGTCAATGCTTTCCAAGGAGTGCCGCGCAGTTTGTGCGGTGACTTCGCGGTCTGGGGTGTAAATGCGTTGAAAATGGCTAGCTAAGGTTTGCACTATGTGTTCCGGGTGTTTCTGCAGGACCCCATCGTGCGTGTAAAGCATCTGTATGCCCTTATTGCTGCCTCCCCTCTTGTCTAGCCACGCCAGCATTTTCCCGGCTTTATCTCCCACATCATACACCCTGTGTAGTGTGTTTTCATGCTGTGCACGGACTACCGTTTTGAGGTGTTCATGATATTGTTGTTGGCGGAGCTGCAGCAGGTGCAACTTTTCCGGTGTGGGGTCGGACATGTGGGCTAGATTTGCGTTGTGTAGTGCGAGTTCCAATTCGGTGAGCTCCCGTCTCGAATCCCGTTTGTGACCTGTGATGGCTGCTATTGCCTCCCCCCGTAGAACAGTTTTGTAGGCCTCCCAGAGGATAGAAGGTGAGGAGACGGTTCCCTCGTTTTCAATAAAGTACCGAGCAGTGGCCTGTTTGAGCTTTTTTCGTACTGTAGGGATTTTTAAGTAGTTGGGGTACAGTGGGTAGGTTCTCGCGTTCTTTTTCCCCCTGGTGGTAAGTGATAGGGAGACTGGTGAGTGGTCAGAAACTCCTCTTGGCAGGATTTCGATTTTGTCAACTAATCCCAAACCCAGCCCCTGGAACAGGAAATAATCAATTCGTGAAAGGCTTTTGTGAACCGCAGAGTAGTATGTGAAATGTGAGGTGGCTGGGTGGAGGTGTCGCCAGACATCCGTAAGGCCCATTGCTTCTACAAAGTCGGGAAGTACATTCGTGGCACCCGAGCGGGTGCGTACAGGCAGGGAGTCCAGCGACGGGTGCATTATGGCATTGAAATCCCCCCCTATTATCGTGTCCCCCTCCGGGAGGTCCAGGAGAAATTTGCCCAGGGCCGGCAGTGCTGTTGAGTGAAGTGCTGGGGGGATGTAAGCGGAGACCACGTTTAGAGCCCGTCCCTCCCATTGCCCGTGTAGTGCCGCGAAGCGACCCTGATCATCAACTTTGTGTCCCCCCACAATAAAGGAAGATGCTTTTCTCAAGAGTATCCCAGTGCCCCTGGAGCCCGATGTAAACTCTGAGTGTACCGCCATTACATATCCCCGTCTGTTGAGTGCTTTACATGTGGTCCCTGCAAGGTGCGTTTCTTGAAGTAAAACCAGGTCTGGTTTCTGACGTTTAATTATCTGCAAAACGAGACCTCTCTTGATTTTATCCCCCAATCCCCGTACGTTCCAAGTCAAGACCTGGAATGGGGGCACCTCAGTTACCGCTGCTGCCCCTTCATTGGGCCCCGATCGCACCCTTCTGGTCATTGGGTCTAAAAGGTAGGGCAGCAGACCGATGTATGTCGTCCCCCGCCCAAAGGTGGTGCCTCGCGCCATTGTACCGGCAATATGCTATCTGCAAAAGTGTGGTGTACTTTAATGTAGACATGATGACAAAACAGAACCATGTTAACAATGAAACAAACCCCCCTCCCCCCCCACCCTGCTCCCCTGCTCCACGGACCATTCCCCGCCCGCTTCCCCAACTTGGCAGAGTGCTTTACCTCCCTCCCAACTATGGTACTTGCTTGTGGGGTCGGTGAGACTCCTATAGGCATCGGCTAGTGCCCACCTTACTCAGCTTAGCCGCCCAGAAGTCCAGTGTTACACATATCAGTTCCCAGTTACAGTTCACCTCTAGATCGATGCCGGTTGTCCGGAGTCGAGGGGGTCTCTTTCCAGATCAGAGTCCAGTCCAGAGGCCGTTGATTGCTGTGAAGGTCTAGCCTGTTGGTTAGTTGCTTGGCCATCGTTGTGTGGATTTGTCCATTCTCTGTGCGGTCGTTGTCGCTGCCCCGCTTGCCTCCATCCGTCGAGCCACTCTCGCGCCACTTCGGGCGTGTCGAAGAACCATGTCTTTCCCTCGGCCACAACGCGTAGTTTGGCGGGGAATAACATGGAATATTGCAGGCCCCTGTCCCGCAGTGTTTTCTTGACCTCCGTGAAGGTTTTTCTACGCCTGGCTACCTCCGCCGTGTAGTCCGGGAAGAAGGCCAAAGTGGAGTTTTGAATCCTGATCGGCGGGGAGACCCTCACCGCCTGCAAGATGGCGTCTCTGTCCCTAAAGTTAAATAGGCGAGCCAGCACAGGTCGCGGAGTCGCACCCAGCTTGGGCGCCCCTCCCGGGACACGATGCGCTCTTTCGACAGAAAAAAAGTTGGACAGACCTTTAGGTTGCAGAGTGTTTTTTATGAGGTCCTCTACGTAGAGATCCATGGCCCCCTTCCCTTCTGATTCCGGCAGGCCAAGAATACGCACGTTATTCCGGCGGGAACGCCCTTCCTGGTCGTCAAGCCTGTCGCGTAAAAGTCTTGTAATTTTTTCCACACGCTCCATCGCCACTTGTAGGTCCGAAGTGTCTTGGATAAGTGATTTCGTCACCACTTCCACCTGCGCCACCCTCTCGGTGGTTTTTGAAAAGTCTGCTCTGAGTAGGGTGACTTCAGAGGAGATGGAGCCTACCGTCGTTTTAACCTCCGCAAGAGTTCTCATGATGTCCTCCAGAGTCACTTTTTTGTTACCCTCCGCGTCAGGGGGTGTCCCTGCGGAGTGACGGCCGCCCGTTTGCGAGTGTCCTTGTTGGCTGTAGGCAAACTTGTCCAATTTCGCCTGTGTTGCCGAGCTCCTGGTGCCTTTGCCCGCCATGGTGTTAGGTTGTAATCCCCAAGATGGCGGCGGAGCCGAGCCGTCCCGGGGTGAATGTTGTGTGTGGGTTTGCAGGCAAGCGAGTGTGCCTGGGTCGTCCTGACAAGAATGGCGCTGTCCGGGTCTGAATTCCTGGGGCGCCCGATTCTGGTCACGGGCGCTCCAGGCGGACAGGGTCCCTCTCTAGAATGGCGCTGGTCCGAGCTCCAAGCCGCCGATCGCCTCCTGGAAGTGCGTTCAGGTTCTTTCCCCACCTCCTTGGGTATCCGGAGTGGTTGCTGGTTGGGCTGTTGCGTGCAAGCGCTGGTCGGGTTAGACCCTCCAAGTCTTGTGCTGGCCGACCGGTGGGGCCGGGCGTCGACCCCGCGCCACGCCCAGGCGAGTCACACCGCTGCCGGCGGGGTCGGACAGTATAGGTCGGGGATCGTCCCCTGCTGTAGGCCTCTCCACGCACTCGATGGAAAGTGCTGTTCTCGACCACCGATTTTCATCAGGATTGGACCTAGAGGTGCAGTTTCGGTTCCTGAGTCGGTGCCGCCGCTTCGGGTAGGCTTTGTGACGATCAGGGTGTCTGATTTTTCAGAAGGCCGTTATGCCTCGGGGAGCTCCCAATTCACGCTGCCGCCATGCTCGGCCGCTAGCCACGCCCTGTCCATCTGTTTTTGGTGGAAAGCTGTAGAAGGAGCTACTTCCATTTTCAAATGTTTATAGAGTTCTCTCCAAAATTGTGACATAAATTGACATCACGATCGGAAACAATTTTAGATGGTAAGCCATGTAAATGGACCACATGATTCAGAAAACTGTTACTAAATTCTAATGCAGTTGGTATTTTACGCAAGGGATCAAAATGTGCCATCTTAGATGAATAATCCACCACTACAAGAATGGTTGTCTATCCATTGGTTGCTGGTAAGTTGGTAATAAAATCTAAGCTAATGGAATGCCATGGGCTTGGAGGTGTAGCTAAAGGCTGTGACAACCCTGCAGGTGCTGTATGTGAAGATTTGTTCCTCACACTGATGGGACAGGTTGCTACATATATTTGAACATCTTTCGATAATGAGGGCCACCAAAAGTATTTCTTACGATTGTCAAAAGTTTTTTGATAGCCAGAAGCTGAGTCATGATTCCATGTCAGCACTTGTTTCTGTAATTCAGAAGTGAGTATGAATAAGAGAGGATTATGATAGAAAAGACCATCTTGAATGGTGTTTATTGCATCAGAGAACCATGCTTGTATATTTAACTTAAGGTGCTCTTCTTTTACAAGCGACAAAAAGTTTTGTTGTACAACTGGTGCCACGATTTTATTATTAATAGGAGGTCTTGGCATATCGCTTTTTAAATCTGCTTCATGCCCATATCCTGATAATATATCTGATTGGATCTGTTGTGAACCTGGCCGATAAGTAATCACAAAGTCAAATGCACAAAAAAAAATCAACCATTGCATTTGCGAGGGGTAAGTGCCTTGACCGAACTAAAGAATTGTAAATTCTTATGGTCAGTAGAAATGGTTACTGGATGTTTTCTCCCCATTAGATGGTGACGCCATTCAGTAAAAACTAATTTGATTGCTAGTAATTCTCTCTCTGCCACCGTATAATTATGTTCGTCGGGGAGTAATTTCTTGGAATAAAATGCTACTGGATGCAGTTGCACATCTTTAGAATCTCTCTGAGAGAGAACCCCTCCTACTGTCACCTGTGACCAATCTGCTGCCACGAAAAATGAGAGATCTGGATCAGGGTGTCGTAATAATGGCGCTGATGTGAATTTAAGCTTTAACTTAGTAAAAGCATGACCTGCCATTTCAGTCCAATTAAAAGATTGACCTTTTTGTAACAATTTTGTACTGTTTCTGCGATTTGGGGTATAAAACACCTATAAAAGTTCCCAAACCCAACACCTTCTGGACCTCTTTAACTGAAGTTATTTCTGGCCACTCTAGTATGGCAGTCACTTTCTTTGGATCCATCATGATTTTTGCTGGTGACAAACAATATCCTAAAAAGTCTACTGTGTCGGAATTGAAACTACATTTTTCAAGTTTATCAAAGAGATAGTTCTCTTGTAATTTTCATAACACAGCCCTTGCTTGCTGGACATTTCTTCCATATTTTTTGAATAAATGAGGATGTCATCTATGTAGACAACTACACAGATGTCAAGAAAAACTCACTCAAAACCTCATTTATAAAATATTGAAAAGCTGCAGGGGTGTTACACAGGCCCAAGGGCATGTCTGTGTACTCGAATAAGCCAAACTTGGTTCGAAATGCTGTTTTCCACTCGTCATGTTCCTTGACTCGTATTAGGTGGTAAGCCCCGCGGAAGTCCAATTTAGTGTATATGGGGGAGTGCCGTAACTGGTCCAAAAAGGACTGGGATTAACGGTAAGGTATATTTATTTTTAATAGTAACCTTATTAAGTCCATGGTAATTGATACATGCTCTTAAGCCACTATCCCATTATGGGATGAAGAATAGTGGCGAAGAAACAGGTGATGTTGAATGACTAATAAAGCCCAACTCTAACAATTTGTCCAAATAATGCTGTAAGTATTGTGTTTCATCTTTGGTGAGCGCATATACTCTACTAATAGGTAGTACAGCACCTGGAATTACATCTATACAGCAATCATATGATCGGTGTGGGGGTAGTGTGGTTGCATTTACTGGATCAAACATATCCTTGAAATCTTGTTATTCTCTAGGTATATTGTCAAATGATGTATTATATGCACAATTTAGTACTGTCATAGTGTCTGTCTGTGTTTCCTGGCAACAATGCGATTGACAGTACAGGAAATCTAGAGTCACTGTTCTTAAATCCCAATTAATTTATGGATTATATACCATTAACCATGGCACACCTAGAATGAGTCCAAATGTGGGTGTATCTATGAGAGCAAAACGTTGTACTTCTGTATGGCTGTTCTGGCAGACCATAGTATTGGGGCATGTTTGATTAACCTGACGACAATTTCGGAACTATCCACAGCACAAACTAATTCTAGTTGTGCCTTACGAACTGTGGAGATGCTCAATTTCTGTGCCAACTGAATATGTAGGAAATGTCCTGTTGCTCCTGAATCTAATAGTACTTGTACTGAATGTCTGATTTGTGTGGCCAAAATTAGTGTCACTTGTATGGTAAAGTGACTTGGTATGTGGGCTACAGTGTTTGCTAGATATTGGGAGAGATCAAGACGATCTCCTTTCCTGATGAGCTTTTTGGTTTTCCTGCTCTGCATTAGTTGAAACTACAGCATTTGTTATTTTTGCTACTTTTGGCTTTATAAGGACAGTCCCGGGCAAAAAGGCCAGAGCGGCCGCAATACAAACACAAATTTAACTTATGCCTCATATCCTTTTCCTCTTTGGATAATAGGCCTTTAATACCCCCTATTTGCGTTGGTTCTTGGTCTTGTAATTTATTATCTGTCTCCTTTTTATCATTTTTTACAATAATCAGTCTAGTATCAGCCTGTGATCTATCTCCTTTACGCTCTTCAAGTTGATGGTCTAGTTTGACTACCAAATCTACAAACTCTGAATAGTTATCTGGTAACTCAACAATATGAGCCAGAGCATCCTTCAAATCAACACGCAAACGCCTATAGAATGAAGAAATGCATTTCTCCTCTGGCCATTGGGTTTCTGTCAACAATTGATTAAACATGGTTAAGTAGCTTAACAAATCGTTTCTTTCTTGTTTTAAACTTAAAAGTTTATTGTCACTTGCTTGAACATATGTATGTTTGGCAAAAAGTTTTGTCATCATTGTCTTAAACATTGTCCATTTGTACAAAATTGGATAATTTCTATCTATGTAAGGGATGGACCAATTTGCAGCTGTTCATCCCAAATAGGAGAGGACGAAAGCCACTCTCAATGCATCAGTGGGATAGGCCTGCGGTTTATAAATGAAGTGAAGCTGACACTAACTAATGAAAACATTGAATTTAGCACTATCTCCGAAAAATCTTTCTGGCGCAGCCAAAGATACAACGTTAGTAGCTGCCACAGTAACATGAACTGGAGCTGATGAAGAATCTGAAACCATATATGTATTTGAGGCTTTTGCTCTGGGACCATTTTCTGAAGGGGATTTAAAGCCCCTATAAAAAGAGCTTTCCCATAAATTTTCCCTTGGCTTGTAACATATTAGCTCACTGTGCAATTTGGCATTCTTTTCTTTTAATTGCTGCATTTCAAATTGTAACTTCTGCAACATGTCCCCCAAAGTTAGGTCTTGGCTAGTATCCTCACTTAAAGCTTGTGCCATGGCTTGATCATCAATACGATCTTGATTCAAGTCAATTTTCTCAAAAAGAACTTAAATTGTTGTGGAGGCTTGATCTTCTGTCAAGTTACCACCCACCTGAACACCAGGATGTTCGATTTGAGAGATGAGATGTTAGATCCCTAAACCCCCACAAGCCTATGCCTGCCCAGTTGCACTCAAAAGACACAAAGGCATGAACAGACCTCTAGGGGATTGGGAAAAAATTGGACAAAATAAATAAAGAAAATAAAGAACAAACACACAGCTGTCTTCTTGTTCTGAGAAGGTCTGTGGTACTGCTTGGACCCTCAATATGGCATTGATCAATAAAGGACTTCGTTTTCTAACACCAAGAATACAACAAGTAGGACAATGATATACTGCATATTTGGTTTAAACTTCAACACACATGTTCTATTCCGTTACATATCATTGTACCTTTCTCTTCTGTTTTGCTGCTGTTTGTTCAACTAGGAGTTATGTTCCACTCTCTCTTGCCTGGTTACTAATGACCATGCAAACCCATTTCTTATTTATCTACGCAAAAAAAAATAACATGTGCTAATATTCACTTATCATCAGAAATCTACAAATGCCAATTATCAATAATCCTTTTACAACGGAAGTTACACTTACAAAAGAAAATTATTATTTTCTCTTTGTACACAAACCGTAATACAAAGAATGCGGGAAATGATGCCCAACGTCACTGAGGTCTGTTTAAGAGGCCTTAGTGCTCTCTCATAGTCCAAAACCAGCAGCATCAATTGAAAAATGTGGGGCTGAACTTGCAAAAAGAGGCATTTCCTTACAATAGATACATTGGCAGTTGGATATGTAACAGTTTGTGTAATTCACCGTTTTAATCTAAGCTGCACCATTTTCATCTGACAGCCACCTGTGTTCCACATCTAAGTCATCAGTGTCAGTTTAACAAGCCGTGGAAAAGGTAGCAGATCTGCCTTTAATATGAGAATGAATGCAGTATTAGCGCATTAAAGGAAGAAAGGAGGGAGCAAGCTGAGAGGTCTATAGTTGTAAAGTAGTGCCTTATGAAGTTAAGTGCATGCACTTGTATTTAGGTAGAAGGATACACTGAACCAGCCAATGCCATTTGGTGAGAGACGAACAATCTATTGGGCTAAGCCAAGGTAAGACTGAGAGTCTTCAGCCAATGGCTGCAACAGGCGGTATGCAGACCTACACTAATATCGAGTTTTAAATATCGTAGGGACAGAATATCGATGTCAAGAATTTCAGTGACCAGAATATCGACCTTAAGGTAAGTAATATTGTTTTTTTATATTGAAGGAAGTAATATTGAAGTAATATCATTTACAAAAATATTGTTGGTAATAATATCAATATTTATATTAGTGTTATGCATTTTAGTATGTATTTTATATGTATGTGTTTAACATTTTTTGTAATGCTTTTTTAATTATTTTTAAATATATGTATTAAATGTTTAGGAATTTGTAAATTTTGCCTTTTTGTATCAGAACAGGTTGTGGGTTTATAGGGGAATAGGGTGGGAAGTAATTACATTTTAATTAATTATTTAATAATGTTTATTTATTTTTATTGATTATTAATATATGGTTAATTAATTATTGATTGGTAAATACTTGGTATTAATTGATTAATGTATAATTATATTAATTATAATTAATTCATTACTATTTTTATGCATTGTTATTTTTTATTAATGTATTGTTAGTTAATTATTAATTGGTAATTCATTTTTACTAATTGATTAATTGATACTTACATTAATTGTGCTATTTTGTTATGTGCAGTGGGTTGTGGGGTCATAGGGGAATAGAGTGGGAAGTAATTTATTATAATTAAGTAATTATACATTTTTCTTAATTGGTATTGATTATTAATTTATTGTTAGTTACTTTTTAATTTGGTAATTACTTTTTATTAATTGATTAATTGATAATTAAATTAATTGTGTTTTGTATGTGTAGCATGTTGTGCGTTTATAGGGGAAAAGGGTGGGAAGTAATTTAATGTTATTTAAATAAATATTAATGTATTTTTATCGGTATTTATTAATATTATTTTAAATCATGTAATTATTAATGTTATTTATTTTACAAAAAATATTGAACTAATACGTATTTAATTTAACCACTACGCTATCCTACATTGTCCACACTGTTACATTCACTGGAGTTGGAATAGTCATGTTAACCTTAACACTATCCAACACTTTCCCTACTGTTGCACTTACAGGAGTGGGATTAGTAATTTTTAACCCTATGCTATCCAACAATTTCTCTACTGTTGCACTCACTGGAGTGGGAACAGTAATTTTAAAGAACAAGGAAGGTACGGAGTTCCTAGGTGGCAATTCGCAACCTGGTGTGTACTCAAGGAAAGTTGGAGGTGGGGAAATCCTCCTTTTGGAACTAGGACCCTCACACACCCAGCAAGGTAGGTGTCATGCTTCATCATACGGGTCTGCTCCTCGCCGAGCCGGCGCTGCAATGCTCGACGGGTACCCATAAAGGGACTCTTTGTCGGAGATCTTTTGTTCCTTTCCATGTAGGTGCCGTGGATGTGAGGGGCCTAGGGGGATGTAGCTGTGGTGTGTGAATTAAAACAGGTTGGAGAATCCTCTATAATTATTTTTATGTAAATGTAAATGTAATGTAAATGTATTGCGATTTATATAGCGCACGTATCACCCGAAGGCATCAAGGCGCTTGCCTTGGGAACCCGTCCTGGAATTCCCCTGTGAGATAACCCCAGCAGGGTATCCACAAGGTGAAAGCCAGGCATCCCTCCGCGAGGGGCCGTAGTGGAGATTAAGCAAGCTATTGCCCAGAGTCGCAGAGTGTGAACCCGTGAGTCGAGTAGGCACCGGAACGAGAATTATCGAGTCCGTGGAATTTTTGAGCCCAAGACCCACCGAGGCGGGGAATTGAACCCTGGTCCAGGACCGATCTCAGCTTCCGGGTCTGCCGCCTCTAACCCCTGAGCCACACTTCTCCAAAACTATCTTGAAAAGGTCTCGGCCTGACTAAAAGGAGAAAGTGGGGCGGGCAACTATTTTGTTTTAATGTGACAAAAAATACGCTCTATCCCCAAAAGGTCAACATGTTCCTTGTTTCAATATGTCAAAAATGGATCAAGTGGCGATTTTTCAGGACCAGGTGAATTAAACAACTATGTACAGTGAGTGGTGTGGTGCAATGTTACATACCACTAATAATCCTCGTGGGCAACTGCCCCAGAGACAAGCAGCGACCCTCTTGCGTTTTCAAGTGCAGCCTCATCAGTTTGCAGCAGAGTAATTGGACACTCAAAGTTGTGTCTCTGCTCCCTCTCGGATCTGTGTGGCTCACCTACCCGCTCCACTGCATCCAGGAAGGTCAGGACCTTCCTTGTACTCTAGCTTTCTTTAGGAGCAAGTATGTTGGACCTTTATCAAGCCATACTGTCTCTTTGTTGACTAAACAACAGTAATTTTAACCCCTGGGCTATCCAACACTTTCCCTGCTGTTGCACTCACTGGAGTGGGAATAGTAATTGTTTACCCCTATGCTATCCAACACTTTCCCTCTACTGTGTACTGTTGCACTTACTGGAGTGGGAATAGTAATTGTAATCCCTACGCTATCCAACACTTTTCCTATTGTTGCACTCACTTGAGTGGGAACAGTATTTTTTATCCCTATGCTATCCAACACTTTCCCTACTGTTGCACTCACTGGAGTGGGAATAGTAATTTTTACCCCTACACTACCCAACATTTTCCCTACTTTTGAGCTGCTTGTAGTTGGAATAGTAATTGTATTCCCTCCGCTGTCTAATATTTTTGTATTATTTTAGTTAATGTATTGTATAATTAATTATAAAAAGATTAAAAATAATTGTATTTTGTTTTTTATATGTATTTACTTAATTTTTATTTATATTATTTTTTTATGTGTATATGGGTGCATTTGTAAGTTATAAGATATTTTTAAACAATGTATAAGTTATTAAAATAATTATTACAAAATAATATTAGGTAAGTATATATATTGTATGTGTGTGTTTAATTTATTTTCACATTATATATTAGTACATTTTTATACATTTTAAAATATTTGTAACTATGTTCATTTTAATTATATGTATTATTTACTTTATTTTACAATATTTTTGTAACTTAAAAAAAAATCTATATTCTTAACAACAATATTTTTGACATCGATATTTATTTCCGGTATTTTTGTACCTACCATAATGTAGATAGGATGTTGATATTCTTGACTTCGATATTTTTCCGTCGATATTTCTGTAGGTCGTTATTTTGACTCTCAATATTCTGTCAGTGATTCGCAACAGGCTGAGTAAAGAAAGCCAATAGCTGAAATTATCGAATCCAAAGCTGGGCATGGATAGCATATATCCCTGGAATCAAGTTGAGAACCTATGCACATTTTAGCAAATACTGTTTAACTTAGGGTAACTTAAAATTGCTTACTTAGATGTGTGATCATATGTCCATGGCCGGTGATGCTTAAAAAATTTGAAAATTGTACATGTGAAAAAGGTGCTAAAGGAAACAATACTGTTCAGAAAGTATAGCTACTGGACAAAACCTATGTGCATTGCCCACAAGTCTGGCCTGCAGGTCAAGCCTCTGGTATACTACAATCAAGGCATCGCTGGAGACTTACAAAAATGGTGGAAAATGTATTATTATGTCTAGACTCTGGAAGTCGGTTCCCATTTTCCGTTACGGTGGCGAGCGGATAAAGTCCTCCCACCATCGTAATGGTGCCCAAAGTGTTGATAAATCTGGCCCACTGGTGGCCCTCACAGTGCAGTACCTGCAGCACATACTGCACTTCTTTAGTGCAGGGCTTATTAAAGTGGTGGTTTACGTGAACTATTTAAATCACACAAACTCTGATGATGGGGTCACCTAGGGGGGTGACAGGCCATTAATTTTCCATTACCTGTGTCTCTACACAGGACTATCTGCTAGTGCTCTCTCAGTCTGGTAAATTAGGCCCTTTTAAATGCAGTTTTTCCTAGAAGCGTTAATGTTAGCCCATGAGCAGGAGGTGCTCATATTTGCATCTGAAAGGCATCTTTGCCCTCTCACCAACTGGGCTGTTTATCATGTGACTGCCTACAAGAAAAAAAGGCAGAAAGCCAGGAACTTAATTTTATTTTGTATTTCACAATTCTGCTAGTTAACACCACAGCATTGGATACCAACATGCATTTTTGTCAGCCAGCAGCATGTTGTATTGTGGGGCTTGTAGTTTTACATTTGGCAGTTTGATTATCTGCTCAAAACCTCAGTATGCAAAGAACTGTTAACTAAAATGCCAACATTGGCTACATGTTTTAGACATGACATGGAACCACTTGTCAACTATGTTTTAAAAGTTTACAGGGTTGGGGAGGAGCCTAGAACGGGACCAAGATGGCCGCGTGATCGTGTAGCTCCGTAAGACCCGATCCTCCGTTTGTCTATCCTGCCAGTTATCCTGTGACCTGAGGACCGCATTCGATGAGAGAATAGCATTGCTGCGCCCTGATGAAATTGCTGCTCAAAAGGTGCAATTCTACCCTTCCGGGTCGTCGTCTGAAGTTTTGGGCCTTTCCGTCGCCTGAGCCGCGGACTGTTGTGACAAATGTGGCCGGGCACTAATGCGACAACGCCGGCCGTGTCGACCGGAAGTGGTGCCTCCTCCTGGAATCGTCACCAGGAACTATCCCTAACTGCTGGGTGTTCTGAGGGGGCCTTCTCTGCACTAATTGACTGCTTTTGGTTCGGCTCTTGGAGCGCGGAGGAGGTGTGAAGTGTTGTCGGAGGTGTGAACTTGTGCGACATCGGCCGGTTGATTGAGGCCCCCTCGATCACCCTCCATGGCGGCGAGGTCGGAGATTGAGAAACCTCCCCCCAAAGGTGGGAGAGGACAGAGGGCTGTCCAGTCCAATAAACTGGACAGATATACGCTTCCTAAGGGATCTCCGAGCGACCAGATTCAACACCCCGTGGCCGGAGCCACCTCCCCAAGTGGCGGCTCTGAGCCTTCTCTGAAAGACATAATGGATGTCGCCACTAGGATTGAGGCGTCTATGGGGACTAGGATGGATGCGCTTGATACCAAGCTGAACTCGGTTAAGATTGATGTTAACCTTCTGCGCACGGATTACGCTAAGACTAGTGAAAAAGTGAAGTCCCTGGACATCAAAACGACTAGCTTGGTTGACGACGTTGCTGAAGTGTAGAGAGAGGTCCGGGCTTTGCAAGCGGCACGGGAGGAGACCCGACGGCTGCTTGATGACTATGAGGGCCGTAATCGGCGCAACAACGTTCGCATCCTAGGTGTACCGGAAAAGGCGGAAGATCGTACACCTGATCTTTTTGTGGAAGACTTGATTCTTAAACATCTGAAACCTAAGGGCTCAGCAAATTTTTTACAGTGGAGAGGGCGCATAGGGTTCCGGGCGGACCACCGAAAGTGGGGGCACCACCTAGACCCATGATTGCGAGGGTCCTGAATTTTCGGGACCATGATGTCATACTAAAGGCCTCACGGACGGATGGCCAGCTACGGTACGAAAATACTACTGTGTCCTTCTTTCCGGACTTTACGCAAGCCGTACAGAGGATGCGTCAGAGTTTCCTCCAAGTCAAACGGAGGATGAGAGACAAAGAAATGAAATACTCGATGCTGTATCCTGCTGAGCTACGAGTCGAAGCGAACGGGAAGACTTGGTTTTTTGACAATGCGGAGGTGGCATCGGATTGGTTGGACACTTTGATGGCTGATGGTGCTGAAGACCGGCAACAAGAGGCTGAGGATGAGCGGCAGGGCCCGGAATGAGAGACTTCTGCAATGAATGATTCAATTGATTTTTGGACACGTGGGGTGGATATAACCTTTTCTTATTGTGTAACAGTA
Organism: Lissotriton vulgaris; assembly: GCF_964263255.1. Classification (NCBI taxonomy): domain Eukaryota; kingdom Metazoa; phylum Chordata; class Amphibia; order Caudata; family Salamandridae; genus Lissotriton; species Lissotriton vulgaris. The sequence goes on along the minus strand of NC_141699.1, from coordinate 578,530,384 downwards.
CTGTTTTGAGCTAATACGTTTGTTCCTTAGGCATGATTCTTGTGGGGGAATGGGTGTGGGGCTACTTTTAGTTACCATTGTTGGGCGGGCGACAGGCACACTGCGAGTTGGGGTAGGGGCGTGGTCCTAATGCAGGGGTGCAGGGTGGGGGGAGGAGTTTTGAGCGAGGGAAGGGATTTGTTGTCTGTTTCTTTTTTGTTTCAGTTTTGTTTTGAATTGCATTGGGTGTTGGCGGATGTGAATGTGCGCAGGTTGAGTGGGGTGAATGTCTTGCTCTAATCATAGATCGGGGATCCGGGTGTTGAGTTGGAACGTGAATGGTTTGGGGGACAAAATTAAGAGGGCTATGGTTAGTCAGCTTATCAGGCGGCATTCACCAGATGTGGAACTTCTGCAGGAGACGCATCTTGTGGGTAACCGTTTTATGGCCCTTCATAGAGGGGGATATAAACTGATCGCGCATGCAGGGTTCACGACGGGCTCTAGAGGGGTTGGAATCTTGGTGAAGAGGGCCTTCCCATTTGAAATTCAGGCTATGTGGTCCGATCAGCGGGGCAGATATGTGGGGGTCTCTGGGAGGATCGAAGGTAAAGCTGTTACCTTTCTCTCTATCTATGTTCCCCCGGGCCTCCAGTCTGACACCTTTAAGGATCTTGCCAAGGTTTTTCTCTCGCTCCCACTTGGTCTTCTAGTTCATGGTGGAGACTTTAACACCGTTGTTGATGGTAGCTTAGATCGTACCCCGCTGAGATCCCTCCCTCCATCGCATCAGTGGCTCCCCAAATTTTTGGATTCTTTGGGTCTGGTTGATGTGTGGCGTCTCTTGAATCCTGTACTACGGAGTTATACCCATCTCTCGGCTGCGCATGGCTCTATGTCGCAACTTGACTGTATTCTGTTGCCTGCGGCGATGGCGGACACTTCAGGGAGGCGCGTCATTTGGGTAGGGGTATCTCTGATCACTCCCCAGTTTGGGTCTGAGTTGAGATGGGACAGCCTACAGCGGGTAGAGTTGCCCCTATTAACGCCTGGCATCTTCGAGACCCCGTCATTAGGAAAGAGTTATGTAGGGCTTCGGAACAGTATTTTCAGCATAATCAGGGTACGGTGGATTCGGCGCAGACGCTGTGGGAGGCCTATAAGGTTGTTCTTCGCGGGGAGGCTTTGTCTCTCATTGCGGGTAAGAAAAAGAGACGTCTGGCATAGATTAATACTGTTGAGGCGGAGGTTGTTGACTTGGAAGAGCAGGTTGACAGTGGTGGGTCTGTCGAGAATCAGCATCGGTTACACCTCAAGCAGGACGAGTACCACAGGCTGTCTAGGGAATCGGCGGTGACGCAACATAATGATGTCCAGAGCAGGACCTATGAGCATGGCGATAGGGCTGGCAAGCTTACAGCATGGCTGGAGCATGGAGAGCGCACCTCCCGGATGGTACCGGAGCTTGAGAGTGACGGTCCTGAGGCTTTCACAGATCCTCAGATGATCGTGGATTCCTTTGGCTGCCACTATAAGAGTGTCTATGCTTCCTCGGACGCATATACTGGCGCTGAACAGGCTGAGATGATTAGGGATATTATTATGCCTAGTTTGTCTGAGGAAGATCGGACATATACTGATTCCGCTATTACGGATGACGAAATAGTGGGAGCCATCCAGAGCATTAGCTCGGGGAAGGCGACAGGTCCCAATGGTATTCAGATTGAGCTCTATAAATTAAATGCTTACAAAATTGTGCCGCATATTAAAGCCATGTTCATTGAGAGTAAAGAGTCTGGTAGCCTCTCCTATGATCAGCGGATTGCGAATATCGTCGTTATCCACAAGCCATTAAGCCCCGAACCTCCCCCTCTTCCTATAGACCTATTTTTTTGCTTAATGCGGAACCCAAGATTTTGGCCAAAATACTGGCGATCAGGTTGGTCAAGGCGATCTCCACTTTGGTACACCCAGACCAGTCGGGATTTATGCCACGGCGCAACACAGCGTTGAATCTTCGGCGTTTACACGGAGTGCTGGGTAAGTCCCGTGATTTGTTGCAACCCGCTGTGGTGGTGTCACTTGACGCCACCATGGCCTTTGATCGGGTCGAATGGTCGTACCTATTCGCGGTGTTGGAAAAGGTGGGTTTCGGGCCTGAGTTCATTGGAAGGGTGCGCCTGCTATACACTGCCCCTTTGGCCCGCGTCGTTGTGAACAATTGTCAATCCGGTGATTTTGCATTGGAGAGAGGGACGCGACAGGGATGTCCTCTGTCGCCCCTTCTATTTGCATTGGCGCTGGAACCATTGGCGGCTTGGGTCAGATGGGATAGGTCGGTACGTGGGCTGCGGTGGTCCCCGGATTGGGAAGACAAGATTTCGCTTTATGCCGATGATGTGCTTCTCTATCTCACTTCGCCTAGATCCTCGTTGCTTGTCTTTCTTGACATTCTCAGGGTGTTTGGTGTGTTTTCGGGCTTTGCTATTAATTGGGCGAAGTCTGTATTGTTAGTACTGTCGGGAGACCCGCCGGTGATTCCACAGACCTGCCCCCTCCAAATTGTGACTACGGGCTTTGTGTATTTGGGAATTTATATTGCCTTGGACGCCAGGACAAGATACGTGGAGAACTTATTGCCGCCGCTGATTAGACTACGTACTGATGTTGAACGTTGGAGAGCACTGCCTCTGTCTCTCCTGGGCAGAGCGGTATTGTTTAAAATGTTGGCGCTTTCTCGGTTTTTATATGCTCTCCAAAATGCTATGGACCCTGTGCCCACTAAATACTTTAAAGAGATAGAGGCACTTCAGAGGCTGCTTCTATGGGATGGTAGACCCCGCATTGCCTATCCCAAACTCACCCTGGCCTGGTATGATGGAGGTATCGGGCTCCCCGATCTGAAGAAATACTATTGGGCCTCACAGTTGGCGGCTATTAATCAGATAGTGTATGGCTTGCCAGGAGACCCTGGGTACTCCATGGATCGTAGTCAGTCGCACGGGGGAGACTTCCTTTGGGCTTGTATAATCGACCGGGACGGTTTTCGCTCGCGGGTCCCACCTCGCATGCAGTGAAGATCTGGCATGCGGCTAACAGGCGTCTGGGATGGGAAGGGAGATTGACTCTCGCGACTTCTCTCTTTAGCTCTGCCAAATTGGGCAATCTGTGGTCCACCAAAGGATTTGACAAGTGGGAGTTGATTGGCATTAGTCAGATTAAGGATGTCTTGGGGAAAAGGGAAGTACTGTTCTTCGAGGCACTCCAGCAGAGACATCACCTCCATAGTAATGAGCGGTTTCGTTACCTGCAGGTCAGGCATGCCCTCCTCTCCCATGTGTTACCAGGAAACACCCTCCCCGAGGCCTCCCCTCTTGAAGATCGTGTATTAGAAGGGCATATACCAGAGAAAACTATTTCATTGATTTATCGAAAATTGATTAATCACATGGAAGACCCTTTGGGGTCCCTCAGGGTGGCGTGGGTTGCTGATGGTTTGGAGATAGATGATGAGGACTGGGTTGAGGCTGTGTCCTCCCCTAGGGTAGTGGCGATACAGATGATGCTGCGTCTGGTGCAATTAAAGATTCTACATAGATCGTATGTTACGGGTCCGGGTCTGGTGAAGATGGGATGGAGTACGAATGGCGAATGCAAGAGAGGCTGTGGAGAGGTTGCAACATTTTTGCATATATTGTGGCACTGCGATAGTGTTCAGAGTTATTGGCGCGCCGCTCATGATACGCTGAAGGAGGTCCTGGGCTGCGAGGTGCGATTGGAAATGCGCAGATGTCTTTTGAATATCTGGGAACCCACGGATCTTAATCAATACTTAAAGCAATGGGTTACTCTGGCCTGTATGATTGCAAAGCGCAATATAGCACAGCTCTGGGGAGCTACTCAATCGCCGCAGCACACCAAATGGGTCCAGGATCTGGACTGGTGTATGTTCAGAGAGCGTGCCGTGTATATTGCGAGGGTCTGCCCAGAAAGGTGGATAAAGGTTTGGGGACCGTGGAATGTTTACCGGGGCGACATTTGTGCTCCCCCAGCTGGGTGATCTGATTTGGACACTCTGGACTCCCCTTGATTCTAAGCTCTATACCATTCTGTGTATCATATTCTGTTTGCGAGACTTCCTCTGCTCCGAGCACTGCAGAAATAATGTTGATGTAACCCCAATGCATTTGTTAATTTTGTTTCATTGTTTATTATATATTAATAAAAAGAAATATAAAAAAAAAGGCTTACAGGGTTGCCTAGTCTATTAAAAATGCTTGTTTGAGTAGAAAACACAAAAGTAAACTGCTCACACATTTTGTGAGGATTCCCTCTTTCACTCACAAGCATTGGCAATGTGGATGGATTTTTCCTGTGTGTAGTGAAAAGTTTCACACTGAGCCTCACAATACAAAGTTGCAACATGGACAGCTGTAGCACAACCTATACTAACATTAAGTAAAAGACAGGTGACAGTAGCAGAAGGAACATCACACCATTCTCTTACACTTCAGATACAACATATGTAGCTAACACACTAAAGAGTATGCGAGGTGTTAAAGGACTGTAATATGATTTCAATAAGCAGACAAACATACAAGAGGTACAAAACTCCTTGAAAGAAACAGCCAAACCTCTTATGGAATTACCATACATTAATGTACTCATATAGAGTGATGAGCACTCACCTATCTAGTATGGCATGCTTCATTATTATTATTATTTACAAAAATTTAAAGCGCATAGCTGCCTCAGTGACCAGGCATCCCAGCGCTAACCCAACAATGACACTGAACCAACTCCAACCCAAGAGAGCGGTCTACGCAGAGAAAAGCAAGGTCTTTATGGCCTTTCGAAATGCTAGATGGTTCTGAAGGCTTCAATTAGACGCAGGAAGGGATTTCCACAGTTGCGCCGCCTTGACCTTAAACGAGCGGCCACCCGTTCTGGCTCTTTGAAAGCGAGGAATGCAAACTGGGCCAGAGTTGGCAGAATGCAAAGGACGATTTGGCACATATCGGACCAGAAGATCTGCTAGGATCGGTGGACTTTTATGCGTCAAGATTTTATGGGCTACGCACAGCGTCTTAAAATGAACTCTTTTAGCTGTCGTAGCCAGTGGAGTTGAGGCAGGAGGTTTGTGGCTGAGCATGATTTGGGCAATACAAACAGAGCACGAGCTGCCGCATTTTGGATTCTTTGGAGACGAGAGATGCAGGATTTATTAGCACCTAAATAGAGCATGTTCCCATAATCCAGTCTCAATAGTATTGTAGTGTGAAGAATAGTTTGACGCACCATAGGGGAGAAGTAACCAAGAAGCAGTTTCAGCCCTCTCAAGAGACCGAAACATGAACCTGCTAAGGCTTTAGACTGCACGTCAAATGAGAGCTCGCTATCGATCCAGAATCCCAGGTTCTTTACTGCCTTCTTTAGCAAGGGTGCAGGTTGTAATTTATCAGGCCACCACTTTTATGACCCGAATTTCCGACTTGGCGGCATTCAGCTGTAAGCAGTTTGCTGTCATCCAGACAGAAATAGTTAGAAGGTCCTCACCAAATTTCAGGAGGTTGGCTTGACACTCTTTAGAGAAAGCGATAACTAGCTGGGTGTCATCGGCGTAAGAAACCAATGACAACCCTCTGTTTTTTGCTAACAGAGCTAGGGGTTACACATAGATATTAACCCCTTCGGTGCTCATGACGAGCTCAACTCGTCATGAGGCAGGGTGCTCGTGTGCTCATGACGAGCTGAGTTTGTCAAGACCACACCCATTTATATTGGTCCTCAGCACAGAAGAAAAATATGTCAAGCAGCGATGGTGTTAAAGAGCGCAGGGCTCAATATTGAGCCCTGGGGAACCCCATGTCTAATGACATGCTTCTGAGAGTGGAAAGGTGGAACCACCACTTGAAAAGTTCTGCCTTCCAAGAAGGACTGGAACCACGCCTCCTGACTCCGATATCATGTAGCCGACCTAGAAGGATGTCATGGGAAACCGTGTCGAAGGCTGCACTTAAATCTAACAGAATCAAGGCCGCCGAGGTACCCGACATCAAGGCAGCTATGGAATATCCACTTTCACTGCCAACAAGGCTGATTCCGTACTATGAGGTGGGTAGAACCCATTTTGCGAAGGGTCCAGCGTATTATTATGCTCCAACAATTCCGCCAACACTGTGTTGACATAACGCTCAGTAACCTTCGCTAAGGAAGGGAGTTGGGAAATCGGCTGAAAATTGCTCTGCTCTGTTGGCTCCAGGGATGGCTTCTTTAAAAGAGCTACAACTTTTGCGTGCTTCCAGGCTGCCGGGAGTAATGCAGAGGACAGAGACAAATTCACCAATTCCCTTATAGCTGGTGAGATTTAGTTGAGAACTTGACAAAGCTGATCTGATCTCAGCAGGTCAGCTTGTGAGCCTGATTTAATTTTGAAGCATAGAGTTTCAGTCTCAGGAAGTGAAAGTGGGGGAAAGTAGCACAGAGTTGTTATAGGGACGTTTGGCCTGTCCTCCAGCTCAACAGGATGTTTGATAGACGAGCCGATTACTGGAGGGGAGACAGTTGACAAGTTGTTGTAAATGATCTCAACCTTCCGCACAAAAAAATCAGCTTGTTCATCACACTGAGTGTTGGAAGAAATCGGGGAATCAGCTTTTTAGCTTTTTCGTGAGAGTGTTGCATCTTTTTTAGTGGGGAAAAAATCATTTTGGGAGGATTATTACTCTCCAAGATGTTAGCAGCAACAATGCAATGCGTGTACACATTAGATATAATTTAAATGGCCAGTAGGCAACCTCCCGTCGTGTCTGATTGGCGCTTGGGCAGCCAATCAGCGCAAATCGCCACCGAGATGCGGAAGCACAGGATTCACACAAAAATACAATTTTTCAAAGTGTCCCACAAAGCATTTAAAAGAATAAAAAGCCTTTCAGCTCAATTGTGATGGGGGGTGTCATCAGGGGATTCCAAGTCTTGCACTGGGAAGCATTAAAGAGTACTACTGTTCAATGCTTGTACAGTTTCCCAGTATGGAATCTCTAATTTGGGTGAGATCATGTCATTTATATTGACAATTATTTTCTCCCTTTGTTATATGGTCAGACATATATATAAAAATAAATTGTATGTAGGTAGGTTATCCAAAAATATTTTTACTGGTGTCTCCCTTCAACAAAATTAAAAACAAGATGGCCGAGCAATGGAATCGTGTGACAAAGTCATCCTTTTTGTCCTAATTACCCCCATTTTTTTGACTGATACTGGTGGGTACTGATTCTGATTGCGCCCCGGGCTCTGCTAACCAGGCTTAGGGGCAGTGTTCAGATTAAAAATGTATATAGTAACTAGGTGTAATCTTGAGTATTTAACAAGGACCCCCTGAGGATTCGGATACAGAAAAGTTCCTAGGCCAGGGAAAAAGAACCAATTGACAAAAAACAACCTAGGCAACCTATACAATGTAATCACAGACAAATGGCTACACGGAGTTAAGAAAATATATGTTGTTTTATTCTCAGGTTATATTTAAAAAGTGCATAACATATAATACAATAGACAATAGACATGAATTAAAATTTACTATCACATAAGTAAAGATTAAACAAGTTTATACATTGGTAACAAAATACACGAAATTTGGATTAAAAGAGAAAACATAGAAAGTGGCCGATAGGATCTCTACGCGCGTTTCGGCGAACCAGCGCCTTCTTCTGGAGTAGCCACACACAGCTCTAAAACAAAATATTTTTAAAAAACATTGCATTAATAATACATCCTTAAAACAATATGTATAAAAACACATAGCAATTTATATCTTAACATTGTAGCCAAAAAGTCTTGTATATAGATAATCTAATTTATATCTTTTCATTTCCTAGTGTGGTTCATGAGTCCGATCAGACACAGATCTTTATTTTGAGCAGCAATTGAGATGGATTAGTATATGGGCATAGAGATATTTATGGGATATAGTGCTTTCATACTACTAGCTAATAAAAAGTTCTTTTTATATACAAGACTTTTTGGCTACAATGTTAAGATATAAATTGCTATGTGTTTTTATACATATTGTTTTAAGGATGTATTATTAATGCAATGTTTTTTAAAAATATTTTGTTTTAGAGCTGTGTGTGGCTACTCCAGAAGAAGGCGCTGGTTCGCCGAAACGCGCGTAGAGATCCTATCGGCCACTTTCTATGTTTTCTCTTTTAATCCAAATTTCGTGTATTTTGTTACCAATGTATAAACTTGTTTAATCTTTACTTATGTGATAGTAAATTTTAATTCATGTCTATTGTCTATTGTATTATATGTTATGCACTTTTTAAATATAACCTGAGAATAAAACAACATATATTTTCTTAACTCCGTGTAGCCATTTGTCTGTGATTACATTGTATAGGTTGCCTAGGTTGTTTTTTGTCAATTGTAACTAGGTGTAATTACAATTGGCCCTGAAAACCTACCTGTAAGTCCCTTGTATACGGTAGGGCATGTAGATTTAGAGGCCCAGCAGCTTTGACATACTTGCGAGTGTACTGTTGTGTTGCCTGCTGTTATTTTAAAAGTAAGCCCTGCTTTCCAAGCTGCTTTTAAATTGAAATTACATTCAAATTCGACTTTGAATTTGAAGGTACTTCCAAAGTATTAAACTACCTTATGTTTACATTTAAGTCACTCATAAGGTCTACTTTCGGTGTCTCCAGGGGTTGTCATGTTATAACAAGTAAAAGCATTTTAAAAGATGTTTTTAATTGGCCCCGCCAATTTAGTTTTTCCCCATTGTAGCACGTTTTGCTCCATAAGCTAACATGGGAATCGTGTAATACAGAGTAACTATTGACTAGAATGAGCTAAACTAATATTCCAAGGCCTCAAGCGATTGGTAATGATAAATCTAACAATTTGCCACTATTGAATTTGACATAACAGATACAGAAAATAAAGTATAGACTTTTTTTCTGTGAACAAAAATCCAGCTTTTTAGCAGCTGTCCTCATTTCCCAGTCCTTAACAGGCTTAGCCAAACTGCTCTGATGAGGTTATAAGTGGCCTGTACAGTGACAGAGGTTATATGATGGATGGAGCTCTGCAGCTGCAGAGAACAGGTCAGTAGGTACGAACCGGGTAAATCAAACTGCGCTTCGAAGAGAGCAGGCCAATAAGAAATGCTGGCCAGTCCTATCCCCTCTTCCTATAACCCCCAGCCTGATTGCAACCCAGGAATGGAATTTGCAAGAGGTCTGGGAAGGGAGTGTTAAGGGAAATGAGCCACACTAGTGGGTTGGCTTAGCCAGGTCTTGCTACCAAGAATAGGAATACTCAATATTGAATTTTCAAGTGCAGTGCTTTGTGGGACAAGAAAATGCCACACTTTAGAGGAAGGTGTCATGCTTTTGGGTGGAACTCTGTACCCTATTGGTCAGGGGTGCCCACCAGCTTGTTTCCCTCAGAACATTAAATAAATATGTCAGAGCTGCATAGCAACTCAGATCTGCTGCCTGAAACTACAAGGAGAAGAAGGACTGCCCTTCTGGAACCGTGGTGGGCACCCCCAAAAGATTGCACTCTGAAGAGCTGCTCCTGCTGCACACTTGGAACTACAGCCCTGAGGACTTTGCCTTGCTTCAAGAAGGATTAAGGAGTGAACTCCCTGAAGGCAACAGGTTAACAGAGCTCACCTGCACCATCTCCCTCAAGAAGTCCCCAGCCTGGTGTGAGTCCAGTAGACTTTTAAGAATTTGGCCTGTTGCATTGTGGCACCTGCAGTCCTAACTTCTGAGGAGTAACTGATCGACTCTGGAACCTTGGATTTGTGTTGTATATACTTTGAACCCGCAAGAGGAACTTCCAAGAGAAGTTTCAGAAGTTTGGAGAAATTTGGAACAACTTTTGGAGAGAGATCCATAAGGTGACCGAACCAACACTGAGCATCTAGCTAATTACATCGCACACTGACCCAGCCTGGATTTCAATTTTGTCCCACTGAAAGTTCAGCAGTTCAAAATTTCCAGGAGTTGACCGGGTGCCCCCACTGGGAAACTGGCTCACTGGAAAGGCCAGCTCGATGTTGAGAGAAAATTCTCCAGAAATGTTTCTAAATGCAAAGGTAACATTTTGACCAGGGCCTCCTGCTTAGTATATCTGACTAGGGTTCCATCGTGGTCAGCCAAAACCTTTGACTTTTTCCATGGCAAGCGCAACAAGATGTCCCAAGTTGGCTCTATATGTTTTTAAGCACTAGAATGTGTTTAGTTTTAAAAAATTCATATATCCGGTTCCTTATATTGAAGTTTTATCATTTTGGTGTCATTTTAATCTTAAAAATATTTCCTTTTTTTATAAAATGGTGGTGGATTTTTATTGTGTGTTGTGTCTTACTTATTTAATGTATCAGTGTTTAAAATGCTTCTCACCCCTGTCTCCTAGGATAAGCTTGTCTGCTCATTGACAGCTACAAAGGGTTGAGCAAGGGAATAATTTATTGAGACCATGTCTGGATCTTATATTGCGTTGCTGGCCTTGTTGCTAGTATAGGTGCACATTTACCCCTACGAATAATCCCCTTTCCAGACGGCCTACTTATTTTTAGACCTGAGTGTGAAATTCCGCTCAGCTCGCGGAGTTTGCAGTATTTTTCCCACTCCACGCTCTGCATAGTGCACAGGGTTCTGAAAAACTCCACTCGACATTGCGGAGTTTTTTCATCGCTTCCACTTGCCAACATTAAGTTGGTGAGTGCAAGCAAGGAAAATCTTACCTCAGACCTCGTGGTGACATTTCTCGACACGGGCAGTCGTGGATGGTCACTACTGCTTACATTGAGAAACCTTTCGTTCACGCTGAGGAAAGTGCAACTCGAATAGAACACCTACTAGAGTGGCAGAAAAAAGCAGCGCCCTTATGCGCTGAGCATGGTGCCGTTTGTACTGATTTTACAGCATGGGAAAAAACACCAGATGCAAAAAATCAGTGCGAACAGTACAAATTAATGCACTCCGCCACTTGCAGAATTCTGTGTAGCGCTGTGGAGTTTTTTGGTCACATACTCCACCCAGGCCTACTTATCTTTTCCATCAACATGTTTCAGTGCTTGAATAATGCCACTCTGGGTGCAGACATCTTCCCCAGGAATACAGGTATGTCACATCAAATATTGTGAAATATCCTTGCTTCCTAGGGCATTTTCACCAGCCTCAGAAAGGGGTTGGGACGATAGGGCAAATTTTCAAGTTGTACAAACTTTCATCACCATAGTGTGTGTACAATTAAGAAGAAAGTGACATGAAGGTTAGAGATGGATATCTAGAGTGGGGTCTTAGCTCACTGAGAGGAATCTATGGGGGAATGAGTGAGTGAGTGAACCTGCAAAGCTCTGACATCATTCTCACTAAGGTGATATTCCACGCCAGCACTCTGTGTTGATTCTTTAGTTCTCCATATATTGAGACATTTTAGTAACCTAGTAGGTCATTGTTATTCGGAGCACTCTCACTACAGCCTAAGTAACAACTATGCTCTAGACAGACACACAAGTGCCAACCTCTTCAAATTTAGATTCTGTGTCAGCCCAGCCTCAGTGCTGCAACTGTTACAGAATGCTGAGGGCCGTCAGTCACTTAGACATGGCGCACAGGTTTCACCCACACTCTGTAAGGTACTGTTGTTCTTAGTGTCAGCAGGGCATGTTTTTTGTCCAAGCCCATAAGGGCCTATTTCAAGCCCTCATCTTGCAGATACTGCGCCCAAGGACACTCAGCAGCAAAGAAGTCAATAGGGCATGCCTCATAACCCAAGATCTACTGGCAAGACACAAAACACCTTATCTAGAAACAGTCAAACAAGGCCAAATTAATATGTTTGTGCAAATGTATGTATTGTTTTGAAGTGGTGACACTTATCTCTTATTGCCTAAAGCCATCCCTGGACTTAATTTGAATTTTTTTATGCGCGCACTCAAATACATAAACATAAAGGGGCTGTGAAGCCAATGCACCAGGGGCAGCCGAGGACACACGGGTTTGTTTTCAGGTTAACTCCGAGGGAGGCAGCGGCGAGCTCTATCATGCACTCCCGACGCACTTCATTCTCTGACCTCCATTATATATTCTGTAATACACTTCATTAAGAGCAGAAACGTCGCTTCCTGCCAGAGCTTGATTGATCCCTGAGTCGAGGAGAATAGCATTAAGAAACCTCTTCAGCCGAGATGTGCGCGTGGGCCCAGGAGTGCACACTGGACACACTGCTGTCTTGTATGCAACCGACGTATCTGCCGTGCCTGCGCACGTGGCGCCCCGCGCGGGCCCCTGCCAGATGGAAGTGCCAAGGAATGCAGCGAGGCCTGCCATATATCATTGCATTATGAGGTTGCCTGGCACACACGGGTTTCGAGAGCTCGTTTGTCTCCCGAGTCCATTAAGTTCGCTACATACATCCCCTTTAATCGTGGATATAATGGCTGCGAGTAACAGCCCTGCACTTTGTTAAATTTAATTTACATTCGCATCTTGCTGTTTTTTTGTACGTTGAGTGGAAGAACACAAGGAGAACAAATATGCCTTAGTAAGAACGAACTTCGTTCGAAATGCTTCCTTTGATGGTGGAGAGAGTTTAGATGACCGTGGAGGGGGTCGTCCCTCCATACTTTGCCAATAGTTTAGGGTTTATAGAGAGGGCAATGGTTGAATATGCATTAATAGCAAAATATTAAATGTCTGCAGTGTTGCAAAGTCCTAGTCCTTGCCACTTTGTCTGTTTTTAAATCGTTTTCGCAAGATTTACAAAGCCAGAAAGGTTTACAAATCTTGGTCAAAACAGGGGGGGGGGGGGGTGCGCCCCACAGCACTCAAATGCCATTATTGTGTGTGGAGCAGCGAGTCTCTCATTTCCAGGCTAGAAGAAGTCAAAAGTGGAACTTCTAGCAATGTGAAAAGTATGTCTGCTGACAAGTTGGGGCTCTGGTGTGATTCCCCGTTGTCACTCGGGTCAAGGGCTGCCTTGATTGACAGCAGTAAAAACCCAATTTCCTGTACTATATCAGAGCCACTGGAATTATGCAGCAGGACAGGGCCAAATTATTTTTTCACGGTTGATAAAAAAATTGTGCGGCAAGGAAAGGCAAATTATGCAGCATAATACGGCACATTTTGTAATAGTATTGCTTATTTATTCATTGATTTAAACGGTAACACACTCTGGCCATTGTTTGCACCTCATTAGTGGGAAACATCCTTTACAACAAAACTTTTTCCACGCAGTACCTTTACAACGCAGGAATTACAACGCAAGTCGTTACAACGACTTGCGCTGGAGGGCGCTGTAGGATAGGGAATAGTTTAATTTACTATCCAAAACCTTCCATACTATCCACGGGGACTGGAGTTGGAATAGTAAATTAAACTATTCACTATCCAGCGCCCCCCAACGCAAGTCGTTGTAACGACTTGCGTTATAAAACCTGCGTTGTAAAGGCTAGCGTGGAAAAAGCATGCGTTGTAATGACATACATCCTCATTAGTAGCAGTTTACCATCCAAATATAGTTATAAGCAACAGAATTGTGTGCAGTCCAGCTTTGCAAAGGGCCTTCTATTGCGTGGCAACACTTCATTGCATTTTTAGTAATTTTTTAGCCGTTTGAGCTAGAAACAAAAAATGTTTCTGTTGAAATCTGTAGATTATGCAGCAGATGAAGGATTCTATGGCAAATGCAGCAAATGTATAATTATGCTAAAATTGCTGCACAATCGCATAATTCCAATGGCCCTGACTGTAATCTCTCATCCCTGTTGAGTGGAATGGGTAGTTGCATGGAATGAATTAGGCAAAGTGAAACTTGAGCAAATTCGGGGACCTTTGTACTTCTTTTCAAATTACGATGTTCCCTGACTTTGCTCTTTTAGGGGCCCACACCCTCTAAAACTGCTGGAGATGGGCAGAGGTTGCATGCAGAAGAAGAGCAAACTGTTTCCTACCTGCCCCCTCCAGCTCCATAGCAAGGAGCAGACCACCATCCCCCAAACCAGGCCAAAGGCTGGCATGGTCAGAGATGGCCCAACTTCCTGCCACCTTCACCACCAAACTAGACCAGCCACACTCTGCAAGTTACTACTGCTTGATCAAAGTAGCAGTAAATTACCCAGAATTTTATAAAACCTGGGTAAAATGACCCATTCTGGATCCAGCAAGCTATTCCAAGTTCCAGGAGGTTTAACTCCTAATCCCTGTTAACTGGCAAAGAGATACCAGAAAGAATTGTTAATTCCAGCCACAACATCTCCTTGAAAACGTGACAAGGAATTTGTGATGAAACCCCTAGTTATGCCTTTACAAGTTTTAGTATGCTCTTGTTGATGCTACAGCATGCACAACAACCCTACACTATCCCTCTGTCCTTCACATACCTCCTCTCTCTGTCTCATCCCAAACCTTTCTGACTACTATGAACTCCCAAACACCCTTCTCAAACTTTATACCTCCTTTTTAGCCATGCAACCTCACTGTCAAGCACGCAAAACCATTACTTTAAAAAAATGTACTACTTCCCCTTTTCAATTAAATTCCTATCATTCTATCTATACTCTGCCCCCCTTTGAAATCCATACTCCAAATTCTACTAAACTTGCAAAAAATCAAGTGCATAAAGCTAACACAAGAAATGCATAAGAAAACATTGTATTTACCTAATAACTCCTAATCTTGGATTCTGGAGTTGTGTGCTACTCACTGAAAAATCTCTTCAATGCCTTGAATGACGCACAAGGCCTTACATCATAATGCACCCAGCTATCTCACACAAAAACTCACAATATCTGGAGGGTCAAGACCAAAAAGAAGTGCGGAAAACCTCCTTCTGAAACCACAAAAATTCAATAAGAAAAAAACGTATAATCGTTCCTTTTCAGGAATGGCACCAAGATTATATATGGAATGCCCTTCCACCAGAAATAAGACTGAACCCCTCCACCTCTTCCTTCAAACTGGAAGTAAAAGGCATCCTTATGGCAAAATGTACGTAAACATAGCCTCACATGACTGTTAGAACCCCTACTCCATTCATCCTACCTATCAACCTAATCAATTTTTGCCACTACCATGATCCGCATGTTTCACCCTTGCTGTGCACCTCACTGCTTTACTTTTTATATGTACAGTCTGTTCTATTTATTTGAAGTTCTCATCATCGATGTATTACCATCACCCTTCAGACCGACCTTTCCGGTTCTGCACCATATCTGATTTGTCCTTTTATCTGTGATTGTCTTTGCTGCTATTCATTATGGTCCTGTTTATCCTTAATGTTTGATTTGTCCTTTCTAATGTTATTCTTATGGTCCTGCTTAATTTTATTGTTTGATATGCCTATACACATTTACTGTAAAGCACTCTGATACCCGCAAGGGTCTTGTTTGCGCTCTATAACACTTTCAAAATAAATAAATAAAGAAATATATATACATACATATAAATACATTTAGAATATTACAATTCTATGAAGACAATTTAACTGTGTTTTAAAAGAAGCATTCTGTCCAGTTAGGTTCTGCTTAGACAACTTTGTACTTTTTACTCGAGAAAGTCTATTTTGTTAATGAAATATTGTCATTTAACATATAGGGCAAATACGCTGACCCCCAACTCTTTATTGAGGTGAAAAAGAGCTACAGACTAGAAAAAAACATGAGCACAATATATGGCTCTCCCAGATTAGTGGATTTCTGCTAAAATACAGGTTATGGTTTCCGAAGAGTTTTTAGGTCTGGATCAAGATATCTTTAGCTGTAACATAAGCCACTTTTAATCAAAGAAATTCATAAATAAAAATACATAGACATATGCATACTTAAATGGACTTTGAGTCAGCCCTCTTTATCCATTAGCTTAGTCAAGTGTTTTCCCATTTTGTATTCACCGATCACAGCATACTGCAGAGGGCAATAGTTAAGGCCACTTTAACTAATGGCTTTCTTGCATTGTGAGTGACATGATTTGCCTGATCGCATGTGCACATCTGTCTAATAAGGAAGAGTAAATGAGTGTAGGGACTTGCTGGACATTACTTTGCTTTGCCTATGCATTTCCATTCATTATTCATCGTTTTTTGTATTCTTTGCATATTTAAAATATGTCTTCAGGTTATAGTAACCGAAAGTCAAAAGTATCATTTATTTGCACCCCTAATTTAAAAGGGTTTCCGTACTTGTTCTAAGTATGTCTCCTCTCAAGGTTTTTCTGTACTGTTCTTTTAAGATTATAATCAATGATTGATTCTTTCTTTTACACTGAAACATATTATTTAAAGCATGGTGCAATTCAATCCAGGTGGGTACAGTTTCCTTTATTTGTTTTCCTTCTTAGAATATGCTTGCAATAAAGAAATAAACATTTAACAAATGCAACAACTTGACAGGGCCTGATCTATTGGCTTTGCCAATGCTTATTTTTCCTGAGTGATCAATCAAGTCCTTGTGTTTTGGCCTCTCTAGGGATGCATGATAGGCTTTTGGGAAAGGATCTATAGAGTTGCTGTAGCCATTATTGATGACAGAAGCAGCAAGAAGTCCCAATCTGCACAGTGTGCACTATTTAAATGAGTATTTTTCAAACGCGCTCACATCATTAATGAGCATCTCTTCTTAGCAAATACCTTCTTTGCTGACTAGATTAAATTCCATCTTTAGGTAGTGTTTGGTCCAATGTATATCAAATTTGCATCCAAAAGACTGCATTGCTCAAAGTTGCAAGAATAAAAAAAATGCACTGGATCAAAGCATACTGCCAGGTGTAACTGTTGAGACTAGCAATGCATGCATTCTGAGATTCGCAACTAAATATTAAATAAGGCAGCAAAAAGGCATTCCCCAGTTGACTGTATATTGTACTTCATGTACCAGATCTTTGTGACATGTCAGACAGCATTGATATCTTACTGACTGAAGTCATTAGTCAGTAACCATTTACAAAATGGAAGCTTTCCATAAAGGGCAGCTTCGACTATGGGGTGGCATCTGTCAGCATCAGCAAGGGGGTTGGGTGGGGGAGGAGGTACAGAGGACCTTACTGCTTTTGATGTACCATTTGTGAGGTGCCGTGTTCTGGATAGTAAAACCTTTAAAACATGGA
Organism: Lissotriton vulgaris; assembly: GCF_964263255.1. Taxonomy (NCBI): domain Eukaryota; kingdom Metazoa; phylum Chordata; class Amphibia; order Caudata; family Salamandridae; genus Lissotriton; species Lissotriton vulgaris. The sequence goes on along the minus strand of NC_141699.1, from coordinate 578,513,279 downwards.
GGTCATTTAAAGGTCACCAGGGGATGTAACTGCTACGATTGGCTTTCCCTTCGAGAACACTTGCACTTCTCTTGCGACCTTTGTGGCAGGGAAAAAACAAACAGACCTGGCAAAGAGTCATAATGCTTACTCTCTGCAGCTATACTCCACGGACTTGTGTTTGAATTAGTTTCCTCTCAAACTCCACAGCAATTTTGTGGCTCACGCTCCACGCAGGAGCCATGTTGTCTCAGATCTCGCAGACAAAGGACATAATTAGCTTATTTCTGTTACTTGCCACTTTCTTTGTCAGGAACTGGGAAAAGGTCCTTCAGAAAGGGGGAGGTTATTCCTCGTAAACAGGTCATCTGTCTCTAAGCTTGTAGCACCTGATCGTTTGCCCTTCACTTGCTTTTGAGTCAGGCAGAAAGGCGGAAGGACTAAAATAAAGACTTTTTTGCAGATTGTTTTTTCTGTACAGTAGTGTACGCCAGAGAACACTGCAGTCAGCAATTTCTATGCGATATTAATTGTGTCTGGACCAAGAAACATGAGGCCTGATTACCAGCAGAATTCTAGTATGGAATGTCGCTCTGCCTTGTTACAGGTGGGCTAGTGTCCTTTCGACTGGATTTTCCTGGGTTCAAGAACATCAGACTCAATTTCACCTACTGGAAAAAATAGCCAAAATATTCGCTTGAGGCTTTGGGTGCAACAGGACCTATCCCCTCACAAGCATTTTATTCCACAAAGTGGGAGTATAGCTCCCACCTGCCAAGCCATCAGGGGAGCAGACAATAGGACTATGCAACACTGCAGTCCTGCCAAATACCACGCATCAGGCGTTAGACTAACACATTTCAGTGTGGTGCTCCGTTTCACTGCACTGAAATGCATTGTCATGCATATTAATTCATAGTCTCAGCTGTCACAACACGAGCGCTGTGGCTGAAATTGATAGTGTTTTGGAACACAATGCCAGGCTAAAGCGGCACACCTGTGGCATGGCACGGCTGCTTCCGCAGGTTTGTCGTGTTCACAGCAACTGAGCAGGTTCAAAGATTGTGCTGCAGTGCGACAATGTATTTCTTTTGCATTGTAAAATTATTGCCGCTGCGCTAGCTGCTGAGTCACTACGGCCTGTCTGATGTCACAGCCTGGCCAGGGGGGGTACTGTACCCAATAGCTACTAAAGAGACACCCGGCCCAGGCCTGACCAAGTCGGGTGTGTGTTACTGCGGTCCAGCAGGGGTCTGGAGACATGGCGTCATGTCCTGCAGTGTGGGGAGTGATGTGAGAGAGAGAGCGGAAGTTTGACGCAAGTCTCCGGTGGACTGGCTGCCCACAGAGCCAATGTGGCTGCTCTCACACTGCCTGTTCAAGGGCAGCGCCGGCAAGCTGTGGTGCTCGGCTGGCTCCCTGCACTGTGCATACACCTGAAGCCTGGCTTGGCCACCAGGTACTGTGGGAGACTAAATTATTCTATGGTCGTCTGGGCCCCCAAATTATTTCCACGTCCCTGCAGCCCGGGATAGCGAGGGAGAGTGAGTGCTGCAGCTAGTGACTGGTCACGACTCATCACCGGTCACATAACGCACCTGCCTGTGGTGGCAAAACATGTCTGCTTTGTGTGAGTGCATGTAAATCAGAGCCAGTTCTCCCAGCTTTAGTCATGCAGGCTCCATTTCCTCCTCCAATCTCCTTCTCTCAATAATATAGCAGCCTCCTGCAAGCTGCTAAGTGAGTGTATGAGCTGTGTGTTTGTTCTCGTGTATTTCACATGTATCATTTGTGTGGCGTAAAATACTACTTTTGTTAAGTGGGTTGAATCTAATAATTGAGTTGACACTACTAAAGTGCAATATTTTTAATACTTTACAAAGTGATGGAAACAATCTAGGCAAAAAGCAGGCTTCTGAACTAGTGTAGTAATAAAACATTTCATGAAGTAGGTAAATGTTATTTAAAGGGCACAAAACCTTCGTGTTTGAGTGCGCATTTAAGTGAACATAGGCATGTGAATGAGTAGAAGTGATTATTTGCAATGCATTTAGGATTGCCTAATAGCTTCCACTCAACATTCCACACAAAGCTGGCATACAAATTGACATTTTCCATAACTGTGCATATTCTGTAAGACTATGCATATCATCTGGTACGTTTCTCATACTATAAAAGTATATAATTCCTTCTTGTTGTATTGTATGTAAATTCTTTCTTTGTGACTGTTTATTAAGCTGTGCTTTTTTGCCTGCATCACTGTGCTACTGTCCCTGAAATTGTGATGTTCGGGTTTTTTCACTGGGCGTCATAATTTAGTGTCTGTCAGGGGCCCTTAGAGCTTCTTGTTGCTCAAATGGGTGTAATTTCTGATATTTATATGTTTTCCTCGTCTTCATTGCTCGCTAGAAAGTGTCACTCATAGTCGTTGAAATGTCACTCAAAATCGAAAATTATGAGAATGTCACACATAGCAATATTAAAACATGGCAGCTATGACACTGCCTGCTCCCATCAAGGCCACTGACATGATTCAGAAATAGCAAGGGATGCCCTTTCCTATTTGTGGTGGAAAAGGATCGTAAAAGCCCATTTATGAGTCAGAATACATTTTTCGACTTTTAAAAGAGCATTTGTACCCTAACAAATAAGCTTTTCTGAATCCCAGGGTTTGTAACAGCAAAAAAGATTCGTACATTTGGCCCTTAATGTGGCATGTGCTTGGAAATTTAATTGTGCAATTTTTTTAAAGGAGCAACATGTCTTGTATGCAGTGGCCATTGCACCGTGGATGCCAACCGGGGGCTTTGTGGCACACTGCTCTACCAAATTGATGTCTTTAGCATATAATAGTGAACGTCAACTACTGTCTTGTTTCAAGTGTTCCCTTAGACCATACTCATCTGCACAAACTAACATGTATTTGCTTATTAAATCAGTTTAAGGCACAAGCACGTTGTAAGGCCCCAAGCATTTTGCAACGAGTTAAATCCTTGCATTGTGCTATTTTATTTAACTGGGCAGGATGTACATTTCTTAACACGTCTGTTTTAATTTGAAATGTTGCTGCAGCTTCAACTCAAACATATTCGAGTGGACCAAGAATTTAATGGACAAAAACAAACAAAATCAAACAGTTAAAAGCTAATATGTCGAGGGTGTGGCTATGGCGCCGGGGATGGTGGCCGCTAACCGGAGGAGCTCCCTCAGAGTGTGACACAAAAAGGGGCCGTTCCAGACCGCATGACAGTCGTCCGGTCCACAAGACCGCAACGTTTGCAAGCGGATTGTCGGCTGCACTGGAAAATGTCATCCCGAGGGTGCAGAGTGAGCCGCTTTTGCTGAAATCCTGCTTTTATATTTCGGCGGTTCACATCTGAGGCGCGTCCGCCATTTTGCGTTTCCTGCTGCCCCCGTTTTGCATTGACCTACTGTCCCACCCAGAATCAGGCTATATACAGCTGGGGTTTTTTAACTTCAGAGAAGCACTTTTGGCACTGTTTTCTCAGCATATTTGGCAGTTTGTCCGAAGTGAGATGTGGTGGCACAAGTGGATACCGGCAATTTACTTTTCTAATATAGCCGCCATTTTACAGTGACTTCAGCCTTTTGTCGCAGGTTTTTACCTCACGCACCAAATGTTTTATTGCCTTTTCTCCTCATACTGCCTCATTTTTGGGAAAAAATAATCTCAGTCAACTAATTGCTCTTCACAGTTTTTCCTGGCTACTGTTTTAATCGTTTTACCAGCTTGCTGTCCATGTTATTCGCGTTTTTATCTTCTGAGAAGCGCTTTTGGCATTGTTTTGGCTGCAAATTTGGCAGTTTGACCGAAGTGAGATGTGGTGGCACAAGTGGATACCGGCAAATTTATTTTCTAATATAGCTGCCATTTTAAAGTGACTTCAGCCCTTTGTCGCTGGTTTTTACCTCACACACTAAATGGTTTATTACCTTTTCTCCTCTTACTGCCTCACTTTTGGGAAAAAATAATCTCAGACAACTATTTGCTCTTCACAGTTTTTTCTGGCTACTGTTTTAATTGCTTTGCCAACCTGCTGTCCTTGTTATACTCCTTATTCTCACCACAGGTAGCTGTTACTTGACAGAGCAGCATTCATCATCTTTCACTAAGAGGCTAAGACTTTTTGGCTGTGACAACAATTTCCTGCTGCACTCTCAATGGCGACGTCACGTGCTAATCGGAATAATACCCAGCAAAGACTAGTAGCTAATCGCCTTTGGAAGATGTAAACCCTTTCAGTGTTCTGCAAGACACCATGGATGATACACCAAATGATGTGCCTACTGCCTACCGTAAAATGCACCTCCTATCCTTCTTCTCGTACACATTCCAAAACCTCTACCAAAATTTCTTCTTCTGTTTCCGCGTCAGGAAATAGAGTTAAAACAAATGCTCCTTCTCCCACCAATACACCTTCCTCCATCTCCATGGAGCTCCTATTGGAGGAAATTCGTGCTCTTAAACCGTACATGAAGGAAACAAACTCTCGCCTCCAAAACCTCGAAGTCAATTGGTCCTATACTGAGCAAAGTGTGGATAATCTTGAAAGAGATTTTGCTTCAGCTCAAAAAGTTATTGACCAAGTTCCCGGTGTTCATAAAGAAATGGATGTTCTTAAGCAGCAAGTTGAACATTTAGAAAACAGAAATAGGCGTAATAACCTACCCAGTTATGGTCTGGTGGAAGGCCTTGAGGGATCGAATCCATTTCTTTTTTCCAATCATTTTTGCCCACCCTTCTTGGTCTTCCCCCCTCGCCTCCTTTAAATATCCAACAGGTACATCGTTTGGGATCAATATCAGGCTCCTCCGCTTCTTCGTCTTCTTCAGTAAAACCTAGAGGCGTCATTCTGTATTTTTTGAAATACAATGCACTGATCTCTTTAAAGTCCTTCATGCTGTCAAACAGAAAGGGAAAATCAATTGGAATTGTGCTAACCTTTTCTTTGCTCAAGACTACGCTAAGGTCACTGCAGATCATCCCAAGAAATTTTTGGAGATAAGACCGGCTCTGCGTTCCTTGAATGCTCGTTTTGGCTTATTTCATTCTTCCCTCTTTAAAGTGACTTATAACAACAGAACAATGCATTATGAGTATCTAGCATTACTTCAACAATTTCTCAACTCTTGTAGAAATGATTCCATGGACATTTCTCTTGCATGAGTTTTAGGTGTAATAGTTTTGTGTATTGACGTATTGACCTATTCATAGGTGTTTGTTGATTTATTCTCCCTGATGTTCTCTGTATTTTGTGCTCTATTTTATTGCCTTACTCGTTATTAATATTATATCTTTTTGGATTCCTTTCAGACGCCTTGTCATGGACCCTTCGTTTTATGTGTTCATTGTGTTTTATCTAGAATTGTGTCTCCCTCCGGCGCGCTCTCACGGAGTCTTCGGTCCGGTGTGCTTCCTTCCTTATGTGGTTCCACCAGCCCCAGTCTTATTGTTGGTTTATGGTATGTCTTTTTGACATCTTTGTTTATTATCAATTGTTTATTTTGTTTTGTCTTCTTGTTTTTCTCCATCTTTCTATATTTTGCAGTACCTTTCTTTTCTCTCTTTTTCTTACCCCTGAATTTCTTACCTAACCGTTTCTTCTATATTCTTATTTCACTGCATACTAAGTTCCTGAATTATTATAATGTTTATTTAACAATAGCTCATGTTCTGCTTGATAAATGCTTATTTTACTGCTTTTATACCATTCACATATGTTTGCTTATAATGGTTCACATTTACAGTTGTAACATGGAACGTTAAAGGAGTTACTCACCCTATAAAAAGACAACGCGTGTTAACCCATTTAGCCAGATTAAAGATGGACATTGCTTTCCTTCAAGAAACTCATTTATCAGACGCTGAGGCAGCCAAATTGAAAAGAGGTTGGGTTGGTCATGTTTTTTCTTGACCTGCTTTAGGAAAGAAAAATGGCTCCTCTATACTGTGTCATAAAAAACATCAACCTTCAGTAATACATCAAGAATGTGATCCTGAAGGCCGTTGGGTAATTGTTAAATTGCTTATTGATCAAGTACCCTTAGTGTTATTCAAAGTTTATGCACCAGTTAATATTGATAATACGTTTTGGCCTCTTATTTCTGATAAACTTCTTATGCTTGATGAAGATTATGTTGTTATTGGAGGTGATTGTAATCAGATTCTAGACCCTATCTTAGATAGACGTTCCTCTGTGAAATTTTCCAATACCAAGATGCACTCTCAATTTACCTCTGCCATACAACACAAAGCTTTAATTGATATGTGGAGGCTTTGTAACCCAGATCTACTGGAATATTCCTTTAACTCCCCTCCCCATAACTCTCAATCCAGAATAGACTATCCTTTTCTCAGTAAACCTTTATCTCAACTTGTACTACATGCTGAGATTGGTTCCATCCTCATCTCAGATCATGCCCGAGTTTTTGTCGATTTTGATTTGCTGCCATTCTCTCCCAATGCTGGTAGATGGCCTTTTAATAATACTTTATTATGAGATCCCAATTTCACAGGCCAATTCACCTCTTTTGCGTCTGAATTCTTTTCTATTAATTCCACCCCAGACTCCTCTCCAGTAATGATTTGGGACTCATTTAAAGCAGCAACTAGGGGCTTTATCATCAATTTTGTCTCATCCGAGAAGAAGTTTTTTGAAGCTAAAAATGCCCAGTTATTGGCAAAAATTAAAACACTTGAATATGATTTTTATCGCTCATCTCCTGAACTTTCTTTAAAGAATCTTATTGAGGCGAAAATGTCATTTAATAAATCCTCAACTGAAGCTGCATCCTCTTACCTTTTAAAAAGCAGTGCCCGTTATTACGGTGGTCCGAACAAGATGGGCAAATTACTTGCCAACTATTTAAAAATTTGTTGAGAACGAACTAAAATTGAATCAATCCGCAACAATACTGGAGATTTGTTCTTTAAAGATAAAGATATTTTAAATGAATTTGTTTCTTTCTATAAAATGTTGTATATGCCAGAGCACCAACCTTCCTCTGTTGACCTCTTCTCCTCCTTTCAATCGATACCTTCTCCTCTTACTAATGATATGGGTTTAGCCCCACTAGAATTAGATATTATTACTTTGGCTGAAATAAACATGCTATGTCGGATTTAAAAAGAGGTAAAGCACCAGGTCCAGATGGTCTTACCATTGAATTTTATTCTCACTTCGCGTCTATACTTCTTCCTCATCTCTTGCTACGTTACACCTTTTTTATCTCTGAATGATCTTCCTCAGGATCTTATCAGGACGCCATAACCTGTTCAATTCCCAAAGAGAATAAAGATCCCTCTTTTTGTAAAAATGATCGTCCTATTTTCTTAGTTAATTTAAGACTACAAGATTTTTGTCAAGATTCTTGCTCTTCGTATCGACCCCATTTTACCCAATAATATTGGCCCGAACAGTTAGGTTTTGTGAAGGGTAGCTTATCCTCAGACAATTCTACAGTTTTCTTTAACGTTTTAAGTAAAGCTTCTTCCCTCGATTATCCCATTGCTGCTATAGCATTGGATGCTGAGAAGGCTTTTGACAGGATTGGATGGGACTTTATGTTTCAGGCACTTAAATGGATTGGATTCTCTGCTAAATTGATCTCTCTTATCGCCCTATTGTATTCTGGTCCTAAAGCCTCTATTTTTGTTATTGGGAAAACATCTGATTCTTTTTCTCTTTTCCGAGGAGTCCGTCAAGGCTGTCCCTTATCCCCCCTTCTTTTTATTGTTGCTTTAGAACCCGTTTTAATGAAAATTCGATTGGCTAATAGGATTACTGGATTTAAAATCAATGCTACACATGTTAAAATGTCTGTTTATGTGGATGACATTCTTCTATACTGTTCAAATCCTTCTATCTCTCTTCCAGCTTTTCTTTCTCAAGTTGATACGTTTTCTCAATTATCTGGTTATCATCTCAATTCGGATAAATGTGAACTTCTTCCTTTAAATGTTTTTTGTTTGAAACAAGATTTTGTCTCTACTGGTTTCTCTTAGAAATCCTCCAAGATTATATATTTAGGTCTATGGTTCTCTCCCACTATTCCAGAAACCTTTAAGGAAAACTTTGATGTTCTTTCCAAAACTCTCTCTGCATCTATTGACCACTGGCATCCTCTCTTTCTCTCCTGGTGGGGTCGCCTAGATTTTATTAAAATGATGCTCTCCCCACTAATTCTTTATCTCCTGTCTATGATCCCGGTGCACACTCCTGGTTTTTATTTAATTTTTTTTTATTCTATAATAAAAAAATTCTTTGGAAGAATAAATCTCCTCACATAGCTCTTAATGCTCTTAAAGCAGATACATCTTCTGGTGGCCTCAAATTTCCTGATTTCAAAGCGTACCATTATGCTTTCTCTCTCAGACAATCCTCTAGATGGCTTTCTCCAGATCACTGTGTTCATCCTCCTCTTTGGTTGAATATTGAACAACACTTTATAGCTCCTTTCTATTTTAAGGAAGTTCTTGCTTTTACTAATAATTTCTCTTCTTTGCGTCCTTTAGTTATCTCTCACACTCGTAAATTACTGATTCCTCTTCTGCCATCTTTCTATCCCTCTTTTATCTCGTTAGATCAACAACCTATCTGGCATAATCACTTATTACGCATCAAAGGCCGGACTATCTACTGGAAAGCTTGGAGACTCAAGGGTTTAATCTGGATTTCACAATAGGTTTCTCATAATACACCTTTATCCTTCTCAGATCTCCAATTAAAATTCTTTCTACGTTCTTCATGTAAATCTTAGTATGACTTGCTCTTTCTATCTCTTACACAATATCTTCTTTCTCTACCATCTGAGCCCAGTATTCCTCTCAGGTGTTCTACTCTTATACCTTTATTGTCTGTCACTACATCGGCTTCCTCTCTTTACAGATCTTTGTTCTTCTCCTCTGACACGGTCAAGGTGAAGTTTGAATTGGCCTGGGAAAAGGATCTTACTGAATGTTGGCCTATTCCTTTTTGGGACAAATTGTGGTTAAAAATTCATAAAACGTCAAGAGCTGCTAATACTTCTCAAACTCTTTATTTTATTTACAAACGCCTCCTTTTTACTCCAATGAAATTAGCCTCCTTTTCCACTGATTTTTCTTCCGTCTGCTGGTCCTGTAAAGCTCCTTCAGCTGATTTAAAACACATGATTTTTGATTGCCCCTCTCTTTCCTGTTTTTTGGCTCTTGGTTTGGTCCCAAATAAATAAAATTGTCAACGCCCAAATTCCTTTTTCCATATCCAAAATCTTTTTGGGGTCTCTATCAACTTCTTGGCCATACTCAAACCCGTCTCCTTCATTAATTGATTTGCTGCTTGCATGCACTCCACTTAATACCCTCAAATTGGAAACAAGCTGACAAAGTTATTTTTAAAGCTTGGTGGAATGCTATATGTTTCCATCATAGATTAGACACAAACAATGTTACTCCTGTATCTTTAGCCATTAAAAGGGATCTTTTATGCCTCCCCTTATCTTAGTATCTAACAACTATTGCTTCATCTTTAGACATTTTACCTACTTCCTCAGATGAAGTTCGAAAACGTCCATGAAGTTTTTTGTTGTCTTTACATTTTTTAGATTTCTTTTTTGTTGTTACTCCTTTTATCTTTTCAATTATTGCAGTTTTGGATTTTCTACTGTACAGTGTATTTATTATTGCCTCTCTTTGATATATTATGGTTTGTGGTTCAGGTAATTTTCTTGCTTGTACTGTTTTATTAAGATATTGCCTTCTTCCCCCTTTCCCCTCTACCTTCCCTCCCCCTTTAGTTTTATTTATTTTTTTGGGTTTAAAGCATTTTTATTAAGACAAAAAAACATGGGGGAGGGGAATAGGAGGTTAAGGTTACATACAGTACAATAAAGGAAGAAGTGCATCTCAGGAGCGTTGGCGGAAAGTAGTCCGGTGGTCCAGAAGCAAAATACAGAGAATGTGAGGCAAATAAACAATCTGTATGACCCTCGCGTGCACCTCAACGCCCCAACTAAAGCCGAGCGCGCATAGCCATCAACGACTCATCAAAGCACAACCCAGTCCCTCCTATCCCCCCACCCCCAGTAAAAGGAAGAGAAAGAAAACAACACCCCAACTCCCCCGTCCAATGGCCCTGTACTAAGATAACCCGCCCCAATCAGCCCACACCCCATCCCCTAGGATCCCGTCCCCCGTGCAGTCTAATCCACCGGGGTCGTCGGTGGCGTCAGCCTAAGAAGTCGAAGGTACCTCGGGCAGGTGAGCTCCCAGAATTCCGTGGACAGTAGTGCTAGGAAGGGTTGCCATAGCTCCTCAAATTGATCTACATCCCCAGCCACCGTAAGCGACATCTTCTCCATTCCTAACACCTGCCAGAGCCTATGCAACCAGCCCGTAATGGAGGGGACAGTGGTGGTGCGCCAGTGGACAAGAATGTTCTGGACCGCTGAGCCCAGCGCAATTGCAATCTGTCTACCCCTGCGGGACTTCAACGGATACATTAGATCATTGGGAAGGCCTAGCAAAACATACGCTGGGAAGCGCGGCAGCTCAATCTCAAAGTGTTTATCCACCTCATCCAAAACCTCCTTCCAATAAGCGGTCAGCACCGGGCAAGCCCAAAGAATGTGCGAGAGGGTACCCTCCTGTCCGCATCCCCGCCAGCACCCCTTGTCAGTGTGTCTATGCATTTCATACAGCCTCTCCGGGGTGTAGTACCAATAAGTAGACACCTTAGTAAAGGTCTCCGTAAGTCCTGTGTGATATGCAGAGTGCCGCACCCTATATGCAATTTTATCCCACTCTTTATGACTGAGTGTCCTACCCAATTCTCTGTGCCAGCGCTCCCTCCCCGGGTTATAATAGTGGAACGTCGGAGGCTGAAGGAATTTATACAAATCAGTAATCAGCTTGGCATCCGAGGTCCGAGTCACCAACCACCGTTCATACGGTGTGATTTGGCGAGCAGCGGTGTCGCGCACCTGGGGTTGGAGAGCCCAGTGTCGGACCTGCATATAGTGCAGTCTGTCCGTCTCTGCCAGGCCGGAGTCCTGCCGGAGTTGTTGAAAAGGAATCACGCCTTCCGGCCCGTAGATCTAGAAAAGTGCCCTACAGCCCGCGCTCACCCAATGGGAGAAGGCTCCCGGCTCCATCCCTGGGGAGAAGTCCGGGTTACCCACTATGGGTTTGAACGGCGAGGGGAAGGTGGTCAGGTCATGAACCTCACAAACTGCATCCCACACCCTCAGGGGGACCCACGTAACAAAAGAGGCGTAGAGATTAGCAGGGCGATGCGCGCGGCGTAAGAACGGAACCTCCTGGAGGGTGCGGCCCGCCACCGCCTGGTCTTGAAAAAGCCAGTGTTTGTCGGACTCCCACCTGCTCCACTCCACCAAGTATCGCAGTTGCGCCGCCTGAAAATATTTACGGAGGTCCGGGATGCCAAGACCCCCCGCCTCCGGAGCAAGCGTGGAGAGGACCCTCTTCATCCGCGGCTTGCGGCCTTGCCAAACGAAGCGGGAGATGTCAGCCTGCGTTTGTCTTATCCAACCCACAGGTGGCTGGAGAGGCAGAGCGCGAAAGAGGTACAGAATCTGGGGCAGCACCGTCATCTTAACCGCCGCGATGCGACCCAGCCAAGACAGAAGGCCCTTGCTCCAGTGGCCAAGTTCCTCCTTGATCTTCCTGCCGAGGGATGTGTAATTGGCTGTCACCATCTCAGGCAGTGTGGGCGCCAGCAGGATCCCCAGGTATGGCACCGCAGACGAGGACCACTGCATGGGGAAAAGGAGCTGAAGGTCCCTCCTGGTATCCGCCGCCAGGGACACATCCAACGCCACCGACTTGCTCATATTCATTTTGAAGCCGGCCACACGCGCAAAGGCGTCCAGTTCTTGGATGCAAGCAGGGAGCGACCTCCTGGGGTCGTCTAGGGTCAGCAGGACATCGTCCGCGTAGAGGCTGACCGTGTGGACATATTGGCCCATCTTGACCCCAATAGCGTCCGGGTTGTTGCGAATCCTCTGAGCAAACGGCTCCATGTAGAGGGCGAACAGAAGCGGCGAGAGGGGGCAACCCTGTCTCGTACCGCGTTCGATGGCAAAACTACCGGAGCTACACCCATTGACCCGCACCGACGCCGAAGGACGTTTGTAACAGTTGAAGACCATGGTGCGGAACTTCTCACCGATACCCAGTTTCCTGAGAACCAGCTCGAGGTACGGCCAATGAACTCTGTCGAAGGCCTTCTCCGCATCAACTGATAGCAGCATCCGCTCCCCCGGGATCCGCGAGGCCTTCTCTAGTACATGCGTCACCCTCTTGGTGTTGTCAACCGTCTGTCTACCGGGTACGAAGCCAGCCTGGTCCGCCTCCACCAGTCCTGGTAGGTGTAGACCAAGCCTGGACGCTAAAATCCCCGTATATAACTTGAGGTCGACATTTAAGAGCGAGATGGGCCTGTACGAACCACACAAGGCCCGGTCTTTCCCGGGTTTCGGGATGACCGATACCGTTGCGTTCAGGAGGTCCGGTGGGATGGCGCCAGGCTCGGAGAATGAATTAAACAGGCGAGTCAGGATTGGGGCCACAGCGGTGCAAAAGGTCTTATAAAACAAGGATGTGTAGCCATCAGGGCCCGGGGCCTTACCATGCTTCAGTCGTGCTATAGCGGAGACTACCTCCTCAACATGGATGTCCCTCTCCAGATGGTCCGCCTGGGCGGGGTCCAGCACCGGGAGGGCCACTGACTCCAAATAGTCCTCGGCGTCTCGCGGCGAGGAGGGCTCCCCAGCATACAGCACTTCGTAGAAGCTGCGAAAAGATTCCGCCACCTCTGCGTCACCAGAAACAACAACCCCGTCCGTGCTTACCAGTTCCTTCACGACACTACGCTGCTGTGCGACCCGAAGCCGGTGAGCTAGGAGCTTACCACACCTGTCCCCCCTGAGTAGAAGGCATGCTTCAGGCGTAAAGCGGCATACTCTGCCCTATCAAGATCCAGTGCCGACAGGAGCTTCCTCGCCGCTTTCAGTTGCCTCCAAACTCTTGGTGCCCCCGTGCGGTGATGAACCTGCTCAAGCTCCCGGACCTGCGCGGTCAGTTCGTCCCTCTTACGTTGCCGTTCCTTATTTTCGGCTGAGGAGATAGAAATAAATTCCCCCCGGAGGACCGCCTTCAAAGCCGCCCACGCGTTGCTTGGGACGTGTCGGAGTTGCCATTATGAAGCAGGTAATCCTGTATGACCTCCCCTATGCGCTTCACAACAGACTTTTTATGTAAAAGAGTATCGCAAAGACGCCATGTCCCCCGGGAGGGAGAAGCCACTGGCCACTTGAAAACGCCGGAAACTGGCGCATGGTCAGACAGAGACAGGACCCCAATGTCCGCCGCTGTGGCGGCAGTGCACATTGGCCCACTCACCAGGAGGTAATCCAGCCGCGAGTAGGTGCGGTGCGCATGGGAGAAGTAGGAGTAGTCCCTATCAGTGGGGTGCATAGAACGCCAGAGGTCGTGCAGCTCCATCTCCACAATCCGATCCTTCACCGCGTGGGAAAGTTCCCCCGTCTGCGGGAAGCGTTGCGCCGACCTGTCCATAGCAGAGTCGAAAACAATGTTAAGGTCTTCCCCCAGGATAACATGGCGGTCGGGAGAGGCAGTGACGTCTACCAACACTGAGTCCAAGAAACGATCCTGGTGATCATTCGGGCTATAAACTGAGCCAACCGTAAAAGTTATTCCCCCCAGGCGCATGCGATGTGCAAGGAGCCTCCCCTTCTGTTCAGCATATTTGTACAGAACCTCTCCTCTAAAGGAGCTCGCTAAAAGAATGGCTACTCCCGCAGTCTTGTTCGCCGCCGAGGAGAAGAACTGAGTGGGGAACTTGGCAGAGCGCAGCCTATGGCAATCCCGGGACAGCAAATGAGTTTCCTGCAGGAGGCATATATCCGCCTGTGTCCCCTCCAATAATGATAGGATCGCCCTTCGCTTCACAGGGTTATTCAGACCCTAACATTAAGGGTCACTACCTTCAAGGACGGCATTCCACCCGGGGACCAGAAACGCTATGTAGCAAGCAAGGGATCAGCGGGTGGGGCGCATGGGGCAGGCGCGCGGGAAAGGCCAGGACAGGCCAAGCGTGGGCATGGACAACATCGGACAGGACCTCCCCAACAACAAAACAACCTTTACACCCTCCCAAAACACACCCATGGCAACTGGCCAAATACAAACTTAAACACCCCATTGTCTCAGTCAAGCCCCAAAAACGGGCAAGTCCGTAGGAAAAAGCAAAGTGGACGTTCAGCCACTCACCTCCATCCGCTCCCCCCCGACCCCCCAGCCCCAAACCCAGCACCTTAGAAGCTAAGAACCTCTCCCCCCGGAGTGAGTTTAGGCCGTCATGGCCACGCCGTTGGAGTCGGCCAAGTCCCTGGCCGCCGCCCTCAAAGCATCAGCCATGTCTGCCCTGATAGTAGGGGAATCAGGACGCCCTGCACTCGCTGGCGACTGTCTCCTCGTTGACCTCCGTCGGCTCCGTCTCTCTGGGCGCCTCCACGACGGTGTAGCTCCGTCCTCCTCCGTAGCCGTGAGCCCCAGGACCCCACAGATGTCTTGCAGGGAGCGCAGCTGGTGCAGCACCCCGTTCCACCTAAAGATCAGACGGAAAGGGTGTCCCCAGGAGTAAGGCATCTCGCGTTCGCGCAGAAAGTCAGTGGCAATCCTGAAGGACCTGCGCTTCTGCAGCGTGATGGCGGACAGGTCTTGGTAGAGCGCTACAGGCCGCTCCCTGAAAGTTAGAGGCTGCTTCTTTCGGCCTCCGCCATGATGCGTTCCTTCAGCGGGAAGTCGGGCAAGAATGCCAGAATGTCCGGTGGGGGCGCCGATGACTGGCGCTGCCGACCAACCCTATGCGCTCTGTCAATGCGGATAGGGAAGGCTGCATCTTCACCCAGGATCTCTCGGAACAAGTCCTGCAGATAGGCCACCAAGTCGGCCCCCTCGTCCGCGGATGGGACACCACGCACCCGGATGTTGTTCCGCCGGGACCTGTTCTCAAGGTCTTCAGAGTGGGCCTGGAGCTCAACACATTGCTCCCGGAGGCGGAGAACGTCCTGTTGAAGATGGACTATCTCTTCATCCCGGCGCTGGGCCGCCGTCTCTACTGTTTCGACTTGCTCGCCGAGGCCCTCCACCTCCCTGCGTACCTCACGGACCTCACTTGCCACTTCCCTCTTCAGCGTTTGAAAGTCTTCCTTGAGGGAGCTAAACAGTTCCTCCATAAAGGACCTCGTGACCGGCGGTTCGCCCCCAGTCGCATCCGCCGAGGCCCGGGAAGAGCCCGGCGACGGCTGTGTTCTGTCCCGCAGCTGCTGGGCCCTGCCAAGCATATCCGGCAGGGTACGGTCCCCCTTCTTCGAGCCGCCTCTCCCAGTCATCGTAGTCGCTGCAATGGACGAGCGGGCTCAGGTCCGGCCGCCTCAGGGTTGCCCAGTCGCCGGCGAGCGCCAGATGTGGGGACCGCTCTGCAAGTAGGGGTGCTGCGTCACAAGCGACAAAATGGCGGACCAGTCCCGGCACCGCCAGTCGCGGCGCCCAGTCGGGGCGGCGATCGAAAGCCAAAGCAGGGGTCCCCCTTCAGCACATCCCACAGGAAGTTAGTGTAGTAGCGGAGGCGACTGCAAGCACCCGCCAGCCAAGGGCATCGATGGAGGCTACCAACACCAGTCTTTCGGGGACAAGATGGCGGCAGGGCGGGCCGGGCAGAGCGGCCCGGGCTGGCGACACCGCCGGGGCCCCCCCGGAACACAGCAGTCAGAGAAGTTCCACAGCCAATGTCACACAAATTCACAGAAGGGCCCGAGTGGGCCGATCCCAACGTTGAGGCCCCCGGTTGTCGTCCACGGGGCCGGGGCCCGCACAGCACAGTGTGTCGCCGTCGCTAGTCGGGGGGCCAAAGCGCAAATCTCAAATCCAAAGTCTTCCGTGCCGCCAAGACCCCGCCCGTAGGCTCCACTATCCACCGGCACCCGGCGGGTCCGATCCCCACCGGATCGTCAGCTTTCAGCACCAGGCCCAGCCGAGGCGTCTGGACAGCACTGCAGTTCGCTCCGCCTCCCAGGCTCTCCTCCGTCCCTCGATCTTTGACCAAACTTTTGAAGTGCTTCCTCCGAGGCGATTAGGACCAAGGTGACATCAATGTGCGCGCCAAGTTCTCCGCCACACTCCTCTCACTCGCTGAGCATCAGCGGGGGGAGAGAAGCGCAAAAAAGAGGCTCGAGCTGAGCCGGGCCCGGAGGTGCTACGGGAGGAAGCGTCCGCTCACCCCGCCATCTTGGCCACGCCCCTAGTTTTATTTATTTTGTATTATTGGTATTTAATGTTTATTATTACTCTTCATATGCATTCTCTACTATCTCTGTTAATAAAATTTAAACTTTAAAAAAAAAAGCTAATGTGTCATGCTTATGGAGTGGGGCTGCATTCTGCACTTTTCTAGCAATTTCATTTAATTGTTGCATATATAATAGGACATTGGAGATTGTATTTAAAAAACAAAAATCAGGGTAACATGTCAGGTACTTGGTGTGTTGCATTGTGTTCAGCCGCGGCCGTGTAGTAAGAGCAGTGGGGCAGGGTGGGGTGAGTGGGTGTAGACAAGGGAAAAATAATTCTTTATTTAGTTTCCCCTCGTGGTCGTCTGTTGAAACTCCCCAAACCGGCCCCATCGTTCTTACTTGCATGAGCCGCTCCTGGTTGGGCACTGGTTAGTGAGCATTTGTCTTTGTGAGATATCAAGAGGGCACCTCCGATACTGAATAATGGTAACATGTTGGAG
Organism: Lissotriton vulgaris; assembly: GCF_964263255.1. Classification (NCBI taxonomy): domain Eukaryota; kingdom Metazoa; phylum Chordata; class Amphibia; order Caudata; family Salamandridae; genus Lissotriton; species Lissotriton vulgaris. The sequence goes on along the minus strand of NC_141699.1, from coordinate 578,496,462 downwards.
AAATGAGGGTAACGTAAGCAAGTGCACACCTTTACAGTTGGCCAGAATTGATTTCATATCGTTATATTGTTTACATAAACATCATATGTCATATAAATTGTGTCCTAAAACTGGTCTATCAAAATAACATCCCAATGGAGGTAGATGGTGTGAACAAGTCCCATTGGGTACTAATTTTGTACACATTTTTGGATTTGTGTCAGATGATACTTAGTCTACAGTATTCTGGCACCATACAGCCAGAACTATATTAAAACTCAGCATGCATATTACTGATGTGATTTTAACACGGTTGGGCCTAGTACTGCCAGTAATAATTCCAAGTGTGCTTTATGCCCAGAAATAGATGATGCTCATGTTGTGTTGAATATTGTGTGTGTTGAATACAAATGTTCTTTACATACATCACATGAAGTCTCTTTTGTGACGCTCAGTGCAGTTATTGTGAGCGATTGCTGTGCCAATGCTTTACACATTGCCTCTGTGATAAGCCTGACTGCTCAGTGCCAAGCTACCCAAAGGTTAGAGCAGGTTGTACGGTGTGTGTAATCAACCACCCCAGATAGGAGTGGTAGGTGCTGCCTGGCCAGGGCATCGTCTCAGCCAAACAGAAAGTGCCAGTTCCAACACATCACTATTATACTAGGGACCACTGTTCCTTTAAACGTTAAAGAGATACAGGTCACAATGCCAGCACTTTGCTAAAGTGAATCAAGAGAGGGAATATCTTTTGCTTGTATAGAGTTTCATCTCTGTATTCTCAGCTTCTCTTCAGGTGTTCACAGAATGAATCCTCATTCATGCTTATTAAGTAGGATTTCTGCAGGTGCTTGCAAACAACATGACTGGGTTACATCCTTGACAATGGATACTTGCAATTTTTTTTCCAGGGGCCAAAAAGTTAGATCTGAATTGATGCCAGCATGGTGGTGGTCAGAGGTGAGGGGGTTTCGGGTGGGAGGGGATTGCAATAAGATGGGTGTTGGGGAAGTGAAGCATATGCATCTAGCTTCTGAATTGCACAACGTAAAACTAGAAAACCTGGAATTAATCTCAGCTTTCCCAATTTACCAAATTGTGTGATCCTAGGCAAATGTTTTGTTTCACCTTCCCTCCTTTTTCTTCATTTCTTCATTATAACATATATGAGTACCTCAAAATAAATACATGACTTCAGGCCATGGGTTGTACAAAACGTTCTCCTGTGTTTGATTTCAAAAAAATTAAATGTTATTAACATATAATAGGAATCTAGGCCATCCAAACAGTGCACATAACAACTGCCTTTCCTCTTAGTTCACTATTGCCATTGCTGTCTGGGTGGGGTGAAGAATTAATGTTTCTAAAGTAATGTTTGAAAACTATTGCTTTATTTAAAAAATGCTTGTCAGTGCACTGAAATAATCTGATATGTGCTAAGGTGAAATGGTACTGCATGTTAATGAAATATATATTTTTTTAATTTGAAGATACTTTATCATATTTTTACACTTATAGTACCAGATGTCTTTAAAAATGAAGGTGTTTCTAAATTTCAGCAATGCAGGACAACCTAGTTGCTTTCTTTATTTAACTTCAATGAACCTTTCAATAAAGCGTGCCTGTTTATTTAACATCTGTAAATATTATTACTGAGTTGAGTAAACAGCATCCCAGTGCTGCTGTTGACCAGGGGGCCGCATGTAAAGGTCAGGAGGGCCGCATGCGGACCCCTGCTGTTCTTTGAGTATCAGTGTCCTTGACATTGCTGAACAAAGGCCTGCAGAACAAGCCTGTATCTGATATATGGGGCCCCCATCTTTTGTTATGATAAGCCTCCTACAAGGGATCAGCAAATACTTTTTATAGGCTCACCTGACAACTTTGGAATATTCAAAAGTTTAAAAAAGATACAGCTAACATTCTGTCAATGCTAGCGATTCGGGTACAAATTCAAATCAATGCAAGGGCTTGAAATAAATGTTTTCAAAGTGTAAAACCAGCGATTGGGTATATATTAAATGCAGTGGTGGTTTCTCTCCAAGGGCATCGGGGCTCGGCCTGTTACATTCAACAATAAATGCTCAGCTTATATCATATAACAAAAAACCTTTATTGTAGTCTAATATTACTACTCTCACTATGTATAATACTGCTAGAAAAGCATGGGGCACTGTCTGCCCCACTCACCGATTCCGTCGCTACCTCACAAGACTCAGTGACTCTCTCTCTGTTTGTTTGCTCCCCATGCGGTCCCAAAGAAGCCTATGGGTTCGCTGGGCTAACAACCTCAGAGCCCTGAAGGCTGTGATGTCATTAGCTCGGCAAAGATCTAGCTTCAGGGCCAAGTCTCCACCCCCTGAAGGTGTGGAGACAAAGGTAGCCCCGGGCGATTGAAAACCAAGCCCGGTATTGCTAAGCCTCAACGTCAATCAGAGAGTGGAGAACAATGGCACCATACCCTTTCCCAACTTGTTACAGGACATGGGAGGACCCCACCCTGTGACGAGTTGGGAAAGGGTGTGGCAGGTGGGAAGCAGGAATCAAGTATGCGCAGACTTGACCTGAGACTGCTTCCCGCGTGAGTCTCTGCAGGGTCAATCTGACGTTGAAGGCGCCATTAAAAAAAATCTGCTTGTATGCGTGATTGACAGAGTCGGATGCAGTCTGAATCATCGTCTGCTGCAGTGCAGTGCTGCCAGTAGCAGCTTGCCCAGATAGTTGCTTGCCACTGTGCACAGCACTGACCAGCTGCTGTTGTGTTGTATCGGGACTCGGGAGAGTACGAGCCAGAGCAGAAGACTTTATTATCTGTGAACTTCGGAGAAGTTCACCAGCACCAGGTAAGGCCCAGTGCAACCTTCAGCAGCACAGGCCAGCATTCATAAGCTGGACAGGATAATAAAACATCAGTTTACCCTATTCCAGTGCTGCCCTTTTCATTGTCAGTCGAGGAAATTACTTTTATTTAGAATAGATAGTTTGTCAGTAGATGCAAATTTGTTTTATGAGATTATTTGTCATAGAGAGGTTTTTATTAAAGAATCATTTTCACGAGATGCATGAGGAGCTATTCCTGAGTCCCCTGGTGTGCCACTGCGCCAGACGACGAAGTTTCAGCTCCCAAGTTTCGGCCTCCTCTAGCTCTTATTCAGAAATCTCAGCCCCTGATTGTGAACTCTTTGTTTTACTACCAAGGAGATTGGGTGAAGGTTGAAGTCTACAGCGGACCCCCAGAGTATGATGATCAGAATGCCAGAAGTAGCTGCTGGATGAGAAGAAAGTGCTGACATCGGGTTGTTATGCTTGTTGATGTTCATTTATTGTGCAGTGTTATAACGTGCTGTGAGGCTGAACATTTCCATTTTTAGGCGCCTCTTGAACTGCATATGGTTGAATCCAAGCTACTGGTCTGATTTACCATTCTTGGGTACTGGGCACTGATATTTGTCCTCAGTCCTGCTCTAGTTACTGGACTAGGTATTTATAGTTAATGGTCATGATTGTTAGTTCTTGGGTACTGGTCCCAAGTTTAGAGCACTGGTCCAGAATACTGGATATGGTAACCGGTTCTGAACATGTTTGTGTGGTATTCCATGACTTGATGTCATCTGGAATCTTCCTATGTCATTTAGAATTGTTTGAGTAACTTAGAATGTTTTCCCTTGACTGGGACTGTTACTGGCTTGCTGATGGTATGAAGACATGTCTTGCTACCTGTGGTTGTTAAGCTGTGCTTCATATGAATAAATCTATTTGGACCTACTTCCAGTGTAGTTTGGTTTACTACACAATTACTGGCGATGTTGAGAGCAGTGGATTTATGAAGACAGCGTTCACTCATTTTCCTTGTCTTCAATTTCATGCAAAATTTAATTATGCCAACTAAAGGAATCTTCGTTTTCTTCTGCTGTGAGAAACTTCATCTATATACCTTTCAACTTTCTAAAGAACTGTTTGGACATTGCTTCTCAAACGTAAGTGAGCCTATTTCAAGTTTTGCTGGACTTTTATCTCTATTTTACGCACCCACCATTTCAGCACCTAATTTCTACTCCTCGACCGCATTCATCGAGCGGTTTTCACGTTCAGTATTTAAAATCCTTCATTTTTGGCATGTACGCTTTTATTATCCTCGCTTAGTTTTGAAAGTAAACACATTAAGGAACTCACCTCGAGCTTCAGTCTCGAGCATCCCGGAGTTCGTTTACTCTTCCGATCATTTGCAGTGTATTCTGGGACACGAGCTTCATCGCGCACGTCATCGCGCACGTCTACACGCTCACGGCGGCCATCTTGGTGCAGTTTGAAGCAATAGCTTCGTGTTTTTTTGGATTTAACGTGTACATTAGAATTTCTAATTCCGGAATATTTGCAACTCGAGTTTTATTTAAACGCTTTCCTGCACTTTTCAACGGTGATTTGCACACCTCTTTGAAACATTTCGCTGCAAATCTCTACGGTGATTTGCACACCTTTCCAAAAAAAAAATATATACATATTTTTTTTGTTTGATTTATTTATTCTTACTGTTCTAAATTCGTTTATTGTGTACTAACATTAACATTTTATTTACAGGATGTCTAATATTGCAGCACCACCTCCCTTCCTTCAAGTTGCAGGTGATCCTCCTATTGAATGGGACCTTTGGTTCCCCATGTTTATTGCATATGTGGATGTTTTAGAAAAAGATGATTGTTCGCCAAAAAGAAAACTTGCTCTTTTAAGACATTGTCTTGGTGGAGCAGGGATAAAAGAATTTGATAATCTACCACCTTTGGAGGATGCTGGTGACATGGATGTATTTAATAAAGTTTCTAAGCAAATGAAAATTCGTTTTGGCAGAAGGATAAATACTGTGATGGAAAGGTTCAAATTTTATTCTCGTGAACAAAAACCCGATGAAACAATTGAAGATTATGTTGCAGCACTACGTTCACTTGCCTGCACTTGCTCTTTCGAAACCATATCATATGAGCAAGTTCTTAGGGACCAAATTATGATGAAGACAAAAAGTAAAAAGATCCAAGAAAGACTTTGGTTAGGGACTGAGACTACACTAGCTGCAGTAGTGAATATAGCTAAGGGTATAGAACATTCCGAAATATTTGTATCTGAAATTAGAGGGAAAAATCTGAAAACACATGTTCCTGAGGTTGAAGTAGCCATCGTTAAAAGTCAAACCAGTCTTCCCACTTCAAGTACCTTCAACACTAATTCCAACTTCAAAAAAGAATATGTAAGAAATGCTAATTATAATAGGAGTTTTGTTAAGAAAAGTACTATATTTTGCTATAGATGTGGTAGTTCCAACCATGTTGGCAATTACAAAGGTTGTCCTGCTTGGGATAAAATCTGCATCAAATGCAAGAAAAAAGGGCATTTTGGTAATGTGTGCAGATCTGGTCAAAGAATTAATTACATTTCCCCTGAAGAAGAGGAAGTTCTTAATAGCCTGAACTGCATACTTTCTGTTGATGAGAGTTTTCAAAAGAATTTTCCTTCTTGTACAATTTTTATGGATGACAAACCTATTGAGATTTTTGTTGATTCTTGTGCGTGGTACACCATTATTGGTAAGAATATTTTTGAACAATTGTGGCATCAAAGAGAACTTTTGAGTCCAGACATATATCCTGGTGGGTACACGGGACGAAAGATTGCTTTAGAGGGTTTTTTTTGGGCCAAGTTATCTTTCAAGAAGTGGGATATTAGAGCAAAAGTTTATGTTGCTACCAAGGGTGTGTCTATTCTTGGTTGGCCTCATCAACGTGCCTTAGGAATCAAGTTAGATCCTAATGCTATTCCACCAGTTTATGTTGATGAGCCCCGATTTGAAAAGCCTATTACCGATTCATTGGTTAACTTAACCTTAGATGCATCTAACAATGATGGTTTCACTAAGGGTGTACTTGAAAAATTTCCTGAAATTTTTAACGACAAATTGGGGAAATACATTGACTTCAAACACAAGATCATTTTAAATGATAATGCTGTTCCTGTCAGGCATAGGGTAAGAAATGTTCCTTTAGCTTATAGACCCAAATTAAAAGAAATACTAGATGATTTAGTAAAAAGGAACATAATTGAGCCAATTGAATCCTCTCCTTCGGTTTCGCCCATTGTGATATCACTTAAGAGCTCAGGCGAACTTCGCTTATGTGCGGATCTTCGCAGCCTTAATAAAGAAATATGGATAGATAAACATCCTTTGCCAAACATACATGAATTGATTGCTGCGTTATCAGGTGCTACCGTATTCTCCTCCATTGACTTGGCTAGCGCTTACCACCAAGTAGAATTACATGAAGACTCAAGGAAGTTAACTGCTTTTGTCACTCCAGAAGGTATGTTTCAATATTTACGCATGCCTTTTGGGTTGGCAAATGCAGCCTCCGTCTTCCAGCGCCTTACGAAATAATTACTATCAGAATGTAAGGGAGCTATAGCCTTCCAGGATGACATTTTGATTTTTGGGAAAGACTACATGGAACATGATGAGAATTTAGTTTGTGTTTTGGAAAAAGTTCGATCTAAGGGTCTTACACTGAAATATAACAAATGCAAGTTTAGACAAAACAAGGTTGAGTATCTTGGACATGAAATTTCAAAGTATGGTATCAAACCCAAAGTTAACCATGTCCACAATATTGTCAATGCTTCTTCTCCTAACTCAAAAGAACAATTACTTTCCTTTTTAGGTTTGACTGAATTTTACGGTAAATTTGTAAAAAATTATTCGGATATCGTGCATCCTTTGAGGATTCTGTTAAAAAAAATGCAAATTTTGAGTGGGGCAAAGAACAAGAGAAATCCTTTGAAATTTTGAAACGCAAAATTGTTGAAGCACCATTTTTGAAACCTTACTCAGTGGGTAAGGAGTGTATTGTTTATGTTGACGCAAGCAATGTTGGCTTAGGTGCTGTTTTGATGCAAAAGGACAAATCTGGTGAGTTTGTTGTATCGTATGCTTCTCGAGCCCTACGTGACGCTGAAAAGAACTACTCAAATATTGAGAGGGAATTGCTTGCTTGTACTTGGGCTTCTCAGCACTTCAGACAATTTTTGTGGGGGACAAAATTCTCTTTGAGAACTGACCATAAACCTTTGATCACTATGTTAGCTGCAGGAGGTGGAAGAGTTCTTACTGCTCATTTAGCGAGGCTAGCAGCCAAACTACAAGAATATCGTTGTGAGGTTGTGTATATTCCAGGACGTTTGAATGTTCATGCAGATTGCATGTCACGTTTTCCAGCAAGTGTAGATGTAGGGAATAGTGTTGATTGTGATGTTGCATACTCGTTTGCAGATGTGAATATGATTTCAGATCAAGAGAGTTCTTTGGTTCTTTCAGAAAAAGATTGGTCAGAAGCCATGGAGAATGATGTCGTTTTGAATCAAGTTAAGCAGTTCTTGATTAGAGGTTGGCCTGAGGAAAGGAAGCTTTCTGGTGATTTGGGGTCATTCTATAAAGTCAAGGACGATTTAATGTTATGTCAGGACATCATTGTTAGATCTGATAAAATTGTCCCTCCCATGAAATTGAGAGAAACAATTTGCAAATTAGCACATGAAGGGCACATGGGCATTTCCACGACCAAAAGAAGGATTAGGGAACACTACTGGTGGCCTGGTGTTGATGCTATGGTGGATAGTTGGGTCAGAAATTGTTCTCCATGCTCTTTGAGCGACAAATCAGTGAAGAGTGTGTCTGTTGACATTACTCCCATCGAGTATGCTAATGGTCCTTGGCGAAGGTTAGGTATTGACATTATCGGACCTTTCAGTTACCAATCTGGTAAAGAAATGTTTGCATTAGTTCTAATTGACTACTTCTCAAAATGGCCAGAATTGAAAATTGTTGAGAAAACTTCTTCAGAGCAAATAATTGATTTTCTTGATGAGATATTTGCTAGGGAAGGTTTACCGGATGAACTGATTTCAGACAATGGTCCACAGTTCATTAGCAACGAATTTGAGGATTTTCTTAGAAATTGTGGAATTACTCATAAAAAAACCTCAAATTATTTTCCACAGGCCAACGGCCAAGTTGAGAGGTTCAACAGGGTCATCAAGGAATCTTGCCAATTAGCTGTAAGAAGTGGTTTGAAGTGGAAGAAAGCTCTTCAAGCAACTTTGTTAACTTATCAGTTGTCTCCCAATTCAGTGACTGGTCTGTCTTCTTTTGAGTTGTTACGAGGGAGGAAACCAGGTTCTCGACTTTTGCCCTGGTGGTTAAAAGGTAATACTCCTTATGAGGTGGATTTTAAAGAATTGAAGGATAAAATTGGAAAATACCAGGAGAGAATGATCCAACATTCTGCCAAAAAGAAGTACAATTCTTGCAGTGTAAAGATAGGTGACCTAGTTCGTGTAAAAATGGGTGGTTTGTTTCACAAGAAAGTTTCTAGATGGTCTGATCCTGTCAAAGTAATTGAAATCTTTAGCAAAGCTGTCAGAGTTGAAGGAGGTAAAATATGGAATTTGAGAAGGATTTCCTTATGCAAGTCTTCTGTTCCTTCTTCCACTCAAAAAACTACTTTTCCAGAAAAACTTACTTCAGACTATAATTCAGATGGTTTTTCTGGTACGCATGAAGCTTATGACAATTTAGAAAATAAGGCTGTACATAATTCTCATGTTGTGATTAATCCTGATGTTCGACCTTTTCCGTGTGTCGAAATAGACAACCAATCAAATGTAGAATGTGAAGAAGTTCCTTTAAGACGCAGTGAGCGCGTGAAATGTGCTCCTTCAAAGCTTAAAGATTACATTAGAACTTAACTTCTTGTTGTATTACTTTGTTTCTCTTGGGGTTTTAGTTTTTTTTTTTTTTTTAATAAAGGGGGGGGACGTGTGTGGTATTCCATGACTTGATGTCATCGGGAATCTTCCTATGTCATTTAGAATTGTTTGAGTAACTTAGAATGTTTTCCCTTGACTGGGACTGTTACTGGCTTGCTGATGGTATGAAGACATGTCTTGCTACCTGTGGTTGTTAAGCTGTGCTTCATATGAATACATCTATTTGGACCTACTTCCAGTGTAGTTTGGTTTACTACAGTTTGCTAGGGCCAAAACACACCTTGTGTGTTCATTTTGTTATTTGCACCTTTGCACCATTGAGGCTTGAATTGTTTTGTACTGACGTTGTGGATATTGAGTGCAGTTATTACTCAAAATCAGAATGACATTCTAGAATAATCTAGGTTAGATAACTGTGCACTTGCAATACTCAATTACCTAAATAATAAATGTTGCCTTTGCTTAAGTTGATTGTTATTTCAAAGTCTGTTATGAAATTCTCTGCTTTAACTGAATAAGCAGCTACCTACATCATTATATGAAATCTCTTTATTGATGTCATAACTACACTTTCACAATTGCCATATTAGCCTTCTTGCTTACTCAAATTTGCTTGAAAATGCACCATTGTCTACTCTTTTTTCCAAATTTGCTGGAACCCCCTCCTTTGGGACTGTCAGGCTCGCTGGCTATGCCCGCTCGCCACAGGTCACTCATCCCGAATGTTTACGCCTCACCACTTTCAAATGTCACCAGCCGCCACTAATTAAATGGAACAAGGGTGAACAGATACCTTCCGCAAAAAGGTGTTACTATTTCTAGCTGTGAGGTAAAAACTACTGGATTCTGGTTCCTTCAGCTGTTCCTGAACAGAAACATGGCTGCTCCAACGAACCTTCCACATTTATCCTGTAAGACGCGCTGACACAACTATATGAAGCAGCGCATGCACATTTAGTGAATGTTGTGCAGAGCAGAAGTTTAGAGGTGGTATATGGCATTCCTTTTTCACCAGTAACGGCCCTTCCCCTGCCAAAGTAGCGGGCGGGCTGGAGGGGGAAGCTGGGGGGCTGTTGGGTTCCACATAATAATAATTGAAAAAAAACAAAAAACGTACCCAATCACTGTTGCACTTTTCTGGGCACAGGCTCCCAGAAAGCACTGCGGCCAATCCTGTTACTGCATGAAAGCAATGTCAGGATTGGCATGAACACTGGGAATTTGCACTCCCAGGCAGACTGGAAGCCTGTGCTTGCTTTGTCCTGCCCCAGCAACGCAACTGGGGCTGGAGAAAGCTTCACCGTGCATGAGGGTTTGGCCGGTCTGAAATGGCCGGTCAAACACTCATGCGCAGAGAAGGGAGTGCACTACCACTCCCCCACCACAATGTCACCCCCCTGTACCTACCCCAAGATTCATCAGAGCACTGAGGGTGGGTCCAAAGGGATTAAAATAAACCGATAATAAAACTGGTTTAAAACCTGTTTTATTATAATTTAATTTGTGACCAGTTGAGGGGGAGCGGCGCTCTGCCGTCTTAATGGAGCGGGCTGCCGCTGCTTCTCTCTCTTCAACACACCTTGGATGCCTATGCCTTACTTCACAGTCAGTACCACCTTTTCTCCAGATGTTCCAGGACTGTCAGCCAGAGTAGACATGGTACCTCAAACCTATACTCAAGGCGAAGGAGCCCATTCATGGACCAAAGACACAACACGCCAATTCATAAATTGCCAAAACAAGAACTTCAATGTGCTGTTTGACTTTCTCAAGCTCTTTATTTACACAAAATCCATGCATATTCTTTTTTTTTTTTAAACCTTTATTAAAAGTTTAAAAAAAGGCTAGTCCACAGCATATTGCTCACATCCGCAGTGGGGCCGGCGTTGCAATAGATCAGGCATGAAAATAGCAAAATCAAAAGGCGAGGGAAGGACATCGTAAGCCGCCTACAACCACGTCGGGCCGGCCGCGTTACTTGGAGCGTTGAACATTAAGGGCAGTTGAATATCTATAGACATCTATCAATGAACAATAACTGTAAAAGAAGAAAAATAAAAAACAACAACCTTTCCGTTATTTGCACTAAAATCAAGGTATGCGAGTCTGAAATATTGTCGCATTCCGATCCTTTGTGGTGTGAGGTGGTACCTCATAGTGTCACATGGTCTCCAGTAAAGGGTAAGTGTAGGTTTAGATGGGGGTTCCCTGTGTTTCATGTCATGTACCTACTAGGGCGTCATGGAATCTGTATCGGCAGAGTGCTCAAGTAAATATGTCTGTAAGGGGGCCCAAATATCCTTCGGGGCTTCCGCATAAATATGTAGTTACTCTTGGCAATAGATAAGGTCTTGGAGCCAGTCCTTAAATTTTGGCGCCCTCCCTCTTCCCCACCTACAGACGATCCTACTCTTAGCAAGAAGGAGTGTAAGAGAGGTGTATCTGTGCACTTTAGCATCAAGGGGTTCAGTATAACCCAATGATGCAGTCAGGGGTCTGCGGGAACATGTAAACCTGTCATGTGATCTAGGGCCAGATGCAGGTAAATCCCATTTACCGATTTTGAAATACCGATTTTTACCGATTCTGTATTTCAAAATCGGTAAATGGGATGTAGGTACCAACATCTGGATTTTTTACCGATACCTTGAAATTCGGTATTTACCGATTCGGTAAATACCGAATCGGTATTTGCTATTGAATCCTATGGGCCTTGAAGGCCATAGGATTCAATTCAAATACCGATTCAGTATTTACCGAATCGGAAAATACCGAATTTGTCAAGGGTGCAGGGGGTGTCACGTTGACACCCTCTAGCACCCCCAAAACGAGCATGTGTGCAATGTGGCACACAGACATGCCCTAAGGGCACGTCTGTCTGTCAAATGGCACATGTGTACATGCACAGATGTGCATGTACATAGGAATCGGTATTTTACCATGGATTTGTATTCCATGGTAAAATACCGATTCTGAAAGCCATGTGCCAATGGAAAATTGGCTATCCACATATCATTTTCGGTAATTTTACCGAATCGGTAAATATTACAGAATCGGTAAAATTACCGATTCGGTAATAATACCGATTCGGTAAATTTACCGAATATGTGCACCTACATCTCCATAGCCCTTTACCGATCGGAAACGGCAGAAAATCGGTATTTTCGGACGATTCCGATCGGTAAAGGGCTACCTACATCTGGCCCTAAGTGCTTCTAGTATCTCCGACCAGAAGCGTTGGACAGGCGCGCAGTCCCAGGCTATGTGTCTAAAATCCGCACCCTCCCTCCGCATTGGTCACATCTATCGTGATCCCGGAGTCTCAAGCGATACAGTCACGCTTGTGTATAGTAGAGTCGATGTACATATTTATAGTGTATGAGTCTAAATCTTCTGCTGGCGGATATATCTCCTGTTTACCTACAGCAAATTGTCCACTGTTTATCCGTGAGGGGGTGTCCTAGTTCTTCCTCCCATCTGCCTCTGGCCAAAGGGGGGTCATACTCTCTGTTAGCTTGTACCGTGCGATATAATAGAGATAACACGTGTGAGGGAGCAGGTTGTTGCAGGAGTTTGTGTAGTGGGAACATGATGGAGGGCTCTTGTGGGAAGTCCAATGTGATGGTTTTCACATTCTGGCGCAGTCTAATATAATAAAAACGCTCTAGAGGGGTTGAAATGATATGGCCAAAACATGATTCACATGTGCGGAATTTTCCTTCAGTGTAAAGTTGTCCCCAAGTTAGTATGGACAGCTTATGGAGGAGTTGGTGGCATCTGCCCTCCTGTGCCACTGGGATATCTTGTTGTCCAGGGAGCGGGAGAAGAGGGGAGTACAACAGTGTGCATTGTGTGGACTTGGCTAGATCTTGCAAAGCACTAGTGGTGCAGTGGATAGTGGTGGAAGCGAGGTGCCGCGGGACTGCAGTGGTGCTGAGGTAGGCAGTACAGGGGGTAGGGGCCATATAGCTATCCTCAATCGCAAGGTGGGGAATGTAGGGAGGGGGTTTCATCCAATATGTGGCAAAGTGGGCCTGCGCGCAGCTAATGTCTGGTATTCCGAATCCGCCTGCACAGAAGGGGCGAGTGAGGGTGTCCCATCACATTCTGGATTGTTTTCCTCCCCAGGTAAGTCGTATGAGCTGAGTCTTGATGGACGAGAAGAAATGACGACTGTGGGCGTAGGGAATATTAACAAACAAATATAAAAGCTTAGGCAATATAATCAACTTTATAAGGGCAGTTCTGCCAGCCATAGAGAGGGGCAAGGCTATCCATCTCGTAATTTTGTCAGTTATTGAATCCAACACATGTCCATAGTTGCTCTTATCAGCTCCTCGCGATTGCGGCATATGATAATCCCAAGGTAAGTAAGTGTATTGTGGCACCATTTAAGGGGATAGTGAGGTTCCGTGACAATTGTAAGTGGTGTTTTCGACTCGCACGAATATGGTCGAGTCTGGTATCTATGAACCGCAAATGACGAGTTTAGTGGGTGTACGCATTTTCGCTGTACTAGCCGAACCGTTCCTTTGTTTCGTGGGTTTCTTTATTTTAACCCACGGGTTCCATTTTAGATATGGCATCCATTTTGTTTCTTGCCCTCAAGTAGCCAGCGAACGGACGCTGTCCGCTTCGCGACCATGGGTTTCCCAAACTCTGGCGGAAGACACGTGTTCCTTTGAGGGTGTCTTTATGAGGAGGGGGATGACACTATAGGGCAGATGGCCCCGCTTGAGGCTCATCTTGCCGTGCCGGTCTATTGTCTCAGTTGTGCATTCATTAGGCACGTCCTTTTGATCCCTGCAATCGTGTTTCCTGACACCACCCCTTTTACACCTTCTTCGATCTGTTCGCTATCCTTCGTCTTCCTCTGCACCTGTTTCTGACTCTTCTTTGATTCGTTTACAGCCGAAAGGAATGCACTAATGGTGGGAAGATGTACTTTTACAGTTGGGAACTGCCAAATGCTACTGTAATTATGTTCCGGGACCTGAATACATGAAAGCGCCCCCCTATGATATTTACTGTGGGAACCGGGTTGTAACCTTTTGTCTGTCATGTTATCCTATGACAGAAAACTACATAAAAAGAGTGATCCACAGATACAATTTGAAGCAGTCTCCTAGAACCTACACGTGTTGTACTTCTTGTGACTTCTGTGTTCCCTGCAGTAAATAAACCTCGAATCTTTGACGCCGAAGGAAGTGTCCCGTGTCTCTGTCATTTGTACGCCGGAACAGGTAACCCACGAAGGTTTCAGGTGTTATCCCTGGCACCGCTGGGTCTTAGAATAACCCAGTCCTTCAATAGTCCGGTGTGAATTCTGGGGTGGAATCAGTGAGGGGATATATTTGGATTTACCCCAATTAATGTTGACTCCAGAAAGGTGCCCAAAGAGAATGTGGAGTTGAAGAATTGTGTTCAGGCTTTCGGCTGGATGATGCAAATACAGAGTAAGGTCGTGAGCATATAGAGAAATAAGAATTTTTCTGTCAGGATAAATAATTGTGTGTTCTCGATAATGCTGCTGAATCTTGGCAGCAAGGGGCTCAATAGCCAGGGCAAAAAGGAGGGGGGATAGAGGGCACCCTTGCCTGGTGCCCCCGGCTATGGGGAAGGTATTAGACTGTATTCCATTAATAATTACCGTAGCACCGAGTCCTGTGTACAATGCATTTATTAATTCTAAGAATGGGAGAGGGAAGCCCATGCGCACTAATACAAAGGACAGATAGTCCCACTCCAAGGAGTCAAATGCCTTAGTGGCATCAAGAAAAATTGCAGCTGCATTCTCCTCAGGGTCGATATCGTGAAGCAGCGCGAAGAGGGTACGTAAATTGTGGGATGTACTTCTAGTTAGGACAAACCCCGATTGGTCGGGGAGGACCAACACCGACAGAAGGGGGCTGATACGATTTGCGATTAATTTAGCTAGGATCTTGGCATCTGCATTTGTAAGGGATAGGTGCCTGTATGAATCAACTTGTGTGGTCGGTTGCCCGGTTTGGGTAGGGAGATTCACGGGCCTCCACAAGGATGTGGCGCATGACAGGGATGATCAGATGGCAAAATGTTTTATAAAATTCGGCCGGGAGGCTGTCTGGCCCTGGAGCCTTACAAGATTGTAGCTGCATGATAGCATAGATAATTTCCTCGTCCTCATGATGCGCAAGGAGAAATTCCATCTGGCCGTCTCCCAACCACGCGAGAGCAGTGTCCTCGAAGAATGCAGTGAAGTCCACCCCAGAATTTCAGTGGGTAGCATATTGTTTTTATGGAATTTTTTTAAAATATTGAGTATATCTGAAGTGTTTCTACGTGTTTTTCTGTCCCCATCTTCAATCTCGAGGACAGTGTTGGCAAATCGAGGGGGTCGGACAGAGGAGGCCAACACCTTTACCGGTCGCTCCCCCTCTCCATACTGACGGGCCTGGTGGTATTTTCCCCTAAATTTACATTCATGTTCAGACGTTTCCGGGTATTCTGTAACCAGCGCATGTAGGTGCATCTGCAATGTAGAGGAGGGTGTGGACTGTATAGACAACTCCATTTTTTTAATGTCTAATTTCAGCTTCCGAAGTTCATTGCTGATATCTTTTAACACTCCCCCACTTTTAGCAATGCAGACGCCCCGTATGGTGACCTTGAAGGCCTCCCATATCGTGGAGTATTGCGGAACTGAGCCAGTAATGCGGAGGAAGAAATCAGACATTTCCTGTTCAAGTTCATCCTTGAAAATGGAATCTAACAGTGTCTGTGGGTTGAGGCGCCAGGAGAGGAAGGGGGGCCTTCATGTGGAGGTGTAGGGGTGAGGAGTACAGAGGAGTGATCTGAGTATGTGCGAGGGAGGTGAGACACATGTGTAATCCAGGTTCCTAATCTTTTGTCGACTAACCAAACATCAATGCGCATCCAGGAGGAGTGGGCTGAGGAGTAACAAGAACCCTCTTGCGCTATTGGGTGGAGAGTTCTCCAAGCGTCTACGAGGCCATGGTCTTCAACAATGTTTTTGAAAGTCAATTGTGCATTAGTGTAGTGGTGAGGCTGCGGGTGCGACCTGTCCAGAGTCGGGTGTATGGTGACATTGAAGTCACCTCCCCATAGTAAGTGCGTAGATCCTATGTCCATTATTTTTCCCCA
Source organism: Lissotriton vulgaris (assembly GCF_964263255.1). Taxonomy (NCBI): domain Eukaryota; kingdom Metazoa; phylum Chordata; class Amphibia; order Caudata; family Salamandridae; genus Lissotriton; species Lissotriton vulgaris. The sequence continues at coordinate 578,480,535 of NC_141699.1, read as the reverse complement.
TAAGATCCGGAAAAATTCTGGATCATCAGTGTTGGGCCCATAGCACGATACTAGTGTTATGGATTGTGTGGATAGTCGTCCCCATAGGATGCTGTAGCGACACTGTGGGTCTCCATAAGAGTATATGGGGGTGTAGGGGAGCGTGTGCTTCACCAGAATGAGAGTACCCCGGGCATATTAGGAATATGCTGAGAAGCATCTGGTATTCACCCAGCGGGTTGCAAAAGTTAAGGGTGTATTGGGAGCAAGATGTGTAATCTGGAGCATGCCATAGTCTATGTTGTGACGGTCTAGGTAGGCTAGGATGTGTTGACATTTGCAGGGGTTCCCCAGGCCTCATACATTCCATGTCAGAAAATTGTACTGGAGGGTTCTAGGTCAGGACTCCATGGTGTATGTGGAGAGTTGCATCTATGTAGAATGCGATGCGATTGGTCATATCAGATGGCATCAGCCTATGTGACAAGATTGGTATAGTGTAAAGTGGTATGTGAAAAACCTTACCCAATCCCTAACCCCTCCCACAGCAGCATCCCCATCTTGCAGTGACTCGTCCCTCCCTCTTCCCCAATAGTCCCATAATCCCCCTTCGCAACTGTGGACAGTGAGGTAACCGTTTAGTCATTTTTAAGATACAGAGTTTTAGGGTTGACCTGCTGGACGGCGGCTCAAGGGCGACCAGATACACCTCGCGGGGGGGGGTGCCCGGGTAACGTGGTGTGAGTCCTTCTTGATGCAGTGTCTAATGTGGTCCTTAATGCAATGTGCGTCTTACAGTGGAGACAAGTTTAGCCTGTGCAATAGCGTAGGCCATTGGCTCCCGCCTCAGGACATCCGGTGCTGATTCTGGTGTGGATGCCCCTTATGTGAGGTATGTGTAGTGTTATATATCATTAGAGAGTCAAGAAATTTTGATGTGGGGCAGTAAGCATGATGCAAAAACGGGGAGCAGGTTGCTCCCTCTTCGGCCAGCTATAGGAAGTAGAGCGTTCAAATCTTCTCAGTAGCTTGTGGAGAGTGAGCACTATGTCTTGATAGGCCCTCGTGTATTGGGTGGGAGCCATATAAGTCCCGTGCAAGTCCATAGAAGCTTTAAGGGCCTCTGGGTGTCACTGCAGAGGCATGGAGTCGTCCCTGTCAGTTTTGGTGTTAGCCTTGGGAGGTGCTGCTCAATGTCAGATGCACCACCATTATTTCCATTATGGCGTGCCGGGGATTTGTGGCAGCCAGGCTGCCTAGGCAGGGTCCTGAGGAAGTCCTGGGCATGTTGCGGATTGGTGAAAAAATGTTGTTTACCTTGGTGTGTTAATTTGAGGCGGGCCAGGAACAGCATAGCATATGGTATATTGAGTTGTTGTAGTTTCTTTGTGACCTGTAGGAATATCTCCATTCCCTCATGTTTAAGTTTACCTTTTTTGCATGAAAGCTGGAGGGCAGAGTCCTGGTCTCTATAATTCAGCAGTTTGGCTATGAAGGGGTATAGAGGGGTCCCGGGGGCAGGTCGACTCGCCAGTGAGCGGTGCACCCTCTCCACTATGAGGACCGATGAAAATTCTTCCCTGCCAAACAATGCTATGAGAAGGCCCTCCACGTATTCCTTCATTTTTCCGGTGGCTGTCGACTTCGACACACCTAAAATGCGGAGGTTATTTCTCCTGGAGCATGATTCCAAGTCTTCATTCTTCTCAGCTATCACTTTGAGGACCTTCTCCATCTCGAGCGTGCAGCTGGTGGTAGCATTTGAGTTGTCCTCCAGGTCAGATATTTGCCTCTCTGCCTTAGTTATTCGGTCATCATGCTTCTCTACTCTGTGGGTTAGGCCATCCATTCTAGCAGACATAGAGTCCATCTTTGATTCTATGGAAGTCAGGCTCGACTGCATTACCAACAGTAGTTCCTTGAGGTCCGCGCTAGAGGTAGTGGGAGTGTCGACGTGATCTTCTTCAGGCTCCGTCTGGGAGTGAGGAGTCTTTCGTGTATCAAAGTTGAGCTTCGGCTGTTTTCCATCTAGCTTCCCCATGGCGACGAGGCGGGAGGGCTCGCGGCTCAGTCGGGGTCCAGAGGGGTCCGTTATGCTCTCCCGACATATGCGCCCCGGTGACCTGCGGCGGAGGCCGGAGGCTCAGCGCAAAATGTAGCGAGGGTGGGGGGAACAGGGCACCTGCAACACAAACTCCGCTGCAGGGGAGGTCAGTATTCGACGTTGCCTGTAAGGGCTAATGGGGTCCCACCGCTATGCTAGGAGGTGGTAGTGTCTGCGTCTCCCCCGCAGTTCCTAAGGAGTCGGCTATATGTGTGAAGGTATTGGGGTGAAGCCACGGGTTGTAGGCCAGTCCGGGGTGGCAGCCGGGCAGCCAGGCAGCCGGGCAGCCGAGCGTCTCCTCCAGTCAGTGGTGAGTGTGAGCACCTCTCTCCAGGCCCGGCGCGTGACAGCCAGTGGTTCAGATCCCAGAGCTATGGCAACATTCAGGCTATCTCAAGCTGTGTTTGAATTCACGCAGGCACTGCTTGGCTTTATGGCGCAGCTTCATGTGGGGGGCATTCCACTCCCCGCATGCAAATAGGGGAAGGGGGTCAAGTCTTGTAAAAGGCCCAGCAGGTTCTGTAGTGCGCCGCTATCCCAGCGCGATGTCAGGAGCTGCCTCACCGATCCCGTGCGCAGAGGGATCCCAGGGGGGGCTGCCGCAGTCAGGGGAGCAGTCAGGCAGGGAGCCGGGATCGTCAACCCCGCCCTCGCCCCCAGCACAGTACGAGTGTTCAAAAGCCGCTATGGTCGAGGCCCGCAATGCAGGGGGGCACTGCTCTCCACTACTGCGCCAGGTCAGCGCTGAGGAGAGGCGAGCACTCCAGCGGCCACGGCAGGGGCACGCGGACAGCGACAGACACTCACCGCATCAGCCAGTCGAGGCATCCCCCGTGCCTCCAGCACCGCAGCCACGTCAGGCCTCCTCGCAGTGTCAGCGGGCAGCCACCTTCTGCGCGGGAGCGCGCCAGCCCAAGGAGGCCTGCTACTAATTTGGGCCAGCAGCATTGTTGGTCTGCGACGGTCAGCGCCTCTCAATCCGCCCAGCATACACCTCAGCCGGCTACCAGAGCGCAACAGCCGCCATTTTGAGATCACCAACGGTGGGGACAGCAGTGCGAGTATTCCGAGGCCAAAGCAGCTCCGCAACCGCCAGCTGGTCTCTCAGAGTGGTCCGTGATGAGGGCAGTAAGGTAGGACCTTTTTTGTGGCGTGGTGAGCAAGAGATGGGTAGGATATTTGTTGGATACTCTACCAGGCAGCAGGAGCTTCACACATATGCGGCCATCTTGCTTGGTGCCTTCTAGCACCTCCAAGATCCATGCATGTTCTGTAGTAACGTCTGCTATATCTTGCTGGGCAATTGCACTAATATTAATTGTGCATGGAGCACACAATAATAAATTGTTTTAACAGTGCCGCCTTCGAGTCACACTTTTAAAATTTCTAGGAACTGTAAGTAGCATATGCAACTGTTACTAATTTAACTGAGCCTCAGGAGAAGTGAATTCTCCGTCTGCCTTTGCAGGACTCAAACTCATGACCAGTAAATCACATTCTATTTTCATTAGCGATCATTCGATTGACGGAGTCAGTGTGCCACCTTATGAACTGAATTGCATTTGCAACCTAATAATAAGTGGCACTTCTACCAAACAGAAATCATGTTGCTAACTTTCAAATAGCGAAAGATTTAGTCGTCTTGCAGGTTACAGACATTTGTTTGTGGCAAGTGCGTAACTCACTGAGCTATTTTACCAGAATTACAATGTTTGACCTGCGAAACAGACACATTATTCAACTGAGCAAGCTTACATAGATTACAAATCTATGATGGTACATGCACTGCTCTGTATTATGTACGTTAACCCTATAAGGTAATTTAGTTATTCAAACCTGCGACAAGAAATTGGACACAGGTTTGGCTAGGGAGGCATTCACTAACCAACCATTTTACCAGCAGCTTGCCTTGAGCCAAATAGATCTTTGCAGCAAATGACTTATCGCTCTAATAACGAACAAAATTCAGTTTGTTTGTAGTAAACTAGGAAAAGCAGAACAACTTCACTGTTGCATTTTTCCTTGTAAATGTCTTTAGCAGCAGTGTTTTAAAATTAATGTATATGTAATGGCAGGACACAGTCTGATTGTAATTAACTGTTCTTCATAGTGCCGCCACCTCTTGACTCCACCCCACATCATTCAGCTCTCTTGTTGCCACTACCTGCAAATGTCTCCAATTTGTGGAGACAGAGTCGGAAACGTGTACCAGGCATTACAAAGTTTTTATAGTAAAGATTCTGCTGGCTCTAGTGGCTTAGTGAACTAATGTGTCCACTGTAGAGGCCTGTGTTCAACCTCATCGTCACAGGTTTAAATCCTGGGGGGCCACTCAGCCTTTCTTCCTTCTGAGGTTGATAAGATGAGTACCATTGAGTTGAGTAACAATAAGCATCTGTCACTGAGCACCAAGTCACCCTTCTGGACGAATGCACACTTTACAAATACACATTACATACCTGCCAACTCACACAGTGACATAGTGTGGCATACGATATTGGCTCCCATCAAATGATCTCCTGGTGAGGAGCTGATATCACATGGTGGCAGGGCAAACAAGATTAAAACCACTTTAAATAATGGTTTTCCAGCTCGTTCTCCGAGGCTTTAAACAACCTATGTTCTTTAAAGGGTGTGAATTCATCCCAGGACATGAGCACCAGCCTCAGGAAAATGTTCTTTTTTTGGGAGGAGGGGGCTTAGAGGCAGAGTGGGGTTGTAAAGTGTCTTGTAGGTACTTCTTGGCACGAGTCCCGTCCCCTTCAAGGCCCCACCCCCACTTCACAGGTGGATATTGTTCTTCAATTTGGCAGATTTTATGTTATGTGTTACTCTAGAGAGACACAGTACCTAGAATTGAGACAGAAGTGAAGGACTCTGTGTGCTTGATTGACGAAGACATGGCGATTGGCAATGGACATCCACTTGGGATGCCTAAGGCCCTATTATGTAAAGAGCGGATGTATGACGTTACAACGCATACTTTTACCACGTATACCTTTACAGCGCGGTTTTTACAACGCATGCCTTTACAACCCATAGCGCTTTGGGGTGCTGGATAGTGAAAAGTTGAATTTACTATTCCAACTCCAGTCCCCGTGGACACTAGGGAAGGTGTTGGATAGTAAATTAAACGTATTCCCTATCCTAGAGCGCCCCCCAGCGCAATGCGTTGTAATGGTTTGCGTTGTAATGACTGCGTTGTAATGGTAGTGCATAGTAAAAGTTTTGTTGTAAAGGTTGTATACCGTAAAGAGCGCACTTTCCCTGCTTGTGACCGGCGCACCCTAAAACAGGTACACCAGGTGCAAACAGGAAAAGTGCACTGTTAGACCTGGCACCATTGCATGGGTCTCCCTCCCATTTTTGTTGTTGCCTCATGTGTTTTTGCTGGTGTTAGATGCTTTGGGCACTGTGCGACTGCTGTCCAGTGCCACAGTACAAGTGCTCCTTATTGTAAATTGATGTATTGATTAGTGTTTCCATGATTGCCCTATTTGGTTTACTTATCAGACCCTAGGACATTGCACTGAGTGTGCCCAGGGCTTTTAAATCCAAATGCTGCTGGTGGGATTGCAGCACCGGTTGTGCCACCCACAGAAGCAGCCTTGTAAAATGTGTCTAATGCCTGCCATTGCAGGGCCTGTGTGCAGTCTGGTACTGTCATGCTGACTGGGCAAGTGCACCCACTTGCCAGTCCCTAAACCATTTTTTTCTTTACATTAGACACCCCTGTGGTAGACCCAAGGGCAGGGTGCATTGTGAGTATAAGGTAGGACATGCCCTGGTGTGTGCGGCAAGTCCTAATAGTGAATTACAGCCATTTTCGTTTTTCACTATTGCAAGGCTACCTGTTCTCCATAGGCCAAAATGGGCAGTTAGAATATTACATCTTATAATCCTAACTGACTCAGGGAACATGGTAGAAATTCGAGTTTAGTATGCCTGAACTCAGAATGATAAAATACATATTTTAGTGAAGTTGGTTTTAACATTCTGTGTTTGAAAATACCACTTTTAGAAAGTAGGTATGTTCTTGTCTAACTATCCAGGCCTGCCTCTGCTAGGTTGTGTATTCCTTGTCTGGAGTTTGAGGGACAGGGCTGGGGATTCCAAGATTCAGGATGAGTCAGCACAGTGGTGAGATATCTGCATCTAGATGGGAGGGAGGAGTTGCACCTGGGACCTGAATAGGGCTGTGCCTTCCCTCCAAAATGCTGGCTCCACCTTCTGTGGTGCGTCTGATGTCTCTGCCCTGCACTGTGAAAGGAAAGAAGGAGTAAAGTAAACAGAGTGCTCCAGAACTGGTTTGGACTGGCAAAGGCCCCTCTGCCCTCAGAGGACAAAGGATTTTGGGGTATAAATATTGGGACCCTGATCCCAAGAAATTAGATCACTTTTGGACTACAAGAAGAAACCTTTGCTGAGGAGGGGAACATGAAGAAACTGAGGAGAGACTCTCCCTAAGCTGAAGTGCTGCTTGGGGGCTTGGCCTGCAGTGGTTGCCTGGCTGCCAAATGGAAGTAGAAAGGCATTTTGTGTGCTTAAAGGATCTCCAAGGGCCTGGAAAAGAGCTTGCCCCCTGACCGAAGTCTCAGGACCAGAAGACTTCACTAGCCTTTGTGGATTGCTGCTGGTAACACAGTGTCTGTGGCTACAGAGACAGGGACCTGTGACCGACTCTCACAACCAGCCCGGTGTCCTGAAGGCACCGCATTGAGCAACGTCCGCATCAAACAGCGCAAGCTCTGAGCTCACCGATGCTGTCCTGACGATGTCACCGAGCCACTGCCTGCACGGTGACTTGTGGACACCGCTACGTGCAACGCCTCACTACACCAAATCGAACTGGTCTGACCGACACGATCACTGTTGCTGACTTCGAGTCCTGTGAACGCATCGGAGTTGGGCACTGCTCGCACACTTTGCGACGCACTGCCCGACTCGTACCGCTGTCCGGACTGATCGACGCCAGGTCCCGCAATCCGGCTCTGTCGCCGCACTGCAAGCTGCAAGCATCGCATTGAAGCACCGTCTCGTCCTGCAATGTATGCCTCTGACCCACTGACTCCGTCCACGGGCCTTTGCCTGCACGGCATCGAGGGAGATTGCGTCCTGCAACGCTTTCTTTTCTGCAACGCGACGAACGCCGGAACCAGCTTGCATGCCCGTGCCTGCCGCATCAAGTAAAGGTACTGTGACCGAGTATGTCTACACTTGAGTGGGCCCATATCGGCGTGGTCCGCTGGAATTGTTAGACTATGTTATTTTATCAACGCTGTAGCCGGACAGGGCTACCGACTCACACAGAACTTTAAATTAGGCCTTTTTAACAAGTACTTTTGATTTCTAATAGTATTGTGGATTATTTTTGTCGTTTATGGTCTTGTGGTTACTCTATATAAAAGATCCTCATTTTTATATACAACTTGTGTGGTGTCCATTTGTAGTGTTATCACTTGATTACTGTATGTGTTCACAAATGCTTTACACACTGCCTCTGAGATAAGCATGTCTTCTCGTGCCAAGCTACCAAGGGGGTGAGCAGGGGTTATTTTAGGGCTGTATCCCCCTTACCTACCTGTGCCAACTAGAGACCCCCAATTCAAACATGCACCCTATCACATGGAATGCACTGCCCACAGGGTAGTCGCAAACATGCGCTGCCTCCAGTGCAGTGCATTCCTGTGAAAAATGGAGCAGCTGCTTTGTAGCTGCTCTGAGTTTTCACTCCATGAACGGCGGAACTCGCCTGCCCTTTCAAATGGGATTAGACTGCACCCGAATTCAAGAAGATGTCTAGGGAATCCATGTGACCCCCTTTCAACCTGACAGAGGGCACCCCTGCCAGCTTATTTGCCTTTGCTCCCATGTCTGTAATATGGCACAGATGCAAAGGGATTCCGTCATTCACATGGGGAACGCCCCCAAGCAAATAACGGGAGTGCCCCTGCAGATAACGTTAGCGCTTTATATGCGTCTGCGCTATTGGTATTACAGTAGGGGCCGCACAAGTGTCTGTGGCCCCTTCTGTAATACCAAAGAGCCCCGGGGCGCGTAAAGTGGGCGCAAACGCCAGTTGTGCGCCAGGGGCACTCTCTGTAGTCCGGCCCCTGATTGACTCACAGACGAAACAAGGCTTGTGTAAAGAGTATGACTGTTGTAGCACAGACACGAAGTGAAGGGTCAGCCGGTACGCCTAGCTGACTAAGGCGCAGCTCCCGGAAGCGGACGGCCACGGGGTAGGATCACCTGAAGGTGATGCCAGTGAATGTTCACCAGTGTGGGGGCAGAATATAAATATGACTTGGATACTGAGCACAAACTGAAACTATGGCAGAGTGCTTGTAAGTGACAGCAGTAAATAGACTGCATGCAGCTTTTACACTTTCGAACCAATGTATGCTCCCCATTACTGGGATTTGGGGGATATGTGGCCAGGAAGAGGTACCACCCCTAAGCCCTATCCATGCTACCAACAGGAGGTTCACACATTTGGTGCTGCTTAGCGGGCCGCCCCATCTGCCAGGCCCATGCACCATTCATGCTGACATCTTGCAGAGGTTTTAACCGTGCCCAGCTCCAGCCTCTCTTGGCCGCTGCAGACAGAGATGCTGCCTTGTGCAGCCCCCATGGTTGAAAGAGATACGCATACCCGGGCTGGCAAATGTTTGCTGTGGGCGATTGACCGCGTTTCATGTGCTGTGCGGAGAAGCTAAAGAGCACGACCCCCAGGCTCCCCCGCTAATCTGGTGCAAGCCGTAAAGCCCCGCGCTTATTCAGCCACTTAGCAATGGCTGGCATTTGTGGCTGGCATTTAAAGGTCAGGGATAATCTCTTGTTTGGAGGAATCGGCGAGAGAGAGCCGTGAACATGTATCTCTCTGTAATGTGAAATAGGCGTTTTACAAATCTGTTAACAGGACATTGGGGAGATGCGAGGGCGGGGGGGGGAGGGGGTGGAGGGAGGGGGCAGGCGAAGTATTAACAGAGAGGGGAAAGAGCAGGTTAGAGAACTAGAAGAAAGGGGTCTGGGAGAATGGAGAGCGGAGGGAGACGAAAATGAGCAATAGAAGGAGGGAGGGAGGGAGGGGAGAATGTGGAATAGAACGAGAAAGGAGATATACGATCAAAGAAAGAGAGGGGAAAGGGGAGGAGAGAAGCTTTAAGATAAGGGGTGGTTGAGGGGAGAGGGTACACGACAGAGGAGAGAAAGGGTTAGGAACGGAAGAGAGAGAAGCACATGAAGAAAAATGTAAAGAGGAAGAAGGGAGAGGAGAAATGGTAAGTGAAGAAACTCAGAGGAAAAAGGAGGAAGGAGAAAAGGAAGAAGAGAAGTGAACTAAATGTAAAGAGACGCATAGGGGAAAAGAGTAAATAGAGATGTAGGACGGGACAAAGGAGAAAGAAGAGAAGAATAAAGAGAGAGAGGTGGGAAAAAGATATAAAGGAGAAGAAGGAAGGAGCAGAAAGGTGAAAGGCAGAGGAGAGTGATGTAAGAAAGGGAAAGGGAGAGAAAGTGCAGAGTAAGGAGATGTAGGATGGAGAAGATGGAGAGTAGAGGTAGTGGAGAAAATAGAGAGAGGGGAAGAGACCATTCTAATTCCTTTCCAACTATCTGATTTCAACCCTGTCTGTTCACTGCTCCACCTCCTTTCCCACCCACTATCCTGCTTCCAACCTCTCTTCTGCTTTCCTCTACATCTCTTCCTTCTCTCGTCACACTTCCCCACTTTACTCTTTTTCCTCTACTTCCATCCTCCATTCCATTCTCCCTCCCTGCCTCTATGACCTCATATGTTCATGTTTCCTTTCTCCATTCCATAAAGTCTGAATCAGTTGTCTCTTTTTATGTTTGCACTGACTTCCTCACCTGCATTCCCTCTTCCCTCCTCACCGCCTGAACTCTTCATGACACCATCGGCAGCTCCGCTACTCGGGGCTGTACTCTCTGCTGGGCACTCGATGATGACCTTTCAAAGCCGCCTCTTTCCACTGATTTGAAACAACTCAGGAACAATCATTTCCCAGCAGGTCAGCGCTGCTGAATGGGGCTCTGATTATAGGCATTGGGAACTTGTATCTGTCTCTTCCTTTGGCGGCCTCCACGTTCTATTCTTTCACGTCCAATCGCCATCCCCTCCTTTCCCCATTCTGATTCTCCAGTCCATGGCCAGACTGGGAAGTAAAAGCAGCCCTGGTGATCAGTGGCGGCTGGCAGCACTAGAGAGAGGGGAGCCGGGCAAATAGGTAGTGGGTGGGTGACTACATGCAAATTTATACACACTTATTAAATAAAGAAAATAAATACGCACTTTCTTTCCCGCACGAACGTCCTCTTTGATCTGGTTTTCTTCTCCTCGGCTCTGCCTCTAGCACGGGGCCCTCAACGACTCCCCTAACCAATCCAGGTGCTGCTCTCATGCTGTAAGCCAGCATGAGAGAATTGTCAGGATTGGAGGGATCGGCCTCTCTCAGCACTCTTGAGTGCACTGGAGGCCAGTTCTTTTTCAAACCCAGCTGTCCATGACAGCTGGGTAAGAGAGGTTTAAAATGTGCATGTCTGGCTGGCCATTGCAAGAAAGTCAGCCAAAGAGACATGCACATTTTAAGTTTGAGTGGACTGCTCGCTGCTGCCACTCAGCAGCAATGGCCTGATCCAGTGGGATTACCAGCTTGGGTTACTCATGAATTACCATACTCACCTGGGCCCATAAACATTCACACATAAGCTGATAATCACCGCTGAAATCAAGATTCTATGTTTTCCTTCGTAAGGAATTTACCCTTATCTCAATTCTTACGAACCTCATCACCTTGAATCTTAATTTTTCTCTGGTCAATAGATCATGTTGTTAGCAGAATCAGTAGAAATGACATTTACTTTTATTTCATTACATGACCACAGACTTGGAAGAGTTTTAAAGTTTTATCTAGTGAATAATTTTGTGAGTCAGATACCAATACATGTTTAAACACCGATTTCTCAAGGAAATTTATCAAAATATAGGGCAAAAAAGTTTTGGTTAAAATTTCATGATGACAGTGCCTAGAAAGGGTAGAAGAAGAGGGCAGCACAAGGACATACTACACAGGGTTATATTTACCTAGAATGGTGTGAGGACCAACCCCTGGCCAAGGAGCTGTAATTAGGACAGGTTCTGGACAGGATAGGTGACCTCTTCTAAGTGCAAAGCCAGCGTCACACCCCTCTCTGGTACTGCTCTCTTCGATTCTTTCCCCTTCTAGATGTACGTCTTCTACAGCAATTTCTCCGACTTCTCTCTCTCCGTCTCTTCTCTCTTGATTCTTCTATCAGAGTGCTCGAACAGCGTCTCTGACCTCTGTGGCATCTGCCGTCATCTGCATTGGTGATGGGTCAGTGAGAGACTGACTTCTAACTGACTAAGCCTACCTTAGTTATACTATTCTACGTGTATGTACCACCCACAATGTTTCAATTTTCGTGAAAACCCCTACTTCTGATTGGACAAGAAGATGGGGAGAGGTCATCACACCATACTGATGTAATGCTTTTCTTTAGTTCTTTGTTCAATATTCCCGCCCCTTAATTTTACTTTTCCAAGATTTTATTCCCACCCATATTTCACAATAGGACCAATACAATGTATACAAATTTTGACTGCTTTCTTCCCCTCTACGGGTCAAGAGGTGAGGTTCCCAAGTCCTTCTTGTTGAAGCGACCTTGGCTGAGTTCCAATTTGTTTCATCGTGGTTCCAGACTGGTTGGGATGTGCTCGCGTGCTGGTTTGGGAGCTGCTCCTAGTGTGAAAACGACCAAACCACCCCCACTTCCATTGTCTCCTTGCACAATCTGTCTCTTTCCATCCTTCTTTTCTCTTTCTCTTCTTCACTCTTCTCTCTCTTCTCCCTCTCAGATTGCTTTCTTTCACCCTCCCACTCTTTCTCTTTGAAACTGCAATGTGCCTGCAGCAATTAACCTTATGGAGCTGGGGAAAGTGACAGAGGCAACCGGAGCTGCCCTGGGCTTTCAGAACGCTCCTCCAAGGGCTCCAACACACTGGGGAATATCCTGGTGGAATAAAATGCCTGTCCGGCCCTGCTCTCATCCTCATTAAATAACACAATTGGCCCTAAAATGCCAAGGAGAGGCTGTGGGTATCGTCTGATCCTTGCTCATGATAATACCCATAAGAAGATTTAATATGATGGGAAACATTGCCCACAAAATGTGGCATTTTTTATCATTGGGTCCCTCTTCATGTTGCCTGACCGGAATCTGTCTATGGCAGGCTCATAAATAGCCCCTAGTCAAACAATGTGTAATCCAGAATTTTATCGAAGTTTATTTTCAAACATATCAATTCCTTGTCCATTGCCTGTGGTCGAATTCTAAGGATCTAACTAAAAAGGTGATCTGAGTCATATGTTAATGTCTTATTTTTAATATTTACGCAACATTAGCTTACGGTGTGCTTCTATTGTAGCATGCATCTACTTTATATTCTCCCCTTGCGTCAAATGGGCGACTTCCTGATTTTTCAGTGATTAGACTCGGACTGCTGCGTTTTATTGAGCCGGCGTCCGAACTTGAGGCTGCTGGAAGTTCCTGGTGACCCCTTGAATGGGGTATTTGCTGTTGCAGTTAAAACCATCTACAGCAATGGCAGCTTTGGCGATGAAGTGTGAAGGCCCTCAGTTCATCAGTGAAGCTGCAGTGCGAGGCAATGCTGCCGTTTTGGACTATTGCAGGACATCTGTATCTGCCTTGTCGGGGGCTGCAGCAGGAATTCTGGGTCTGACTGGCATGTATGGCTTTGTCTTTTATTTCCTGGCTTCGTTTCTCCTATCTCTACTGTTGGTGATAAAATCTGGCCTGCGGTGGAACAAATATTTTAAATCCCGAAGACCACTCTTCACCGGAGGGCTTGTTGGAGGCCTATTCACTTATGTCCTTTTCTGGACTTTCTTGTATGGCATGGTGCATGTATATTAAAGCGATAAATCCTCTGAAATGTTTTTAATGAAATTTGAGGACTATTACTCAATTCATTTAATCGACAGACCAAGACTCCTCATTAATTTCTAATTGTTTGTCTTCTTGTGTAATAGTAACTTAATGCCATGCAGTTCTGTTCCTCTAATTAAATGAAATATTTACCCCTTGACCACACATTTAGAACTAGCCTGGCCAATAGCTCCTTAAAACGGATGTATGTCGTTACTACGCATGCTTTTACAACGCATGCTTTTACCACGCAGGTTTTACAACGCAAGACGTTACAACGACTTGCGTTGGGGGGTGCTGGATAGGGAATAGTTTAATTTACTATTCCAACTCCAGTCCCCGTGGATAGTAGGGAAGGTTTTGGATAGTAAATTAAACTATTCCCTATCCTACAGCGCCCCCCAGCGCAAGTCGTTGTAATGACTTGCGTTGTAAAAGTTGCGTGGTAAAGGTACTGTGTGGTAAAAGTTGCGTTGTAAGCGCTGTTCCCCCCTTAAAATGCTCTCACCAAAAGCTGAAGAGATGGTCATAGAAAACCTCTGCAAAAACAGTAAAATATAAAACAAGCATAAAAGTGGCACTATAGTCATTGCCCTTAACACTATGAAAGAGACAACTAGGAATGTAGTAATATTTATTTATTAGTTTGAGTTTGTCCTACTGTGTAATTATATCATGCTTTTTGGTGTACTTTATTGGTATTAGTATTGTAAGGTCATAAGCATTGCATTTGATGCTGCGCAAGTTATACTTGAATGGTTGGTGCAAATTTTAGAAATGTCTTCAATTTTCATTCATAACTCTAACTACACTTTAAGTGTGTTTTTCTTCAGTGAATGTCTGAGGTTTTTAAAAACTATTTTTAGCTGTTATACCCAAAGCTAGCTGTAACTACACTTTAAACTTATTTCAGTAAATGTTTGCTTATCATATATGGACTAGCTTAGTTGTGAGAGGCGACTCAACAGAGAAACGTTTGTGGGCAAACAATTTGGTTTGATCATGAAGCCCTCACCCACCAACCTAGTTGGTGGCATGCTTCATCATCGGGCCCACCACAGTGACACCGAATGTGTCCCGGGTGTGCTGCGACGCCTGGTATGATTGCTGAGTGTGCAGTGTCGTGGGTGAGTTAAGTGAAAGTTAAAAGCTATACAGTGGGTCCCAGCACCCGAGGGTAAAGAAGAGATTTTAATCACTGGGCCCCTGTTAGCGTCTAAAAGGCAGACGGACGTGCTGGAGTATGGATTATGACCTCCTACGTCCTATGTGGTCTACATGTTTCAGCCAGGCCTTTATCGTTTAAACTGGCTTTCCTCAGGACCAAAGAGTATGTGATGGTGAAATAAATGATACTTAATTTAAGTGGTAGTGTTTGTGGAAAAATGTGTCACACTCGCTAAGATGCGATATGTGTTAGAAGGGGGTTTCGTCTTGCTTTAACTGGCTTGTTGCTGTTAAAGCCTCCTTGTGTCACCTGGCAGAGAAAAAGACCGAAATTGTCGGTCTGGATCCTCCTTGGACCTGTTGCCCTTCTGCGGTGACACTCAGGACACCACAAAAGGGCAACAGGTCCAAGGAGGGGACATTGTAAACAAAGAGGCTAAAGGCTTAGTGGTTTCCAAATGTCACCAGAACCCCGAGATTTCTTTATTGGAGCACATTGCACATTATGTTTTATATAACTTTTATATTACTTGTAAAAGCTGTGGTTTTTCTAAGAGGGGAATGTTTATTGAAAACTCTCATGTTTCTAACTGTATTATACTGTTAGTATTTCTGTAGTAACAAGCATTTTTTCTAAGTAAATTAGCTGGAGAAGGGAGCTATTGTTGAAGGTGATTTCTTCAAATTGAAGCAATGTGGACTGATTATAGTTAGAGGGCCAGATGTACGATCGTTAAGTTTGTCGATTCGCAGATTGCGTGAAATTGCGACTCGGAATTTGTGACTCGCTAAACCTAATGTACAACAGTGTCCTAGACACTGTTTGCCATTCCCAATGGGGTCACAAATTGCATGTCTCATCAATATTAATGAGGCTGTCGCAATTTGCGACTCCATTGAAAATGGCTAGCACTCCCAGCAGCCACGGCCCGTGGAGGGAGTTTCAGTGGGGCGGAGAGGCGGGGCGGGGGAGGGGCAGGGTGGGGGGTGCTAAAAACCGGAGTATGGATAATTGAAGGTAAGTAAACAATTTAATTAATAAAATGAATTTCGTAGCGCACCCTGCATCAAATTTTGCGATGCAGCTTGCGCTACGAAATTCGTTTTATTAATTAAATTGTTTACTTACCTTCAATTATCCATAATCCGTTTTTTAGCACCCACCACCCTGCCCCTCCCCTGCCCCGCCTCTCCGCCCCACCGATACTCCCTCCACGGGCCGTGGCTGACTCCCAGGGAGGGTGGTCTGATGGGGTCCGTACACCACCATGTCTGTGACTGCTTTCTTAAAAAATCAATTTTTTCCATTAAGCCCGTTTTCCTTAAAGGAAACCGGGATGTGTTTTAAAAAAAAAGAAACTTTTCAGTTTCATTTTTTAAGGGCAGGCAGTGGTCCCTTGGACCATTGCCTGCCCTTAAAAAATATTTGCAAACCCATTCACAAAGGAAAAGGGTGGTAAACTGCAACTGTTTTGAGACCGCGAATGCGGTCGCAAAACAATGGTACATGGCAATTGAACTCGCTATTAGGAAGGGACGCCCTTAACACGCCCCTTCCTAATAGTGAGTCGCTAACCCTATTTTGTGAGTCGCTCATAGGTTAGCGACTCGCAAAATAGGGTTAGTACATTGGGCAGACTTTTTTTGCAGTCACAAAGGAGCCAAATTCCCCTTTGCGCCTGCAAAAAAAGCGGTCGTACATCTGCTCCAGAATGTTCACAATTTTTGTACCTCACCTGGAACGCGGAAAATATGCATGCACACATTTAAAAATCTCTGTCTTTTCTTCCTCTCACTTTCCTTCTTCGGTGTTCCTGTTCCTTCCTGAACAAGCCCCGCCCACTCCACGTCTTCCGCTCTCCTCCCCCTCCTGCCCTTTATCCGAGCCTGGTGTATTGACATGCCTCGGAGGTGCGTGCTGCGAAGGCAGCACGAATTAATCAAAATTAACAACATGTGGAAAGGTAGAAATGATTTTCTGAGTATCTAATTAAATGACACCATTAGCGGAGGCAGGCAACATTCTGCAAGCTTCTCTCCTTTTTACTGTTTACAAGCTGGTCGCTTTAAAATCGTGTGTACGCCGTAAAACCAAGTCCTTCCAGTAAAGCCTTTGCCACTCAGGGATTCTCTCTGCAATGCACGAGGAAATCAAACACAGACCGTCATATATGGGGGCTAGGATTCCTCCAACACAATTAAAAGAAAAAAAGCCCAGTTGAAACAAGGACAAACAGTGCCAACAGAGATAGGTATATAAGGTTTCCAAAGCCTTGTATGTTCACTACTAACTTGATAGCAACTCAAGCATGTGTCTATGTCAATTGATTAAATGGTGGGTTAAAAACGCAGCCTGACTAGGTTCCCAGGTCCATATGCGATGTGCTGGTCACATTTGCAAATCACAATTGCAGTCCGTGTTTTCTTTGAATTCTGTGACTTGTAGTTTTGCATATTCGATTATAAAACAGGACTACAGGTTCCAGAGTTCAAAAGTAAAAAAAAACGTGGACTGGAGCAGCACATCACACATGGACCTTGGAAACTAAGAAGTTGCAGGTTGAGTACCGCCTGTGTTCAACATATTATTGTTGGAAGCTATAATACTTTTGTTTTTGCATAGTGAACCTCTGCTGTTAGTGTGGCATTTTAGTGCTGCGGATAATCAAGGTTGTGTGAAGATGAAGAGTCCCAGGCATGGGGTGAGGCAGTCATTGATACCAAGGTAGGTGAGGGGGACACTGGCAGCAGGCATGTGCAGTGCGACAGGTGGATAAAGACCCTGGAACAGTAGACCAGGTCACAGAGGGGTGGAGACATATACTGCATGGTAGGGAGGCATGGACAATGGTAATGAGATATGGACACAGACCCTGGCAGAAATAAACACAGGGGGAGCATAAAAAAGTAATCTAGCAGAGAGACAGAGACTAGGGGAACAATGATACTGAGCCGTGAAGGCATGAGAATTGGAAGACGGAGTCGTAGACTCTGGTCCTTGAGTAATAAATGTCCTCCGGTCCAAGTGACTGTAAGTACCTTTTGCAGTGACCATGCCGGACTGTCACAGTGTCCTCATAGTCCTACATTAGTGTATCCGACCTTCCCAATATCGGCTTTGCACATGTGTCTACTTGCTGCAGCTTTTCTCCTCTCCTAGGGGCAGATTTACAATTACTGGTGCATACCTGCAAATTAGCAGGGATGTGCCAGTAATTGTGCGCCGCTGCTTCACCACCCATGATGCGCCGCATTGTAAATGCAGCGCACCATGGGGCCAAAACGGCACAGATGCGTCACACATCTGTGGCGTAAAAGCGGTGCATTGCTAGAGTTGCATTGCAAGCAGCTCCAGCAATGCTCTTGGGGGCCTATTCTTTCATTTCTGCCTCAAGCCTTACGCCTGCTTCAAGCAGGCGCAGGGTTTTTTTGCGCAGCATTGGTCTAAAAGTGACTGAGTGAAATCTTGTAGCCAGCCACTTTTAGGAGGCGTTCCTGCGCAGGAACGCGCCCCCCCCCCCCCATAAGCAGGAACGCCTCCTAATGGCGCAGGGCCTTACAACCCAGATGCGTCACGTTGTTAATACCCCGCACCATGGTGCATCTTTTGCGCCGCCGCTGCGTCACAAAAGTGACGCAATGGCGGTGCAAAAGAGGCTCAAGGGGCTTGTAAATCTGCCCCTTATTGTCTGTATCTTCCTCACTATGCTCCTTTGCTCATGTCTTCTTGTTCCCATAATCAAGGCTTTTTCCTAGTGTTAGTGGTACCAGTGTTTGTGCTCCTGTAGGTGCAGTGTTTTAAATGGGCCATTACTGTCGGCTACTGAGTACCAGCACTTCTTTGTTTTGAGTGTTAGAGTACCTGCACTTCTCAAGAGAGCCATAATACTTTTAATTGGGGAGTAGCAGTATTTATTAGAAACAAGTAGGTACTCTGATACAGAGTACCTGCAATTCTATTTTTCAATTTCAAGCACTGTGTAGTTGTGCATTCTAGTGCTGATACTCATTCCAATGATACTGAGGGCCGCTAGCTACCAACCACACAAAGACCTAACTGATCACAATGTTGTCCCTTGGTGCATGGTTGGCCAACAACATTACCCATAGCTGCATGTCACACTCCTTAGATCAGGACTTGGAGGATGGTGCAGCATTTCCCTTCTGCCTCTCTGTGCTAAGGGTGGCCCTGAGTGGTAGAAGGAAAGACTGGATGGTAATTCCATGCAGGCTGATGCACTGCTCAAACGCTAGATCCGGATGCAGGAAAACAATGTTTAATGTCATATTGTGGCTATCAAGAAACTTAACGTTTGCAAAAGGAGAATTTCCTGAGTTTGCAGGCAAAGTCAACACGTCACACATCTCTAATCCAAGAGTTAGTGAAGCCTGGGGGGCGGAGCTAGCCGGCGTCAATGGCGGACGCGTAAGAGCGAAGCTCCGAGCCAGCGCCGACACCTATCCGGCATAGATCCTCTAAAAGCAGTGCCACACACAAATAATCAGCGGACGTCGTCCCCACTATCCCTAACGGATCTCCGGCTGCAATTTGGGCGGAATTCGGGCTAGGGAAGCCCTACTTTGACAGACTATCCTACTGACGCTGGACCAGGCCCGAATCCCCGGCCTTTCCTAACTGGCGAGGCCGAGCGACGTCACCCGACGTGCGGCAGAGGCGAGCGGACGGCTGGGGGTCGGACGACGCTTGCCGGAGGCTGGCCCACCGGATGCCCCACGCTTTGGAAACACGCATCGGAGGTGCTGACTCACACCCGTGAGCCGGTGGGAGCGACGAGGGAGGCAACGGTGCGACTGCAGGGCCGGTTGCGGACCACGTGGTGACCACGGAGCACCCCAGAGATAGGATCGGCCCGGGCCCCAGACAGACTTCCATCCCCACAGCTGAGGTGAGCTGGGCTTGTTGAGGGAGCGAGCAGCCTCCAGAGAGCTGAGGACTCCCCCCGCGAGAACGGACTTCTGTTACTGCCCTGGGCCATACTGGAGGTACTGGAGGGCGACCTACCGGCCATACCTGAGGACATCCACGAGCATCAGTGGCAACACCGGGCCCCAGCAGGCTGCACTCCATACGCAGCCCTGCCTACAGCACCACTGCAGCCACTCACTGCCATCGAGGGTGCACGCACGGAGCTCTGGCATACAGTGAGGCCCCCGTCAGAGAGGGCCACTGCCTCCCCGAAAACTTCACGATGGTCAAGGGAGACCGGACGCAAACGAAGCTGACGTTCGAGCAGCGTAGGCGGAAGGAACCAGAACAACCGGCTGCCCAGTCTCCGAACGCGGCTAGTGACCAGAGTCCCTCACTGTGCGCCGAGATAAAAGAGATGCTTACCACTATGGAGAAGGGGCTGCAGGAGGGTATGTCGGCCATTGGAAGCAAGATTGACGCGCTGGCATATCGGATGGACCGGATGACAGAAAGAGTGGACAAGCACGCGGAGAGGCTGGACATGGCAGAGCGCCGACTCACTGAGGCGGAGGAGGCGCAAACCGAGTGGGACTCTGACCGTAAACAATTTGGTAGATTACTTCAGGTCATCCAGGAGAAGTCGGAGGACTTGGAGGCGCGTTCCCGGCGCTCCAACATCCGCGTCACGGGTGTGGCCGAGTCGACCCAAACGGGCAAAATGGAACTGTTTATTGAAAAGCTCCTGAAGACGATGCAAGGGGACGACACCTTCTCGCCAATGTTTATAGTGGAACGCGCCCATCGCACCCTCGGCCCGAGGCCTCCCCCGGGCGCCAACCCGAGGCCGATTATAGCGAAATTGTTAAATTACAGGGATAGAGACGCTGCCCTCAGAGCGGCCCGTGAAAAGGGCAAACTACAGTACGAGGGAATGGACATATCGCTATACCCTGACTTCACTTCGAAGGTCCAGGAGGAGAGACGGAGATTTGTTCCATACAAACAGCAACTCAGAGACCTGGGCCTGAACTACGCCATGCTCTACCCCGCGAGACTACGCATCAACAGGCAGGGGCGCTCGCATTTCTTCACGGATCCCAAAGAACTGCAAAAATCCTTGAAGGTTTGGATGAAAGATACCCGGGGGAGTCCGAGTCCACACACGGCGGAGCGGAACAGTAATGGGGACCTCGAGGAACAAGACTGAGGAACAGAGGGCGGTGTGCAGTGCAATGAGTTTCACCGGTTGCTTCAGCACCCCCGATTCCCCTCGTTGGACTGAAGGGAGATAGCCGCTCGGAGCGCGCTGCCGCAGGCCCTGGACTATTACACGTTGAACTGTGGGTGAGATTTGTGTGTTTTGTAATGGGGCCTCCGGGGGGCTGCGCTTGCACTACTGGAACTGCCCTAGGCGGGACTTGGCTCCCAAATGCGAGACACAGGAGGGTACTGGAGAATCTGGGTGTGGGGGGGAGGAGGGGTGAAAACTCGCACGCATTGGTGAAATGTGGAGCTTCGAAGACACTGCTAAAACTTGTTAACGGGGCGCTGGCGAAGGGGCAAGCGGAAGGACACTGTTTGATAGTCCTAGTAGGGAAGAGGACGACAAAAGGACTACACAGGCTACCTCTGCCCCAGCGCATACTGCGGTTACGGCTCGGATCGAGCTGGTATGGGGAATTGTTGCATGGGCTGGAATGTGGGGGGGGGGAGGGGCACTGGAACTTCGGTCACACCAGGTTGGGGGTTGGGTGACTGTGGGAGGCGGGGGGAAGCGAGAGTTGGAGGACTCGGTCACACCAGGTTGGGGTTGGTTGACTGTGGGTGGGGGGGGAGGTGGGGGTTATGGGTTCAGAACTGTTCGGGGGGGGGTCCAAACTGTGCTCTGAAATGTTGTGCACCTCGGAGGGCGTAGGCGGATGCTGCGGACGGAGGGGGGTGATGTATGGTAGGGCTTTGACATTGATATGCTTCTTTAGGGACAATGGTTGATGCATCACATGATGACTTACTGAGTGACACAGAGACTCTCAAGGCTGTTACATGGAACGTTAGGGGGCTAAATGATTACCGAAAACTCCGCAAGGTGCTGCAGTACCTACTCCGACACCACATAGACCTGGCGCTTTTGCAGGAAACTCACTTGCCCGACACCAGCAAGATGCTCACGCACAGGGGGCTTCAGGGTAACGCCACTTACGCGGGCTTCACCACACACGCAAGGGGGGTTCTTACATGGGTCAACCCGAAATCCAAGTTGTCTCTCACACTACTGAAAGCAGACCCGGAGGGAAGGTTTGTGTTGAGCAGGTGCGTAGGCAAGGGCCACGACATGCTAATCATGAATATCTATGGCCCGAACTACGACTCCCCTGACTTCTATGCGGCGGTGGCGGGCCACTGCGCTGCTTGCCCCGCTGATAGAATGCTTTGGGGGGGGGACTTCAACTTCACATTTAATGCAGAGATGGATAGGTCGGCGGGCCCCCCCCGGCGCCCGGCGGCGGCCGCTCTGCAGATGCAGGCTGAAATGTTGCGTCTAGGGCTGGTAGACGTTTGGAGAGATAGGCACAACGACAAGGGGGGATACACACACTACTCCGCGTACCATGACATCCATACCAGGATAGATTACTGGCTGTCCACGCACACGCTGCTCCCCATGGTTAGGGGCTGCAGGGTGCTCCCCCGCACCCTGTCGGACCACTCCCCAGTAGTTCTAGTACTGACCACTCCCAAGCAGAGGATCCCTCCGTTCACGTGGCGCTTCCCGCCATACTCACTACTAGATGAGGCGTTTAGGGCTGACCTAGGGGAGGACATAGATACCTATTTCGCCACTAACGTAGGCTCAGTGGACAGTTTTGGTACAGTCTGGGAGGCATTCAAAGTGTACGTCAGGGGGGTAGTCATGGCAAAACACTCCAGTGTCCTCAAAGCGATTAGGAACAGGCTTAAGTATCTTGAGGGGCAGATCGCGGACTGTGAACGCCGCCAGCTACTGGACCCGACGCCACTCGGGAATGAGTCCTTGCAGGGCCTACTGAAAGAGTTTCAGGAGGAGGCGGATAGAGAGGTTAGACATCTAGGAAAGTACGCGACAGCGCGCTCTTATGGAGAAGGAGAACGGCCTGGAGCACTGCTGGCTAGGATAATGAAGGGCACTAGGCGCAGGCAGACAATCCCGGAACTGCAAACCCCGGGGGGGGAGAGAGTCAATACGGAGGATGACATTCTAGCGGAATTTCGGAGATTCTATGAGGACCTGTATACTACCAAGATCACTGGGGTGGAAGACCAAATTGACAACTATCTAGACTACATTAAGATGCCGTTCCTCGAGAACTGGCAGAGGGAATTCCTGATGTCCCCTATACTCCGTGAGGAGATATCGGACGCGCTAGACACCATGAGGTCCGAAAGTGCGCCCGGGATTGACGGACTGACGGTGGCATTCTATAAGGCATACAAGGACAAGCTGTTGCCTTACCTCTCCACCCTCTTTGACGAGATATGCGAGTACGGCGCTATGCCGCCCTCGATGAGAGAGGCGCTCATCGTCACAATATTGAAGCCGGGCAAGCCTCCTGATCTTCCAGGTTCATACCGCCCCCTTTCCCTTCTGAATGTGGACGCTAAGCTTTATGCTAAGGTCCTGGCGACCAGACTGGCACTGGTAGCACCGGAGCTGGTAGCCCCGGAACAGGCAGGGTTTATCCCAGCTAGGAACCTCACTTACAACATCCGCACTGTCATGGGAGCCATGCAGCACACTAGGCATGATACTAAAGCCATGGCGGTCTTCCTCGATATGGAGAAGGCCTTTGACTCTGTGGAGTGGCCCTTCATGCGTAAGGTGCTGAAGAGGCTGGGACTGGGGGAGCTATTCCTCCAACTCCTGGGCGCGCTCTACCATATGCCTACGGCGAGGATCAGGCTGGGGGACGCGGTCTCGGAGTCGATCGCCATTAGCAGAGGCACGAGACAGGGGTGCCCCCTCTCCCCGCTACTATATGCACTGGTGGCGGAACCACTGGCGTGCGCAATGCGGGAATACCACTCCTATGAAGCCATCAGCTACCCTACTTACAAGATTGGCATATCCACGTACGCGGATGACACTCTGTTGTACATCAGAGTCCCGGCCAATAACTTGTCTTCGGTCTTGAGGGAAGTGGTGAGGTTTGGCGCACTCTCGGGACTAAAGGTCAACTGGCCAAAATCAGTGGCCTTCCCGCTGACCCCTATCACCGAGCCTTTCGAGATGGATTACCCGCTCCAATGGTCCACAGAACCGGTGAGGTATTTGGGCATCATGCTCCATACAGATCCTGATGTGATGATAAGGGAGAACTACGGGGTTGCCTACAGTAAACTTGTGGACGACGTGGAGCTTTGGATCAAGCTTCCGCTGTCGCTGATGGGCAGAATAGCTATGATGAAAATGGTAATCCTCCCGAGATTTCTGTTTCTCTTCAATAACCTCCCGATGGTCCTTTCGAAGGCTTTCTTTGCGACCATGAACAAATTACTAGTGAGACTGGCGTGGGCTGGAAAGCAACCTAGAGTGCAATGGAAGGTGTTACAACTGCCATACGAGCAGGGAGGTCTGGCTGCTCCAGACCTGGAGCGCTACTACAGGATTGCGCAGGCCTCCCATCTCCACACCTGGATTCATGGAGACCGGAACATCCCGCATGTGATCCTGGAGCGACTGTTCGCGGATCCCACCCCACTTCCAGCGACCATATGCGGACCCAAGGACCGCAGGGTGGGAGTACTGGACTCTCTCCTGTCCACTAACCATGCCTGGCACTCTATATTGCAGCGACAGGACAAAGTACTGATGTACGCATCCAACATGCCGATACAATGGGCGCTATGGCTCCCAACATTGGCGGAACCTGGTGTGTACAAGGCCCTCAACGAATTAGGCGCACGCACCATGGGTGACCTCTTTGTGCAAGGGAAGGTGAAGACGTGGGAACAGCTCGCGCACGGGGGGGAGCGTGCCTCAGTGCTTCAACGATTCCAGTATCATAGGGCGAGAAGTGCGCTGCTGGATCTATTGGGCCCCGACCTGGAAGAACCCCCTGAAGTCCCGGAACTAGTATACATCATAGATACTGAGAACCCGAAGAAACTGATTTCTAGGCTTTATAGGATAGGTCATGAGCACACTGCACTACACTACACTAGGGCGCGACTAGCCTGGCAGACTGATCTAGGGACTCCAATTGACGACGGCATGTGGGGGTACTGCTGCGCGGCCTCCAGGCGCATTTCCCTGAACGGGCGGCACCGTTTGATCCACTTTAAATTCTTGCAGCGGGTGTACCACACGCCGGAGCGATTGCACAGGTACGGCCTACGGGACACGCCACGCTGTGAGAGATGTCATGCTCCAGTGGCGGACTTCCTGCATTTAGCCTGGTGGTGCCCAGGAGTTCAGAAGTTCTGGGCCTGCGTATTTGCAGAACTTAGCAATATAGTGGAGTTGGACTTGACACTTAACCCGGCCCTCGCGCTGATGGGATACACAAAGGAGATACCCGTCACGGTGAGGAAGCTGGTGAGCATGGGCATGCTCCTTGCGAAAAGAGTAGTGGCACTGTGCTGGATGAGGGGGCCCCTTCCTACACTGAAGAGGTGGTCTAGTGACATGAAATACTGCAACACTCAGGCAGACGCATACAGCGAGCTCCTCCCGCCCCGAAGCCGCCCCAAAAACTTCTGGGGGCTATACCAGACTTACCTAACCTCCAGAATAGACGAGGATGCATCCACTGAGGGGGAGGGGGAAGACCAAGACAGTGACCCGCACATAGAGCCCGGATAGAGCTGCGCACTACACTATAGCATGTCAATGGATGGGAGATGCTATCACACCCCTGCCTGTGCGAGACATTGGGAGGCACCCTCTAGGTTGCTGGGAGGTTGCGAGTGGCACGAGCCATAGCCCGTCACCGGGACGCGCACTACCAAACACGAGAAGCACACACATGGGACCTGTTGTGGGGTGGGGGGGTTCATGGGATGGGGGTTTGGTTGGGAGAAAATGATAAAAATGTACAGTTTTGTTTGTATACACGCAGTGCACACCGTAACGCAGACAGGACTAGCGGGCGGGGGTAGCCCTGCTTGATCCGTATTGCTACTGAGACCTAAACCTTGATCTATAGGTCCTGCTGCTTGCTAGATGTAAGTGTCATGATTGTGGCGAGGCAGACCGCTGCCGGCCCGTGAAGGGTTGTAGGCGAAGGGCTCCTCGTACATTGTAATGTGCTGTTATTTTTGCATGATAAACAAATAAAAAAAAAAAAGAGTTAGTGAAGCCTGGCTTGGCAGTTTGGACTGGACTGTTCCATTTTGAGGAGGGTCAAGACTGCTTTGCATGTGTCTGGGTCCAGACTGAGGTGGCATGGTGGGCAAAAGAACCATGGGTTGGAACGCTACCCAGAAGTATTGTCAGTGGTTAGTTAATTTGCAAACATTCATCCCATTATTTTTTGTGTTTCAAGTGTTGGTGAAGTTGCCAGGGTCAAAAAAGGTTTTGTGGTTGAGAAGGGAGACCTGGTGACTCTGTGAAAGGAAAAATGGCACAACTGAGCAGTTACGGATGGATTGCAAAGGACGAGTGTGCACTTTTCTAAGGAATAATTGATCACTCGAGCCACATTATTGAATGTGCCCTATCATAGAAGAGGCTGCAGATGATCATATGACACCTTCTTTAATCCCGATCAAGCTTGTGCTTATTATGCCACAGTGCAAGCTGGAGAGAGCCCCCCTCATTTGCATCTAGGTATGACCACATGCAAATAAGGAAACACTTGGCCTTTTGCAGGAGCAAAGGAAAAGGCAATGGTGGTGGCACAGAGTAACTGTGTCCCTCCAAGGGCCCCCAAATGAGAGGAGCCCATGGCCCAGAGGGACCACTCATGCATACACTTTAGACAGGTGCAGCAATGCACTGCATCTGCCAGCAGTGGGGTACTGTGCCCCCCATTAAACTGAGACCGGGCCTCAGAATGCAAGTGAAAAGTGGTACAGCTGCTTCAAATAGCTAGTCCGTCTTTCACGAATGCACTGTTCACAGTGTCCGCGACACTTTGCACCTGCACTTTGAACAGTGCACTCACTATAATAGGGCCCATTGTTTTGGTCTGTGCCCATCGGACTTCGGTCAGGGTGCAATACAGCACAGAGTGGAACAATGAACCCTATATGTAATACTCCCCCCTGGGCCTATATCATTATCTGACCTGGGAGTGATGAGCCCTGGTAAAGAATGATGTGTACTAGTAAAGAGTTGTGGAGTGTGCAATGTTCTTTCGGGACAGTTCTAAAATCCTTGAGATGGCCTCTGACTGGACATGAAATGGGGAAAAGTAGAAAAGGGGCCTTATTAAAGAAAGTTTCCTAGGGTGCAATCGGTGTTTATTTTGACTCTTTACCAAACGGGCACTTTGGTATCAGAGAAGGGGCTGCAGACGTGCAACGCCTTCTGTAATACGGATCACACCCATGCAAAAAGGTGTGCCGGCTTAATAGCAAAGTGACCTTCTCACATTTGCATGGTGGCATATCCCATTCAAATGAAGGGTTACTTTAGCCTTTGTGCCTAAGCCATTTTGGCTCACTGAGGGCTTCATTTACAAGCCCATAGCGCTGCCTG
Organism: Lissotriton vulgaris; assembly: GCF_964263255.1. NCBI lineage: Eukaryota > Metazoa > Chordata > Amphibia > Caudata > Salamandridae > Lissotriton > Lissotriton vulgaris. The sequence continues at coordinate 578,453,688 of NC_141699.1, read as the reverse complement.
TGAGTCACTTCTTTTGACTCACCTGCGGCACAGTGTGCCTGGCCATAAATAGAAGGCCATGTAAAGTCACCCTGCGCGAATTTTCATGGCCTTGTCAATATGGGCCACTTTCACATATTACTCTGCTTGAAAGGGGTGTTCCATGGGTGTTGCTGGGGGTGTTCCCACGCAACTTCCATGGAACCTGACACATTCCTAGATTTACAAAGTTTTTTAAATCTGGGAATGCGTAAGAATCCTACGCCTTCCCAGGGGAGACGCAGGAGTGGCACAACAAGGAGAAATACTTTTATTTCTCCTCATTTATCCTCTTTCTATGTATTCTGCAGCACACAAAGAGGAAAATGCCATCAATTTTTGTTTTTGTGCAGGAAGGCGTCCCTTCCTGAACAAAAAAAACCCATTCCTGCAACGCAGGCACTCTTGCAGCTTGATACATGGATGCCTGCATTGGAGCATGGCAGTGAATTGTGCACCAGCGCAGGGGAAAGCACACGGATGTGTCATAATGTTGTTAATACAGCGAATCCCTGTGCTTTTAAAATGACGCTACTCTGCACAGCAAAATGGCTTACAGCTCAACCCTGCATCATTTCTTTTTAAATGAGGCCCTGAATGTGAGCTGCCTCTTCGGAGGCACAGTCACTGTGTCTCAAGGATTCCACCTGCCCACAGATATGCTCACACACACACACACAGTTGTCATTGCATCCTGTACTCATCTGGAGGGGGATCTTTGCCTCCCCTTGAGAAGAGGACTGCTCCATCAACTGCAATAATCAGCAGATAAACAGGATCAAACTCTGCATCTTTCCCTAATGAGCCTGTCTACTAGGCTAGGGGAAAAATTATGAGTTTAAGGCACACGTATCTATGGATCCCATTACCACATTGTATTTCAAATTACTGTGGATTGCTGAAATGTCTAAACAGACGATTGCTTTTTGCAAACCATTCACAAATAAAAGTGTGAAACAGGGTCATAGTTATATCACTGCACGTTTTTTTTCATTGATCTGCTCTTTATGTTAAATCTGTATACAATGTTGAGGGATCAGATTATTGGTGCCCCGAGAGGATTGTCTGACGATTTTTGCATTTTTTGTGGTGGCTGTATGTAAGCAATGTAAAGTTATTTTATGTTAGATTTCGTTTCTATAGCGTTCAAATACACAGAGGCATCTTGGCGCTGTACTAAAAAAACTACCTGTGTTGGATGTGGCTCTCAAGAGGAGAATATGCAGGGATTTACATAGTGGGGGTGGGAACCTTTTAGAGATGGGACCTAATGCTCCCTGTCATCCCAGCTTTCCTCAGCAGTGGTTGTTGACCCAGTAGACCACGCACGATTCACTCTTATCCTGCAGAGTGGGCTCACTGCCCTGGAAGGGGCTGCGTAGGCAGCAGGGGCCTGGACTTCAGTGCTGCTTCAGAGGGATACTGCGTTCTCCGTGTCACTGCTGATCAAATCTGTGCTACGAGAAGGCCATTTCGGAATTTGATCTTTGTATGGGTTCTCTAACCCATACAATGTTTAAAAAAACAACCCTATAAGTCAGAGAATGCAGCCTTGCGCTGGTTGAAAATCCCTGACTATCTGAAGGTATCACACAAGAAATGTTGTCACTGAGCAACTATGTAAAATATTTTTTTAAATGAAGGTTCAGTTTGTGATTTTCAATAATAATTGGCAGCAATTAAAGGTTAATCAATGAAGTGGTGAAAAGGCAAAACATGCATTTCAGTGGCAGATTAAAGAATTCCAGTGGTAATGGGAAAACATTTACACTTTATTAAAACAATGGAGTTTGCTAAAACATTTTTCACCAACCCCAATGAAAGCACCCAGGGTGTTTGGGCTCCACTCCTTTGGTAGTCACGCTTTGTAGCAGCATCGGTCACAGCTGCAGCCGAATGAGTCAGGATTTAAAAGATGAAAACAAAGCTTCATCTTTGTTTTTTTTGGGTAGCCTTTCAGAGTCTTTAGACCTTCCCCCGCATTCCCGTGGTCTTTTTGACCTCATGTTAGCCCTTGCACTCCAACATATCGCCTCCAATTGGAAATCTTTGAACAAACTCTCCATAATTTCCTGGTGGAATTTACTATGTCACTCTCATAGACTGGATGTTGCCTTTGCATCCTCCCGCAAGCCCCCTCGCAATGTTGACCTCTACTGGTTACCTCTTACCTTACACTTAGATCAATCCATCAAAAAGAATTACACTTCACTTTCCTCTGAAAAATTTAAACCTCCTTGAGCGCTTGTACTCCTGCTTGAATTTTCATGCTTCAGATTTCACTACTGAAAGTTTTCTTGTTTCTTTCGTTTACTCATATTTGATACCGTTCTTAACTTGTGCATTTACTAGTTACTAGTGCATTTATTGTTTCTCTTTGCCATCACTTAATTTGCAGATTTTATATTGTAGCCTTAACTGTATTTTACATTGTTTCTAAATTCCCTTCCCCTCCCTTACCCCCCGCCCCTCAAAAAATTTAAAATGCTTTGCCTTTTTATTGTGCCATCAGCTGATTTAATTTTGTTCTCCTATGAATACCCCCTTCTCATTTTATTCTGCTGTTGTCACCTTATTGTACTGCCAATTCTTTATTTCAATAAAGCTTTCAAACATAAAAAAAGAAAACAAAGCTTCACTGCTCTCACGTCAGTTTCCGTTCATAGCCCAGGCAGGCTTTCGTGAGCCCCTCAACTAAAATATTGGTGAGTCCTGAGCCCAGTGCTCTAAAGATGGTGGCACCTATGGACATCCGTCTCTGGCTCAGGACCACAGAAAACTCGCCCAGTGCCAGAGTGCCCCCTTGTTCGCATTCCAATATCTTTGCCACCCCACAACAGCAAGGCTGGGTCAAGACCACGCCAACCCAAATGGAGATAGCACACCGCCGGCCCGAGGGAGAAGCCCAGGGCTGAGACCGCCCACACCCAACCCACATCAACACCCTGGCAGGAGGGGCCGTCACTATCCACCTCAGGCACATATGTGCAAACAGGCACCCCACTCCAGCCTCCCTCCATTGTCAACGCACCCCACTCACCCTAAAATGCCATTATGCGAGGGGATTTCACTAATCATTGATTTTCTGCACTTTTTTTATACAGTGCACAAAGACTTTATTCAACATGTTAACTTTTTTCCTTCAATTTTAAATCAAAGGAAAATATTCTTTAGGTGGCACCAATATTACCAATAAACAGACAGTGTGAGACGTTCATGTAGATCACTCACAGGTTTACATAAAATATGAACGAAAACATATATGAGCACGTCAGAGGCAACTATATATATAAAAAACAGACAACACAACAGATCCTGACATATGCAGAGATGATTAGATGTTATGTTATTTTACGTTATAAGATACTCAGCAAGCGCTTGTTCACCAAACGGCTTCTTGGAGCTCAGGGAGACATGAAAAAACAACAGAGGGAAAAAGAACTAGTTATCATAGCCTGGAAGAACAGCCATGTCTTTAGCTGTTTTCTAAAAGGTGCATAGGAGGTGGCTGACCTCAGCTCTATCGGGAGCGAGTTCCAGAACTGAGGAGCTAAAACTGCAAATCAAGAACCACAATGCTTCTTGCATTTGAAAATGGGGGTGACTAACACATTCAGATGGGAATATCGTAGATTACGAGTGGGGACATAATGTAGGATCTTGGATGAAATAAAAGCTGGACTATTGCCATAGAGAGCTTTAAAGATCATGCATCCCATCTTGAAAAGGCCACACATAGTCACAGGGAGCCAGTGGAGGCTTTTCATCAGGGGCCAGACACAATGTCATTTAGGTTGGTTGAAGATCAGTCTGGCAGACTGATTCTGGACTAGCTGGAGGCGTCGAAGTTTGTAAGCCGGGATACCTACATAATTCTGCATAGTTGAAAAAACCCAGCAGAGACCACCCAACTGATCTGGGCTTTCGTTGATAGACCATTGCTTACCACTATGCCCAAACTCTTGGCTAAACTAGCCGGGGGGAGGGGGGGGGAGTTGCTTAAGGTATATGGCCAAAAGTTGAAGTTCCATGGATTCGCAAGTCCACCAGTGAGTATCAGCTCAGTTTTACAGGGGTTGAGCTTCAGTTGATTTTCGTTCATCCACTCACTTATGAAAGTCATAGTGTCTTGAAAATGAGACACGGAAGATGGATGGAGATTAATATCAAAGACTAATTGAAGGTCATCCGCATAGTTGCCTGTCATGACTTTCCTTTCCCGAAGAGAAGAGATTAAAGGAAGGAGGTAGAGATTAAAAAGAATTGGGGAAAGGGAGGAGCCCTGGGGACCTCCACAGAGCAGTTCCATCTTCTTTGAGGAAAAGTTAGCAAGTTGTTCTGATTAAAACCGGTTGCTAAGAAAAGAGGAGAGCCATTTTAGGGCCAGGCCCTGGATCCTGGCTTTGCTGACACGGTCAATCAGGATGTTATGATCGACCGTGTCAAAAGCTGCTTACAAATTTAGGAGTACCAGGGCCTGGGTAAATCCTCTATCTATGCCCCCTCTAAGCTTGTCCATAACTGTCAAGATGACTGATTCTGTGGAGTGAGAGGGTCGAAACCCAGCCTGGTGGGAGTCCAAGACATGAAACTGTTCAACAAAGGTACTTAGTTGGGTTGAGACATGTGCCTCTAGGACCCTACCAAGGTAAGGTAATAATGAAATTGGGCGGTAGTTGCCAAGAATAGAAGGGTCCGCACCTGGCTTTTTCAGAACGGGAATGATTTCCGCACTTTTAAAGAGGTCAGGAACTATGCCCGACTCAAGTGATTAGTTAAGAAGAGAGAGTGGGGGTCTGGGCATTTGGAAAAGACTTCCAGGAGAACATGCGGAGGACAACAATCAGTTGGGGAACCAGAACCAACTCTTTTAAGTAAACCCCAAATGGTCTCCAAAGGAATAGTGAGAATCAGAGTCAGCTAAGATGGCAATCCACAGATTTTGAGTGCGCTTACGCAAGTGGCAGAGGTCCGAATACTGGCCTAAATGGCAGTGATTTTCTCCATGAAATATGAATTGAGATAATCACAGAGGAGCTGTGTTGGGATTGGTTTCAGTACAATTCTGTCCGGTTTAGAGAGCTCATTAACTATTGAAAAAATGACTTTAGATTTACTCGCTGAATTTAAGACTTTCTTAGAAAAATAATTAGTTTTGGTTTGAAGAATAGAGTTTTATATTCTTTCAGCAGATTGGTGTAGATGTTCTTATCAGCTACATGATAGTGAAGTCTCCATCTGCTTTCTGCTTGTCTCAATGCCAGCTTCTTAGTCTTGAGATCGTCAGAAAACCACTGCTGTGCATCATGAGGCCTGGGAGTTTTAGTAGGCTTAAGAGTAGCAACACGATCACATACGGACTCAAGCCATAACTTGAGATTTACAGCCTGTATGTGAGTCGACTCTGAGGCAGATGGGGTCGTAGCGGTTAGAAGAGAACAAAGATGGTCAATATTGGCACTTCTCTAATTTCTAGACTTACAATTTTTAGTCAGTTGCATTTCAGTGGGGTGGACGTCAGGTAGAGTAAGGAAAATGAAATGGTGATCCGACCAAGTACACGGGGTGATCAGAGCGGTCGGGATCATCAGATTGGCTGTCCAGACCTGATCTAATGTGTGTCCCTTGATATGAGTGGGTTCATGCACATGTTGGGTGCAATTAATTCCGGACAGAAGATCTGTCAACTCTATAGAGCTGGCACTCTCCAGTTCATCTTGGAGCCATAATTAAATTCACCAATAATAAGAAGTTGGGCGTGAATGATGGCCAAATGAGAAATCATTTCACCCAGAGCCTGGGGGAAGGTAGGCATATAGCCAGGGGATCTGTGGAAAAGAGAGCAGGTGAAAGATGAAAGGAGGGGATAAGAACTAAGCTGTTGACAGAGGGCAAACCCTTAGCCCCTAATATCTTAAACTGATTGTCCTTAAGGATGATAATTGCCACCCCACCGCCCACTTTCTCTGGGGGGCGGTTAGCTTGCAGAATGTAATAATTATCTGGCACAGCTGCCAAGATATCAGGGGTAGACTCTTCAGTAAGCCATGTTTCCGTAAGGTGAAGTAAATCAGCATTTTCGGACTGTAAAATTTAGAAGACCTCAAGTTGGTGCTTCACCATGGCCCATGTATTCAGATAAATGACTGAGAAACCCATTTTTTCCCTGGCTGTTAGGAGTATTAACAGTGTGCAGTGTAGTGGGGGGACAGGGATAGAACTGGATAGAATTTCAGGAGATGTAGCTCTATGTTTAAAAATACCCGACTCATTTAAACTGAGGTGGATATGATCGACTTCATCATGGTTCCCATGCAACGCTTTCCACTCCATACCTGAATAACTCAGAAAATGGGCATAATTACTGGCCCCTCGACCCGTACGGACGCAGACAGATGCAGATTGGCTTGCTTTTGGTGCTCCTTTTGGTGCGCCGGCGGCCCACCCGCTGCATGCGTCCTCTGCGCGTCTGGGTCCCCATCTGACTAAATAAAAGTCAGAGCCAGCAGCAGGAAGTGAGAGAATGCAGGGGAGGAGTTGCCTCCCCTCCGTTCAATCGCCACAGCAAGCCATGACGGATCGGGGGACAACGAACAAGAAGTACCAGGTAAATATTAGCAGCAGTTTAAAATACACAAATTACACTTTACTAAAAGAACTCAGTAAAAATAACTAGCAGGCGTAGCCTCACGCGCTCACTGCTCTCTGCTGCGTGGCCGGGTCCCATCTGACTAAATAAACATCAGAGCCGACAGCAGGAAGTGAGGGAATGCAGGGGAGGAGTTGCTTCCCCTCTGTTCAATTGGCACAGCAAGCCGTGACGGATCGGGGGAAAATGAACAAGAAGTACCAGGTAAATATTAGCAGCAGTTTAAATGCCATATGCCGAGATGATTAGATAGTATACTCCTTCAGTGATTTGTGGACACCTGTAGTCAATAGCTAAACTTTACTCAATAAGGTCCCATTTGATGCTACTGTTGTCGGGGGGAACATCGTTTACAACGCGGTGTTTACACCGCACTATCTTAACAACACTGCCATTACAACGCAAGTCGTTACTACGACTTGCGCTGGATGGCGCTGTTGGTTAAGGAATATTTTAATTTTATATTCCAACACCTTCCCTACTGTTATGTGGACTGGTGTTGAAATATAAAATTATAATATTACACAATCTGCGCCCTCCAACGCAAGTCGTTGTAATGACTTGCGTTGTAATGGCACCTCCCACGACAGCCCAGAGGGACGCCCGGGGTACCGACGGACAGAGCGGTGCCCTGTTTTACCTGCGCTGTATGCCAGGTGAGGTGGGATTTTCTCTCCTGCCCAATTGCCAGGAGAAGGATAGAATCACCGGATTACAGGTGATATCTGTTGTCTTCATTGTTATATGTTGTTTGTACACTTTTAAAGCAGTAGCGTTCTGGTCCTGAGGAAGCAGCTGGATACTGTATTGGTCTTGTCAGTCTGCAGAAACATGTCGACCATTTTGTTCCATCAGTGGTTATTTGTTTAGACCACTTACGCACTCATGGTTTTACCTTAGGAGTGAAGCGTTTCCTTAAATAAATTATTTTTTTCACTTCCCTACCTAATTTTACAACTCACATTTTCACACTAGCATATTGCACTTTTTTCACAGCACTGCTTCCAGTCACTATACAACCCTTGTTTGAGTTTTCTCCCCCCTCATCTTGAGCACAATGTAGGTGTGGCTAGGTTTTTAAACAACTGACCAGTCCACTGCACGCACTCCACTTCTGTCTCTGAGGTTGACAGTTCCCAGATGATGAAGGGCGGAATCGGATGGTGACTGATGGGAATCTTTCTTCCAAAGAGTAGAAATGGTCCCATAGTCGTTTTCATATTTGTTGTTCCTTTGAGGCATTCACTTTGGGTTCTACTTAGTCCATTTTGACTCTGTGCTACCCTTTTGTTGTAACTACTCCTTCAGTGATTTGTGGACACCTGTAGTCAATAGCTAAACTTTACTCAATAAGGTCCCATTTGATGCTACTGTTGTCGGGGGGAACATCGTTTACAACGCGGTGTTTACACCGCACTATCTTAACAACGCTGCCATTACAACGCAAGTCGTTACTACGACTTGCGCTGGATGGTGCTGTTGGTTAAGGAATATTGTAATTTTATATTCCAACACCTTCCCTACTGTTATGTGGACTGGTGTTGAAATATAAAATTATAATATTACACAATCTGCGCCCTCCAACGCAAGTCGTTGTAACGACTTGCGTTGTAATGGCAGCGTTGTCAAGTACCGCAATCTAAAAGATCGCGTTGTACTGACATACATCCCTGTAGTCGTGCCTAAGTTCTGTATTGTTGTTCTTTATTTAATTATTGCGGCCAATCTTTGAAGTTCAATTGGCACATACTTGCTCCCCATATTAGCCCATGCATTTTGATCTCCATTGGGGCATCACTTCAATGAGATCTACAGCGGGGGGCCCACAGTGGTGCTGCTGCTCCCATGTACCATCTACTTAGTGCAGGTGGTCAGGGCTTTAAGTGGGATAAAAAAACGGGGGTCTCTCAAAGAGGCGTGGCCTATTTAATTAAGGGCGTGGCTTAATAACTCCTACATTAAAAATCTGTGCTTACCACAGTGTGCCGCCCCACTAGTATTTTGCTGCTTCTGTCATTGCATCCATACATAATACAGGTATCATTACACCTACAACAAGCCAGGACTATTGACTTTGTCAAGGGGTATTAGTTGCATAAGATAAATAGGCAACAACCATGTCTTCTTCATTGTATATAATACTGAAAATGCTTCCGTTCTGAAATGATGATACTGCGAAAGAACAAAACGAGTCTCTTTGATGTTACATCAAAGGCAGTGAAGGGTAGTACTGCTGGACAGCTAAGATATGTTTTTCACCCTGATGCTGAGGGCAAATAGGGAGTTCCCGATAGGGACCCATCTCAGCATCTGCCTTTAAGAACTGCCGGTGCAGAGCACTGGCAGGACACGGCCCACCTAGAGGCCTGCAGGTGGTACATAGCAGGATAATACAGGCCTGACTAATGAGAACCATGCTTTTTTTCAACCATCAATCACCCCCCCCACACACACACTTCCTGTGTCATGCCATTTGCTATCATGGCCAAAGTAAGTGGGATCTATTCATGATTGGCAGTGTTTCTAGGCTTCTCAAATGAATGGAATTGTTAAGTTAACGTTGCAGCAATGTGGTGCTCAGGAGAACTACCCATTGAGCTATTTAAGCAAATGACCTGTCAGCCAGTGGGTGGCAAACATGTATCCAGTCTGCTCAAATCAGTGAAGATTTTTAGGTCTCGACTATTCTATTCCGCAAGGAATAAATAGACAAGAGTATTTTGGGCCAAATAAGCTTTGAAACCATCGCAGATTACATCGAGTGCATGTGCACATGCACACGCTTTTTACCATTTGCTCCCGAGCCGCCTGCCTCCCTCATCAAAGGGATCCGCTCCCCCGCCCACTGCTTCACACTTAACGGCAGCCAGGCTGTGTCTCGCATTTCTCCTCCCCCCCTCCCCACAGCAATGCTAAGAGCTTGTTTTACGAGGGCGGCCGCTCACTTCTAAAATGTTGGCTTCTTGTAAATATAACCTTTCTCATGCCACCTCCTCTGTGCGGTCCTTTCGTGAGGCATCTAAAAATATCTCCACAACTGCCGATAGCTGGAAAACTCTCCTGCCTGCTCAGCTTTCAGGCTTCAACGAGAGAGAGTAGGGGAAAAACATATCTGGCTGTTTCTTCTCTATGTGGGATTTAAAAGCTCCTTTGTTTTACTTTAAGCGCGAAGCGCGCATGCGGCCAATGCTTGTGTTAATTAGTGTGGCCTTAGCGCGATCGCTTTCACTTTCACGGCGGCCGCGCTTGTCTTTCAGCGCTTGTTTGTAAAGGGGAGAGTATGTCTTTTGCAACCGATACCAACTTCTGGGGTACATTGCCTTTTTCCCCAAAATCCCATCAGTGCCTGATTTCATTGAATGAGCAGAACAAAGGGATTAACAAAGGTCACTTAATAGGTGTGGTTATGTATAGTGCAGGAAAGTGACTATCAGCTTTACTTTGAATGAGACAACGTCACTGCACCTTGGTGTAAAGGTCACTTCCGGGGTGGTGGTGATTTCTTTCGAACTTGTCGTGCCGGATACTTGGCTTTGGAATCTGCCAGAAAAGCTCTGGATTGCGTGGAGTGAGTGGGTGTGCACGCCGAGTGCTCGACTGCTGCTAGTTTATTTATTTGCTTCCCAAAATCAAAAAAATAAAAACATTTTTGATGGAGAAGATGTGGTCTAAGATGAATACATGATTACCTTTGAAAATGGGCCTGAGTTCTAGTCTCGATTTCCCAACTTGCTTAAATGTTATAAACATGGGCAATAAATGCCATCTCATAGGCTTAAGTTGACCTCTCTTTTGAAAAACTGAATTCGTAAAATCAGATGCACGCCCTAATACCATGAGCTAGGTAAAAAGTGGATATTCGTGTGTAAAGCAGGTCAGGGACTCTGTTGTGAAAAGCTGCGCTGGTGTAGCGCAGAGTCAAGGCCCTTTTTTGTGTGCATTCGAGGGGCTGCAGCGTAATCCTATACTTTACACCACCTCAATACAAACAGGGTCTGCGTGTTCTTTTCCTTTTACATTGTACACATACACTACAAAATTCGTATGTTAGAGCTTCTGCTGCATATAACAGAGGTCAGAAACATGCAAGGAAATTACTGGGCGGTGTTTCCGAGCTCTGCTGTCTGCAGGCCGTGCACTAACTCCATTTTTCGATTTAATGTATGCAGAGTAGAAGAAAGAAACTCGCAGCTCCCTTTCACGTCGGCGCAGTGCAAATAATGGGATCATGGTAAGGTCTGAGGTGCTTAAAGTTCATACATGTAACTGGCAAATTCTCCAAAATAATAGATGAACTGCAGACAACACAAATCAGAAACAGTGAGCAGAAATGACCAATCTGCTTCCAGCGTGTTCTCTCAATAGTTCAGGTAGTAACATTCGGGGTTAAGTATATGAACTTTTAACACCCCAAATGCAAAAGAAAAAAGAGGCACTGAACTCTGCTCAGCCCAGACAGCTTTTCATCATACCGCCCTCCACGGTATGATCGAAGTTTCTTCATCGCATCTTTTAAGGACCTTGGACAGCAACCGCACTGTCCAAGTCCCTAAAAAGCAGCGTTCAGATTTTCCATGCAACTCAGAACCCTTTTCTTCCTATTCCCGTCAGGGTATTAGGACATAGTAGGCCCCTTATTCGCCAGTGGGTGGTTTTCCAACAGGCTGAGCCTCTGAGAGGCTGGTAGATGTTAGAGGGCGCCAGGCACACCTCTCAGCTTCCGACAAATTGATGCTATTGTAGTCGTGCCTAAATTATGTATCGGTGTTCTTTATTTAATTATTGCAGCCAATCTTTGAAGTTTAATTGTCACCTACTTGCTCTCAGTATTAGCCTATGCATTTTGATCTCCATTTTATGGGGCATCACTTCAATGAGATCTACAGCGGTGGCACGCGGTGGCGCTGCTGCTCTCATGTACCATCTACTTAGTGCAGGTGGTCAGGGCTTTAGTGGGATAAAAAAACGGGGGTCTCTCAAAGAGGCGTGGCCTATTAAATTAAGGGTGTGGCTTAAAAACACAGAAGTTAAAAATCTGTGCTTACCACAGTGTGCCGCCCCACTAGTATTTTGCTGCTTCTGTCATTGCATCCATACATAATACAGGTATCATTACACCTACAACAAGCCAGGACTATTGACTTTGTCAAGGGGTATTAGTTGCATAAGATAAATAGGCAACAACCATGTCTTCTTCATTGTATGTAATACTGAAAATGCTTCAGTTCTGAAATGATGATACTGCGAAAGAACAAAACGAGTCTCTTTGATGTTACATCAAAGGCAGCGAAGGGCAGTACTTCTGGAGAGCTAAGATTTGTTTTTCACCCTGATGGTGAGGGCAAAGAGGGAGATCCCGATAGGGACCCATCTCAGCACCTGCCTTTAAGAACTGCCGGTGCAGAGCACTGGCAGGACCCGGCCCACTTAGAGGCCTGCAGGTGGTGCATAGCAGCATAATACTGGCCTGACTAATGAGAACCGTGCTTTTTTCAACCATCAATCCCCCCCCCCACTTCCTGTGCCATGCCATTTGCTATCATGGCCCAAGTAAGTGGTATCTATTCATGATTGGCAGTGTTTCTAGGCTTCTCACATGAATGGAATAGGTAACGTTGCAGCAATGGGGTGCTCAGGAGAACTACCCATTGAGCTATTTAAGCAAATGACCGGTCAGCCAGTAGGTGGCAACCATGTATCCAGTCAGCTCAAATCGGTGAAGATTTTTTTATTCATTTGCTTCCCAAAATCAATAAATAATAAAAATTTTGATGGAGAAGATGTGGTCCAAGATGAATAAATTATTTCCTTTGAAAATGGGCCTGAGTTCTAGTCTCGATGTCCCAACTTGCTTAAATGTTATAAACATGGGCAATAAATGCCATCTCATAGGCTTAAGTTGACCTCTCTTTTGAAAAAAACTGAATACGTAAAATCAGATGCACGCACTAATACCAAGAGCTAGGTAAAAAGTGGATATTCGTGTGTAAAGCAGGTCAGGGACTATGAGCCTGATTCATGAAAACCGAATTCTGCCAATTATAAATTGCGATTGACAGCGAATCGCAATTTAGAATTCGCAGAACGGCATTCATCAAATTCTGCGATAAAATAAAGCGAATCGCAAGCGGCCGCAAAAGGCGATAGCGGTTTTTCAAAATCGCAGAAAAATCGCAAACTCCGTCCAAATCCGTGTAGGAATAGCGATCTCGCAATTTGCGAGATCGCAAAATGCGATCTCGCAAATAGTGAGATCGCAAAAACGGGAAGTCGCATTTTGAGCCCAGTGATGACATCACAACCAGGAAGCAGGCAGTTCCCACCCCCATTTAGAACAGTGAGGCAGAGATCGAAGCTGCATCACACAGAGCACCTCTCAGAACACCTCCAGACTTTGAAATCTTTCACTTTTGAGACTGCAGCAATGGCAGATAATGCAGCAGCAGGGCCCAGTGACACCGGGCGCAAGCGCAAGCTGAAGTTTTCCGAGCAGGAGTTGGAGCACCTAATAGATGGAGTGTGTGAAAACCACACCAAACTATTCGGCAAGGACTCCAGGAGGGTGCCAGAGGCCGAGAAACGCTGACTGTGGCTGGGGATCAGCGCCAGAGTCAACGCTGTGGGGGTGACACACAGGTCGATAGACGACCTAAAAAAGAGGTGGTACGACCTCCGAGGTCGTGCCAAGGAGAGGGTGGCAGAGAGGCTGGGCAAAGCCAGGCAACTGGAGGTGGAGAACCAACAGTCCCTCCCAACACCCCCATGGAGGATCGTGTGGAGGACACACTTCAGCGAGAGGCGTGTATAGGGGTCATCCCTCTGGACTCATCCCAATCTACCCAAGACAGCCAAGGTAAGTGGCATGCGACTGCGAGCCTGTCCCCTAACAATGGCCATGACCCTATAGCCTCCCATAATAAACCCCAGTCATGCAACCCATGCACATTAGGATATGCCCAAATGCATTGTGGGACATGTAGTCTGCCCACAATGTACAAAAACTCAAATGCAGCCAGACATGTCCCAAAGTACGCAATGCCACAGCCAGTCAGGGAATGTCAGCCAGCATGCATGTAGCAACTGAACATGTGAAAGATACATGCAATTAATCTACGTCCACTTTCCCTCACAGGTGGCACAGACAACAACAGCAGCGATAGGCTGCTGATAGACGAGGCAGCAGAGGATGCAGATGAGGTGCTAACAGATACACAACCTGCTCCATCAGGCGCTGCTCCATTGCCTGCTGCTAGACCACCACCATCTGCGCCAGCTCCATCAGGCGCTGCTCCATTGGCAGCTGCTCGACCCCCACCATCTGCACCAGCTCCATCAGGGCTGCTCCATTGGCAGCTCCTCGACCACCACCATCAGCGCCAGCTCCATCAGGCGCTGCAGCATTGGCAACCGCAACACCACCACCAGCGGCACCCTCAACATCCTGGTGCTGCTAGACCGGCGACACTGCGCACACCTACTGTGGCCAGCCAGCACCGCAGGCATGGCAGGGAGCGGCAGCAGAGCACAGCACGCAGTGGCAGGAGGGGGATGGCTGTGCGTGTGCCAGGGCTCAGCATAGAGCGCCGGATGCTGCGCATCCATCAATTGCAGGCACGACGCCAAGGGGCAATCCAACTCCAGCTCCACAACATTGGCAGAAATGTAGCAAATGTGTCGGATAGGATAGAGCGGATGACAATTGCCATGGAGGCTAACACTGTGGCCATCATCTCGCAGCGCAACATCGCCCGCCGCCGCCACCGCCAGCTACTTACGCGCCTATCTGCCTACACGTGCTCGAACTACGTGATTGGTAATGCCACCTCCCAGCTGTCACGTCGGTCCCTGGCAATGGAGCAGCAGATGGTGCAATGCTGCGAGGATGTGGCGCGTGTACTGGAGCAGGTCAGCAGTGCTGTACTGGCACTACATCCAACTGCCCCAGCCAATGGTGGTGGGGACGACCCGAGTGAGGGGACCTCGAGTGTCAGCAGCCTGTCTGCCTCACAGGTCGGTGTCCTGCGCCGCAGCAGCAGGCCCACTGCGGGTTCACGTGCCCTCCCTGAGGATGAGCCTGAGAGGCGATTGGGTGCCCCGCGCCGGAGGCGCACTTGACATTACTATCCATTGGCAGGGACATGCTGATGACAAAAGCATGTATGGCGCAATACTACTCACATGTTAATAATTTGAAAATGTCATTATTATTGTGCCTTCAACAATAATATTTATTCAAGCATCGTACATCGGCCTCCTGTCATTATTTCCATTGCCATGCATTTGTGATTTGTTGGGTGAGGGGAGTGGGTGCACTAGAAACAGTTTATTGTGATGTTGTTGCGCCGTCTGTGTCCTTCAGCAGGATGTTCCCCGCGAGTATGACGCACATGTGCAGGTGGCCGGTTGTCCCCTTCCGACTCACTGCCAGAGATCTCTACAGGTATCCGGCGCTTGGTAGCAATGTTGTGTAGTATTGCACACACAGCCACAATGCGGCAGCAAACATCAGGACTGTAGTACATGGCCCCACCAGTCTTGTGCAGTATGCGGAATCTGCTCTTCAGTAGCCTAAATGTCCTCTCTATGCAATTCCTTGTGCGTATGTGTGCTACATTGTAACGCCGTTGCTGTGGTGTAGCAGGGTTGAGGTATGGGGTGAGGAGGTATTCACGGAGAGCGTAGCCACTGTCACCTGAATGAGAGGAGCAGAGGGTCAGTGCCTGTGCAGCGCAGCTACTTCATCACAGTGTAACATTGTGGGCCAAGTGTACTTACCAAGTAGGTGTCCTTCACCAAAGTCTCCCCTGGCCAGTCGTGTGTGGAGGCCGCAGTCCCGGAATATGAAGGAGTCATGTGTGCTCCCAGGGTACTGTGCCACTATGTCCGTGATGTATGTCTTAGCATTGCAGACCATCTGGATGTTGAGGGAGTGGTAGGTCTTGCGGTTGCGGTACATGTACTCCGTTTCAGCTGGTGGGCAGATGTGGATGCGGGTACAGTCAATGCATCCTATCACATGTGGAAATTGCGCTACATTGTAGAATTGATGCTTGGTCTCATCCAAGTCCTGTTGGCTGGTGGGAAATTTGATGTGGTGGTGTAGCTGGGTCAGCATTGCATCTAGGAAACTCCTTAGACAGCGGGACATGGTGGGCTGGGATATCCCCCCAGCAGCGGCAACTATCCCCTGGAAGCTCCTGGAGGCCAGAAGGTGCAGGCTGCACAATACGTGGACATGTGTGGGCACGGCATTGGTCCGCCTTGTTGGGTGCTGCATTAGGGGATCAAGGTCCTGAATTAGCTTGATGATCATTGGCCCATTCAGGCGGTACTTTGCTTATATTTGCTCTCTGGTTTGGCCCAGCAGGGTGACCCGCTGGCGGAATATCCTCTCCTGGATCCTACATCTGATCCGTGCTGCTCACTGTAGCCTTCGCCGCCTGACCACCATGTACAGTCCTGGCATTGTGAGACTCCTAATGCTGCTGCTGCATCTCCTTAAGTGTGTTTGGTCAGGTCAGCACCTGTTACTGATTGGGTAACGGTTTTTCAAAAAAAAAATTGCTTTGCTTTGATGGTTACCACCTGCTTTGGGTTGTCCTTAAATTGCGCCTCGCAAAATGCGATTTTCCGGTTTTCCGCTACTTGCGATTTTTTTTTAATAGCGATTGCGATTTTATTGTGATTTCGCAATTTTATTCGCAGAATCCGTGATTTCTCGCAATTTCAGGATCGCTATTGGGCTACTGCGAGGATTCTGCGAATAATTTTGCGAATTCGCTATTCTGTGTTTGGGAATTCGCTTTTTATTTTCAAGAATACCGTTTTAGACAATTGCGCTCGCAGTATCTTTTTCGCAGCTATTGCGATCGCAATTTTACTTCATGAATCTGGCTGCATGTTGTGAAAAGCTGCGCTGGCGTAGCGCAGTCAAGCCCCTTTTTATGCATTCGAGGGGCTGTAGCGTAATCCTATACTTTACACCACCTCAATACAAACAGGGTCTGCGTGTTTTTTCCCTTTTTTTATATTGTATACATACACTACAAAATTCGTATGTTAGAGCTTTTGCTGCATATAACAGAGCTCAGAAACATGCAAGGAAATTACTGGCCGGTGTTTCTGAGCTCTGCTGTCTGCAGGCCGTGCACTAACTCCATTTTTCAATTTAATGTATGCATAGTAGAAGAAAGAAACCCGCAGCTCCCTTTTGCTTCGGCTCAGTGCAAATAATGGGATCATGGTAAGGTCTGAGGTGCTTAAAGTACGTACATGTAACCCAAAATGTCTACAAATGAGTAGATGAAATGCAGACAGCACAAATCAGAAACAGTGAGCAGAAATTGCCACTCTGCTTCCAGCTTGTTCTCTCAGTAGTTCGGGCAGTAACATTTGGGGTTAAGTATATGAACTTTAGACACCCCAAATGCAAAATAAAATAAAAGAGACACTGAACTCTGCTTAGCCCAGACAGCTCTTCATCATATGATCGAAGATTCTTCATCGCATCTTTTTACTACCTTGGACAGCAACCAAGGAACTAAAAAGCAGCGTTCGGATTTTTCATGCAACTCAGAACCCTGTTGTGCCTGTTCCTGTCAGGGTACTAGGACAGAGTGATAGAGCGCGCAGGTCACCTGACTCAGTTTTACCATACTCACCTGGGCCCATAAAACAACATATGATGAGTTTTAATCAGGTAACCTGTGCACTTACTCTAATCAGTGATTTATAAATTTTATTTAGGACCTATACAATTGACTTACCAATCCTTGTCATTGGTAACTTAGGTCCTAAGGGAACAAAGGAGTTAGAATAATAGGTAGAATAATAACATTTGCAATCGTATAATAACCACAAACTCGGGAAAAGTTTAAACTCTTTATCTAAATTTCTAAAATGTCTTAATTCAAATATTAAACATCAGAAATCTTTCAATCAGGAAAATAATGATGAGAATGAAAATATGCAAATATTTTATAGAGCAGTCTTTATGCATTTGACATTAGGGTGGGAAGAGAGAAGGAAACAGGACAATGACATACCCACATAGAATATTTACCTAAGATGGTATGAAGAACTAACCCTGGCCACGGGTCAGTTAGAGGATAGAACCCCAAAGTGCGAGTGCCAGCGAGACAACAGGTGCCCACTAGAAATCAGGACAGGTACAGTCAAATTTGGATCAGGACAAGACCACCACGGGGTAAGACCAGCACCCATAGTTAAAGTTGCAACGCCAGCGCTACAACCCTCTCTGCAGCTAACAGCCTAACCCCGATTGGGTTATCAAATCTTCTGTCAGAGTGCTCCGCCAGCACCCTTGCTCCCGAACCCCGATTGGGTTATAGAATCTTCTGACAGAGTACTCCGCCAGCACCTCTGCTCTCGATCACCTATTGAGCGTGTTGGGTCAGTGACAGGTCAGCTATTCGGACAAGTTGGACACATTTGCAAACTAAGCCTACTCTAGTTATACTATGTTCCAGGAATGTATACCACCCCAATGTTGCAAGTGTAAGAATCCCCAATTTTGACTGGACAAGAGATTGGGAGAGATCATCACACCATACTAAAATGAAACTTTTACTTCTGAATATTCTATTAATGTTTCTGCCCATTCAATTTTAATTTTCCCATGCATCTTTATTCAACCCAACAATGGATGTTCTCATAGTAATACAATGTTAATAATATTTTCTTCCGCTTGGGGTCAGCAGGTTAGATTCCCAGGCGCATCTTCTAGTTTGCTGGAAGTTTGGAATGGCTTCAATGTCAAATGACCAGCTCCTTCTGGAGTTTGACATGAACAGTGAGGGGTTTTCAAGATGGAGTAATAACTCCTCCAAGGCCCAAGATTATTGTTACATGAAAAAATAGAAAAAAACAGTTTTAGAACACATAATAAAGGAATGTACTGTATACCACTTATCTCTATACTATTCCCATTACTTTAATTTAACTATTGCGTTAATAATTAGGCAAAACGAAATGCTTAGCAAAAGCAGCAGTGCAAGCTTCATGCATGCTGTAACACAGAGCAGCCATCTTAGTTCTAGTGCACAGAAGCGAAGGTTTCCCTCCAAGCC
Organism: Lissotriton vulgaris; assembly: GCF_964263255.1. Classification (NCBI taxonomy): domain Eukaryota; kingdom Metazoa; phylum Chordata; class Amphibia; order Caudata; family Salamandridae; genus Lissotriton; species Lissotriton vulgaris. Next base: position 578,434,932 of record NC_141699.1, on the reverse strand, counting down.
GACAAAGATGTCATGTCACACGAGTATGACAGACGCATGCGCAGTAAAAAATCCCGCGTAGCAGCGGCCATTTTAGTGCAAGCGGATTATTGTTAGTAGAAACACATAAGCAAGCTTCTTCTAGATACCTAACATGTCGTGAAATGCAATATTAATAAGACAAACATGTTAGTGCATTAACGTTATGTCGAGAGGACTGAATACAAGCAAGTCACATTACGTGCGAATCCTTGTTCCATCAAGAGTATGCCCCTTATTCGCCAGTGGGTGGTTTTTCAGCAGGCTGGTCGGTGTTAGAGGGCGCCAGGCACACGACTCTGATTTAGACACAATTCTTATAGAATAACTAAGTCCCAATTGTTCCAGTTTTTTCTTGAATTTTCTTATCCTGGACTTCTCATGAATCCATGCAATTTTTTGTAGCCAACATGTGTTTCATTGTATTGTGTATCCACCATTGACTTCATCAGGGACACACTCTTATTATATGTGGGCGTACTTAGAAACAGTTTGCAGCTACTATTGTTTCTATCAATTATACCCTTTGGCATCCCATCCTAGGCGTGTCATAAATACTAATACAAAGGTACTTAAGAATCCATATATCAATAACAGAGAGTTCTCCAGCTCTTGTCTGCGTGGCATAACATTAGAAGTTTTCCCCTGATGAAGTCAATGGTGGATGCACCAATACGACGAAACACGTGTTGGCTACAAAAAAGAGTGCTCATTGCTGGATGGATGAGAAGACCAGAATAAGAAAATTAAAGAAAACACTGGAACAATTGGGACTTAGTTATTCTATACTTTGGTGCTCAGGAGAATTACCTATGACTGTTGGGATCATGGCTTCTTAGTTTTGGAGTGTGGTGGAAATGTCATCTCCCTGGAGCACTGTACACAAGACTTGTCTGGACTTATAAATTAGGGGAGCACACATATTTGCACAGACATACGGCCTATCAAATATTGTTTATTATATTACATTTCGTACAGCGCTGGTGCAGTAAAGCATCTGAAGTAAACAGTTTTCTGTACAAAGCCACTCATTTTAAACATACTCACACCATGGTGGTGTTTTGCATAATTTTCTGCACATAGAGGGACGCCCCTCTTTGGCATGGCCTTCCAAATAAACACATTGGGGCAGATTTATGATAACTGGCGCATCCCCAGGGATGCGCCAGTTATTTTGCGCCGCTGCTCCGCCACCCATGGTGCGCCGCATTTATAATGCGGCGCACCATGGGGCAAAAACGGCACAGATGCGTGACACATCTGTGCCGTAAAGGTGGCGCATTGCTGGAGTTGCGTCGCAAGCGCGACGCAGCTCCAGCAAGGCTCGGGGGTGCCCCATCTTTACAATGCTGCATCAAGACCTACGCCTGCTTCAAGCAGGCGCAGGGTTTTGACGCAGCATTGGCCTGAAAGTGACTGAGTGCAATCTTATAGATTTCACTCCGCCACTTTTGCGAGGCGCACCTGCCCCGGAACGCCCACCCTGTGCCGGAACGCCCACAAGTGGCGCAGGGCTTTACAACGTGACGCATCTGCCTAGATGCGTCACGTTGTAAATGGGTCGTAGGGATGCGCCACGTTTACGCTGCAGTTGCGTGACGCAAATGTGGTGCATTCCCAACATAAATCTGCCCCATTACATTTTAAGGTAAACATAGCAGAGGGCGTAACTATTGGAGCAGCAGATACAGTGGCACTGGGGTCCAACGATGTAAGATGTGTGAGCAACCCGCGGTGCCCAAAGTATTTCTCAAACAGGGTTAGAGACATTTGGTTTATTTTGCTTCTTTAGGGCTCAATTCACCCTTGCTAAGTCACTTACCAAATCAGAACCCTATTCACAATCAATGATATCCGGTCTTTTAGTTTACAGTAACACTTCAGAATTTACTAGCAAGAACCTTGGCCCAGGTTTCCTAAGGGCTTGCATCACCAGTGCGTCATGGAAGGCAACTCAAGCCCTTAAATCATATTTACTAAGCCACGCAGAGCCAACTTGCACGAGTGGCGTAGTAAATCTGGAGTAACGCAAGGCAGTGTAAGTTGCTGCCTTTCCTCACTCTGCGCTGGGAAGGCATCCCAAGAGTGGAGCTTAAGTGTTGCCGCACATCTACCCATGGTTTTTGGCACACTCCTTGATTTACTAACACTAGTAAACTTGGGAACATGTCAAAATGCAACACCTTTCAAGGTGAGGCATAAAGAGGAGAAATGTGTTTATTTCTTCTTGTCGTTCCTTTAAATGTTCAGCACTCTGCAGCATACAATAAAAGAGGAAAATTCCTCAGAGAATTGTTCTTGGGGAGATAGGTTCTCCTCCTTCATAAAAACAATCCTGCCGGTACCACAGGGTACCCTTGCACCATGGCACAAGGGTGCCTGCATTGGCACTTGGCAGCCAGATGTGTGCCAGTGTGGAGAGAGAGCGCGCAGGAATGCGCCATATGTTAGAAAATCTGGCACACTCCTGCCCTCCCCGTTTGACATAGTGCAGCACAGCAAGTTGTCTTGCTGCGCCCTGTTGTGCCAAATATTAGTAAATCTGGTCCAAGTTGGGTACATTGTTTACCCTGCTTCACTATCCACCCAACCCTCACCCGCTCTCTGGACCTTGGAGGTGGGGAATCATGTTATGTTTTGCAGGGGAGAGGTGTGGTCCCGCGGCCAGGGCAAATGACGTTGGAATCTGGGGATCATAGTTCGATCCCAAGTGCCGGCGGCAGATTAGCCCAGCACCATGTGACTCTGGGCAATAGCTTGCTTAATCTTCCCGACGTCCCCCAGTGCCTAGAGACCCTTACGGGTGATTGTTCGTGCTTTACAAATGTGGATTATTATTAATATTATTATTGATTTGTTTAACACAGTTATCACCAGAGAATACTTCCAGGCGCTTGGGCAGTTGTGTAGGTTTGTTGTCCCCTAGGTGCTTATATGAAAAGCCAGGTATTTAACTTCTTGCAGGACTCAAAAAGTGAGGAGGAAGCTCTGATGTGTTGAGGGAGGTCATTCCATGTGTTGGGTGCAAAGTAGGAGAATGAGCGAGCTCCAGTTTTGCTTTTGAAGATACGGGCATGTGTGCAAGTGAAAGGGAGGCAGAGCGTAGGTGTCTGGTGGGTTGGTGAACATGTATGCAGCTGTTCAGGTATTCTGCGTTGGGTAGGCTGTCATGGTGCAGTACATCACAGAACAGTGACACCTATATTGACATTAATACATTTTCTAACAGGATAAACAGATTTCAGCGGGTGGGAGACAACGCCACAGATCTATTTTGCGTCAGGCCCGTCGACCTTTGGGAGGCCTGACTGGTCTTCGGCCATTTCCCCCATCGCCATCTCTATGCGGGTCTCTGGTGAGAGGGTGTTATGGTCTGGACCACCCTGGAGGCCTCGTATTCTTCGCAGTCATAGTCTGTTATTGGTTTCTCTGACGTCTGCGAAGACGTTAGAATTCCAGACATCATCGATCTCTATCAGGATGACAGCCAGATATATTCCTGGACTGAAAAATATAACCCTGACAGCCTTGTCATGAGTGAAAGGTTGACAGATTCAAAGACAACTTGGTAGAAATAGAGAGAGCGAAATTAGAAACTGACAGCGGTGAGAGGAGAGAACAACAAAAGCAGAATGAAACACAGAGCAAGAGAGAATACAGAGAGGCAGGCATAAAGTGTGAGAAAGAGGGGGAAGAAGGAAAGACTTGTTTTATCTAACAGAATCAAGGTGGTTCAAATGGAAAGAAAAATGATGCACTGCCTAGTGAGTGTGCAAAATGCAATTAATTAGCTCTTGTATAATTATCTGAAATTTTGGAAACCTTATGTGAAATTATGCTTAATTACTCAAAATGCATATCTGGCATTTGGCGCAGTATTTTTCGGTGAAATAATGCATTGCATCCTAAAAATCATGTGCAAAAGGACAATTGCACTGCGAACAAAAGCCATTCATAAATTGTTGTTTTGTTGCTTCTGTGCATTTGCATTATTACTACGAACTGCATCTTTGCTGTAAATTTATACCAGATACGGTGCATAATTAAGTGACATGGCATAATGGCATAATTTTGGGAATTTGACATAACAAGTGTAGCGTTCACAAAACAGCTCTAGATTACGACGGCCTAATGAAATTTTTGACAGACATTCCTTCCCCCAAATTAAGTGCAAATGTCCACACTTTACAGATCTGAATCAATAATTTGGTGCCCTTGTGCGTACAGTGGACCAAGGGACCGAAATTAGGCCATCGAAATTAGAAAGTGACTTTCATCAATATCCCATAGTCAGAGTGTAAACAAATGCTTAATTTGACCCAATGGTTTCCTGTGCTCCGCACTGTCACTTCATTCTCAACACAGGAGGCTGTGACAGCTGCCACAAGGTGGCGCTGTCTGGCTAATTTGGAGATGATCCCAACAAATGGTAATTATTAATTAAATATACATTAAAAAAGGGCTATTACCTGTCGCCCAGCCATTTTTATAGATTTGGGGGTCTGAAATAGTCTGAATTGTCACACTTGTAGGAGTGTGATGGTTAGAAGTTGTGTTGTTACTATCATTTGCAGCTTGGCAGGGGCAATGTGTGGTGCAAGCTGCCTTCTGTCGAGAGCCCTGCCACTTAACTTCTTTTACAAATTAAGCACTGGCTTTTTGAAGGGGCAGAGTGACTAGCTGGCTTAAATATGCAATTTATTCTCAGGGATAGTATGGGCATCTTTGAGGTATCTTACAGGCACTACAAATACAACATACAAGCCATTTATGAAACTTCAGCCAGAGGCAAAGTTATGCAAAGGAAGGGGACTTTTAAACTACAGTAAGTGCCTGCACTTGGAAGAATTCCAGAATTTTAGCTTTGTAGAAGCTAACATCAGAAAAAGACCATTAGGATCATGTACACTGCTGCTTGCTCAACCTCTTGTATCATAATATGGGCACAAACAGGGAGGTGCGCCTGATCTGGCATCCTCTGTTATTCTAGTACAACACTGACAGCATACTGATCCCATGCAGTGTTCAATTCACAGGGTGCGACCCTCAAAGGTGAGGGTGCGCCCGTAGTAGAGCCTCAATCTACCTCATGTGGCTCTGCTGAACTTGCACCTGTGTGTGTGACCGGACTCGCCTGTTGCAACCCGTATCATCGTGACCAGATGGTGTACTTAATTTCAGAGAGGTAGCAAATTTGCAGCTCTTCATTGTGTGTGAGCGGAATTGTCTGGTGCAACCTATCTCAATGTGCACCAGTCATTGTGCCTCATTTCTAGGGAGGTACGGGATTTGCAACTCTTAATGTTTGAGACCTGAAGTGGCTGGTGCGACCCATACCAACGTGCACCAAACTCTTTGCCCGGATTGCCTGGGCACAACACTCATCATCTTCTACCAAACAGGGTGCCTCCACCTACCAAGAGGCTCCCCTGTGTTACTCGCCTTTAATCGGTTGTTCCCTTTTTGCCCTCATCGTGGTGGACCAACTACTCTCACCACACCTGGCCCTTCCCAAAGACATCTTGGCACCAGGTAGTAGCGAGAGGGAGATTGACTGGGTTGAAGGAAGGCTTTAGAGACAGTTTGGAAGCGGGTCAAGAGACTGCCTGACTTCTTTGTGTTTTTAGACCTGTGGGTGAACTTTCCAAGTGGCTGCTATACTCCCCATGTTTACGTCTACCTCCTAATTAAAACTTGCTACATATCCCCACCTGCCTTCTGAGGATGCAAACTAAGTGTGACTTTGGCCACGTGCTGCCTAGTATCCAGGAGGATGGGCTGGTTATCTTCCATTGGAGGTCCGGGGTATACAGGACAATCGGGGTGAATTAGAGGGTAGAAGGAGCTTGGGGCCACGGAGTATGCAGGGTGTTATCCATTGACCTGCTGGGTACCAGTAGGACCATATTAGGGTGCTGAGTGTGTATGTGTGTGTAAGAGCATTCCATACCGACTGTGCTGATACTGTTGCATCAAGTTTCAGTGAGTGTGTGACCGGGGGTAATAGTCTGCAGACCATCTATGATTCATGACACTAGCAGGCAGTGCCACTTTATACATTGATTTCAGGCCAAAAGCACAAAACACTTGACGTAGGGCTACTCGTGTGGCTACGACCTGCGGTGCTGCTAAAAAGTGTTCTCAATACATGTCCTTGATATTGTTGTGACCCAGAGTACATCCTATAACTGTGTATGTTTGTATTATCAGGATTGTTAGGGATAGCCTGGGGTGGCCAGCCGGTCACATGCAGAAGGTGCTCTCTCTCTGTGGGGGTGGGTTAGATTAGGAAGTGTCCACTGTGTGCATATTACTGACATCATAAGAATGCGAGTGGACCTAGTACTGCTAGTAAAATTTCCAAATGTGTTTTATGCCCGAAAGTATATGATAGCCATGTTATAATGATTGAATATGTGAGATAAATATAAACGTTATTTGCAAACATCCTGTGTGAAGTCTCTTTTGTTACGTTCAGTGTATTATCGTGTCTGCTGTGCTTTTGCTTTACACATTGCCTCTGAGAAAAGCCTGACTGCTCAGTGCCTAGCTACCCACGGGTGAGCACAGCTTATACAGCGAGTGTAATACCCGCACTTGATGGGTGCCATAGGTTCTGCCTGGCTGGGGACAGCCCTTCAGCCCACCAGAAAGTGCTGGTTCCAACAATTATTGAATTAGATCTTCAGATTTCTCACCTTCTCCACAGACTTTGGCAATGAGCCCAATTCTTATGGCTACCACCTGGGTGTCCAGAAGTAGGTGTCATTTCCCAGGAGAAGTACCTCCATTTTCCCAGTGTTCACCTTGAGGCAGTTCATTTTCATCCTATTATCTATCTGTCTCATGCAGTTGGTAAACTTTGGTGCTATTTCATCTGGGTTACTGGATACCAAGACCACTATTTGTGTGTCGGTGGCATATGATACAACGGGAAAAACAAATGATTGAATAAGGCTGGCCCGTGGGGTGACATACAGATTGAATACAGTAGGGCTCAAAGAAGAGCCATGAGGCACTCCACATGGTATCTTTAAAACATGAGAAACATAATTGCTCACAACTAGAAATTGGTCCCTGTCAGGGAGAAAAGACCTCAGAAGGTTAAGGGTGGATCCCCTAATGCCAAGCTTAAAAAGACGGTATATTAAAACATTGTGAATGACCATATCAAACGCTGCTGAAGGATCCAACAAGACAAGAGCGGCCTTGCAGCCCTTATCAAGTACGGACCTCAACAGTCAACAGACAATCAGAGCAGACACAGTGCTATGACCCCTTCTGAAGCTGAATTGTTGGGAGCCCAAACGCATATTGGCGTCAATGAAAGTTTATTGTTGATTATTTAGTGATGTTTTGTAACATATACCAGTGTTTACAGCTATGGTGTTTCATATTTCTCCTACAGAATGAGGACACTTGATTCATACCGGATATATGATTGGTCTTTCTTGAAGAGCTCTTCAATGGTGGTGGAATTCTTCATGGGATGATTTTTTCCCCGCTAAAGGAAGCAGAGGACTTCGTATTCCTTGGACTCAGGACTTTTAAGTAGGACTCCTGTTGAGCCAGTTTTTGGTACTGTTGTTGGTGATCATTCATTTTAGGGTCTCAGGCTTTTTAACTGTTTTGCTGGTATTGAGGCAAAGAAAGAGGAAGTTGTATAGCAAAATGAAGGTAATATAGGCTGTGGGCTCTGTGGCTGTGACATATGACTATGATGGTCATGAGAAATATAGTGTTTTAAAGGTTTTACATTTGATTGGATGCTGGAAATTAAAGAGTCAAGAAAGAGGAGCATAATACTTACATTGTGTCCTTAATAGAATTGAACATTCTTGAAGCAAAGGCTGGAAAAAATGTATTGGCCCATTATTTGTTTTTCTTGTGATGCTTGGATTTTTTGTAATCCCTAGAAGTTCCGAAATGTAATAATGCTGGCCGTGCCCCGACTCTGAAAACTGTTCCAGCAGCATTGGCCATCCACAATGCCATGAAGTTGGACCCCCATTAAAATATGCTGAACTGTCCAGGTATAATTTTCAGACGCCAGTACATATTCAGCAGGGCCTTCACATTTTCTGCTTTCACAGATAAGGGGCCATCAGGCCTCCTTGTGTTCCAGTATCCTGGCTAGGAGCTATCTGGAGTCTGACAGTTAGATGCAAATGCAATGGTGGGAAAACAAATGCACGCAGATAAATATTATTTCACAAGTACAGAGGCATGGTTTCAACTTTGTTCAGTCATTGTATATGTGCGATATACATTCACTAGTAGAATGCCAGGTGTGTTGGTCTGTCCCAGTATTTGCACAAATAAAAATATAAATACCACTATTTTGTTTCATTTATTTTACAGCACTACTCATTCCAATGCATCTGGTCATATCACTGTGTAAATCAATGGACAGGATGTGTTATATAAGACAGTAAGGATCACGAGGTATAGTAGTCACGTGTCCTTCATAACACACTGTGCTATATTAGAAGGATTACAATTTATGAACTGCAAGCAACAAAAGGATCTCTGTATCAAAATCAGTAACACGCTTACCTATCTACATAAAATAAAAAACTGTAATCTGCATGTTACATGATCTGCTTAGCAGAAGACACATTAATCTTTATGCTAGTTTGAATCAAAATTGGGACTAGACAAAACATGGATCTCTTCAGCAAATGGGATAACCCCCAGAGTTATCTTACCATTATTATTATTCCCTCAGAATTACTGGACACATAAAGATCCCTGCAGCAGGTACCTTACCAAATACGTTATTTTAAAAATGCAGACTTTGCAACAAATTGAGCAAAACATGTTTACTGCCATGTTTCTCATTGTTGACAATTTCGTTATGGCAGAGTCTTTAAAATGTAAAAACAAAAAGGTGAAGTTGGAATGCTCTAATTAATCTCATTAATCTGACAATCGCTCGGGTCGTATCCCAATCCAGAATTTTTCACCTACCGTGCCACTTGAGTTTTGACCCAGCCCCAATTGGCAGGCGAGATCCTCCCTGAACTAGAACACAAGCAACCAGGGAAGACTTGGCCTGGCAGTTAGGGCTGCACTGTTCCCAGAAGTAGCAGGGTCAAGACTGATTTGCATATGGCTGGGTCCAAACTGAGGTGGCATGGTGGGCGAAAAATGATGGATTGAGATGTGGCCTGAGCGAGTGCCAATGGCTGAAATTAATTCAATTCAGAAAAGGGGGTGGTGGTGATGAACAGAGTGTCTGAATTAAGCAGACCACTCTTACCCAGTCCAAAGATCAGGGCTTGATCCATCACCGTTATTTATCTCACTGCACCATCCGAGCTCAGAACCTGGCTATATGCAAATCAGTCTGTCCCTGGCCCAGTGCATCATGGGAACAGGGCAGACTAAACTACCAAGCCAATTCTTCACCAGAAAGGAGACAAGCTACCGGGGACCGGTTTCTGGCATTTCAGCCTTCTTCGGCCCGGCTTGCTTGAATCCTGATGGTGCAGTGAGAAAGGGACTCATGTCTGAGTATACCCTGCCACACCTATAGTGGCCAAAAACGATTCAGAAAAGGGGGTGGTGATAAACAGAGTGTCTAAATTAAGCAGACCACTCTTACCCAGTCCAAAGATCAGGGCTTGATCCATCCCCGTTATTTATCTCACTGCACCATCCCAGCTCAGAACCTGGCTATATGCAAATCAGTCTGTCCCTGGCCCAGTGCATCATGGGAACAGGGCAGACTAAACTACCAAGCCAATTCTTCACCAGAAAGGAGACAAGCTACCGGGGACCGGTTTCTGGCATTTCAGCCTTCTTCGGCCCGGCTTGCTTGAATCCTGATGATGCAGTGAGAAAGGGACTCATGTCTGAGTATACCCTGCCACACCTTTAGTGGCGAAAAACGATTCAGAAAAGGGGGTGGTGATGAACAGAGTGTCTGAATTAAGCAGACCACTCTTACCCAGCCCAAAGATCAGGGCTTGATCCATTACCGTTATTTATCTCACTGCACCATCCCAGCTCAGAACCTGGCTATATGCAAATCAGTCTGTCCCTGGCCCAGTGCATCATGGGAACAGGGCAGACTAAACTACCAAGCCAATTCTTCACCAGAAAGGAGACAAGCTACCGGGGACCGGTTTCTGGCATTTCAGCCTTCTTCGGCCCGGCTTGCTTGAATCCTGATGGTGCAGTGAGAAAGGGACTGATGTCTGAGTATACCCTGCCACACCTATAGTGACCAAAAACGATTCAGAAAAGGGGGTGGTGATGAACAGAGTGTCTGAATTAAGCAGACCACTCTTACTCAGTCCAAAGATCAGGGCTTGATCCATCACTGTTATTTATCTCACTGCACCATCCCAGCTCAGAACCTGGCTATATGCAAATCAGTCTGTCCCTGGCCCAGTGCATCATGGGAACAGGGCAGACTAAACTACCAAGCCAATTCTTCACCAGAAAGGAGACAAGCTACCGGGGACCGGTTTCTGGCATTTCAGCCTTCTTCGGCCCGGCTTGCTTGAATCCTGATGGTGCAGTGAGAAAGGGACTCATGTCTGAGTATACCCTGCCACACCTATAGTGGCCAAAAACGATTCAGAAAAGGGGGTGGTGATGAACAGAGTGTCTGAATTAAGCAGACCACTCTTACCCAGTCCAAAGATCAGGGCTTGATCCATCACCGTTATTTATCTCACTGCACCATCCCAGCTCAGAACCTGGCTATATGCAAATCAGTCTGTCCCTGGCCCAGTGCATCATGGGAACAGGGCAGACTAAACTACCAAGCCAATTCTTCACCAGAAAGGAGACAAGCTACCGGGGACCGGTTTCTGGCATTTCAGCCTTCTTCGGCCCGGCTTGCTTGAATCCTGATGGTGCAGTGAGAAAGGGACTCATGTCTGAGTATACCCTGCCACACCTATAGTGGCCAAAAACGATTCAGAAAAGGGGGTGGTGATGAACAGAGTGTCTGAATTAAGCAGACCACTCTTACCCAGTCCAAAGATCAGGGCTTGATCCATCACCGTTATTTATCTCACTGCACCATCCCAGCTCAGAACCTGGCTATATGCAAATCAGTCTGTCCCTGGCCCAGTGCATCAATCAATTTTTCACCTACCGTGCCACTTGAGTTTTGACCCAGCCCCAAATGGCAGGCGAGATCCTCCCTGAACTAGAACACAAGCAACCAGGGAAGACTTGGCCTGGCAGTTAGGGCTGCACTGTTCCCAGAAGTAGCAGGGTCAAGACTGATTTGCATATGGCTGGGTCCAAACTGAGGTGGCATGGTGGGCGAAAAATGATGGATTGAGATCATGCGAGTGGGGAGTCAAATGAATTAAATGACGAGTGTAGCATGAAGGAACCTGGTAGGGAAACCTGTAAGGAGTGGAGGAGAGTGCGGACTGGCTAAATATAAGGTTTACCTACCAGGTTCCTTCATGCTACACTCGTCATTTACTTCATTTGACTCCCCACTCGCACGCCATATCCTCTTGCATTTTATTTAGATCATGACGTGATCGTAACTTGACATTTCACAGCACACTCAGCGGCTTTGTTTACTTCCTGGTTTATTATCCACGTGATCGAAACCCTCACCCTTTCAGCATGCAGTTCGCATTGTCCTTAATTCTCCATGGTTTTCGAACCGCTGTTACACTTTTCAACAGTACACCCATTATTTTTCATTTATCCTTGCCGATATCTACACCTCGATGATACAAGATTTATCATTTTTCCAGAAGAAGTATTTCACTCGCCACTACCTTCCTTCACTTTTCGGTCGCGTTTACCATATCAAGTGACCCGTTAACTGAACAATAAGAAGCCTCTCGATTGGCTCACATTGCACTCGACCGGTTCCGCGTTCGGTACGCCGTGAGATCTACGCGTTACTTTTGCAAGTAAGTTTGACATCCCGCTTCTTGACCCCGGTTCCTTTTATCCTCACTTTTCTCCTCACTCCACTTGTTCACTTGATTATCCGGTTCCATTTATGTTTTTTCTCGCATCGCATTGCTCTGCTCAGTATGCTTTACACAGTTTTCACCTCGTGCACCATAACCCTAAGCTGGCTACCAAAAGTGTCATTCTCCCACATAGCGTAGTTTTACACAGTTCATTAAATGTTTGCCATGATCGTCTTTCTTTGCCATTTATTATACGAAGCATTTTTGTTTGCAATGTGACTATATTAATCTATGGTTGTCTTCTGAATGTTAAGGTCCTGTATGTTTTCATTCACAGGCCCCTGACGAAGGGTTACCCTGTTTAACCCGAAATGCATTGGGCATGAAGTAATGCAATGAATTTCTCATGATTTCAGAAAATATTTGACCAAGACACTAACTGGAAATGAATAAAATAATTGGAGGATCTCAACAGTTGTCTGATTCCCTAATTTGAAAAACTAAAGATACTCTAGCAAAGTAAAACATGTGAAGAAACCTCGTAGTTTCATGTTGAATGAGCGCACCCTTTGTTATCTTCTAATCACATACTCTCTTAACATATGTGTGCTGTCTTAAGATCTAATGTCACTTCTTGTGATTCCACTTCCTGTGATGCCATGTGCAATGTCATGTACTGTGGTGCCACACGCCATGATGTCATGTGCTGTGATATCATGTACTATGATGTCACTTGCATACTGCCTAAATGGTCTAATTCCTCCACTTCTTGTTTTGGATTTGTGCTCTGGATATACCCTTACAGTAGAAAGCAAGGCTGGTCCAGCCTAGCACTGCATGGTCCCCTTACCACTCCCTGGTTATGGCTATCTTGGTGAGCCCTATTAAATCTTAAAAGTGTTATGCTTTTGTGGACAAGACAGGGCCTGCTGATTCCACAGCCAGGGTCGAACTGGAAAGGCAATCAAGCAGTGCATACCTCGCGAAACATCTATGCAATATGTCTTTACAAGTTCAAAACTGACTTTCTGCGCAAAGTATGCCACTTTTTTAGCTATCTGGTACACTTATGAGGCTGCTCTTATTTCAGTACCTTGGCCTATTTTTTTGTCCCAGTCAGGGCCAGACCGGCAGTACAGGGCCTCAGGCATTTCCCTGGGAGAATGGAAGGGTGGGGACCGGTTTTGTTACTGGGGGTCAGTTTTGCAGCAGTTCTGCAATATCCACCCCCAGTAACAAAAGCAGCAAGCAAACATAACCCACTCACTGTTGTTTCCAGCCTCCTGTGGCCAGCCAGTGCTTCACACTTGCATCCCTCCTCAAAATCCTCTTGCAGAGGTCAGCAGCGGTGGTTTCTTTGTGAGGGTGGGGGAGTGCCGCCCTACTGAAGGACTGGGTTCTTTGGACCCAGCGGTGCCAGGGCACAACACCTGAAACCTTCGTGGGTAACCTGCTCCGGCGTACAAGTCACAGAGACACGGGACACTTCCTTCGGCGTCAAAGAGTCAAGGTTTATTTACTGCAGGGAACACAGAAGTCACAGGAAGTACATCGAGTGTAGTTCGGGGAGACTGCTTCAAATTGTATTTGTGGATCGCTCCTTTTATACAGTTTTTACCCATAGGATAACATGATACACAATAGTTTACAACCTGGTTCCCACAAGTCGCTCTCAGAGGGGTCGCTTAGATCACTTTGAAACACACAAGATCCGGAACATAAGTGCGGAAACATTTGGCGGTTCCCAACTGTAAAAACCCATCTTCCCACCATTAGCAAATTCCAATCAGCAGTAAAGTAGATCGAAATAGGAACGAAGACAGGTGCAGAGGAAGACGGAGACAGTAGGGAGATCGGAAAGGGTGTAAAAGGGGAGTGTCGAGAAGCACGAGATACAGGCATCAAAGGGACGTGCCTAATGAGATGCACGACTGAGACAATAAGCCCGTGCGGCAAGATGAGCCTCGAGCGGCGCCATCTGCCTTACAGTAGCATCCCCCTCGTCATAAAGACACTTACAAAGAACATGCGTCTTCCGCCATATCTTGGGAGTCCCAGGGTCGCGAAGCGGACAGCGTCCGTTCGCTGGCTACTTGAGGGCAAGAGACAAAATGGATGCCGTATCTAAGATGGAACCCGTGGGTACAGATGACAAACCCACATAACAAACGAACGGTTTAAGTTAGCACAGCGAAACTGCGCACACTTACAAAACTCGTCATTTGCGGTTCATAGATACTAGACTCGACCATATTCGTGCGAGTTAAAAACACCACTTACAATTGTCACAGAACCTCAGACGCTCCTTTTGCCCTCATGTAGGCAAGCACTAGTCGGAATCATACTCGATATTCATCAGACCATCAAGATGTCGTTGTAGCATAGCTCTGTCCAACCGAGTCCCCTTGGTAACAGATGGTTGTCTCATACACGTTGTAGCACAGAGGCCACATAAGGCAGGACCACACTGCACACAAAGGCAACACGTGAACAGGAACACTACCACAACCCCGATGATCGTCAGAATCTTCCAACCCCAAGTCGACACCAGGCCCCAAAACCAACCAAGTAGCGTCCAATCCCCTACATCCACGTGTATGGATTCGGAGATCTTGTGCAACTTCGAGATGGCTTGATAGACAGTAGGAGCATTATCTGGAATGAAAATGCAACAGCTCGAATGGATCACTTTACATACCCCACCGCGATCTGCTAAGACAACATCTAAAACCATACGGTTTTGTAATGTCATAAGTCTCTCCGCCTGAAGTTCTGTGGTGATATTACCAAGGGCACTGGCAGTAATGTTAGCTGTCGATTCTACCACTCGAGTCAAATGTCTCAGGTTCCTACTATTAACCATAGGTCCCCAAAACGGGAGGAAACCCTTGAAAAAGTCTCCTGCCTCTTGACCGGCAGTATCCTCTTCGCTAATTACGCCTCGTACAACTCTAGTCTTATGATAATCGGCATCTACAGTAAACGTCGGAGGCAACAGATTTGCAACAAAACATGAGCCCATGAAGTCTGCGGGCAACCATGTGTATGCACGATCATGACAGATAAAGTATGTACCCTTGGCAGCCAGAAACACAGGGGACGGGGACATTGGCAAAACGTAACTTTCAGTGCAAGCACTTACTCCAAGTGAGGCTTGCGAGCCACGACCCACAAGACAAAGATTACCAGTGTGGGGTACGACCCATATTGGAGACGAGCTTTTAAGCTGCTTTTCATTAATGAACATACTATATTCCCCTCTACTTAGGACCCTATAGGCTTGTACCTCTTCTTTAGGGATAAGAAAAGGATCATGGATCTCATCTTCCATCTCCTCTATTGCCATCGATAGCACCCACTGATACGAGGTAGGACCAGCGTTGGGGGAACGTTGTTCTGGAGTGGGGTGGAAACCCAGTGCGCTTCGAAGCATTGTTTGGAATGCTCGAGCTGACCCTTGGGAACTATACGGTAACACCAGATATGGAATTCCCTTACCCGTAGTATGTGGCATCAACCCACACACCCAACAATTAGTAGTGTTAACCACTAACTGATGCTGATGGAGGAGCTGGATAAAGGAATTGTTGCGGAATTCTACACGTCTAGCCTGTTCGTGTTCTGGTAACATATGAAAGGAATGAGGAGAAGCAGTAGAAGTAATGTTAGGGTAAGGAGTAGGAGTAGGGGTAGGAAGTAAGAAGTAAGACATAGTGTAATACACCCCACCCGCCAAAAATGCAGAAGCAGTTAAAAACAAAACAAACAACTGGGATACAAAACATTTCGTACGACTAAGTTTCTGCAGCTTGACTCTATATGCCTGAGCTCCTTCCAAATCATTCAGCTTCGAAAATGCCATTTCCCTACGACCGTCCGCAACGTTTCTTGACGCACTTCGTTCTGTGCAGCAATAGTCAATCCCCAGGAGTTCCTAGGAACCGACGGTCTTTAACCTAGTGTCAAGACCTACTGTCCAGAAGGAAGTACGCGCGCGGCCCTACGGCCCTCAATACACAATATGTATATATTAGCACAATATTTCTCAGCTGTGGAAGAAAAAGATACAAGGAAGAAGCTTGATATATATATATATACAAAACAATTTTCAATGATACGAATGTTCAAAGTTGATCATGGGAAACGAAGATATTGCAGTTATCAATTTCAGCAAAGCAAGCAAATTTTTATTTGTCCTTAGTGTGAGATCGCAAAGAATATCGATGTTTCCCGGGACGTGTCTGCACGTCGAACAAAGGATCTGTCGAAGAGACAGCGTCCTGCTGATCAGTTCGTTGGTCTGGTCTTGAGTCTCTTGCTGACAAATGTTCAACAGTGGCTTTCTGCTGCGCTGAGGGTTCTCCAACAAGCTGTGCGTCGCTAAAAGGTACAAACGCCGGCAATGTTTCTGTTTCTGTTGACGCAATGCCTTTCCTTACCCACGGGTCTGCCGACAAAGGAATAGGGACTCGCTTACAATGGGTAGCATGTACCCAATTTTTCCGCCCCTCAAGACGAACGGCAGTCCTCGTGGCCAGGAGCACCTGGTAAGGTCCGGTGAAGCGAGGGTCCAGATTGTTTTTTCGTGAAAAATTTCGGGTAACCACCCAATCTCCGGGCTGGAGCTGGTGGCCTGGACCCTCCGTCTGCGTCGGCAAGGCGTCGTAAACCTGTTGATGAATTAACCTCAGTTTAGCAGTCAAGTCATGTAAGTAATCAATCAACATCGGAAACTCAAGATCAGAGAATATTCCTGGCCTAGGAACCCCCCACACATTCGCAGGACGGCCGAACACTATTTCATAGGGACTGAGCCCTATTCGGGAGTGTACAGTCGCCCTAGTTGACAGTAATGCTAGAGGCAAAGCATCAGGCCACGAAAGTCCAGTCGTAGCTTGAATCTTCGCTAATTTTAGTTTAAGGGTGCCATTGTACCCTTCAACCAATCCAGCTGACTGGGGATGATTGGCGCTATGGAATTTCTGATTTATTCCAAGGCCCTTACACACACTCTTCATCACACTTCCAACAAACTCACTTCCGTTATCTGACCACACGACTCTAGGCATTCCATACCGAGGAAAGTATTCCTTCAGTAGGATTTTCGCAGTAGACAAAGCAGTATTGTCTTTGAGGGGATAGGCCTCGATCCATCGGGAGAATGCGCAAACCACAACCAAAACGTATTTCAGGTTATTGCATCGCTCCATATGGATGAAGTCCAATTGGATCACCTCAAAGGGATACAAAGGAGGAGCAAAACTGCCAGGGGGAGTTGGGGTTCCTTTGCCAGGATTGTACATTATACACACCATACAATTCTTCACCAAACGTTCAGCACACTTAGTAATTCCATCATTCTTCCACACATCAGCCAACAACTTGCAAATACCTTTCGCGCTAATATGTGCTAACCCATGTGCCATTTGCACAACGGCCAGTACATACGCATCAGGCAACATCCATCTTTTCTGATCTGACAAATCAATCCAGCAACCATTCACATCCAACCTTCCCGTACTTTCTTTCCACTTCATCTTTTCAGTGTCGGTGGCCTCATTCTGAATTGCTTTCACACTCTCTATAGTATTCTCACACATACTTGATTCTGTAGGCCACCTAACCGAATTCGTCACATACATTCGAGTGCTAAGGTTCCGGGCAGTCTCCTTAGCAATCTCATCTGCAAACGCATTACCACGACCAACATCATCCGTCACTTTACGATGCGCACTACATTTAACAATTGCAACTTGAGCAGGCAAAGTCAATGCATCCAAAAGATCGTTCACAAGCTGGCCATGCTGTATTTTCGTGCCATGTGACGTCAAGAAACCACGTTCTCGCCACAATCGTCCGAAACTATGCGCTACACCGAAAGCATACTGACTATCGGTGTACACATTCACACGTTTACCTTTTGCTAATACACATGCTCTAGTAAGAGCGATCAGCTCTGCAGCTTGGGCAGAATTCTGATTCAATCTCGCAGTCTCAACAACAGTATTCAATGTCACCACAGCATAAGCAGTAGTCACATCACCATTCGGCAATTTAAAACATGACCCATCCACATACAGGATGCCATCCGGGTCTTCCAATGGGGTGTTTTTAAGGTCCACACGACCTTTTGTTTCCTCCTCTGTCCGCAAGTAACAGTCATGTTCTGTTACTGCATCTGACTCTGCACTAATTGGTAACAAAGTTGCCGGATTTAGGACATTACAACGTTTTATCTGAATGTGGCTTGCCAAGAGCGTCAATTCGTACCCAGATAACCTCGCACTCGTCAAGTGCTGAGTTTTCGTACGGTTCAAAAGAGTATCGACTGCATGCGGAACCATCACCGTAAGCATATTATCCATGACCAATCCTGCTGATTGTCGGATGGAGACCGCAGCTGCCGCAGTTGCTCTCAAACAACTCGGCAATGCTCTAGCTACTGGGTCTAAGGTCGAGGAAAAATATGCACATGGACGTTGCTTACCACCAAAAGGTTGCGTTAAGACGCTTAAAGCACAACCTTCCCTCTCGTGAACATATAACGTGAACGGTTTACTGTAATCAGGGGTACCTAACACAGGAGCCGAACACAATGAATCACGTAATTCAGAAAAACTTTTCTGACATTCTTCCGTCCATGGTAAAGGAGTCGAAACATCCTTGCACGTAAGAGCCACCAATGGTTTCGCTAGCAATGAAAAATTAGGAATCCACTGCCTGCAGTACGATGTGATACCTAGAAAGGCACGCACATCTCTTTGGGTTTGTGGCACAGCCATGCGCGCAATCGCTGCAATTCTCTCTGGGGTCAATTTCCTTCCCTCCTTTGACAATAAGTGACCTAGGTAGGTTACTTCTTGACAACAATATTGGAGTTTAGAAGGTGACACCTTGTGATTTAACTCACAGAGATGTTGCAGCAACGACACTGTAGCAATTTTGCAAATGTCCTGAGTATCAGCAGCCACCAATAAGTCGTCGACGTATTGGATTAAAGCCGCACCAACCGGCAACCTAAACGCATCTAGTTGACCCTTCAAAGCTTGACTGTAAATCGATGGACTTTCACAGTAGCCCTGAGGAGCGCGTTTGAACCGGAAGCTACGTCCACCAAGAGAGAAACCGAAAAGGTCCCTGCTCTCTTCGGCAATCGGGATGCTGAAAAACGCATTTTTCAAATCAATCACCGAAAACCATGAAGCTGTAGCTGGAATCAGAGTCAGTAGCGCCGTAATGTCAGGCACAACAGGGAATTGAGGAACCACAATTTTATTCACCTCCCGTAAATCGATAACAAAACGATAAACAGGCGGTTTGGTAGGATCAGTACGTTTAAGAATGGGCAGTACAGGACTATTGCACACGTTTCCCCGAGTTTCTTCAATGACATCTTTCTCGATCAAATCATAGATGATCGCTAACAAAGCTCGTTCACCATCAAGGGAGATACGATATTGGGGAATACGTGGCAATCGCACATTCGATTTCAACTGAACAACATAAGGGGAGATATCAAGTAGGCCCACGTCATTTGGACCCGTCGCCCACAAAGATGCAGGAAGAGAACTCAATTCCG
Source organism: Lissotriton vulgaris (assembly GCF_964263255.1). NCBI lineage: Eukaryota > Metazoa > Chordata > Amphibia > Caudata > Salamandridae > Lissotriton > Lissotriton vulgaris. The sequence goes on along the minus strand of NC_141699.1, from coordinate 578,415,429 downwards.
GTGGAAGCTTATCGAGGGACAAGTACATGGGAGAGACTACCCTCTCTCCGAACGTAAGCTTTACACCCGCAGGAGAACAATACAAAGTCGCATACAAGCGTTTAAGCAAATCCAGACCCAAAAGATTTTCGCCACAACCAGTAGACAAAATCAATGGAGCTTCGAGCTCACGTGGCCCAATTTTAAGGGGCAAAGGGCGCGAAACTGGATTGCTAACGGGGGCGCCAGAGAATCCAACGGAAACATTTGTTAAGCCAGACAAAGGTGCGCCAGGGAGTTTCGAATGCATGATAGAACTTTTCGCTGCACCAGTGTCCAACAGAAAAGGCTCAACGACGCCCGATGTAGCAACTGCGACGTAAGGCCCTCTCTGATCAACCGGAACTGATACCACTCCCTCTCCTTGTCTTTGGCTGTCCTAGTAATTACTATCGTCAGGTCCCTGATCGACGTAATAATCGTCTACATTGTACTGCGCAGATCGTCCTTGCGATGATCCACGTTGATCGAAACAGTTATTAGAATTTGATGAATGGTCAGAGCGATCATTCTGAGCACCACGACCTCTACCACGTGATGCGTGCTGTGCACCACCACGACCTCCTCTAGACGAATTACCACCACTATGGTCATTTAAAGCAGGACAATTGAATTTAATGTGTCCCTCCTGTCTACAATAAGCACATTGATTGTACCCTAATGAAGATCTCTGAAAAGATGAATCATTACGCGGCTGCGATCGATTCGATTGCGACTGCGATCTATTCTGCTGAGGCGCATTCTGATTAGAACGCGGCGGATATGCTTGTTGTAACAACACTTTAGTTTTCAGCTCTTTCGTCTTTTTATCGGCACGGTCATTTTCCTCTTTTTCTCTATTTTCGTAATATTGTGCCGTAGCCAATATCTGAGCTGAGGTAGAAACGGCCCATGAACTTTCTGAATTTTTCAATTTATGGCTCAAGTCGGGCAATAAGTTCGATACGAATTTATCCACAAACAACCTCTGTCCACCCTCAGTACCCATATCCTGCCCACTATGATCGACGAATGTTTCCTCGAACCTCGTAAAGAAGTCTGAAACACTCTCATCTTTCTTCTGCTTACAGGCTGACAACTTGTCCCAATTTACCCTCATAGCTGGCATAAGCGTTTTCATTAATGTAATGATTCGCTGGGGAAGAAGTTCAATCAACTGATCGGGTTTAGTAGCAGCCACTTGTCCAGCGTCTGCCGCTGTAATGGCAGCCCAATCACCACCTAATTCATTCGCGTGATCTTGGTGACGAATCTTGGCCCATACCGGTTGCGGTACGACATTGCCAAACAACATGTCGATATCGGCCAGATTCATTATCGTAGCGTCTACGAGCTGCGATAATTCTTTGTAATACCCCGCAGGATTTTTGCGAGGATCAGGCAAAGTTTGTTTCACCTGAAGCACTTCCGATCGTTTCCAAGGGAGGTGTATCCACACTCTCTGGAAATGTGCTGGTATTGGAGCATTAGCATTAGTATTATCAGCGGGTACCCAAACTGGCGGAACTTCACGCATAGGATATTGGCCAGACCCATCTCGTTGTTCAATGTCCTCAACGAACAATGCATGAGGAATAGGAGCGGGACGAAGAGATAGCAACCGCTCAATAGCACGTCGGACATTAGTGTCGACTATCAGTCCAGTTGCGAACTGAAGCCGGAGTTCAGACAGGGCGGTCAGCACCTCGTCAGGCGCATCGGCCGCTATCTGATCATGTAAGAACTTGCACATTTCATCAAACACATATCTCTGAGTAGGTATGTTGAATTGATCAAACGTTTCGAGGACAACACGAGGTGAATTTCTAACAGGGTTTATCATCCAACCCATCGCCATATTGTATAGCGCAACACGTTCTCTATTACCAGGAAGCTGGCTACGTCTCTGTGGACCATCAGAACCTGCAGACCCAAAAACAGGTCCGAGCGACTGAAAGAAGTTTGTCGCAAGGGGAGAATCATGATTACGAGTAGAGGGAGAAGAGTAAGACACAGGACTAACAAGAGAAGGAGTAGAGACGTTAGCAGCAACAGGGGTTAACAACACAGGAGCAGTAGCGTGAGCAGTAGCGGGAACAGGAGTATGTGGAAGCGGAGGAGCAGTAGGAATAGAAATAGGCAAAGGAGCAGGAACAGTCGGAAGAGCAGGTGCAGGTTGAGGAACTGGTGGAGGAATAACAGGTGGAAGAACAGGTACGGCAGGGACCACAGGAGCTGCGGTACCCTGTACGTACGGAGGTGGCGACTTCATAAGATAGGACATTAAAGAATCCTCAACTGCCTCTTCCTTCTTATCCGACTCCGTAGGCAAAACAGGATAGCATTTGTCTATGGACATACGCTGTAATCTCTCAAACACTTCCTTATCCTTATCCTCCTTATCACGCTGAAACTGCTCAGCTTTCTTCACTATAGTAGCAACAGTATCTCGCTGACTACGTTTATTTTGTCTGATCTCTTTCTGTCGGGCTTCTTTGCGCCAGAACCGAAAGGCATCAAACATGGCCGGCCTTGATTTACGTTCGAACAACTTTATTTCCAAATTATCTAAGATCGACGCTTCGAAGCTACCGTGAGGTGGCCAACGAAGATCGCCGTCTTTCTTTGTATATTTGATCCAATAATCGTTAAAAGCAATCGGGCCTAGCCCATGTTTGCTATATAAGTCATATGTAGGAGTTCCAACCGGAGGTATCGGACACGAGTCCTCCAGCAGGGAATCCGCACCACAAGGTCTAAAGCAACTGAACAAAGTACTGCGACCAGGCATCTTGCACACTAGCCGAGTTTCACAAACTTCAAGGGTTACGGGATTTCGGGATTTACCAAGTCCCAGCAAAGAACTAAACCCTCGGTCTTTGGCGGCTGCAGTCGTCAAACAAATACAACAACAACAAAGTACGCTAGCAAAGTGTCACCGACAAAAACACTCACACAGCGTGTACAACAAAGACACCCGCTAAAGTGTCTACAACAAAAACACTCGCTAAAGTGTTTACAACAAAGACACTCGCTAAAGTGTCTACAACCAAGAACTCTGGGAGCGACCCACAAATACTTAACTCAAAGATCAATGGCGTCCTCAGGAAGGCCCGTCAATCGTCTCGCTATACCAAGGTCTACGCCAGGCGCCAAAACAGGTCTACAGTCAGGGCAGCAGTCCGTCGCAGCCGTTAGGAGGCGGGAATCTTCGCGGGAAAAGTCTTCGGGCCACTTATTTCGACAACAGGATCGATGAAGCGGGGTGCACCTTCCCTCGGAGATTTCACACGAAGTTCCTCACGATCGTCGGGCTTGGACCGGTACCACTGATGCAGCCCCACGTTGGGCGCCAACTGAAGGACTGGGTTCTTTGGACCCAGCGGTGCCAGGGCACAACACCTGAAACCTTCGTGGGTAACCTGCTCCGGCGTACAAGTCACAGAGACACGGGACACTTCCTTCGGCGTCAAAGAGTCAAGGTTTATTTACTGCAGGGAACACAGAAGTCACAGGAAGTACATCGAGTGTAGTTCGGGGAGACTGCTTCAAATTGTATTTGTGGATCGCTCCTTTTATACAGTTTTTACCCATAGGATAACATGATACACAATAGTTTACAACCTGGTTCCCACAAGTCGCTCTCAGAGGGGTCGCTTAGATCACTTTGAAACACACAAGATCCGGAACATAAGTGCGGAAACATTTGGCGGTTCCCAACTGTAAAAACCCATCTTCCCACCATTAGCAAATTCCAATCAGCAGTAAAGTAGATCGAAATAGGAACGAAGACAGGTGCAGAGGAAGACGGAGACAGTAGGGAGATCGGAAAGGGTGTAAAAGGGGAGTGTCGAGAAGCACGAGATACAGGCATCAAAGGGACGTGCCTAATGAGATGCACGACTGAGACAATAAGCCCGTGCGGCAAGATGAGCCTCGAGCGGCGCCATCTGCCTTACAGTAGCATCCCCCTCGTCATAAAGACACTTACAAAGAACATGCGTCTTCCGCCATATCTTGGGAGTCCCAGGGTCGCGAAGCGGACAGCGTCCGTTCGCTGGCTACTTGAGGGCAAGAGACAAAATGGATGCCGTATCTAAGATGGAACCCGTGGGTACAGATGACAAACCCACATAACAAACGAACGGTTTAAGTTAGCACAGCGAAACTGCGCACACTTACAAAACTCGTCATTTGCGGTTCATAGATACTAGACTCGACCATATTCGTGCGAGTTAAAAACACCACTTACAATTGTCACGGAACCTCACTACCACCAGCTGCCAGCCATGCTAACGCAATGTGAACAATAAAATATCATTCGAATGATTTAGTTGCCATTTTGTTGTTCACAAAGGGCCCACAGCCATTAGCCTGCCCAGGAGTAGCTGGGATGGTGGAGGGGCGTGCCCTCTGCTGATCGGAGGACTGGTGATCTGGCTTGCCTGACACTGCAAAGTGTGCAAGTCTGCTTGGTCGGCTGTCTTGAGCTGGCCAAAGTGACATGCGCACTTTGTAGGTCTCGGGCAAACTGTCTTACACAGTTGGTTACAGACCAAGCACCTAGCCAGGACGCTCCATCCAATCCAGGTGCTGCTCTCATGCAGCATGAGAGCAGAGTCTGGATTGGTTAGGGAAGTTTCCACTTCCACTGGAGCACGCCGGAGCCACGGACTGAAAGGACACAAAAGACGCAGCACAGGTAAGTAGATTTATTTTATTTTTAACACATGCAAGGGTTTTTACTTGTATTCTTTTTTAATGTATATGTGTTGTGCGAAATTTTGCTCGCCTCAGCGCTTTTATATGTTACCAGCCGCTCCTGGTGGTCAGGCTCGTTAACGGCGCACTGTGCAGGAGCTGGTCGGACAAAATTGCCAGGGCTGCTGTAGGTTCCCTCCGGCCCCACTCTGACCCTGTCCACAGCCCCTCACCAAGAGAAATTTTTGGCGTGACCAGGCATGGCAGCGTTCCTCCACAACCGGTGTCTAAGCAACCTTTAGAACGTTGTTGCACTCTGATGTAATAATTATTTGAGAGATGAAAGGTGAGCCCCTCGCGCCCGAGTAATGCGGCCCGCAATTAAGTCCGGCACAGGGCCTCGCGACGTCTAAATAATATTGCTGTCCTCCTTCACCACAGAGATTAATCACTGCCATCCCTGCTAGTGCCGAGCCAGCGTCAGGAGGGAATTGAAAACTAATTTTCTGCTAAGTGTGTGAGATGTGTTTAATTTGGTATATTTGTATCGCGAGTGTTTCCCTTTACTGGTCCACCACCTCCTGAAACGTACCGCAGAGACAGAAGGAAACTGCGAAATAAGATGCGTGGGTTTATCCCGGCCCCACAAGGGTCCCCTTGGAGACGTCAGGCAGGACGTGCTTGCTCAGGGCTTGCAGCTCCAATTAACTGCGGTGAAGAGGTTTGGCCTGCGAGGCTGTAGGCTCCAGCCTTTCTATGACACAGCCAATGAAGCGCAGGGAAGGCATGACGTCACCCGTGCTCTGAGCTGGCGCCCTGGCATAACTGTGTGTGAGCGGAAAATAAAATAGCTTACATACAATGCACCAAGCAAATTGTGGCAGGTAGAACTTCATTATTAAAATACCGATGCCGCCACAGGAATGAAAGGGTTGAATGAGTTTGTCCAGTACTTGTATTGTATTGTAACCAGGCCTTTAAGTGGTCCGGGTCTTGCCGGTACTAAGCACAGGCAGTTCTACAAAGCAGCTGCTGTGACAGCTCCATTTTTCCCCTAACCCTCGGTGAGAAAAAAATCTCAACTCTGCAGCAGTGTCACCCTTCACTGCCTTTGAGGTAACTTCGAATAGACTCGTTCTAGGTCCTTCATAGTCGCATCATTTCAGAATTGAAGCATGTTCAATATTATATACAACTAAACCATAGATGTTGCTTATTTATCTTATGCAAATACCAACCACTGACAAAGTCAATGGTCTTGGCTCGTTGTAGACATAATGTTACTTTCTGTATTATATATTTGGATGGAAAGACAGAAACAGCACACACTATGCTAAGCACAGGTTTTTAGCATTTAGATTCAGTAGGCAGCATTAATAACATTGTTATAATAGCTGAAACAGAGATAGGGTCCAAGGATTCAAAGTGAATCATTTGGTAAAATGTAAGGAACATCTCGAAAAGAGAGTTATGTACAGTGTCTGCAGATTTAATTCAATAAAACAAGGCTAATGCCACTCTGCCCAAGATGTGTGAATCTGCGCTATCGTCTCATCTGGGCCTAAAAATACAATCCATGCAGGATAATGATGAGCTGCGCTATGGGAAGGAGTGGGCCAGTGTAAAAGTACATAGTGGATTTTCAGTGCATAAATAACATCTAAGCGACATGTTGCTGTTTGGTGGAGTGAAAAAGGCTCAGGTATTGCTCCAGAGAAAAACACCAAGAGTAAGTCAAGTTTTTTTTTTTTTACTCTTGTTTACACTTCCTGCAGTTATCAGGAACTTCTAAATTGTGCTAATATCTTACACCCATCACAAGCTCAATCTGAGTTAACACTTTTTATCTATAATGTGATTTTGTCCATTGAATGCGCTCTAGTAAATTATAGCAAGGGGGAAGAGAAGACAACTGTGACTTGTTCTTTTGAAAAATTAGCAGAATTAGATAATTTCTGTGTTTGAGGTATGTCAGTAAAGCACCTCTTTCTGGAATGATATTCACTGTTTTTTGTTAAAAATATGGATGTATGACGTTACAACGCAAACTTTTACAACGCACACCGTTACAACGCATTTTTTACAACGCAGGATCCTTTACAACGCATGCCTTTACAACGCATGACATTACATAGCAGATGCTATTACAACGCATGCCATTACAACGTAAGTATAGGTAAGTATATTATTTTATTAAAAATGTAATTAATTAAAACTAAATTAATTTAATTAATTATATTATTTTAAAATATTTATTTTGTACATATATATATATTATAAAATAGATTAGGTATTTAAAAAACCTTAAAAATACCCCTGTACCCCAAAACCCAAAACCAGCCCTGAAACCTAAAAATAACCCTGTACCCCAAACCCCAAACCCAGCCCTGAAACTTAAAAATACCCCTGTACCCCAAAACCCAAAACCAGCCCTGAAACCTAAAAATACCCCTGTACCCCAAAACCCAAAACCAGCCCTAAAACCTAAAAATGCCCCTGTACCCCAAAACCCAAAACCAGCCCTGAAACCTAAAAATGCCCCTGTACCCCAAAACCCAAAACCAGCCCTGAAACCTAAAAATACCCCTGTACCCCAAAACCTAAACCCTGCCCTGAAACCTAAAAATACCCCTGTACCCCAAAACCCAAACCTAGCCCTAAAACCTAAAAATACCCCTGTACCCCAAAACCCAAACCCAGCCCTAAAACCTAAAAATACCCCTGTACCCCAAACCCAAAACCAGCCCTGAAACCTAAAAATACCCCTGTACCCCAAAACCTAAACCCTGCCCTGAAACCTAAAAATACCCCTGTACCCCAAAACCCAAGCCTAGCCCTAAAACCTAAAAATAACCCTGTACCCCAAAACCCAAACCCAGCCCTAAAACCTAAAAATACCCCTGTACCCCAAAACCAAAACCCAACCCTGAAACCTAATATATATATATATATATATATATATATATATATATATATGTATATATATATATATATATATATATATATGTATATATATATATATATATATATATATATATATATATATCAGCACACTCCTGGTCGCAGCACTTCATGAAATGAAAAACCAGAGTCGGAGCCCAAATCAGATGCGGTGTTGTCAAGGTTTATTCGGCAAAGGAAACACCCAACGCGTTTCGTGATCCACTGACCACTTTCTCACGGCTCACCGGTCAGTGGATCACGAAACGCGTTGGGTGTTTCCTTAGCCGAATAAACCTTGACAACACCGCATCTGATTTGGGCTCCGACTCTGGTTTTTCATTTCATGAAGTGCTGCGACCAGGAGTGTGCTGATTTATAGGGGTTGGCGTTCCCCGTCGAGAGCCCGCCGTGAAAGACGGCTTAAGCACGCCAAACCTGTGTGTGTTTATATATATATATATATATATATATATATATATATATATATATATATATATATATATATATATATATATATATATAAATAACTTAAATTAATTTAAAAAAAGGTTAAATAAAAAGAAAAACGTACCTATATTTACGTTGTAAAGGCATGCGTTGTAATAGCATCTGCTATGTAAAATCATGTGTTGTAAAGGCATGCGTTGTAACGGTTGTTTCCCTAAAAATATGCATGCTGTGAGAGGTCCATAGGTTTTGAACAATCAACCATTTTAAATAATCCATCAGTTGTTGATAGATCTGTGGGTGCTGAATTCTGTTTGTGTGATGGAAGTGGTTTGAGTGTCTCATGAGATGGAATCAGTGGACAATAAAAACTCCCACAGGGTAGCTAGGCATAAGGCTCATAGTAAACTATTTAGTATTGACTATGGCAGGACTGGAAAGAAACTTGGAGAATGAAAATGCAAATGTGTTTTTGAAAGGCCGGGATGTTTATAGTTTACAGGAGATCTGGTTAAGTAATCTTTGACCTATTGAAGGTTGTAATTAGTTCTCCATTTCGGATATAAAAATAAAGATGTTTGGAAACCCAGTGGTAAACTTTTTAATGGGTGTAACTATCCACCATCTTGAAATATACTGCTAAGAAAATATTATGTTCCTCACCAGTCCCACTGGCCCTCTTAGTAGATGATTGGTTTGGCAAACAGGATGCTTGTTCTCTCCTATTGTTCAACGTGTACCTTAATATAAACTCACTAGGAGTTAAATGCAGGATAGCTGAAGTAAGTGATGCTTTTGAATATTTATGGGCTATGTGGGTTTTAATGTTTAAATTATATTAACAGGAAGTTTTAATTTGGCCCTGGTTGTACTTATCCAATCAGAAAGACGACTTTCAGTGATTAGATTCTTCTTGGGGCATGGCAGAATGTGTTGAAGGTCACCAAAGGATGGATCAAGCAGGCCAGCCAGAGCTTACCGAACTTAATACATTCCCTCAATTTAAGAACTTTAAGAGATAGACTGATCTTAGATGTCCTTTTTAATGTAACTGTGTCTCACACTCAAGGAGTGCAGTGAGTACACTACAGTTTTGCTACCCTTACCACAGTTTTGTTTGCATTATTAGATCATTTCTAACCCCAAATTGATCATTTCACTGTCTCCTGTTAATATGCAAATTATTGTACAGCTAGGTAGATTTCTGTTAGAAATGGCGATTTCTGGTTGGCTAAGGCTTGCGCCAAAGCCAGGCAGAAACCACCACTCTAGTCAGGGCAAGGAAGTCACCCGCCAAAGATAACCCCTGCTCACCCCCTTGGTAGCTTGGCACGAGCAGTCAGGCTTATCCCGGAGGCGATGTGTGAAGCGTTTGCGCGCGCACCCAGCAACAACACCCAAGGCCCATCACAAAGGAAACTCCACACAAGGTTATATATAAAAATAGCCTTTGTATTATACCAAACCCATAAGATAATAAACACATAATTTACACTGTGCCACTGGCACGGGCAGAATTTACAGGGGATTATATACATGGGACAGGGCCACGTGGATCACTGTCAGGAATAGCACTCGGTAGAAATAAGCCATTAGAACATAGGGAAATTGTAGCATAAAATAGCACTTGTAGAACACAACCAGTAACGACTGGAAAACCGTAGGTACACACTACGCAACCCTAACCACCTTAGGCATATATCACGCAGGGACACAACCTCACTAGTATAACTATACTAGGCCAAGCAACCTCCTAGGCAGGAAAAACACACGTAGAGGTATAGGTATAAAGCATTGCATAAATCACATTAGGCAAGTATCACATTTGCACCAAAAAGTACACAGAACTGACCCCAGGCCAACCTGGCCTCTCAGGGGCTCACATGCCCAATGTCCAGAATGTCTGGGCTGGCTGCGTAGGCAGCCAAAGAGGATTCGCAAGGGCCTAAACGAAGCAGCTGCCCACTAAGTGCTGGGCAGCTGGGGATACGAATGCGGCTTGGGCTCTTGGTAGCCCTGTGAATAAATTGCGGCACGTTGGAGCCTCTCGGGCTCTAGATACAAAATGGCCCCTGAAGCCTCGTGGGCTTGAAACAACAATGCCGGGGAGCCTTGTGGGCTCTGAATGAAATTTGGCCCCCAACGCTGGAGCCACGGGCTCTTGAATAGAAATGCCGCCAACATGTGGGAGCCTCGTGGGCTCGAAGTGCAACAATGCCCCCTGATGTCGGAGCCCCACTCTGGGGACTCGGAAATACAATGTGCCCTCTGAGCCTCGTGGGCTCTAATACAGAAATGCCGCTGGGAGCCTTGGGGCTCCAAATACCGATGCCCCCACATGTTGGAGCCCCGCTCGGGGAATCGTGAACCAGAAGGGGCCTCGTTGGAGCGGCCCGCTGACCAGACGGGGCCGCGCGACACACCCGGAGAACACTGTGCCTCTCTCCGGCACTATGAACATGCCTGGAGCTCTCCCCCGCCCGTCAACACTCACCGGGCTCTGCTAAATCAAAGTAGACTTTCGTAATTCACTAACTGTTAAAAGGAAATGAAACTTATGCAATTAGATTCATCCAGATGTGCTTATTCTCTATAGGGAGGGTAAGAATGGAACATAAACTATGAAATAACGATTTAACATTTGGCTAAAGGTAGGTAGAAAAGTGGAACATGCTAATAGACAAATAATGCATGAAAATCTCATTTATAAAGGGATAGGGGAGAAAAAGGAACGTATGCAATTATGCTTTGCAATATTCGAGAATTAGAAATGCAAATATAGATAGGCAATCACCCACTCAGACTTTATATTTACCTAGGATAGAGAGAAGGCCAACCCTGGCCACGGGTCAGTTTGGAAAGACGGGAAAGGACCCTCAAGAACTTAGGTGCCAGTAGGCGAGCAGTTACAGCTCATGGACAGTCAGGACAGGATAACCCCAGAATTTGGATCAGGACCGGGTTCACCAAAGGGTACGACCAACACCCGCAGCTTCGGTTGCAACGCCTGTGCTACTCCCTCTCTGCAAGGAATCTGCTTTTTACCCCGATTGGGTTCTCGAACCTCCCAGCAAAGTGCTTCGCCAGCACTTCTAAGTCTGCATAAACCCCAAATGAGTTTCTCGAACCTCCCAACAGAGTGCTTCGCAGCTCTCTGAGTTCAGTCACCTATAGAGTGCGTTGGGTCAGTGACAGGTCAGCTATTCGGACAAGTTGGACAATGTCTCTAGCTAAACCTACGCTAGTTATACAGTGTACCACCACCCAATGTTGCAAGTGTAAGGATCCCCAATTTTGATTGGACAAATGAGGAGGTTAGGTCATCACACCACCTAAAATGTACACTTTATCAGACTTAATATTCAATCTTTGTACCCACCCCCTAGTTTCTAGCTTCCCATGACATATGATTCTCACATAACAATGGTGAATACATTAATCGGGTTCATTTGTAGCAAATGATGTACCGTTCAGCTAGGTCGTAGGTCGATTCCCAGGAGCATCTCGGCTGTGGCTGCCAGCTGGCTGGGTTTCATTGCTGCATGGTTTTCTTTTCCCCCATCACGTGACTGGTACCATACGGGCTTTCAAGATGGAGTAGTAAGCACCTCCCAGGCCCAAAGAATACGATACATGAAAAGCAAGCAAAAACAATTTAGAAATACAGAACATAGTGATTACACTGTATACCATGAATGGTAATACTACATCCCTTACTTTATAATAACTATAGCATTAGGGTAAGTGCAGAACAAACAGCTTTGCAAAAGTGGCAATGCAAGCTCAGAGCATGTGAGAACACAAAGCGGCCATATCAGCTGTATTGCGCATGAGCAAACTCTTTCCCACCAGAACTGCAAGTAGGTCACGTCACATGGTATGACCGACGCATGCGCAGTCTAACTTCCTGCGTAGCAGCGACCATTTTAGAGACAAGCGTATTAGATTTAGTAAACACATAGGCAAGCGTCACTGGGACACCCCGTGTAGTGTAAAAATGTGCAATATTAGTAAGACAAACATGTTGGTTATTTATTAACATTATTCGAGGTTGATGATACAAGCACGTCGCTTAACGTGCGAATCCTTGCTCCATCAGCGCCACAACACAAAGGTGCCTGTGTTGTGTTCAGAATAGTTTTGTGTAGGCAGTGACCTCCATGCACAAAAACTATTCTTAGAGGCTTACTCTTTTTTTCTATGTGTGCTGCAGAATAGAGTATACATGCAAAGAGTTAGCAACAAGGAGAAATAAATATATTTCTCTTTGTTACACCAACCTTGGGTAGGCACACAATTTTGGTGCAAACTCAGGTTTACAGGCTTTAGAAAATCTGGGTTTACATCACAATCCATGGGTGGATGCATGGGAAAGAGGACGTGGTCTTACGTCTAGACTGCTGACGTTGGAGCTGGAAAACCAAGGTTCGAGTCTCGGGGTCGACCACACATCCCGTGATTCTGGGCAAATCACTTAATCTCCCCGTGCCTACCAAAAAAATGAATGTGTCTTTGTGTAACGTAACTGGTGCTCATTTTAAGCGCTCCAATACCTCGGGTCGAGTTCGTGCTATATAAATCTGCAAAAAAAAATCAAAAAATCAATGTTCCACCATAAAATGCCTCCCAACACAAGGCAGCACTAAGTGCTGCCTTGCATTACTATTTTTTACTACGCCACATAAAGGCAAACAAATTGGGCTTTGCTTGGCATAGTAAATCCCAAAATACATTTTGCATTAGGGCTGCATCAAAAAAGTGATGCAACCTGATGCAAACTGTCAGTAAATCTTTGCCAGAGTTTATTAGAAGTCTGGCAAATAAACAGAAAGTGCACATTAACATAATTTATTTAGAGTAGATCTTGCTGTTTGTGAAAATGAGCCAGAATACAGTCAAAGGTTTTCATATATGCACAATAAAATCAAGCAGACAAAGACTTGATGGCAAAAGTACTCAAGTATTTATACCTTTTACAGTGAGTCATTTTTTAGCATACAGAGACGGCACTGGAGACAGTGTCATGCTTGTTTTACACCATGCTAAAATTTCACAAAATATAAAAACAGGATGACAATGTACTACCTAACACTGGTTTAGCACTTGAATATTTCAGTCTTTTAGGAATAATGAATATACGTGACAGTCAGAACCAGTATGATGTTATTGCTATGGATGTTAGTGGCATTTCTATATCAGGAACCTAGTCAAAAGGCAGCGGAATACTGTACAGAACCAAAGACAGGCAGAAAGTCAACAATTGATAGGAGACAAAGCTGGTTTGCGGACTGTTAGTGCATTGTGATGTATTGTTCTTTAAAGAGAGGAGAGTTCCAATCTTTCTTAAATTGGAACAGGTTTAAGGTGGTCCTGATAGATACAGAGATGTTGTACCAGATCCTAGGTGCGGAGATGAAAATGTCCTGTTGTCTTGTATTTTTCTTGTTTACAGTTTTTAGTCTACAGTTTGATGATTCTGTGGTTGTAGGTGTGCTGGTCAGAATGGTTTTGTAAATGATACAGCTGGTCTTGAAGATGGTGAGTGCTGACAAGAGTAGCCAATGGTGTTCCATCAGGATGGGGTGATGTGATAATTTGTTTTCAGGCCCTTAATAAGACGTGCTGTGGCGTGAGGAAGCCTTTAAGAGATGCAAGTGTGGAGTTTGGGCATTCATGTAGTTGGGTGTAACCGCCATCCAGATGTGGGAATAGAGGAGCATGAACAGCAGTTCTAAACTAACTTTCTGTAAGAAATAGTTTCACTTTCTTTAGACCAAAATAATAATTCAAATTAAGAATGAATATAAAGCACTGGTATATATTTTAAACAACTGGCAAAGTTGCAAACGCAATGCCTTGATTAAGTTAAGAGTAGGGTACTCAAATGTACAGTGCCGCTGATCTGATTCATTTAATTTTTAAGACATTGATGTAATAATTTACAGATGATTAAGGGCTCTGACTGTTGTGGTACCCATGGGTGAAAAGTTCCATTAATTAAAATTATTCAGGTTCAAACAGCCCGAATAATAATTTATCACTTAATAGAATACTTAATGGTCTCAGAACCTGTAGCCTTAAATATGCTCATTAACTTCAAACATTATTCAATATGCAAAGACTTTTTTTCATTATTTATTATACAAGGCAAAGAACTTTTTCAGAACTTTTTCAGAATGAAAGATGGGTTTTGTTTTCATTAATATTTATAGTTTCCTTTACATTAAACTACATGTCAAAATGCATAATCATCCTCTTCACCTCAGGCTAATCAATATTCAGTGCGTTTTACTGGTATACTCTCTTTCAATAAGCCCTTCAACAAAATCATTATCATCACCTCCACTCAACAACTCTTTACGAAACCCCATCTGAAAAATTGAAATTTGATAAAATAGGTATAATCCTTATTGATACTGATGTTCAGCAATGCTTATGTTGTTAACAGGCGGGATACAACTTTTTTCACCTTAAATGCGAGGTGTGTGGTGGCATCCACATGGCATCAGAATCAACTGTTGGGTGAGAGTCACAACAAGCTCCTGCAATGCTTTAAATCCTGTCTCACATAGCTCCAATTGCCCCACCCATTTATGTGTCTGGAACAGCTGGACCTCCTGCATTTCCTGCACCACCACTAAATCCGCAGACGAGGATTCAGGTCCTGGCTTGATTGGCATCAAGTCAAGATCAGTCTTGCAGAGTCAGGGACATTACATCAAAGATGTGAGGTGCACTTTCCCACTATGACCACATATTTCACAGATTTAAACTATGCATGTCTCTTTCCCTCAACACATATCTAAATAAGGTAAATATTTATACTTGTTATCTCACATATCGCAGCTTAACCTCTGTATGTAAAACTGCAAAGTATATTGAGTTTCGTGATGTCTTTGTCTCAGGTGATAAATAGGTGAAACTTGTGACGTGTGTGTTTGTGTGTTGGGATGTGTGCCCAATGTAACCTTGTGTATTGATTCCTATGCTTAAAAAAGATCCATCCGGAAACCATCACCCACCAACCACTTCCTAGGAAACTAAAACACATGGATGACAGATAATAACTCAACGTAAAACTATATGGAAATTTAAATGTGCTGGAATATTAACATATTTACAAAAAGGGGGTGGTGATGAACAGAGTGTCTGAGTTAAACAGACCACTCTTACCCAGTCCAAAGATCAGGGCTTGATCCATCACCGTTATTTATCTCACTGCCCCATCCAGCTCAGAACCTGGCTATATGCAAATCAGTCTGTCCCTGGCCCAGTGCATCATGGGAACAGGGCAGACTAAACTACCAAGCCAATTCTTCACCAGAAAGGAAACAAGCTACCGGGGACCGGTTTCTGGCATTTCAGCCTTCTTCGGCCCGGCTTGCTTGAATCCTGATGGAGCAGTGAGAAAGGGACTCATGTCTGAGTATACCCTGCCCCTTGTTGGAATATTAACATAGACAGTTGGAATCAAGGAGAACACGTGAAAAAAAGCAAGCAGTTAAATACGCTCAAGAATCCTCAGTAAGGTAGCAAGGCGAGGATTTACAAAATGGAATGTGAAAATAAAAAGGATAAAAAATAATCCAATTGAGCAAGAGAATGCGAAATTAAAGCCCATAGAGTAAAATGTGATAAATATTTCCTACCCTAAGAAAGTGTTCCTGTGGCTCGGAGGGAGGAGCTGTTCTGCCTCACCTCAAAAGTGAACTACTCTACCCCCCTTTTTCAGATACACGTGAAAGGGCAGAGAAGCTCAACACTGACACATCGATGGGGATATGTCAGGGATATATGACACAGAGGGAAAGGGGAAGACAGATGAATGGGCAGGAATGACGAACACCTCAGGGTCAGATTGGGTGAAGTTAGGGCGAGACTGGGCACTGCAACCAGCCCTGGCAGGTTGCTGCTCAACCAGCCCTGGGAGCGGGGATGGGTGCTGGAGAGAAGCACCACTTCCGCTTTTTTTTACAGGGGGCGATATTGCAGCCCTACTACAAAACTGCCCAGAGTGCACAAAACCGGCCCCCACCCCTCCACAAAACCGGCCCCCACCCCTCCAGCCTACTGGAGAAATGCCCGGTGCCCACTACGGCAAGACCGGCCCCGGGTGAGGAGTTGAAGGGACGCCTTGGCATCAATAGGTATCTGCTGGATAGTTTCCCACTCGTAATGGCCAAGAACTGCTTACCACACAAGCAACTCAAGTCTCAAGTCCTCTTCGACTGCCTTATTCAGTGGGTGGGACGTAAAATGTGGAAGATCTATGTGAGTGGAATCAGAGCTGCCAGGCACACAGGAGACTTTTAGCCACTATTGGTCTTCAATGGAGCAAAGAGGTGGTTGGTGTGGAGGAGGCAGGGCAAGAGAAGCGACGCAGTGTGAGGCAATGTGGCGCCTCAAAGTCAAAGCCATGGTGTCCTTTGTTGAACAGGCATTCAATGCTTGCCCTCCTCCCAGCTTGTGGCATCATTGAGCACCAACACCTCTCGACCTCCTTGCCCAACTCACATATACTTTGCACTGTCTTCTATTTTCCTTCTGAGTATGCACAGGCTGGTCCACCCTCTTTGTCCTCCTCCTGCTCTGAACTTGTGGTGGTTGCTCATCCAGAAGCTGTTGTTCTCTTTTGCTTCGTAGATGTCTCGCTAGGTTCCACTGCTGACTGAAGCCTGATGTAAAAACATAGAAGCAAAACCCTATCAGACAGCATGACAGGTAAGATAAGACATAGTGATCTATTATAGTACACAAGGCGCGAAGTATGTTCATTGCTTCATCATTTTCACTGCATAGCCAGTCTCTAGGTGGCAACCATGATTTCATGTATTAGTACAAATGAACACAGGTCTGGACTGTTGTGCCCACTGGTAAAGATGATTTTCACCCAACATGCATGTCATCGATGCTACATGTGGTGGTGTTGACTAGCAACCTTGATTATCCATACACCTTTATGTATGAACATTGGCTTACAATTCTTGTCTGAGCCTTGAAAAATTGAATCTTGACCAAAACTGGGCAATTTACCTTACGCAGTAGGCAGGGCACCAGAAAATTGAAATTAAATTGACGACATGGAAATATATTATGACCAGTATATCAACAACTGGAACGTTATGACCTTAAGTATATATAGGTAAGCACAGCATTACTTAACCAGTAGATCGACTACCTGAATATCGTGAATATGAGCATGTACAGATAAGTATAGTTTTACGATACTTAACAATATACACATGTACATTCAATAAAGATACCCAGAGGTCAGGGCATGTTACTACCAGCACCCTCTCCTGCAGTGGAGGGGGTTGAGATTTCTTTTTCACTTAGAAGGACCTCCCACATTCAAATGTGACGATCGCCTGGGGTGCTCCTATCTTTTTTGCACATCCTGTGCTTATTGTTGGTGTTTCGCACTGCAGCACAATTCCTACCAAACTCGTGTCTAATTTCAAACTCTACCTAAGCTGGTTATATGAAAACTTGTACCACTGAGGGAAATTACCAAATACCAACTCACAGATACGTTACACCTGCTTCATGATAAATGTGAGGACCCTCTCAGTATGTTTGTAAGCCATACTGAAGTCCACAGATTGCAAAGGACAAGGTTAGGACTTGCCTTTCAGGCAATTTAGCTGTGCCAGAAGGTCTGGTCTGACAATCCAGTAAGTGTGTGGTTTTCAGCTGTTTGAGGCCTGTTTATGGTCTTTTATCACTGTTAATTTCTTTAATATCATTAGACACATTGCTTACATGCTGTTTCCCATTTCTGGCAAAACACTAATGCAGTGTGACTTTACAAATTCGAAATTGTCCCATTTTGCAAATAAGGGCCACGTTTTAGCTATCTGAATCACTAATGAGGGGTACCAGTTATTTTGGTGCTTAGGTCTATTTTCCATCTCACAGGACAGACAAGAAGGACGTGGGCCCTGTTCACTGCTGCCTGGATTAATTAGGGAAAACCTGTTTTGCACATTCACATTGCTAATTTCTGGTTACCCTTGGTTGATGTATTGCTACATTAAATAGGATCATCAAAACCTCAAACTATCTACAAGTGGAAACAAAATAGAGGTACGACCCCCTCATGCTTGATCTTGTCTTTAAATGACATGGGAGACTTTTTAAAATAATAATAATAACTTGGTACTTATATAGCGCACAAATCACCACCAGAGCATCTAGGCGCTGTACTCATACCGCTGTAGGAACCCTTCCTGGTTTTTCCTTGTGAAGTGTCCACTCCTGGGCACCCCCATGGTGAAACCAGGCATCTCAGCGCTTTTGGGGCAGTTGTGGAGATTAAGCAAGCTACCAGAGCCCAGAGTAGCAGCGTGGGACCCATGATTAGAATAGGCACCGAGGCGAGAACAGCATGTCCGAGGAAACTTTGAGCCCGAGACACACCGAGGCGGGAATCGAACCTTGGTCCCGGGCCAGAGCTCGGCATCAAGGTCTGCCGCTCTAACCATTGAGCCACACTTCTCCACATAAAACAAAATGATGGTGGAACTAGATTTAGGGTCATATTTATTAAAGGGTTTTGTCACTTTTGCATCATGTAAAGCAGTGCATCTGTGAGGCAACCATTAAGTGTGATTTATCTAGCCACTCAAGGCCACCTTGCATGGCCCTGAGTAGCTTGCTAAATCCAGACTAACACAACGCAGTGCAAATCACTGCATTGTGTTACTCTGCCCCAGGGAGACATTTCATGGGTGGTGCATGGTTGTTCCCATGCATTACCAATGGATTTTGATTTAGTTCCAGATTACCATAAGTGGTAGACCTGGGAACACTGCTACATTCCCCCCACAAGTGAGGCACAGTAGGAAGAAATGTGTTTGTCTACTTGCTTTCCCTCTTTCTATGTGTGCTGCATTCTGCACACATTCTATAGCACACATAGAAAGAGGAAAATGCGTCAGGGGATTGTTTTGTGCAGGAAGGTGTCCCTTCCTGCACAAGAACAATCCTGCTTACACAGTAAGCACCCTTGTACCATGCAAGAGTTCCTGCATTGGTGCTAGACCAGCGCTGGGAAAAGGCAAGAATGTGACATATTGTGTTAAATTCCTGCCCCATCCCTGTCACACAGCACAGTGCAGAAGGTGGTTTGCTGCTCTGTGTCAATCAATCAGCCTTTGCAGTGCGCACACTGTATCCCCTGGGGGTATCTGGGTGCTGGGGTGCAAGGTTACCATTCAAAAACCAGGTCCTGAGAAAAAAATGGGAAGAAACAAGCAGAAAAAGTCAACACCAAGACAAATAACGAGTGAGCAAGAAAAGGCAAAACAGAGGGCAGAAACACAAACTGAAAAGGCAAAACAGAAGAGAAGAGGGCAAAACAGAAGGCAGAGCAACGAGAAGAATAGCCCAAACAGAGGGTAGAAAAATAGCAGAGGGCATAAAAAGGCAAACAGAGGGCATAAAAACAAGCAGAAAAGGCAAAACAGATAGGGGGAAAACAAGCAGAAAAGGAAAGATTGATGGCAGAAAAAACGAGCAGAAAAAGGCAAAACAGAGGGCTGAAAAACTAGCATTAAAGGAAAAACAGGGGGAAGGAGAATGAGCAGAAAAAGCAAAAACGAGAGCAGAAAATGAACGGAAAAGGCAAAACAGAGCAAGAAACTAGCAGAGGAGGCACAAACAGAGGGCAGCAGAATTAGCATAACACATTGAAATTTCAGAATTTTTACCCCGTGAAGACAATAATAATCATAATAGGTGTATTATTATGAAATGCTGAAATAATAAATAAATGCATTTTAGATTACGACTGACAGCTGACGTAAAAAAAATGTGCATTAGACTATTACATGTGCACCACTAAGAACACATGTTTGAAAATGTATTATTGCTTCATGTGAACATTTGGGTTGTCGATTAAGATCTTAATGTTATTGCACTGGGCAGAGAAATGGACAGGCATTGACGAGGGCATTCAACACCAGTGTTACACATGTTCTCAGACAACATTACACAGGTATATAATGCCTTGCTGACAAAGTAAACATTTTATTGGCTATTGCACTAAAGATAAAAAATTATATATAGTTTTCCTATGTTGCAATAGTAAATGCTACATATGCTCGGTCAACAGTTACATATCATCTTTAAAAATAGAGTAGTTATTAAATGACCCACAGCTTTAATAAAATAACATGCTAAAGTCCCTCCCATCACACTACAAAACTTTCTTCAGCTCTATTGCATTTTAAAAGAAGGTTCGTTTTAGACCAGCATTGCTGGATCCAAGGTATTTCTGCTACCCAATGTATTATGGAAATAAACTTTTGTTTTTACGGAATCTCAATTTGCAATTCCTTAAAGCCAATGCAATAAAGTAAAATAAATTGCGATTTCGCAATTAAGAATCGCAATTTACTGTCAAATGAAAGGTGATGATAAATTGTGATTTCTTTCAAAAAAAGTACCAAAGTGCATTTTTGAAAGTCCCATGTTACACATACACATGCACTTGGGGCATGTGTGTGCGTAACATGGGTGCACATATCAATTTCATGGGTGCAACAGGGTGTCCTTTTGACGCCCTTGCGCCCTTCAAATTGCATGCGCAATTTGCGAGTACCAGCTGGGTACTCGCAAATCGCGCACGTAATTTCCTTTTCATTCCTATGGGCCTGGAGGCCCATAGGAATGAATGGGAAGCCATTCCTTAATTGTGACTCGCAATTTGCGAGACACAATTAGGGAATGTTTAGGAATCACTATTTTTTCAAGCAATCACTACATGCATAGGCTTTTGCAATTCCTTAATTGCAATTCCTTAATAATCGCAAGTAAGGAATCGCAAAAGCCTACATTGATGCATGTGCCCCTAGATGTTTTGAAATACTGTCAGTGATTTGGTACACCGTCCTGCATATAATACTTGCGTTGCATGTGTACAGTTACTTTACGTTCTGCTACACCTACAAAAGCATCCAAATATGTATGTGTCATGCATGCAGGAACATCACACTAGACATGTGGACCAGTACAAATAAAAAGAAGTGCTATTGTAGCTCAAGAAAATCAGCGCTTATTTGTCGTGTCATTTCATTTAAAAAAAACTATGGGCTATAGGTTACAAAGCCATTTAGTATTCACAAAGCTTGTTATTTGCTAAATCAGAGGGTTTGCAACCACTAAATTGTTTTTTTTTAATGTTCCAAACCCGTTTTGTGATTTTGTAAGTACTTGCTGAATCACAAAGTGTGTTTGAAATGCGCACCAAATCACAAGTGTGCCTCCCTTCCAAATTGTGAATCGGAATGCTGTCAATCAACGTTATGAAACTGCAGTTTCGATCTCAAGCCATTAGTATGTTATTGTCTTCTCAAAGGAGATGTTAACTCACTAGCAATCCAGAAGGGATCCTTTTATTACCCCGTCACCTATGTGAAAGTAAAAACAAAAAGTTATTGGGAGTTATTGGGGAGTGGGCAGCGGTCAAGGAGCCATCTGCTAACACTTAAGCAAACTTTTTTTTAAATTACTGTTTTTATTAAAGGCAGTAATGTTTGCTTTAAGGAAAATGTGCTGCATTAAAAGCATATTTAAAAATTGATGACAAGTGTAGTGGTTTGCTGAACCCAGCAGGCCACCTTCCCTATAATGAGCAACAATCAGAGTAAGTGGCAATGTACGACTTAGCTTATGAATAGTAATGAAGTATGTGAGATTGTGAGCAACTCTGAATCCTTATTTTGTGAAATGTCTTATTAATACATCAGTCGGTTCACAAAATACTTTTGCAATTGCAGTAATAATATGAATTAATTGTAACCAATATTTTGCAAATATTTTTACATATATCTGACCCTGTAGTCTGATGAAATATCAACAAGTGACTCTCATAAGTACAAAAGCTACAATGAGCTGTATTTTCTTTGATAAAAGGGTGCGGTCTAATTAGCTTTATACAGGGGTTGAACCATTTTTCAACAATGCATATGACTATTAGTAATGTACTTTTAATAATGTATGAATAGTTAGCTATTAATATTTACTTACGTACCTTACACAATCAGAGGGGGAGGAGGAAAAATCCTTACTTCGCCCTCCTCTGAGTTAACCTTATCACACACAGAGAAGTAAAGACTTGTAAATCGATATAAAAAAAAATAAGTATAGTAGTAGCAAAGTGCAAAGCTTTGAAAAAACTGCCCTCACCCACAAAAGTTTGTGGCATGCTTCATCATAGGGCTGCTACTGACACCTCTGCGCAGACCAATGCCTGAGGTGGAGCAATAGGGTGGGGAAGATGTAAAAACATAAAGAAAAGGACACGATCTAAAGAAAAAGTAAGTGCAGACAATGAATTAAAACTAACTAAGGGATATCCCAATAAATATATTCGCGGATTCTCTTGCTAGAGCTAAAAGGTATCTCTTTACCCAAGGATGGTGGTGAAACGGGTGAATTATGCACCATTCACCCCTCCATTCTGCAAAAAAGTCAACATGTTTCAGCCGGATTTCGTGTTTCTCCTGGCTTTACTCAGGACTGTTAGATCCCTAGTCTAATTCAATTTCTGAAATACCTCAATGTGTATATTGGTTACTACACCTGAAGTTTATAATCTTGTTAAGGTCCTGTAACCGTACTCCAAGTCGAATCTGTAAGTGATAAAGAACATATGTACAAGTGAAAAGAAAATGAAAAGCATAACAAGTGAAATTCCTTGTGATTTCAGTATGTGAGCAAGCTTGGCTGGCTTTGCCCTTCCTAACCCATTTGGTGCAACACAGTATCTTTAACATTCTATTTTAACACCATCGACGCTTATGGTTTTCCCCCCCTGTGCTGAAAATCTGGAATTCCTACTAATCATGACGAGCTCAGCTCGGCATCAGTGTACGAGATGTGTACCTCATGACGAGCTGAGCTCGTCATGAGCGTCGAAGGTGTTAAAAACGCTCATGGGGGCAATGGCCTTGTTTAATGGTGAGACTCAAGAACTCTTCTTGATCTCCAGCTGTATTTAAAACCATTGTGTACAAAACAGCTATCAATTATATAATAGGTATTGTATTGTATAGTGAATGTGAATTATATGTAATCTGCTGCAAATGCAAGGGGTCCAGCATCTAGGGACAGCCTGGAGTACAAC
This sequence comes from Lissotriton vulgaris, assembly GCF_964263255.1. NCBI lineage: Eukaryota > Metazoa > Chordata > Amphibia > Caudata > Salamandridae > Lissotriton > Lissotriton vulgaris. The sequence goes on along the minus strand of NC_141699.1, from coordinate 578,392,190 downwards.
TTGGGTATGGAATTGGGCTACTTTTTTAATTTATTTTTATTTGCTTGAGTTTTATATAGCACTGGCTAGACCCGAAGGTATCAGAGTGCTTTACATGAGGAAATTTACGTAGGTTACAAGTTACACATTGTTACAGGAGAAAATCAGTTACAAGTTACATCAGTTGGGTTGTGGCGTGTAGAAGGGTAATCGGGTAATGTAAAAGGGTAACGGGGTGGGGGAAATGCTGAGCTTGTTGAAATGTCGCATGGTAAAGAGCTTGAGCTTCGTTCTTACCATGTAGACGAAGAACAGTTTTTTGAATGTGCTTCGTGTTCTGCACCTTCTCTGTTCCTCTTCGTCCGCCATAGTGCTGGTTTCTTCAGCTCCGGCCTGTGACGTTACACAAGTAAATCTTGCAAGGTTTGGAGCCATCTTGGATTGGGCCTCAGTACATTAAAAAGAATGGAAGAACAGCAGCATTGAGCTGCATGTAATGTGACAGTTATAAAAAAAAACGTTGAAGCTTTACCATCAGTTGTTTGATAGGAAGAGTATTTTTTTACAAAGAGAAATAAGGGTGTGTTGGTGTATTGGAAATAAAAGCACAAGATTAATAAGAAGAGTTGTACTGAGTTAGGTGTAGAGTGTGTATATAATTTTCAGATGGAACCAGAACAAGGTTACAGTGCAGGTCAAAATATTGGGAATATGGATGAAGACCTAATAAGGAAACTCATTCAGCAGGTTATGAAAAATAGGGTATAGGAATCGGTAACAAGCATATTAGGGAAAAGAGGCAGTAAAGATTTAGAATCAGGTAAGGAATGTTTCCCTTTGTCTAAGGAGGATGAAAATGTTGTAGGAATAGGTGGTAAAAGGCTGCGGAAGTCGAAACATGTTGAAGATATTTTTTTATTGAAAAATAGGAAAGAAGGTCTGAGTTCCATCGAAAGAAGAGGTGTCTTAGATGGCACACAGAGTGTAGGTGTCCTTAGAGGCATGCAAAGGAAGGGTGTCCCTAGCTGCACAAAAATGGTTGGAAACAATAGGGCTTTAGAGAACCCAATACCAATCATTGAGAAGGACTGGGATGAATACATTTTGGATCTGCAGTATGATGAGAATGACAACAAATTTGGAAGTTCCGATAAAGTTGCTTCAGCAGAGGTTTTGAGTGATCCTCTAGCTGAAGAGATCTTTTCACGTTTTAACATAAAACATTGCAGAAGTGGGGATTGATGGCCAATGAGCATGTGGGAAAGTTTATTACAGAGTTGAAGAGCAGGCAGATCTGGTAGAGGAAGACAATTCAGAGGATGAGGACAAACTTCAGGAGGTCCAGGTGAGTATGGAGACTACTGTTTTTTTCCCAAGGAAGAGTAGGGGGTCACTTAAGAGAATTCCTGGGAGGATGGAGAAAGTTAACTCAAGACCTGTGGGCATTACAGACCTGTAGTAGGATATGTAATAGAGTTGATAAAATCTCTGGTTCAAAGGAAGGAAGCAAGAGAGTTGACAGTGAGTGAGAAATTAAATAAAACAGTGGACACGGAGATACTTTCTATTTTAGAAAAAGGGGCAGTGAGGTGTCAAGTAGACATAATGTAGCCTTGAAGCCTTCACTATTGAGTTTATAATTCATATGTACAATATGCCTTATGGAGTTCTAAACTATGATATACAGCCTATATTGGTTATTAGTTTTCCAACATGTTTTGCATTTATTTTAGATAATTAAAACATGAATAACCCTGCCTTTAGTTGTATAATCAAGCAGCAAGCAGTTGTATGCTAAATTTATACAAATGACACCATATGTTTTCTAGTTTTCATTCACTCTTTCAATAACATGAAACAAAACTGTTTGTTTGTAAACATGGACAGAAATATTTCTTTTGTACAAAATTCTCCTTGTGTAAAGAGCTCTGTCAACCTTTTGGTTTTATAGTATTGCTCAGAATGGGCCCACAGAGGATTCGTCGTAGAAAACCTTTGAGGAAAAAAAACAAGCTTGAAATGCTTGTAAGTGAGTTACGTAATCAGATATGTTACATGATGACAAATAAACTAATTCTGGAGGGAATAGTGTATGGGTGAATTAATTCATAAAGAAGGAGTAGCTGAAGTCAGACTTTTGTTTATTGTTGCCACTTAATCAGGAATTGTTTAGAGAAGGCTCAAAATTAGGGAAGTTGTTGTTTAATCTTAGGTGTTTGATAAGAGTGCTCCATAATGTCGCTCCTGCCCCTTTTAATGATCTGCCATCAATTCTATGGAGACATACTAAAGTACACAAAAAGTGATGGATGTACTCTGAAATAATCTCAGCCGCTAGTAATTATTTGGTCCGCATCCCAATCCATAGTTATTTTACATAACATGCCACCTAGTGGGACAGTGTGAAGACTAAGGAGGTCATTAGGATGGAGGGCGGACTTTGCCCACCCACCATCCTCACGGGGATTGGAACCGCCCGCCATAAGGGTGGGGGTCCCATGGTGGGGATTAGGATGCGCCTGCCACAGTGGCGGGCGCATCTCTCATTTTTAACATTGTGGCGGGCGGTGCTCTCTACACCGCCCGCCACAATGTTAAAAATGCTTGTATGCATTTGCATACACGAAGCCGCAGCACCGCGCGGTGCCTGCTGCTTCATGTATGCAAATGCTGGGGGGTACCACAGGTACCACCCGTGTGCACCCCCCACCTCTCCTTCACTCTAGGGGCCCGCAGGGGGCCCCCAAAGAGAAGACCGCATGCCTTTCCGTGGCAGGCATCTAACTGAGCCCATTGTAATATGGCTGGCGGTGTCTGATAGACACCGGCACCATATTAATCCTTTTCCGCCCCGGCCGCAAGGCGACCGGGGCGGAAAAGCGGCAGACAGTCTTTCCGTTCGCTGCGGTCTCCCCGCCATACTAATATGGCGGGGGGAATTTAGGTGCAGATGGGAGGCGGATTGCCCCCGCCAGGCCAGCGGTGGCTACCGCCAGCCTGGCGGGGGCAATCCGCCCGCCATCCTAATGGGCCCCTAATTGTTGAGTCCAAACTGAGATGGCATGTAATTACCAATTGGCTGAGATTAATTAAAACATTCCATCCATCACTTTTTCCATACTTTAGTGTGCCACCCTTAGTGGGACACCTGTGACCAGACGTGGGTCTCATGCACACTGTGGACCTGATTCAAAAAGGTAAACTTCCACCTTTGTGTAAGTTCATGATTTTTTGCAATTCACAAAGCAATTTTATCAGTTGTATCTTTAGGACTGCCAATTTTTTTAATGTGCTGAGTCTCCGCCAGGAGTAAATATACTACTAGTAACCAAGCTATATTAACCAATATGTGACAGCAGACCCTAAACGAAGCCTACCTTATCTGTATATCCCCTGATATTTAGCATAAAGACAATTTAGAAATGTGCGCACACTATTAACACCTGCTGTCTAGGTGTAATCCAGAAGGGGACTAGATAAACATGAATACACAATAAGGTTCACCATACAACATTTCTCATACAAAATCCAGAGTCCTTAGACGATGGACTTCCAATTCATGAGTAAATCTTTTTATTTAATTTCTTGTTCCAAAAGCTTGTTTGTAAAACAGCCACAGCCAATGTGTTTCGTCCAACACAGTTGACTTCATCAGGGCTAAATTGACTGGCTGCTATCCGACCACGTCACTTTATCCCTTTGGGCCCTGATTTGGGTGCTGTGTTTTGGGTTTGATTTATATTCCTTAAATATATTCATGTGGAATCCCATGTGATAGATGAATCATGGATCTTTGAGTGACATATCTTTATGCAACATTATTTCTATACAAACAACTCCTACTCAGAACATGATGGAACTGTATCCTGCGACCTTATTAACACGCTATTATGATCTACTGTCTGGATAAATATATTTTAAATAAATTCGGATCACGTTATACTTAGCCTTGAAGATGTCCACTGTGTTACAAACTTGAGCTTTTTGAACAAGAAATTAAATAAAAAGATTTACTCACAAATTGGAAATCCATCGTCTTTGGACTGGATTTTGTATGAGAAATGTTGTATGTTGCACCTTATTATGTATTCATAATAACCAAGCTATACCTTGCCCAGGAGCCCATAAGGAGGTCAAAATCGGTCCTGCATTGCTTGTGTTCTGGTTCAGGGAGGACCAGGCTTGGCAGTTTGGTGTGGACTGTTCCCACTGGAGCAGGGTCAAGAGGGGCGCAAAATCCGTTCCGCTCGCGGATTTTGCGGATTTTCAGCAAATTCGCGATCTGCGAATTCCCGCGAATTTGCCGAAAATTCCCAAATCCACGAGCGGAACGGATCCGGGGGGCAAAAGTTCAAGCTTCAAGCTTGTAACTATTTTAGAATGGCGCCGGCAAGCTGCCAGCGCCATTCTAAAATAGTTACTAAGTTAGCTTCAACAGGAAGCACTAATAGATAAAATGAAGCAGGTGCTCGAGTTTAACTAAATTCAAGCTTCAACTCGAGCACCTGCTTTATTTTATCTATTAGTGCTTCCTGATGAAGCTAACTTAGTAACTATTTTAGAATGGCGCTGGCAGCTTGCCGGCGCCATTCTAAAATAAAACAGGAGTGGGGCAGAGGGCAGAAGGGCACAACAATGAGTGTGTCAGAGGGCAGAAGGGCACAAAAACGAGTGGGGCAGAGGGCAGAAGGGCACAACAACGAGTGTGGCAGAGGGCGGAAGGGCACAACAACGAGTGGGGCAGAGGGCAGAAGGGCACAACAACGAGTGGGGCAGAGGGCAGAAAGAGCACAAAAACGAGTGGGGCAGAGGGCAGAAGGGCACAACAACGAGAGGGACAGAGGGCAGAATGGCACAAAAACGAGTGGGGCAAGGGGCAGAAGGGCACAACAACGAGTGGGGCAGAGGGCAGAATGGCACAAAAACGAGTGGGGCAGAGGGCAGAAGGGCACAAAAAAGAGTGGGACAGAGGGCAGAATGGCACAAAAACGAGTGGGGCAGAGGGCAGAAGGGCACAACAACGAGTGGGACAGAGGGCAAAATGGCACAAAAACGAGTGGGGCAAGGGGCAGAAGGGCACAAACACGAGTGGGGCAGACAACAGAAAGGCACAAAAACGAGTGGTACAGAGGGCAGAAGGGCACAAAAAACAAAAGGGTGGCAGTGATGAACCAGAGGGCCCATCGCGGTCACGCACAAAGAAAACCTGCGAACACGCAAAGCGCCCCGCGAACACGCAAATCGCCCCGCGAACACGCAAAGCGGCCCGCGAACATGCAAAAGTAAAAAAATCCACAAATTCGCGAATTTTGCAGATCGCGAATTCGCAAATCCGCAAATTCGCGAATTGTGAATTCGCAGATTTCGCCCATGCATCAAGACTGATTTTTAAATTGCTGGGTCCAAAGTGAGCTGGCATTGTGTAAAAAACAAAAAATGGACTGGGATGCGGCCTGAGTAATTACCAGTAGCTGCGATTAATTCAGATATTTCATCCATCACTTTCTGTATACTTTACCAAATCTACAGAAGCACCATTTGAGGAGAACAATGTGGGTTCAGCATAGGAATGCAGGGGTGTGACAATGATTTGATGGCATTGAAAGAGGCCTGACAAGCAATTCAGAGATTTTCCATTAGTTGCTCTATAAACTTTGCACAGTCTCTGTTATGTACCAAGGGATCTATTGTAATCCGAAAAAATTGGGATCTAAACTGGGTACATCATAATTTTTTATCAGACCAAATTTGAAGTGGATACATTTTTTTATGCATGTTGGAGTTTCTGACTAGAATTGTTGCTGAGGCGCAAATATGTTGTTGGCATGTAGTAATCTGGGTATCACCCCGATCTGTTTCTTGTTTGTGGTATTAGCTTTTTAATAAGGGACAGGTTTTTGATAGAGCTTTCAGTTGAAAATGAGCTGATTTCACAATTGTCTCTATCTGGTTGAGAGTCAAACAGAACTCCCAGGTTGTGTGCCATTTCTGCTATGTCGGGTGATTACATGTAGCTGGAGGGAGAGAATGCATCCAGTGGTATATCGTCTTTTTCTATTATGAAGATCTCAGTTTTATCATTGTGTTCCAGAACCCCATTCCGTATCACCCAGTTTTTGATTGCTAGTAGGCAGGTTGATATTGGAGTCTTCTTTTAGAAGGTGTTGCTGAGGTCGATCAGCAATGGGGTGTCTTCTACACATATATCTGTCAGTGAAGCTGCCTCTGCCTGATCAGGTGGTCTAAGGTGGTCTAGGGGAAACATGTATAGGTTAGATGTTAATTGACAGGGCAGTGCCTCTGGGGACTCCACACTCTATAGCTGTACACTCTGAAAAGTAGTGGCCTACTTTGAGTTGTTTCCTATGCTCACAAAGGAAGGATTTTAATAATTGTCACACATTTACTGAGATATTGGACACGATTTTTCATGCAATTTAGAAGTACTTATTGGTTAACTGTGTCCCAAGGATTAGTTAAATTGGCCAATCATGTTTCCTTAGATCCAACACCTCCCAATATTCATGAAGGTTTTGTCTGTCCTCAAGTAGTGAAAGCCTGATTGACCATCAGATGATATTAGATAATCATCTGTTAATATAAGATAATGATCAGATGGGGGCGTGGCTTGCACACCGAGCTGGAATGGCGGACCCAGCGTGGGCTCCGCTGCATTGCGGAACTCGAAAGTGCCTTTTGAGCCTCCTAACCCGCTATCTCAGATGCGGAGTGACAGGCCTGCTCTGCCGATGGTGCGATGAGTCTGGCGACTGCATTTCTTATGAATTTGTGTCTTTTGTGAACCGCTTTTCGTTCGTGTTAAAATCTTTCTGTCAGAGACGCGGGAGGCCGCCATTTTAGGTCGCTGGGCCCGCGTCTCTCTTCTCTGACAACTTCTGCTGCTCTAATTAGGGACATGCTACAGCATGCATCTTTTTTACCTCATGGGCTTATCACCTTCATCCCTTTTCTCTGAGATGAGATATTGTAGAGTGCCCACTGGGGAAAGGTTCAGAGCTCAAGTAAGCATTTGCTCTTGCAATACGAAGGAGCCTTTCCATTCTACTGAGACATTATTCTTAGAGCTCCATGGATCATAATAGCAGACACTCTTCAATAATGTTTTTGACGCGGTGAGTTTGAAGTCCGTTTTTTGAATGTTTTTGGGCTTTTCTTGCGGATAATTATTTCTACTAAGACATGGGCGGCCGCCATTTCTGGTCGCTGAGCTTGCGTCTTTTTGCATACTTTTAATACACCCCTGCCATATTATCACCAAGTATCTCATTTTTCAACCGTCGTTTGGCTGAAATAGAGGATTTAACTCTCTACTCATACTGCCTACTTGAACTCAACCTGTTATATACCTATACAGCATGTCACTTCATAACTTACCTCATGCTCTTACCAATATTCTGTGACACTAAAACTGTTGACCTCTGAGGCGGAAGCCGGAGGTGTTTGCTCGAATTTTAAAACTGTGTTTAATTGTACTTTCGCCAAGCAGCCTCCCTGCTACATCCTGCTACAGCGGATCTTAACGCTGCGCCAGGGAAACATTCCTCAGCCGCCATCGCGGCTCGAACGCTGGGACACGCCCACACGTGAGGCCACGCCCACTTTCAAAACCTTATTAAAGCGCTGACTGATAGCGCGCCACACTAAAACTGTTGACCTCTGAGGCGGAAGTCGGAGGTGTTTGCTCGAATTTTAAAACTGTGTTTAATTGTTTTTTAAACTCACTGTCCACCTACCAGAGCACTTTAGTGTTACTTTCGCCAAGCAGCCTCCCTGCTACACCCTGCTACAGCGGATCTTAACGCTGCGCCAGGGAAACATTCCTCAGCCGCCATCGCGGCTCGAACGCTGGGACACGCCGACACGTGAGGCCACGCCCACTTTCAAAACCTTATTAAAGCGCTAACTGATAGCGCGCCACACTAAAACTGTTGACCTCTGGGGCGGAAGCCGGAGGTGTTTGCTCAAATTTTAAAACTGTGTTTAATTGTTTTTTAAACTCACTGTCCACCTACGGCCTCCAACTGACCAACTCCGGAGCCACCCACATCAAGGGTCACCTGCTAGACCCAGTGTTTACCAATATCCACACCCTTCAAGCCAAAGCGTCCCTTCCCCTCCCATGGATGGACCATTTTTTGTTTGGTCCCTCTCTTCCTGCCAGGGGCATTCAGGAAGCCCCACAAGTCCGCCACCTACACCAGGGACAGGGCATGGTCCAGACTCTCTGCAGAGGACTGGGCCAGAGCCCTGAACTCTAGGACCCCTAGTCCATCGGAGGACCCTGTCACAGCGGACAGAAAGTTCAGGGAGTGGATCTCCACCTCCCTCGATTCCATCCTCCCCATAAAAACCCGTGAGGATAAAAACGGGAAGATAGGATCAGCCCCATGGTTCAGCCCGGAACTCAGAACTCTCTGCAAAGAATGCAAAAAAGCGGAGCGACTGTGGAGAAAGGACTGGCTTCACGCCAGCAAGGACGCCTACCGTAGGTCGGTGAGAACCTATAAATCCACCTTGAAACTCACTAAAGCCTCATACTACGACGCCAGAAGAAAAAATGCCACAAATTCGGCGAGAGAATCCTACCTCATCGCCAAAGAGCTTCTGAAAATACCAGCGCCCCCCTCTTCCAACATGTCCCCTCCGGACAGAAGTGATGAACTGGCAACCTACTTTGACTCCAAAATCTCCCGTATCCTAGCCTCCCTCCCACCTCCCAGTCTGTCTAACTACACGGACATTAATGCACCTGTTAACCATACAGGAAACATCCACAGTTGACTGCATTTAGGGCGGTATCTCTGGACGAAGTAGGAAAGACTCTGGCCAAGATGAAAAGCGGCTCCCCCCGTGACCCCGCTCCCATCAGATTCCTGAAAACAGTGGCCCCTGCCATCGTGCCCACTATCACGGAGCTGATCAACATCTCGCTGTTCCAAGGCTCTGTCCCTCCGAGTTGGAAGAGTGCTGTAGTCAAAGCTCTTAAGAAACCTCAACTGGACCCCACCGATCTGGCTAACTACAGGCCGATCTCGCTTCTCCCAAGCATTAGCAAAATGGCCGAGAAACTGGTCAATGTACAACTGTCCCAGTTCCTCGAATCCAACAACCTTCTGCGTCGGTCCCAAACTGGGTTTTGTCCCGGCCACGGCACGGACACCACCCTCCTCGCTGTCATCGAGGAGGCAAGGTGCTTTTTGGATTCAGGAGGGTCAGTGGCAGTGATCCTTCTGGACCTTAGTGCAGCCTTTGACACGGTGAATCAACGTGTCTTACTCCACCGGTTGGCCGGGGCAGGACTCGGGGGCACTGCGCTCACCTGGATAGAATCTTTTCTATCAGGCCGCTCGTTCCAGGTATGGGATGGCAACTCCCGCTCAGCCCCTCTCCCCCTCTCGAGCGGAGTCCCCCAAGGGTCTTTGCTAAGTCCCACTTTGTTTAACGCGTATATGGCCCCTCTGGAGGATGAAGTCGACCCATTCGGGATCAAGATAGTGAGCTACGCGGACGACACGCAATTGGTCGTCTCACTCTCACATCTTGACAACCACCCAGACAATCTGTTGAACTGCCTCCAGGAAATCCACCACTGGATGTGCGAGTCATCACTTAAGCTCAACGGATCTAAAACCTAAGTCATGCTCATGGGCAAGAAATGGACTACTATCCCCCCATCAGTCTGGCCCGATGTTTTCGGTGAGGTGCCCACCCCGAAAAAAGAAATCAAGACTTTAGGAGTCTGGCTTGAACCTGAGCTGTCCATGAAGACCCAGGCAGCCAAAACAGCAGGAACCTGCTTCGGACTCATGCATTCCATCCGCAAGATCCTTCCGCTACTCCCTCCCCTATCAAGGAAACTCTTGGTTCAAGGTCTGATCCTTGCTCGGCTAGACTATAGCAACGCTGTCTATCTAGGAGCCCCCGAATCTACCCTGGCAAAACTTCAGCACACCCAAAATGCGGCTGCCCGGCTCCTTATGAGTCTCCCCTCCAGAGCCTCTGCCAGACCAGCGCTCAAGGCCCTACACTGGCTTCCAGTGCGACAGAGGATAGAATTTAAGGCTCTGTGTACCGCCCACAAACTCCTCAATGGTCTAGGCCCTTCTATCTTGAGAGACATGGTCACCCCATACAAGGCTCCCAGACTCCTGTGCTCGGATAATGAGCGTTTGGCCAATGTCCCTAGATTCAGGAAGGTGCGCACTGGCGGTCGACGCTTCGCAGTAAAAGCGTCCTCAGGATGGAACTCGCTCCCCCGCTGCCTGCGGCTGGAACCCTGCCACCTCCTCTTCCGCAAAAAACTGAAAACTCTCCTTTTCCCCAAATAGTACCTCTTTCCTCCCTTGGTCACTACAAGTTTTTATAGCGCGGGGATGCCTCCGGGTCACCAGGCGCTCTACAAATCGTTAAATAAATAAATAAATAAATAAATGAACCAGCCGTCTTGTCAAAAAGTGTTCTCTTGTGTTTTTTTGAGGAACTTTAATTAGAGTTCATTCAATAATCTTGCATTTTGGAGGACTTTTTACTTCTGATCTCACATTGATTGCTTTGTCAATATAAACATACCATTTTGTGGACCGCCTACGGCAATTTTTGCGACCATTTTAATTTTACTCCTGGTTTTCTTATTTTCACATTACAATGGCTAATTATATTCATTCGGTGAGATCTTCTGTATCTGGTACAAAACCAAAAAGACATAAAAATGACCCACCTTCTCCCATTCATTCTTCTCAGAATCCTGTTTTGGACTCTATCTTAGATGAAGTGATTGGTCTTCAACCCTTTATGGCTACAATAAATGAAAAGCTCAAACAAATTGAGGAGAGATGGATGGTTATGGAAAGTAAGGTATTGGATCTGGAACAGCGTGTCAGCGATCTACAAGATGTGTCTACTAAGATTCCGTTACTAGAACAGGAAATTCACGAACAAAAAATCCATACGTAGGACCTTGAAAATCGGAATCGTAGAAATAACTTACGCCTGTATGGACTTCCGGAAAATATTGAAGGTCCAGATATGGTATCCTTTTTACAGAAATTCTTTCCAGAACTCTTAGATCTTCAGGCTTCAACAAGTCCCCTCAAAATTCAAAGAGCATATCGTCTGGGACATCTCAATCCTAATGCTATAAAACCACGCGGGATCATATGCTTTCCCTAGAGTTTACTGAACTAATGCACGTCTTGAAAGCTGTAAGACTTAAACGTCGTCTCATTTGGTTTGGCCATAATCTCTTCATATCTCAAGAAAGACAAAGAATTTCTTGCCTTACATCCTCAGACGAGACAGCTTAACATTCAATATGGAATCCTCCATCCTTGTCAATGCAAAATTACACATGATGGTCGGTCTCGCTCTTTTGATGACCCAGAAAAACTTAAACTTTACCTTCATAACCTTTCACCTAATAAAATGGATAATAATATTTGACTTTAGTAGTTTTCTAGGAATGCTTTTTTGAATTCAACATAACTGTTTACTTAATGCTCTTAGATTATGTGTTTTTCCTTATATCTATGGGGCTCTCTTTCTTTTATTTTCTTTGTTCCTATTACCGAGGTCAGTTCCCTCGGGCGTCACTATGCTCCTCTTTTTTTCTTCCTACAGATCTCGATGTTTCTCCTTGATCTGTTTCCTTGCTTCTTCCTTCTGTCTCTTTTCTTCTTTTTCTCTATTTTTCTTGTTACGTCTTCCTTTTAATCATCTCTTAGTTTTTGCTTTATGTTTGACAATTGGTCTGTATCATCACATTTTCAATATTGTCTTTCCATTTTTCTCTTTGTTGTTAATGCAGTGTTGTGATTCAGTTTCCTCATGTTTTCCCCAATCCTTCCTCATGGTTAATGTGGTCTTGTGGAAAGTTTGCGGTCTTGGGCATCCTGTCAAACGTCAAAAGGTTTTGTCTCATTTAGCTAAACTTAACACCCAGGTTGCTTTTTTACAGGAAACCCACTGTAACAATGTTAAATCTCTTAAACTCAAATGCCAATCGGTCAATCAAATTGTTTTTTCTCCTGCTATTGATCGTCATGGTGGTGTTGCTATATTGTTTCATAAATCTACTAATGCCCAAATTGTATCATCTGAATGTGATCCTTCTGGTCGGTGGGTGATGGTTGATGCTATCATTAACAAAAGTCAAATTACCTTTTTCAATATTTACTGATCCAGAATTCTGGCAATCTATAAAATTGAAACTATTATCTGTATCTAATTCTAACATAGCATTGGATGGTGATTTTAATAATTGGCTAGATCCTTTTTCCGACAGACAATCCAAATCCAAATTTAAACCAGGTAAAACTCACAAATCTTTCCAATCTGCCTTATCATCTCGTCATGATATCTGGAAAACGTGTAATCCTGATGTTTCTAAATTTACTTTTTTCTCTCCTGTACACCAAACCAGGTCTCGTATTGATTATATTCTAATTTCCAAAGCATTATTACCTTGCCTCCACTCATCGGAAATTGGCTCTATTTTTATTTCTGACCATGCTCCAATTTTTACTTCTATTGATTTATCTATCACCACATGTAAGCAAGGTCATTGGCGTTTTATTAACCACCTTTTATCAGACCGTACTTTTATTTCAGAAGCGACCACCTTTATTAATGAATTTTTTGTTCTTAATGACTCTCTAAACACCTCCCTGCACAATAATTGGGATGCTTTTAAAGCTTCCTTTAGGGCATTCACGATTGCTTACTTCTCAAAGAAAAAGAAACTAATGACTGCTAAATATAAAGAAACTCTAACACAACTCAAGACATTAGAACATAAATATCACACATCCAAATCCTCATCATCACGACAAGAGTTAATTAAAGCTAAATCCACCCTGAATAAAATAGCTACTGTAGATACTTTTAACTAGGCCTGGGCGGAAATTCTGTTCCGCTCGCGGAATTTGCGGAAATGGAGTAATTTCACGTTCCGCGCAGAATGCAAAATTGCCCAAAATTGCCCAAAATTCTGCTTTCCGCGACTTCACAAAATTTTTTGCTTGTTCTCAAAATGCGTGTTCGCAAGATATTTCCCCCGAGCACGCAAACAGCAATTGGGAACAAGCAATTCTGCATGTTCGCGGAATTTCTGCGTGTTTGCTGAGATTTTTTACCATTTCGCAAAGATTTGCTTAACGCGATTATGCAAATTCCGCCCACCCCTACTTATAACATCCTTCTTAAGGTTAAATCGAAATATCACGGAGGCCAAAACAAAGCAGGAAAAATGCTAGCAAATTATTTAAAAATCAAATCAGAACGTAAGGTAATTGGCCTTTTCCATGCAGAAACAAATGTTGCACTTCTCTCATCTGATTCTGATATTATTAATACATTTCAATCATATTATAATCTTTTTTACACAGAAACTACTAAGCCTTCTGAAGAAGATTTCACCTCCTTTTTCCAAGATATCCCTAAACCTAAAACTCTCCCGAATATTTTCACACCACTTGAAGAGGATATTTATTTTCAAGAATTATCTGATGCTTTAAAATCCTTGAAAAAAATGAAGGCTCCAGGCCCTGATGGCTTTTCAGCTGAGTTATTTTTAGTCTTCTCATCAATTTTTGCTCCTAAATTATTAGAACTTTTTAATTCCTTTATATCTAATTCTAAGGCCTGTGGCTCTCTTTTAGAAGCCCTTATTATTATCATCCCTAAGCCAGACAAAGACCCCTCCTATTGCATACATTTTCGTCCTATGTAACTAATCAATTATGATTGTAAAATGTTTTGCTAAGATCTTAGCTTCTCGTCTTGAGAAAGTTATCCCTTCTCTTATTAACTCAGACCAAGCTGGCTTTGTCAAAGGACGTTTAGCCTCTGACAATGCCAAAATGTTTTGCAATATTCTTCCTCTGAGTAAAAAATATCCCTCTCCCTTAGCCGCGTTATCTTTGGATGCAGAAAAAGCCTTTGACCGAATTAATTGGGATATCATGTTTCGCATTTTACAATGGTTTGGTTTTGGTCCAAGATTCATTTCATATGTTAAATTATTATATACTAATCCAAAAGCATGTGTTTTTGTTAATGGTCTTTTCTCCCGATATTTCTCTCTCCAAAGTGGTACTCGTCAGGGTTGCCCCCTCTCCCCACTTCTTTTCTTACTAAGTATGGAAAACTTTCTTGAACGCATTAGAAGCAACCCCCTTATTACTGGTTTTACCCTAAAGTCTCACCAAATTAAACTTTCTGCATATGCTAATGATGTTCTTATTCATATATGCATATGCTGATGATGTTCTTATTCATTCTCCCATTCATTCTTCTCAGAATCCTGTTTTGGACTCTATCTTAGATGAAGTGATTGGTCTTCAACCCTTTATTGCTACAATAAATGAAAAGCTCAAACAAAATGAGGAGAGATGGATGGTTATGGAAAGTAAGGTATACCGCCTCTTCTTTATCCCCATTTGTACACGAAATCACATTATTCTCTACTGTTTCAGGTTATAAATTAAATTTCTCCAGGACCAAGATGTTGCCCTTAAACCCTTCATGTTATAGATATATGTTTGGTTCTACCAATTTTACATGGTGTCCTCAACAAAATTACATATCTAGGCACTTGGATTTCCACTTATGTACGTGATACACTATCCCATAACTTTACTGCTTTAAAACTTAAAATTACCAATTTGATAAATTCTTGGTCTCCTTTATTTTTATCATGGTGGGGCAGACTTGATACAATAAAATAATGATTGTTCCCCAAATATTGTTCACATTGTCAATGTTGCCATTCAAACTCCCCAAATATTATTTTACACAGGTTAACTCCTTATGTATTACGTTTCTTTGTAATAATAAGCATACACGTATTGCCTTGTCCAAATTACTTTGTCCCAAGACTGAGGGAGGTGTAATATTTCCTGATTTTAAATATATCACGATGCTTTCTTGACCTGTCAATTTTTTGCTTTGTCTAAAGATTATCAAGATTTGCCTAAACCTGCTTGGGTCAGTCTTGAATGTTCATTATTAAATGATTTCTCAGTTAAGGATATTGTATATATGACTAATTGTACCTTTATTTCCAAATATCCAATTCTGAAATATTCTCATTATCTGATACACACACTTTTTTTAAAGCATTTTGATGAATATCGTTTGTTCCTTGCCTCCTCAATATGGTTTAACAAACACATCAAATTCCATCACAAATCATTTTATTAAACACACTGGAAGGAAAAAGGTATTTTTTATGTTAATTAATTGATTGCTAATAATGTGATCCTACCTTTTCATCAACTGCAAATGACCTGTAACCTTCTTAAGCCCTGCATACAACAGTATAACATTTTAGCTCCAATACTTCAAGATTGTTTACAGAGTTTCAACTCTCATCCAATTCCTACTTCCCTCATTCGTGATACTCCCTTGTACCACATTTCATCTGACACCATTCCCAGTGCCTCCTTTGTTTATAATTCTTTATCTACTCCTAACTGCACATGGGTTAAATTGAATATTGAACTAGAATGGGAAAAGGATCTTTCTCAAACACTCTGTTTCTCAGTGGGACAAATTTTGGCAAAAACTTTTCAAAACCTCCAAAGCAGCAAATATTACACAATCATTATATTTTATTCATAATAGAGTTGTTATTACTCCCCTTCTTTTATAAAAGTTTAACCAATCAGTCTCTTCATCTTGTTGGTCATGTGTTACTGCTGAAGTTTTTTTAATGCACTTATTGTTCTATTGTCTTAAGGTTCATGATTTCTGGAAAGCTGTTTGGTCAAAATATGTATTGATTTATTTCCTATAAAATCCAATTTAACATTCACAATGTATTTTTAGGCACTTTGTCCCCTGACTTTGACCAAATTATTTCCAAATTAATTTTATTTGATCTATTTATTGCTATAGCTTTTAAGGTTATATTAACATGCTGGAAAGACAACTCTAAATTGTAATTTTTACTTTGGTGGAATCTATTATGTGATGAACATCGAATTGCCTCGGTGCCCCATGCTTCAATTCATCTACAAATTAAATCTGATTTACTCTGGCTACCATTCACTACTTTTCTATCATTGGATTCACCCTCTTTATAATTTTCTCTTTTATACTATTTATTGGCTTCTGTTTCTCTCTCCTTCTATCTTCTTCTTCGTTCTATCTCCCCTTTCTCTCTCTTTTCTTACCATATATGCTTTTTTATATAAAAATTTTAAGTGTTTTTCTTGAATACTGTTTACCTTCTCTTATTTCACGCATGTACTTAATTCACTAATACAAATGTTTCTTTCCCAGTTATATTCTTATGTATTTTGCTTCACAGTCTTATGTTCAAGTTTAGTAGTATAAGAATCATAAAATCTGTTTAGTATCACTTATTCTACTGATGCTTTGCTTTTATACCTGTATACTTTTCCCTTCATAGGAACAAAATGGTTTTATTTGTATTCTTGTATTATTTATCCTTAATAAAAAAATTACTTAACAAAAAAAAAGATAATCATCAGATAATAACCATCAGATAATATTAGATAATCATTTGATAATATCAGATAGCCATCAGATGATTGTTATAAATACTCAGACAACAACAGATCTTTTTAAAAGAACTGTTTTTTAAACACATGAAAAGTGGGAAAAGAACACAGAATTACAAAACAACGCACCTTGCACTTATAGGAGCTGAGCTACACCGCCGGATATAACTTAATGTTAAAGGAGAAAGTAAACTGCCATGCGCCATTTAGGTTAATGGGTCTCTTTCTCCAGACCTTAAAATTGGGCTGTAATTCATTGGCATTACAGTGCCTTACAATGATTAGACTGTCAATGGAGGATACACCACAGTTGTATATGTCAGGGCAGTCAAACAAAAGCCTGATTTCTCTGTAGTCGAAAACAGTCAAATGTGCAGAGGCTCCTGCCACTGAAATCTGACGATAAGATTGGGACTTTTTCACAGGGTTTTGAATCAAATGTTACTGTACAGGAGTACTTTTTCTCTCAGATGAGAATCAAATTTGACTGTATCTTATTTTATATTGTTCTTAATCATTTAAATTATCGTTTCACCAGTGAATATGATTAATGTTACATCATGAGATTCTGAAAGCAAATTTTACTTTCAAATGAATCCTCTACTGGGTCACTTAATGCAAATTATTCAAACAGTTGCGCAATGGGGTTCCTTCTTGTTAGGAACTGAAAATGGGTTGATTCTAAAAGCATCATTTAGAAAATAAATCTACACTGATCTCCTGAGACAGGTTTTAATCCTTAGATACTATTGACGACATTAAAGATGCACCCCTTTTTATTAAATGCACTTGTAAGTGTATTTTAAGCAATGGTTAGCTTTTATTTAATTCACAAATGTTGAGTTTATTCCGAGAAAAAGAACGATGGTCTTGAGTTTCAATGCAAGACAAAATCATTATTTGTTTGTGAATAGTATTGGTATTATATAAGCGCAGTATATTAAGTTTCCTAGATTGACACTTATCTATGTAGCCTTTATATAGTAGGAGCTTCTTTTTAACAAGTCTACCTCTAAGGATGTCAAAATGTGATAATGGTCGAAAAACTGCTGCATGATGCAATTCATAATTCGCCTTAAGTTCCAGGAATACTCTGAAGACAAATGTTTGCATTCTGTTATGTTATGTTATGTTAAAATGGGACTTTTATAGCGCAACGGCTACTCCAAAGGAGTGTCCCGGCGCTTTGTGCTCCAGACCTAAAGAAAGAGCTGGAAAACATAACAGTAAAAAGACAGGAGCCTAAAAAGGGGAAATGCACTAACCAGAGAACAGCCAAGTTTTCAAGTCTTTCGTAAAGGCAAGCAAGTTCAAGGTAGTCCGCAAGGACACCGGTAGAGAATTCCATAGCTGGGGGGCAAGGAATCTAAAGGACCGGCTGCCTAGCCGAGCCCTTTTGATACGTGGCACCCTTGCCAGAGCCAATGTTTCCGACCTGAGGGATCGCGTAGGTCGGTAGAAGTCCAGCCTCTTCTGGAGATATTTTGCACCATTACCATGCAGGGCCTTATGGGCTAAGGTCATGGCCTTAAACAGTATCCTCTTCCGTACAGGAAGCCAATGGAGGGATAAAAGAAGGTTGGAGGCACTAGTACGGCGATGCAGGCCAAAAATCGCTCGAGCTGCAGCGTTCTGGGTCACCTGCATACGCTGAAGGAGATATTCTGGCAGACCCAGATATAGAACATTGGCATAATCCAATCTGGATCCTATAAGTGCCTGAACAGTTATCCTCCGATGTTCCTCAGATAGAAGAGGAAAGAACTTACGCAGCATTCTGAGGATCCCGAAGCACGTTCCCGTAAGAGTAGAGACCTGGGATTTGAGCGAAAGCTCATTGTCAATTTTGCCTCCCAGGTTCTTAGCCCATTTAGATGACTGAGCTGGAGGGAACATGTCAGCAGGCCACCAACCATGCCAGTCTGGTTCCGATGGGCATCCGAAGAATAGTATCTCGGATTTATCCGAGTTGCACTTGAGGCTGTTGAGTTGGAACCAATTAAAAACAGCCCCAAGGCACTCACGGATACTTTCTCCATCGAACTCTTTGCTCTTGCGGCAGGTGAACAGAAGCTGAGTGTCGTCAGCATAAGAGACGATCCGGGCCCCATAGGACTCCGCCAATGTCGCCAGAGGGGTCATAAGGATGTTAAATAGAGTGGGGCTCAGTACAGAGCCCTGAGGCACTCCGACTCCCAATGGCGGCATTTCGGCAGATCCAGGTGGGACCCAGACCGTCTGCCGGCGGTTGGCTAAGAAGGAACTAAACCAGTTGAGCACCGTCCCCCCCAGACCGATGTCGTGTAGTCTAGTGAGGAGATCCTCATGGGGGACGGTGTCAAACGCCGCCGACAGGTCTAGCATAACTAACATCGCCCTGCCTCCGGTATCCAGCACCTCCTTCACGATCTCAGAGACTTCCAGGAGCGCCGTCTCGGTGCTTAAGTTGGAACGAAAGCCTGATTGGGATTCATGGAGTAACTCATTTGACTCCAGGAAGTTAGATAGCACGCTGTGAACGTGTTTCTCCAGGATCTTAGTGAGTGCTGGAAGGAGCGAGATTGGCCTATAGTTGGAGGGCACTTCTGGGTCCAGGTTAGGCTTCTTGATAAGAGGGATCACCATGGCCTGTTTCCAGGACTGAGACAGAAATCCCTGACTCAGGGAAAGGTTAAGAATGGGATTAGCTATGGGGTTGACGGCATCTGCCATTCTCGCTAAGATTTTTGCTGGACAGGGATCTAGCGGTGAGCCCGATTTAAGGTTCCTCATCAAGGCTAAGGATGCGGCAGCCGAAAGGGGCGGGAAATCTAGCAGAACTGGGCCTGGAGACGACAAGAGAGTTGTCTCAGTCGGCAGAGTAGATGGGTCATCTATAGGTCTCAAAGGAAAGGAATCCTGAATTTGCCTAATTTTGGGGGTAAAAAAATTAGCAATGGTGTTGGCCCAGGTCTCCGCCGGAGCGTCCTGAGCTGAGATTGAGTGCGGGCTGGTAAATTCTCGAACAATTGAGAAAATCTCCTTGCAGGAGTTTGCCGCATCTTCAATCCTTTTGGCAAAATAGCATTTCTTGCCCTGAAGTATTAAATCATGATAGGATTTCATCATGGTTTTATAGAGTTGTTTAGCCTCAGGCTCGTACTGGGCTCTCCAAGCCCGCTCTGCGACTTTGCATTGCCTACGGTGATGGGCCAATTCCTCCGTAAACCAAGGGGCCGAGACCCGTTGGATGGCAGACCTGGGTGGCTGTAGTGGGGCGAGCTCATTTAATCTAGTAAGGAGCCAGGATTGCAGGCTCTCCAGGTCTTTCTCCAGGTCGCCCGTATGAGACATAGGGTGGTCCACCAGAGCCTGCGCTAGCAGATCCGGTGTCACCCGATGGAGCGCCCTATAGCTGCTACCCTGCTGTCTCGTGGCACTGGCCATTGAATTCGTAGTAAAAGATATTTCAAAATGAACGAGACAATGATCAGACCATAAGACTGGTAGAAGCGTTACAGCCATAATGGGTGAGGTGGAGAAAACCTGGTCAAGGGTGTGGCCTTTATCATGGGTCGGGCCAAAGAGATAGGGGGAGAGGCCCAGGGTAGATGTAATATCCAACAGCTTGATAGCATCCTGGTCTTGGTGATCATCCATATGGAAGTTAAAATCTCCAGCCAGTATACACCGCTCCGATCTTAAAACAAGGACCAACAGAACCTGCTGGAGATCATCCAAGAAAGATCCCACAGGGCCCGGAGGTCTGTAAACAACAAGACCCTTCAGCGCTTGCTGAGGCGATAGGGAGATGGTGAAGGCAAGAGAGTCAGCCCCTACAATGGTATTTGTGGGCATGACCGTGCACGGAAAAGATTTTTTCACAACCAGGGCAACTCCTCCCCCTCTACCCTTGTCTCTATCTTGTCGATGGATGATATAGTCAGAGGGAATGGCTGCCGTGATGTCCGGGTGGGAGGACTCGTTGAGCCATGTCTCAGTGAGCATCAGACAGGTAGGACTGGTCGTCGAGAGGAGATCAAAGATCTCTTGAGTGTGTCGATGCAACGACCTCGTATTAAGGAGTAGACAGAGATGTTTAGTGCTACCGTCCTTAATAGAGCGGGAGGAAGGGAGATTGCGAGTAGGATGCCAATTACAAACAGGGCACTTATGTTTACCCCTATGTCGGCCCGGAAATACTGAGTGACAGGACGCATCTCCGTCACGCAAAGAATGGAGCTCCTGAGCGGAGTAGGAAAGCATAATGGCCAGAAGTACCTGCCACGCCGAGCGCCTCCGGGACGCAGACGGGCAGGACTCTGGCACGACTCCGGCGCAGGTCCGGCGCGTCCGCAGTCCGCGTCCGCTGCGCGGAGGAAGGGGGGAGCTTTTTATAGCGCTACTAGAGCGCGAGGGCGGAGAGTCCTACCCCCAAGATGGCGGCCGAAAAGAGATCCCAGCCCTCGGCGTCAACACTCAGCCGAGGGCGGTCTTACAGTCCCAAGCAAGGGAGAGGGAGCAGGGCAAAGCGCTTACAAGCGCTGGGAAGTCTAAGGCAGGCAGCGCTAGGCTCAGACACGCTTATAACACAAGCGCGAGCACAAGCTGCACAGGACAAAAATAAAAATGACAAGCATGAAAGTCAAACACGCTAAGTTTAAAAATGCCAAAGAATAGTAGAGAGACCTCCCGGCTTCCGCCTCAGGAGGGAAAGGTAGGTAGCAGTTGTTAATCACCAGCAAGATGTTCCGGGTCCCTTTTATAGCGCTACTAGAGCGCGAGGGCGGAGAGTCCTACCCCCAAGATGGCGGCCGAAATGAGATCCCAGCCCTCGGCGTCAACACTCAGCCGAGGGCGGTCTTACAGTCCCAAGCAAGGGAGAGGGAGCAGGGCAAAGCGCTTACAAGCGCTGGGAAGTCTAAGGCAGGCAGCGCTAGGCTCAGACACGCTTATAACACAAGCGCGAGCACAAGCTGCACAGGACAAAAATAAAAATGACAAGCATGAAAGTCAAACACGCTAAGTTTAAAAATGCCAAAGAATAGTAGAGAGACCTCCCGGCTTCCGCCTCAGGAGGGAAAGGTAGGTAGCAGTTGTTAATCACCAGCAAGATGTTCCGGGTCCCTTTTATAGCGCTACTAGAGCGCGAGGGCGGAGAGCCCTACCCCCAAGATGGCGGCCGAAAATGAGATCCCAGCCCTCGGCGTCAACACTCAGCCGAGGGCGGTCTTACAGTCCCAAGCAAGGGAGAGGGAGCAGGGCAAAGCGCTTACAAGCGCTGGGAAGTCTAAGGCAGGCAGCGCTAGGCTCAGACACGCTTATAACACAAGCGCGAGCACAAGCTGCACAGGACAAAAATAAAAATGACAAGCATGAAAGTCAAACACGCTAAGTTTAAAAATGCCAAAGAATAGTAGAGAGACCTCCCGGCTTCCGCCTCAGGAGGGAAAGGTAGGTAGCAGTTGTTAATCACCAGCAAGATGTTCCGGGTCCCTTTTATAGCGCTACTAGAGCGCGAGGGCGGAGAGTCCTACCCCCAAGATGGCGGCCGAAATGAGATCCCAGCCCTCGGCGTCAACACTCAGCCGAGGGCGGTCTTACAGTCCCAAGCAAGGGAGAGGGAGCAGGGCAAAGCGCTTACAAGCGCTGGGAAGTCTAAGGCAGGCAGCGCTAGGCTCAGACACGCTTATAACACAAGCGCGAGCACAAGCTGCACAGGACAAAAATAAAAATGACAAGCATGAAAGTCAAACACGCTAAGTTTAAAATTCTGCCTAGTCAGTTAACTGTAATGTATCTTTCTTCCTGTCTTTCCACATAATTCAAGCTACTTTGGATATAGTATGGTGACTTTTATTTCCAAATGATAATAACTACATCTCCACCATAAAGTAAGTTCGTAGACTAGGGGAAATTGAAGTCCGTTACTCAGAGTGTTTCTGATTCCTCTGATTTGCAGCAATGTTTTTATTTTTACACGTGTAACTGCTGTGAAAGAACATTACTCCATTCATCAGTCTTCCTCCTCATGAAGTGTGCTTCAGTCTCCTGCTTACCATGTGTCCCCAATGCAACGAAAACCTATTACACCCCACCTTATATAGCCAACACAATTACTTCCTGTGACATGCCACTTAGAGGGTTAAAGTAGAACACATCCTGTTTCGTCTTCTTGCATTCTGACAGAGTCCTCCTATAAGATAGGATAGGATAGGACACACATGGAAAGGGGCGACCACTCGGTCCCCCCGAACGTATGGTAGGGTGCCCTGACCCCCCCGGGAAACCATTTTGGGCGGGAGGCGTGTCCCGGCTGGTATGCCCGAAGCGGCGTAGCCGGGGCGCGCCTTTTCCCGCCCAAGAGGGGTTGTCCTAGACACCTACACCGTTGGCCACGCCCCGTAGGCGGATCGGAGGAGGGTACACGCCCTCCCGAGGAAGAATAAAAGAGCAACAATCTAAGGAAGCATCCTCTTCTTCCTGTGCTTGGAAGCTGCACCTCCTCGTTGCACGTGAGCCCGAGACGGAACAAGGAGCCAATTTTGAGAACTTGTAATTTTTGTGTTTCTCCTTTCAGTGATTCCGAAGCTTTGGATCCAGGACCACGAGTCAAATAGCCGTGAACGATGCCTGGCAAGAAGGTCGGAAAAAAGGTTGGGACCAAACAAATGCTTCGCATGCTGGTGAAAGACATGGCGAACATGAAGAAGCAGATGGCGGCAATGAATGGTACGGGTAGACCGAAGAAAGTCATCAGGCCAGCATTGCCGGGAGTAGTCCCTGCCGGGAGAGGTAAAAGGGCCAGGAATAGGGCGGCAGGGGGGGAGGCCCCGGTTCCCGAGTCACCTCCGGCGAGCCCGGTCAGTCCAGAGGAGGCCCCAGTTCCGAGCCCGAACGCGGGACAGCCGATCCCTGTGGTAGTTACACCCGTTAACGAGGGGGATATGCCTCCCGAGCTGGCCGCCCAGTTGGCAGCATGGTTAGGCAAGAGCAGCGAGGGTGCTGTTGCACCGGGAGACACGGCCGAGGAAGCCAGGTTAATAATGAAGCAGTTGCGGCAATCGAGAGATGCTGCGAAGGCGCCTTGTCCTCTTGTTTCCCCGCAGAATCCCTCAGAGCAACCGGCGTCGAGCGTTGGAAAAGCAGCAACAACAGATCCAGCTACTGGTTCGGGTAAGCAGCCATTGCCAATGGCGGGGGAGGGATCGTTATCCTTAAGGAGGGAAAAGGTGGTCCAACATATCCCGATGGATGTGAAAGAAAGGATTTGGGCGGATAAATATGTGAACATGTTTTCGCTGTTGACCGATCACTATGAGATTGAGCACGTTAGAAATCAGAAGGAGTTGTTGCATCCGAGTGTATGGCGTGCCAAAATGGCGGGTTTCAGGGTAGATGAAACGATCGCTAATTGGGCCAGAGCGTTTGGAATGTTTACTGCAATCATGGGGGAACGTAGGCCTGAAGTATTGTCGGGATTAGCTTGTTACCAGACACGTATAATGGAATTTTATGAAACGTATGAAGGCAATCAATGGATGGGTTATGATAACAAATTTCGTACGGCCAAGGAGCACGACTCATCTCTGACGTGGGATTGTTTCGACTCCATTTCTTGGCAGAAGCAGGTTATGCCGAACACAACGAAGTCGTCTTCTTTCGGCGGGAATGGGGCGGAGCCTTCCCGCCATTATGTGGCGGCGCCCTTTCGGGCGGGTGCCAACAGTGATCAGCACACAAAGAATAATGGGAACTCGGGTAGAAAAGGGGTCTGTTGGAGCTTTAACAGGGGCAAGTGCACTAGGCCACAAGGGACATGCAAGTTCAGGCATGAGTGTGCAGGGTGCGGACAGTCTTCACACCCCGAGAGTTCGTGCAGAGCCAAGAATGGGGATACTGGAGGTAGAGGGGGGGCCAAACAGGTCTAACGTCGACCGAGGGGCACCGTTACCTACTCCCGTAGATATCATGGCAATGATCCCCTGGCTGAACGAATACCCTGATCATGTCTCTGCCGGGGTGTTGCGAGACGGTTTCTCATATGGTTTCCGCATCCCGGCGGGGGATTTTAGGGGGGAAACACTGTGTAAGAACCAACTATCGGTTCAACAAAATACGGCGGTGGTACAGGCAAAGATTGCAAAGGAGGTGGCCCGAGGTCGGGTTACGGGTCCATATGGAAACCCGCCGGTTGTTAACTTTGTTTGTTCACCGTTGGGAGTTGTCCCCAAGAAGGACCCGGGTGAGTTCAGGTTAATCCATAATTTGTCCGCTCCTAGGGGTCTTTCGGTGAACGATGCGATTGACCCGGGAGTTTGTTCGGTGCGGTATGCATCCTTTGATGAGGCCGTCGCCATGTTGAATCGCCTGGGGCCCGGAGCGCTGATGGCTAAATCAGATATCGAGTCAGCGTTCCGGTTGCTCCCGGTACACCCACACGATCAGCGTCTCTTAGGTTTTGTGTTTCAAGGACGCTACTACATGGATAAATGTATGCCGATGGGTTGCTCCATCTCTTGTGCGTATTTTGATAAGTTCAGTACTTTTTGCAATGGGCGTTCACCAGAGCCACGGGCTTTACGCAGGTTATGCATTACCTTGATGATTTTCTGTTCCTGGGGGCAGCTGGGGACACGGAATGTGCGCAGGCTTTGAGGGAATTCTGCAATCTCATGAAACATTTTGGCGTGCCACTGGCACCAGGCAAAACGGTAGGGCCATTTACTTCACTCGAGTTTCTGGGAATTGAGCTCGATTCTGTAGAGGGGTGCTTCCGTTTGCCCAAGGAGAAGGTAATGAAATTTGTAGCCTCACTTGAAATGTGCCTCGGCGAGAAAAAAGTAACTCTCCATCAGTTGCAGCAAGCTGTGGGTCAGCTTAACTTTGCCCTTAGAGTGATACCGATGGCTCGCCCCTTTTCCCGCTCTATCGCTCAAGCCATGGTTGGCCTCAAGGAAGGGCACCACCGCACACGACTGTCAGCAGAGGTTCGCCAGGATATGTGCATATGGCTGGCATTTCTGGCGGATTTCAACGGTCGCGTCGTGTGGAACAAACCGCCAGCTTCCTCCGAGGAGCTGGGGTTGTGGACCGACTCGGCAGGGAGTGTGGGCTTTGGCGCCATCTTTGGTAATCAATGGTCGGCACGAACATGGCCGGCGTGGTGACACGATAGTGGGCTCACAGGTAACATTGGGTTTCTTGAGCTGTTCCCCATTCTGGTGGCCTTGAAAACATGGCCAGAAGGGTTTCGTGATCGCTCTGTGGTGTTCTGGTCTGATAATATGACCGTTGTTGAATGTATCAATAATCAGGCAGCACGCTGCAAATGGATTTTGAGATTGCTGAAAGAAATTGTCCTGCTATGTATGAGACTAAACGTCCACTTTAGGGCAAGACACGTGCCTGGGGTACTGAACCAGGTGGCTGATGCACTCTCTCGTTCCCACATGCAGGCCTTCCGGGGTTTTCTGCCCTCAGCGGACTTGGTGGCGGCACCATTTCCCGAAGCTCTCTGGTCTCTCGGTGCCCCGGATTACAAAACCTCGTGGGAGAGAGTCTAGCACCCAGGACAAGGAAGGCATATGAAGGGGCGTTCCGTTCCTATTGGGAATTTTTGGGTCCAGCTAGGGGGGAGCATTGGGGGCAGGAGGAGTATGTCCTGAAATTTCTGGTATCACTATATCAGGCAGGCCGATCACTGGCAACAGCCAATAGGCACAGGGCCGCCATTGCCTTCATGGCGCAGGCTCATGGCATCCAGGACCCCACATCGTCCTTTCTCGTAAGGAAGGCTCTGCATGGGTGGCAACGCCTTGAGGGTCGGAGAGTGGATGAGAGGCACCCGATAGGTCTAGAAAGGTTGTCCCTGTTAATGTCCGTACTCCCTGCGACATGTTCATCTCAATCAGAGACAGTGCTGTTCCGGGCCGCTTTTGCATTAGCATTCCATGGGGCTATGCGGGTGAGCGAACTGGTAGCGAGGAATAAGCAGGATACGGGGGGAGGTCTGTGTCGAGAACACATTCAAATTAAGGGTGAGACGATGGTGGTCTCAATAGCCAGGTCCAAGACCGATCAGGGAGCGATCGGGGACTGTGTGGTAGTCCAGCAGATTCCAGGGTCTCCCATGTGCCCGGTAAAATGCGTGGAGGAGTATTTAGCGCAGAGGGCGGCACCATGGGGGGGAAGCTTGCTGAGGCACACCGACGCCACCCCACTGACGAGGTTTCAGTTCCAGCGGGTGTTAACAATGGCAATCGCGGCAGCGGGCTTGAACCCGAGCGATTTTGGGACCCATTCCTTCCGGATAGGGGCTGCTACAGAGGCTACAGCCAGGGGTCTGAGTGTTGAAAAGGTGAAACAGTTGGGGCGTTGGTCCTCGAATTGTTATAAGAGGTATGTGCGGTTGCACATGTTGTGAAGCTAATGTCATGCACTCACGCTTCTTGTTTTCTGTTTGATTTACAGTTTCGCGAGCAGGCTTTGCGGGGCGGACTGTGCAGTTGACCCGACACCTGGGGACCAGCGGTCAAAGATCACCGGCTGAGGGAAGAGTGGTGTGGGTCGTTGGCCACTCATACATGAGGCGAGCCGCGGACGTATTCAAAGCAGGTGACATGATTCACG
This sequence comes from Lissotriton vulgaris, assembly GCF_964263255.1. Taxonomy (NCBI): domain Eukaryota; kingdom Metazoa; phylum Chordata; class Amphibia; order Caudata; family Salamandridae; genus Lissotriton; species Lissotriton vulgaris. The sequence goes on along the minus strand of NC_141699.1, from coordinate 578,365,056 downwards.
TGGCTGGGGAATACGGGTGCAGGGTGACCTTCCACGGAAGGGGCGGACTCTGTATTGACCAGTTTCAAACTTTTATGGAGGGACTGCTAGGGCGGACGAGGTCACCGCCGTCTGTAATCATAGTACATCTTGGGGGCAATGATTTGGTAACCATTGGTCGACGAGTACTTCTCGAGTTAATTTTATCCACAGTGAGTTGGTTGGCGAGAAGGGTTCCGGGGTGCACGATTGCATGGTCACACATGATTCCTAGAAGGGTGTGGCGGGGGGCCCTCTCTGTGTCAGCTTTGAATCAGTCAGTAAAGAAAGTTAATAACAAACTTAGTAGGTTGTTTCGTTCAGGCCAGTTGCACTGTATTCCACGTGGATGTATTCGGGGGGACCATATGTATCTTGAAGATGGGGTCCATTTGTCCCGGGAGGGGAATGTCTTACTCATAGGAGACTTCTTAGCTTGGTTAAAGAGTTTGTGTAGCCATGACCTTTAGTAGGAGTTTGTGGGGGTCCGGATAGCCGGTCAACTATCCGGCCTGTGGCGGTAAGGTCATGATCGGTGAGCAGTAATTGGAAGATCCCTAGAGGTGGGGCGCCACCCATTATGGATGGGAGCGCCCGGGGGGAGGCGGCCATTGGCCCCTCACACGGGGAGGCGGTACCCCTCTAAGGATGGGGCCGCCGAAAGGGAAGGCGGTCATAGGACCCTCCCTGGGGAGGAGGGGCTACGGGCCCCTCCTGGGAATTTCCCGGGGCCAGGACATCCGCGACGGCGGATGTGGTAAGCAGTGTGGGGTGGGAGGGGGGTCTACGCTACCTTCTAGACACCTCACACGAGTCCTCGGACGACCACTAAGATGGCGTCGAGTAAATATGGGGCCCCCGTTAAGACAAGGGAAATTGGATGTTGGCACAGAGGTACAGTCCTCTGTGCGCCCGCCCCTCACAAGTAAGGGGGGGAGTTCTGGTATTAGGGATCTGACACCGGTTACGACCTTGCCACTGGCCCATAATGTTAGGATGTACAATTTAATTTTGAGTATATGCATTTGCAGGATGTTTAGAATCGGCTAGGAGAACCTTTGTATTAGAACTGTGTTAAGGTTAGCCAATAAACATCGTAATGTGAAAATGAAATTGTACATGATATGAAACTGTTATTTTAATGTTTTAATTTTGTTTCATATTTTAATAAATACGGCCGGGAGGGTAACTCCCTCCCGCCTTCCAAAAGTCAAAGAACTGTGTCCGTCTTCCCATCCTTGGGGATTGTGTTGGGAGGGGGTGATGGGTATCCCGGCCATATTTATAAAGCGCACAAATGCAACTGCGTCTTGGCACTAATGTAAGTGGGGAAATATTACATGGATGTCAGACTATACTTGTGAGAACAGCAAAGTTTTTAAATTCTTCCTAAAAGCTTGATGATTGGGCTGCAGTTGCATGGCAGGTGGGAGACTTTTCCGCAGCTTAGCTGCACGATGGGAAAATGTTGTTCCACCCCATCTCACTCTCCTGATTTAATCGACTTGCGAGGTAAGTTTTAAGTGTTTATTTAAACATGATCTACCATCTCTCTGTTTTTTTCCCCACAGGTTGGCTTGGAATATAGACCTGCTCTAGCGGTCTTCCTCTGCACATGCTTGCGAGTGAAAACACTTGTGAGTACAATGTTGTGTACCCATAGGGCGATTCGGAAGGTGTCCCTTCCTGCACCCTGCCTGCAACAATGGTACCCTTACACCATGGCGCGAAGGTGCCTGCATTGGCGCTAGGCTGCACTGAGTTGCCAGCGCAAGGATTGGCCATGAATGTGCCGTATCTTGATAGATGATACATTCCTGCCCTCTCCATTTGATGCAGTACAGTGCAACAAGTTGTCTTGTGTTGTGCTGCGTCAAGGTTTTATATATTTGGCCCTTGGTGTGTTTCACAAAATTTTATTGCCTCTTTTTGTGAGGGAAGTTCACTTCTAGAGTTTCTGAGAGATGTTTTGTTTGGGTGATTGGCCATCTCAAATCTCCATAGTCATTAGTAAGCTATTCAGACAGAATATTGAGTTGGAAATGTTGACTTACACAAATATTGAGTTGGAAATATAGTCACACAGAAATATCGACAGCAAGAATATCGTGGTCAAGATTATCGAATTTAAGGTAAGAAAGATCGTTTTCAAAAATATGGAAATTGTGTAATTAATTTTAGGTGTGGGTTGTAGGGTTTATAGGGGTAAATGGTGGGAAGCAATTTATGTTTAACTAGTTAAAAATTCGGTGATCATTATTATTAATTAATTGATTGATCTTTAATTAGGGTATTTGTTTATATTTTTTTTGTGTCTGGGTATTACTTTTATAAGGGTACAGTGTGGAGAGTAAACTAATTTCACTTACTTTATAAAAGGTTGTTAAATACTATTGTTTTGTTTAATTGAAAATATGTTTTAATTGTGTAATACATTTTTTTACAGTTTAATTTTAGCTCTTGGTTTTGGGGATTATAGGGGTAAAGTGTGGGTTTTAGTTTTTTAATAATTAAGGAAGTACATTTTTAAGATATTTAGATGTCGGTTGTGAATTGTGTGGTGTTATAGGGTAGGAAATATAAAACGTTAACTTATCTAATTAATGGTTTTGTTTCTTAAGAATTTCTAATTAAAAATATTTATTTATTTGAAAATTCTTTTTTATTTTATTTAATATAATATTTGTAGGCATGTGTCATATGTATTTAACATTATAATATGTTTTTTAAACATTTTTATTATTAAATGTATTTGTAGTTTAATTTTTAATATTTTAGATATGTTTCAATTTATTTAGTTTTTAAAATGTTCTTTTTGTTAATATTTTTTTTATATTCAACTGACTGTAGTTAGAATATTAATTGTTACCCCTTCACAATCCAACACTTTCCCTACTGTTGCACTCACTGAAGTAGGAATAGTCATTTTTACCCTTCCGCTATCCAACACTTTCCCTAATGTTGCACTTATCGGATTGGGAATAGTAGTTTTTACCCCTCCGCTATCCAACACTTTCCCTACTGTTGCACTTACTGGAGTGGGAATAGTAATTTATTCCCCTTGGCTATCCAACACTTTCCCTACTGTTGCTCTCACTGGAGTGGGAATTTTAAATTTGAAGATTTTTAAATAGTTTAATGTTTTAATTTATAATACATTATTTTTATATTAGATTTTATGTTATTGTATATACAATAAATAAACATTAATAGTTTATTGTTTTAAGTAAATCTATATTATTATGTATTTGTGTTTAACTTTTTAAATTAGGTTTATTTGTTATATTTGTTAAAATTTATATTAAATCTATTTTTTTTATTATTAATTGTATTATTTCACATATTTAATAATATTTTATGTTTTATATATATACAAAGATCGATATTTTGTACAAGTCGATGTTTTTGCATTCCATATTTTTTCATCTATATTTTTTACTTCTATATATTTTACATCAAAATTCTGTCAGTGAACCCATTAGTAAGATAGCAGGGCCATCAGGGCTCCTGGGCAGGATTTCTTTTGATATCCTTGCCAAATGCCTATTAAGGAAAGTTGCATTAAGGATCCCTGTTGGTTAAACTCTAGTACCATGTTGGGATTTTCCTTTAGTACTCAACACCTTGAAAGAGAGGACTTTTAAGCCTTTTGAATGTGTTTTGCTTACTTTCCTATGCACCAGGTGTGTTTTTTCCTGCAGCTATCTTTTCAGGGAGGAGTTTAGGAGAGAACACTGCTCTGCTTTCTCATGTCCCTTCCAAAACATTCTTTGGGATAAAGGGTTTCTCAGGCCAGATCCCACATTTTTTTTTACGCAATGCATCTTTGTCTTTTCACTGTTCTCATGAATTAGTTCTCCCAGTGTTTTTTTTCTCTAGTCCCTCTTCAGACCAAGAGAGATTGTGGTACACTCTGGACCATTTAGTTAGACCGAACAGATTCTTTCAGACAGACAGATGCTCTTTTTGTAGTCTTTGGGCTTGCTAGAAGAGATCGTAAACCCACTTCATCTTTTTTAGCAGATGGATAAAGTTGGTCATTTACGTTTTATACATGGAACATCTAGCAGGAGAGTTTTTCATCATGGGCTGCCTTTAAAGGAGCATTTGTAAAAGACATTGTGCTGCAGCCACGTTCGTCTTCATCCAATACATTAATTTCCCCATTACAGGATTCAAAGGGGGAAGTTCTTTAGTCTTCTTGTGGTGATGCACTACTATCTACTGTCACAATTCAATTCAATTCATGAAGCTTTATTCGGTGCATGTATATGACCATAAAAGTACAAAACAGAATATAACAATCCATTAAAAATACACATACATTTCCTAATTCATGAGCTAATTCTACAATTAATATTAACAATCAAAATGCATTAAAAACACATATTTTTCCTGGAGTTGATGCATTGGTTTAAAAACGTTGCAGTAAAAAAAATATATATCTGCCGATTGCAGATTAGAAATTAAAGTCATAGCATGTTTAACTGTACGCACACCATATTTGACAAAGATGGGGTTCAAAAAAGTAGTACGAAAATGTGTGTACAGTGTACAAAACAGCAGAAAGTGCAAAGTGCTCTGGATGGATACACCATCACATATACATGGCCCAATTGGGTGTTTCTTGATATTTGGGTGGGCCACTAAATGATGTGCCATACCAAATCTAAGTCTGGTTAGCACACATTTATGTGAATGCCTAGTTACCATGGTTAAGTACAAAGGAAAACCTTCCACTGAGCTATATCTGTTGTAAAACATGACAGTGGACATAGATCCAGTGGCAAAAGCCCGCTTCCTCCCCGCATATGCCAAGAATATACTTTTCATTTCAGCTTTAGGTATCCTTGATGCTGTACTAGGATCAATAAAAATGTTCAAGTTAAAAATGTCTAAAAAACAGGCAACGACATATTTAACCCACGGTATCTCTCGATATTTATCAAATTGTAAACAGTCCTCAATAATTTATCTGTTAAAGGCCTTCTCATCCTTCAGCCAAATTGACCGCCAAATCATCAATGGCCTAAGGGATAACAGATCAGTTAAATAATTGGTGGCTAGTTCTCGATGACTCAGTTCAGTTGGAGCTGAAGTGGGCAAAAATAGGAGCTTTTTTAGAAATAGAATTTCCTCCAACTGTAAATTATGAACACAGCTGTGGCCCCATACTCCTGGCCCATACAGCGCTATAGTAACACATCTAGCCTGGTAAATCTTGAGCATATCCCTTGTACGGCGATCCCCAACTTTCGCAGCAAATCTATAGTTACTGTGGGCATTCTTTGCCATTTTGTTCCGGATGCTGTTAAATTCATTAGTCCATTTCCTTTCTTTAGAGAAGGTAATGCCTAGGTAACAAAATTTGTCAACCTGCTGCACCTTTTCACTATCTATAAAAAAGCCATTTGACAGTCTTCTTTTGGCCCCACAGGTCATAGTGTGTGTTTTCCCTTTATTAATTACTAATTTTCTGTCTTTAATAATGGAAGAAAAACTGTCCATTAATCGCTGTAATCCCACAAGGGTTCTAGAGAGTAAAACAGCATCATCGGCATATAATAACACTGGTACCGTGACCCCTTTAATCTGTGGGGCATCTGCATTAACCTTTTTTAAAATAGCATCAATTCCATTAATAAATAAGATAAATAGGAGGGGGGCCAGTACGCAGACCTGCCTAATTCCTCTTTTAACACTGAATTTTGGGGTGCATTCTCCTTTAGTAGCAAACCGCACACTAGTTTGCAATTTCTCGTACAGCCAATCGAGAAAGAAAATTATACCCTCGAGTGCCCCTAACTTCAACAAGGTTGGCCATAAGATAGAATGGTCTACCATGTCGAATGCACTACTCAGGTCTGCAAAGCAGAGGTACAGGGAGCCTGGTTTTGCTTCTGTATATTTCCCGATCAGTAAATCAAGATTGATGCACTGATCGAAAGTACAGCGACCCTTCCTGAATCCATACTGGCTGTCAGCCAGAATGCCATCCTGCTTTGTAAAAGACATTGTGCTGCAGTCACGTTCGTCTTCATCCAATACATTAATTTCCCCATTACAGGATTCAAAGGCGGAAGTAGTTTAGTCTTCTTGTGGTGATGCAATACTATCTACTGTCACTTGATTGACTTCTTAGCAAATGAAGTCATTTGATCTTTTAGTAGTTGAAGTGGTCCAAACTCTTTTTTCCATCTAAGGCAGTTTTATCTTGCTTTGGAATGTGCTCATTTTGTGAGGAGTACAACTGACAAGGATCACCTATCAGTGAGCTTCATTATTCTGAGTCATTGTCTCCCACCTCACAGTCCTTATTACCGCCCACCCTCCAAGAGTTGGGATGGGAGATAACATTTCCATTTTGCCAGTGTTTGTTGTGCTTTGTTATGACAAGAAGTGTTTTACATCACCCCTCCTAATCAGCATGGCACAGGCTGTATTCTTGTAGGCCATGTTAGGAGGGGGAAAGAACAGTAGCAGCTTCTCCCCTAGGGTGGAGGAGCATTGCCCCACTGCTCTGTGAGCAGTTTAAGATGAAAAAATAGTATGATAAAAATGCAATATTATCATTTGACTTTTCGATCGTGGCTCAGCTGGCAAGGGGAAGGGATGGGTTGGGCTGTCACAGGGGGAGGAGGGGGTGAGCACTCTCTTAAATGCCCATGAAGGTTTGGCTGGCCGTCTAGTGCCAGGCAGTTATGCACCCGCCTGTATTGCACAGCCTGGTTGGAGAACATGCACAGGATTTCAGTTGAGCAACAAATCACGGCACTGAGACCAATCCCAACGCTGCTGCCATGCAGTGTCATGATTGGCTAGCAGAGTCTGGCAATCTGTGTGCTTTCTGCTCCTGGAGTCGACTGAAGAGACGAAGAGGACCGAGAGGTGGGGGTTGGCTTGCAGGTACATGATATATATATCTTTTAATGTATTACCACCCCGCCCACACCTCCACGCCCGATAAGTAGCAGCCGCCACTGATAAACGATTATTCCTTTCTTTATGGGACACCCGGTGATCAGGAGTCTAGTGCTCACCTCATGAGGAGGAAGACGAGCATTTTGACGGAACATTTTCCCATTGTCATTATGTCTCGTAAGAAAAGTGTTTACTCATTTTGCTGTTTATATAACTACTGGCATCTCATAAGAAACGTTTTTGTTAAATTTTGCTCTTTATATAACTACTAGCACATCGCCACATAAAGAAAAAAAAAGACACTTTTTTGGAAGCCCACTGATGAACTGCCTCACAACCACTCCTGTGATTTTTTTCTCCTTTCAAAACATGTTTTGTAAGTGGCTTGAAATGTCCTGGATGGTATTCTTGACTGATGATTTGTCAGGGGAATTGCCTATTTCTAGGCCCTGCCTGAAAGTGGGGCAGTCTTTTCGAGAAGCTTCTGAATATTTGGCGCAGACAACCACTACAAAAAAATACAGCGCAATCCCCAGAGGTCAAGGCCCCTTAGCTATAAGCAGACTACAAAACAAGTCGGTATTGTTGAATTTTGCCACCTTAGAAGTTAATTTTGTTAATATTCTGTGTCACCAGAAGAGTCTGATTTTAAAGCATAACTAACGCTGCTCCCATTTTTTGTTTTGTGATTTTCAATTTCGAGTCGTGTAACGTTTCTTTTACTGTGTGAATATCAAACCGACATTTACATAATCTGGGTTCTGTAATTAATTAGCATCCAGCTGATACTTCCCTCTGTCAGCTGGATACATGGTAAACGAGGAAAGAAACTGGCACCCGCTGGTTGATACTTGGTGATATCACACAGTGCCCCCAAAAATAAAAAAAATCACTTTTACTAGTGTTTTTTTTCTTTTCTTTGGGGCTTCATTAATCCTTTGTCATGCGTCTTTGAACTCTTGTTACTTTAACTCCTGCTGACCCTGTTTAAAGATCTTACTTACCCACCCCCTGGATGTAGACATTGATCAATCACAATATAAGTTTGAATATGGGACGATTGATAATGAGGTGCATGAGAAATGTTCACTCTTCCTATGCCTGTGCTGCGCATGGTGACAGGTGGAAAATCACAACACAAAGCCTCATTTACAAGCGGCCTGCGCCACTGGTCTTCACTTTTAATGACACACCAGTGGCGCAGATCTCTTAATCATATTTACGAGGCCAAGTAAAGCCACCCTGCGTGACTTTTCATGGCCTTGTAAATATGGTGCGAGGCAATGCAGCGCAAGTCTCTGCATTGCCTCACATTGTGATGTTCCCATGTAGCACACATGACATTTTACACATTTCCAGATTTATAACATGCTGTAAACCTGGGAATGCATCAAAAACTGACAACTCCTTAGGGATGGCATAAGGGATGGATTTTGTGAAGGAAGATGTCACTTCTTCCACAAAAGCAACCTGATTTCAACGCAAACAGCCTTGTATCCTTGGTGCAAGAATGCCTGCATTGGCACTAGGCAGCAATTTGTGCGCCACTGCAGTGGAAGAGGATAGGAATTAATTCCTGAATTTTTTTTTATGTAGGGCAGCTCCCTACTCCAAAAATGTGTAAATAGGGGCCCTGTGTATTAAAATGCAGTGCGAGGTAATACTGGCATTGTGACACACAGGCCCAGATTTCCTAACACTTTGCACGCACTGTTGCAAATTGAAGCCAAGTCCTGCAGAGCAGTGCAAAGTGACACATTGGTATCTACTGTACTGAGGAAAAGGTACTATAATCTTGAAAAAGTGCCCCCTTTTCAGTGCAAAAGGTGTGTTGCCTTTCTTTTCATCATTTTACGTAAGGGAACGTTACAAGGGCATTACAGAGCACACACTCATAGTTTTGCGACCAAATACTTATCTATATAGAGTGACAGCCAGACCAGTCTTTGTGTCAAAATTAACTACTTGAAGTAGGCACTAACAAAGATTAATGTTTTCATATTTTTTAAAAACCCTGAATTGCATGTGTTCTGAATCGCTGAGTTCACATCCAGAGGGATACTTCTATGCTTGTCGAGGGTTATTCATTTATAGTGGAAGTATATGCTTCCAGTACAAATGTACGTTAAAAAGTAAACACTCACCTCTAGGTGGCGGTGTGTCGTGCAATGTAACCTTTAAAAGCGCCAGTGCAGAAGACCGCAGGAGCAGGCCAGTCTTACTAGATATGATTCAGTGATGAGTAAATATTACACAACGTGACAACAGGGGATTTCTCTGAATTGCAAGTAAAATGGGGATGTAAAAAGTACAAAGATTGTACATTTCGATTTTGTGGTTTATATGGAAATGTAGCAATGGATTGTAACTGCACTTTTTTATTAGTGATTACATAACAACAATAACAAACAATATCAAGCATATTGAGCAGGATACTCAAAAAGAGAAATCTTTGTTCACAACACATCATAGGGTAGTGATCAGCACATCACCTATACAGCACATCAGTATTTCAAAAATAAATCATTTGCACATATAAGGTTTCGGATTGAAAGAGGTCAGGGTGTTCATGTAGAAAAATAGTAAGAGGTTCCCAAAAATTAGAGGGCTTGCAAGCTGTAGGTAGGTCCTCTGCATATATCAAAAAATTGTCACTACGATCGATGGAGTCCATTACCCAGCGGCTTCGTGGGTATTTTTTTTACTGTCCCAATCATTGCCACTCTTCATTTCCCCAAGAGTAGCGCTATGACAGCCATTTTTTTTCTTGCCAGATTTCAGAGGTATTCGGTGGTCTAACAGACATAATTGTGGTGCGCAATCTATTTTAGAATTCAGGATTTCACCCAGTAGGCGCACTACTCGCTCCTAGTACAGCTTCACTTTACCACAATACCATGCCAGGTGTCCAGAGCTTCCCACATCCCTCTCAAGGATGCTTTCCAGGGTGTTAACTGAAGCGCGATATTGTCTGCTCCTCTGAGATACGTGACCCAGTTGAGCCAACCTTTGTAGCTGGTTTTGCTTGTGTCCTTCCAGTTGGTTAGGACCATTTTCACGGCTGTTGTCAGTAAGAGGTCCATTAGGTCCTTTTCTTGTTTAGTTCTTAGGTTTTTGCACATGAATGCTGAGGTGAGGGTGGCAAATTCCATTTGTAGTTTGCATTTAAACACAACGTTAATGAAATCAACATTTTTCCACAGAATACCTTGAGTGTTGGGCATTGGAAGATAAGGTGAGATAGGTCTCCCTTCACTTTGTTACAGTTCCAGCAGTTTAGTCTTGCTGGGGTCCAGAAAGCTTTGTGGAGCAGCCAAAATTGAGTTTGTGCCAGTACTGGGATAATCTTATTACGCGAGGTCGAGGACCACAGAGTAGCCCATTCCTGTTCGTTGAGAGGTGTGCTACACATCTCTTTCTCTCTCAAAAAACAAAAAAAGGGGCTAGCTATATATACAACTGTGTGTAAACGACTACTTTCCAATCTTGGCTAACCCTGTAACAGTGGTTGTGATTGTATTCTTTGTAAAAGCGAATAAAAAACAAATACCATGCCAGGTGCCCAAAGTCAGCTTGATCAGACCCACAGCGTTTACATTTTGCATCGTCATGCAAACCATATGTGACGAGGAGCTGCCTGTGGGCACCTCCTCCGCTGTAGGGACAGATCACTTACCCCCTAACCTGTTGCCTTATCCCTTCTCTATTTCCAGCCTTCCACTGGACTGAGCGGGATGCACTGGCCCTTTAACAACTCTGCACCCTTGGCTGCCGCATCAGATCGCATGCCCTTGTCAGCTGATCGCGACTCCTTCAAAGAGCTGGACGCGATCGGAGGAAGTGGTCCATCAACCCCTGCTCGTGGGGTGATAGCGTCCTGGAGAGCGGAGAGAAGCGCAGATACCTTCTTTATTTCACCGGGACTCAAGGACCCAGGAGCCTGCATCGGGACAGAGCCGGGAGCCCAGCGGGACGAGGAGATGCCATCCGTGACCGAGGAAGAGATGGAGCCGGACCCCTTCCGGCAAAACGCAAGAGCCAGCCATGGCCCAGGAGGGTCATGGCTTCTAAAGGTACGGGTTTAACTTAAGTATTATCATTCCTTGGCAATCTACAGTTTAAACATTAATATATGGCACCATACATAATATATGAAGAAGCATCCACAAATCAACAATTAAAATGGAAAAAAACAATAATAATAATAAAAAACGTAGAGAAAGTTTTCTTTGAAAAAAGAGGGTTTACAGTTTTTAATGGTTTCGTTTAAAAATCCTTAAAAAAGGATACACATAATACATCCATCAATACACGTTATATTTAAAAAGAGATATCTATCTCATTTACATTCCTCATATAACTAATATTTAAAAAGTGGCAAAAAGTAGATTTCTTTCGACGTGCGTTTCGGCGTTTTGACACGCCTTCTTCAGGAAAAGCCACAAAAATGTCTGCAACAGTTTTAGCGAGGTCTGCAAGTTGTGTCCGCATACGATGGATATTATTTATTCTTAATTAATTGCGAGGAAGTGAGCCCATTTTCTGATCAAAAAGTCCTATTTCTGTTTTTGATGCGGTCTCATCTATTCTTAAAGTTTAAGTGTGGGCAGGCATTTAAAAACTTCAATTTCGGTATATTTAATATGTACCGCTTTTTGTTGTTTCACTTCCTCTCAAATGTCGAGTGCTATATAGTCCATTCATCAATTACTTTCTTGTCATTATGGCCTCAGATTCTTTTTTAATTCAGTTAGCGATGAACTGGTGTGGTCTTTAGCTTACACCTACAAATAATAAGCAGCGGTGGTTTTAGCTCCGACCTCGTTAGTATCGTTCACGGTTAAGCTTCAGGCAAATTCTGATATTTTTGCTGAGTCTTGTGGATAAACCGCAATGTTTGTCCCCATCGGGAAGTCCTTGATATTCACATACTTCTAAAGGTACAGGGCCACCTGGGGGCATTCTGGGACAAGAGGAAGGCGGGAGAGAGTAGGCCTGGGCTTAGTGTGTGTAGTCACGCTACGCGAAGCTACTCGAAGGTGTTCTTGCACTACGCAAGCTTCGCAAGCATGTGTAGTTGCTTGTCGTGCCCGCTCGCGATGCGTTTTTTTTTCTCGCGAGCGCGTTGTACGTGTTCGGGGCACTGTTTGCGTGCTCGGGGGAATACCAGCTCGCAAACTTACCCATGCGGTCGCCTATGGGCGCCGCCATCTTGTTTTTTAATTGTCCACCCACTTGCGATGCCTTATTTCCTGTTCCGTGTCGCGTATAGTGTGTTCGCGATGCGCATGTCATGTTCGGGTACGCTATCTACTTGTTTGCGACGACTAATGCGTGTTCGCGAGAAATATCGTACAACCATACCCACGCAGTCGCGAAGAGTGCAGCCATCTTGTTTTTTCACTCTATTCTATGGTTTTGGGCCTAGTTTTCTATCCATCCTTAACCTTTGCAATCCTTAGTTTTTTCACTGTTTTTCTCACTTTTTTATTTATCACCTATCTCTCTCTGTCCCTAAGTTTATATTTTGCATTTATTTCTACTTTTACTGTGTTTTTTTACTTTTCTACTGTTTTATTTTACTTCTTTCTTTAAGCTGCTACTTCTTCCCCCTAACTTTATTTTTCCCTTCTTTTCTTTTCCGCCTCCATCCCAGAACCATGGCCAAGGGCAGCAGTACCGGCTCCAAGGGTAAGGTGCCTGCGCCCAGAAGTCTGCTGCCTTGTGGCAGATTGCACCCTGCAGGGGTGCAGGCCCGTCAGCTTTTCAGCGAGGTGGAGGTGGACGCCCTTGTTTTTTTCATCCAATGCCACCTCCCCTTGAACTTAGCGGCAGGCGGCAGGTGGCAGGTCAGGCTCTGGGTACCTTACCCAGGAGCATCACTGCAGGAGGGCAAAGGTGCGCCTGGCAGAATTTCGCTGCTCATGGATCCGGCGCACCCACACCAGCTGGCCCACCGGTGGTCAGACATTCTGGACTGGGAGCAGGACCTGTTGGACCTGCTAGGTGTCGAGGTCGTGGGGCTTGGTGAGTAGCTAATATATAGTAGTATAAGTCTTGTGTATAATTTCTTGACTAATAACACGATTACTGGTGCTCTTAGTTACATTGCAGGTCAATTACGTTTTAAAAATCTTCTGTGAATATAGGACACAGATGCTGCTCAGCACTACTCTTACTTGTTTGCAACTTTGCGCTAGCTTGGGCTGATTAATGATGCAAGAGTTTACTTTAGAGAACTGAAGTTACTTAATGCTATTGCTAGAGAGTCTAATCCTTCCATTGTCCTTCTGTGAAATAGTAGTGGATGGATAATAGGTTTACTTAGTATTAGTTCATATTTTTTTACGGTCTGCGTGACGCCTCCTCTGTCACTGAATGCTGTTTACCCCAGTCCTCCATAGAACCTTTTTTACTTTGTTTACTGAGTGGTAGGTTTAGAATTGTCAGTCAGTAGCAAAACAACAGATGACGCAACCAACCAACAATTTGGTGTATGCACAAATTTATGCATGTGTCCTCCATCTCATCTATGCATTTTTGAAGGCAAAAATAAAATGGAAATGCAGACTTACTGAACAATTGGCATGTCTGGAATAGGTGGTGTAGGTCAGGTGGTACTTATGCTTCTTTAGTATTCTGGAATCAGAATGATTATGGAACATTTGATTAGTGTTCATAATAAGTAGATGGTCCGTGAATCCTGCAAGCCAGTAGTCGTTTTGATTAGATAGGTCAATTTTATTCCAATTGATGTTTATAAACAGTTTTTTAAGTGTTTTTTTAATGATTTGTTTGTTTCACAGCACTCATTAATGTTTGTTTCTTTCTTTATTATTTCTTATATGATCAGCACCCATGGGGCAAGAAGACGGGGTCCGAGTCGGCGGGACAATCACCAGAGGACTGCTCCTCTACCGAGGGTCCTGCTGCTGGCGCCCATGTAAGTCCTCCAGTGGTTATATGAACAATTATATTTCCCTAACTTTTAATGCACCTTCTTGTTCCGGAACTATTAATTACGGTTCTACTTCCTAAGTACATTTTTTTACAAAAGCTTCTTTGATCTTGATTGTCTGTTTACAAATTTTTGTTATCCCTGCCTTTAAGTTCCTTCTAACTGCCTCTGCTATGACTCTCTATACTACTACTATTAGACTGTCTGTAGCTAAGCTTGCCCTGTTTGCCACTCTTTATTTAAGGTTTTCTTTTGAAAAAAGCTCTGATAGACCAATAGCTGTAGCCACTGGGGCCACTCCTGTCCTTTATGTTGTCCTTTTTAATCTCGATGCAGAACTATGCAGAAGAAAATAGGATGTTGGTGATGAGAGGTTGGACCTTACTCATACCTCAGTCAGAACTCAGGACCCACAATTCCCTGACAGACTAGCTATAGTGTCTCATTAGGTCCCGAACACCCACACGAAGATACCCAATGATTATTACACAACCCAGAACATAACACCCTTTCGCTCACTGACTCCTGTAGGTCCACAACACCACACCAATACCACAGAGTCTATTTGTAAGTTCAAAAGGTTTACACTTTATTTATTTCGAAATAACAAGCATTGTAAGTTGTTCCATGAAATTACTACAGCCATCTCCAACATACAAAATAAATAAGATTAAAACAGTAAAAATTTGTTACTATTAGTCCATGATAGAAAAGATCTGTGTGAATTCTGGGAGACCCCTCACCGTTGAACGTAGAAATACTAGTTACATGCATCTTTCGTAAGCTCTGCAAATCTCTGGTTCGAAGAAGGGAATCTTCTGCCTATTAGGAGAAAAATGGTGCACTATAGACAGTATATTGAAATTATGCAAGCATTTTGCAGTCATGACAAAAAGTGTAACACTCTGGCTAAGCAATAGGGACTAACCGAACCCCAAAAAGAAAGTTGCTTGTTTTTCGACCTCTTCACTTGTATGCAACACTCATGTGGCCTCAAAGGCGTTTTACTGTACAGCAAGCTGCGAGGTAACATGCACAAAAGAGTAGACATGAATCTAAAATGGGTATATGGCACTGGCTAACTTTCCAAAGGGTAGAGTAGGAGTAGAGATTACCCTAGGGACCATATAATACTACTAATGTCTGTCTACTGACTCTACTCTAGTACGCAATTTGGACTAGTGATGATGTATGTTGTACTTTAACTGTTTATTCAATCTTTCTTCCTAGTGAAAACAAGTAAAATAGGGGGAGGTGTACAGGCATCTAAAAAGGTATACTTTTTTTTATAGGCGTACTACCAGTACTAACCATTAGTTCCGGCGGGCCAGTGGCGATGGAAATACAGCCATTCCGGAGGGGGTGGGAGATGCGGAACTGCAGGAGCTCCAGGGCATTACTACCTGCAAGGGGAACACTTCACTCACTGTACTGTGAGACGTATTAATTAAGTATGAACTTGAAGTTGTACTGAACAATATACAACGGTTGAAGAAGACAGCCTTTACTTAGCATTACCAATGCTTTAGCAAAAGCATTACCAGAGTGAATTGAGTAACCAATGGCCTCTTCTATCTGACTCCAACTCAGCTGGGAAAGTTATGGAGAAGACTAAAAGTCAGATCAGATGACCTTGATGGATATGTTCAACAAAAAGGGAAAGAAGGGTGGAAGGAGGAAGGACGGGCAAGATGTAATACGCCTAGCAGAGAAGAATACTTTGGAAGCAGCATGCAGGTGGCTGATAGGAATCAATTGCATGGGTTGTTGAAGGATGGGTGGAAGGTGAAAGAAGATGACTGCCTGGGTGGGCGACACAGTATGGGTGGATAGTGGATAGCAAGAATCATCAGCGGTGTTTGTGTCAAACTCAAAGCCAAGGCAAGGAAGGAAGGAGTGGATGCCTGGGTGGTTGTTGGTGAAACCAGCTAAGGTTTGTTAAGCGATATATAACAAAAGAATGATAGACATTTAATTTTAATGGATGGATGCCTGGATGTATTCATCATAGACAGCATAGGTGGAGACTGTCACTGTATGCAGACTAGAGTCTTACTTTGAAGAGAATGTAAAAGAAACTGTGCCAGAGTAGCAAAGCAGAGGGTAATATTAATAAAAAAGTAGGAACTTATTTCAGAATAGAGTTGATGACTCAGTAGTTTGCAAGCACATCATATGTATATTATCAAGCGCCTTCCTCTGACTCCAAGGACCACTTCCTACCTATGTTAATTTTTTTTCGCTTGTGTCAGCCAGCCTGCAAAGGGTGGCCTATCTGTTGGCTTCAAAAACAATGAACAAAGAACCTTATGCAGTAGCGGTCAGTGGTGGGAGTGCTGGCGGGCGGTGATGTGGGGAGGGGGAAGGGCAGGGTGGGGGGTAGTAAACTATGGATTATGAATGCAGTGCACAAAACTAAATTTGTTTTATTAATTTAAATGTTTACTTACCAGTAATTGTCCGTAATTCATAGTTTGCTCCCCCCCACCCTGCCCCTCCCCTTCCCCACATCACCGCCTACCAGCACTCCCACCACCGACCGCTACTGGACTGATATGTCATCGTTCCATATAAACAATGATCATTGGATCAGAAATATATTATAGTAATCTGCCTTTTTGTAGTAGCCAGGGTACAGTGAAAGTGAAATTGAGCAATTGTCCTTCATGTAACAGAGAGTATGGCCAATGCCACCCGTAGTCGAAAAATACGAGCTTCCCCACCTGCAGAGTAGTAAATACAATTAACGGGAGTCTGCCTATTGACTGGTATGTTGGTCTTGGACGCAAGCTTAGCTGACTGAGCTGGCATGCCGGCTACAACAAGGTTATGTAATTTAGCTAAACTAGAGATAAGAAAAAGACTGTCGTTCTGTGTACTGGAGTACATCCATACAACTAGGGTAAGTATAATGCCAGAAAAAAACTCCAACAAATGTTAGAGGCCAAGGAAGCGGGAGCATAGATACTTACCACAAATGTTATTTACTGCGCTTGCTAGTGCTACTGTGCCACTATGTGTTGAATTAATTTTGTGTTACTGTTTTGCAATGGCACCAGCAGCACTGAAAACATGCTCAGAAGAGACACTTGCGACAGGGCAAGCCAGATACTTTATCGCCAGCCTGCTGAGCTCTGGCCATTGGCTTCTTTTCCCATACCAACACACCAATGGGATTTGCTCCATGAAGACCTCTGCTGTGTCATTCAGATAGGCCTGGATCATCCGCTCAATGTTTAGGGGTGCTCCGATTTTCTTGGCCTCTTTTGACTTTGCATCAGCAACGGACTGACCCATCCCTTTCCGTAGAAACCAATCAGTTATCATTTGGTTTGCTGTGTCTGATGGATCTGATCCTGTTGGTGCTGTTGTTGATGTTATTATTGGTAGTGTTGGTGACTGCTGGGAAGCAAACGCACTGCTCTCATGACCTGAGTAGAACTTGACCCTTGATACCCTGTAGTACTTGCTCTGTCCTGGGGTGGCACTGGCAGGCCTCTAACTGAGAGCCGTTTATTTTCTAAATCAGTGGCTTCCTCAGCTATTAAAGTTTTGTACTTGCTAACATCCCCGTCAGAAAAAGGAATTCCTGCATTACTGTTCAAAAATAATTTGTACCGTGGGTCCAAAATTGTGGCAGTAATTCAATGTCGATGTGCCAGGGCTACTTTGTGTACCACTACCAGAGAGAATGTATCCCTCTTCTTCTTCTTCCTGTTCCACCATGAGCGGACCTTCTGCTCCTTTATCCCCACCAACAGCAATGGTTCCAGTTTTTATGCAATAAAGGTGGTCCTCCCAGGTGATTGCGTGGTGTTTTTTCAGATGGGTCATTTGGCCTCTGGCCCCATAGTTTGTACCAAGCTTACCACAACTAACAGAAGTATGACAAATGGAGCATAAAGCACTGTTCTCCTCCTTTCGCTAACCGTAAAGAAGTCCCACACTTGGATGCTTAACTTTTGTCCCCTGCTAGAGGTGCCACTTCCAATGAAGCTTTCGGATGAGCTGGAGGGTGTGTTTTGAATTTGACTCTGTGGCTGTGCAGTACCACTACCTACTTCTGCGGAGGTGGTGCTTGTGCTGGATATTGGACGCTGCCGGCCCTTTGCTAATGTAAATATGGAAGCTGGAAGTCGTGTTGGTGTTACCTGTGTTGGAGGCATGCATGCTCCATCCCTAGTCACACTCGCTGCCATTCTGGATAGGTTAATGATGTTGGTCTCCATGTCCTCGGGCCGGGAGTGATCTTCATCATCATTATCATTATCCTGCTGTTCTACATCGTCCTCCATAAGTCTAAGGCTTTCTGGAACCTTCCTTTTCCCTAGCCTGGTCTTGGCATGTGTCTCCCTCTCATGCTCAGATTATTGTGGCTCCCAAGTGAGATCTAGATCATCAGAAGGGATGCTTGGCAAAGAACTCGATGGACTAACCCTCCTTTTCCTTGCTGGGGATTTGGGAGACAATGGATCTCCTGAATGAGTGGTTTCTTCTTCTTCTTCCTCTGCATGAGGCTCAATTTCCTGAACTGCCCCTACTTTGGGAGGAACAACAACTACTATTGCGGCCGGTGGTTAAGGTAGTTGTTGTTCACCACTTATCTGCTGTGTTATCTCATGCGTTGATTGTGTACTACTTTGAGATAGCAATACGTTTAGGTCAGGCTCAGCATCACTGCTTTCCACCATTAGGATGGCTACCTCTTCCACACTCATCTGCTTGGACCTGGGTTGGTGGGTTGGGCCCACTGATGTAGAGGTGCTGCCCCCAGCTTGCCCCCCGGGCACCGCTACTGAAGGCGTACTTTTTGGTTTCCCAAAAAAGGTTTTGGGGCCAACACCAGGCTTAAGTGCCACTTCCTTCTTCTGTTCTTCCTTCTTCTTCTCAGCAACTTTCTTGGTCTTGGAGGACCTGGTACCTGCTTTCTTTGGGCCCATCTTCTTCAGATGTCAGCAGCACTCAGCTGCACAAGTTGCAGAGATGACTGGTCAGGTCACACCACATGTCACGGACAACAGCAGGACGTCTGTCCGGCAGTACAACGGGCGATGATGACAGACACCTCCTCCTCAGTCTTTTGTACACCTACAAGCAAAGAAGGCAGAAGAACATCAGTCAAATGTGGAATTTGTTGTGCTTTAATTTTAATTACTACTAGTGTACACTCAGTAAGAGTAAGAATAGCAAAGATCTAAAATACAAATGTAGTGGAAATGGAACCTGTTTGTCCTTATTGGATGCAGCATCAGGGACCTGCAGCTGGCAATGGGGATGGAAGCAGTAAGCCAAGAGGAACAATGGAAAGACACACAGGCCTATGGGACAAAAACAAAACAGCACACTACTACTACCACCACAAAATGGCCCCCAGCCACATGGTCACTCATCATCACAGGCACAAGGGTAAGGCCCAGAAAACAATGAACTCAAGCAGGCCTATATTCCTATATGCCAGACAAAGGAGGATGCCTGTTACAAATCACAGCTTTAATGCAAAAAAGAAAATCTGCATGACTAAAAAGGTTGGAAAGGTACACAACAACAATACATACACATGCAGCAAAGGCATTTATTAACACACATCCGAAAAGTTAACTACACCCCAAAAACCACATTTTGGAATTCAATCCAATGCCATCCTTGCCCTAAATGATGTTCAACTTCAACAGACAACATAGAAACAGTCACATCAAGCATCCCGATGAGTACCTCTGGGAGTCTGGGCCTACTGGCAGAATAGGCTACAAGTTTGGAGGCCTAAGGCAAAAGAACAGTGGAAGGTCTCACAAAATGGCCGCCACCACATGGCCTGGCCACCAACAACAACATGAAAAGAAATAGAAGACAGACAATGCAGGCCCATGGCAAAAGCACAAAGCTTGGCGTCAAAAAATGGCCGCCACCCACATGGTCAGCCCACCCAAAATAAGAAAGTACATACAAAGGACAGGAACAGGAAGTTGGAGTCTGTGGGGAACTTTATTCCTCTTTAAAAAAAAAATTGAAAAAAGAAAAATGACTCCATGCTCCAAAAACTACAACGAAATGACAACCTAAGGAGTTTTTTTAGCAAAATGAAGAAAATCATAATTTTCGAGAAGGTTTTATGAAGCTCGAGACATATTGCTCGCCAGATTGCAAATTCAGCGCATTCGGCATTGCGAACTGTACACAAAATCATTGTCACATGCGCGAACACACAGATTGAGCGCGCGATGAAGACAAAAACTATAAATTTGCACTGTTGCGCTGTGTAAAGTTACCAAAAGTACACAAGCTGAACTCCTAGGGTTACCTACTGGCAGAAAAGCCCTATTTATTTAACACACATCCAAAAACTGAGATTCCACCCCGAAAAACACATTTTGCAAATCAATCCGAAGCCATCCATGCCATACATGATGTTAAAATTCAACAGACAACACAAAATAGTTGTTTAACTTTCATGCGCCCATGATGACTGATGATGAGGACCTCCAGGCCTACTGGCAGAGTAGACCACAAGCTTCAAGGCCAAGTGCAAAAGCACAGAGGCTGGTCCCACAAATTCGCCACCACCACACGGCCAGGCCACCCACAGAAAGTACATACGATTAACTCAAGCAGGCCTACACTAAGTATATGAACTCCTAGGTTTACCTATTGGCTGAAAAGCCCCTATTTAATTAACACACCCAAAAACTGAAATTCCACTCCAAAAAGAGTTTGCAATTCAATACAATGCCATCCATGATGTTTTAAAACTTGAAATTCAACAGACACCACAGAAACATGGTTGGACCCATGGGTACCTCTGGGCCTACTGGCTGACATTTCAAAGAAATACAACTTGGCCCCTCAGGAAAGTACAGGCCTCCCACAACAATAATTTTTTAAAAGGATGAAAATCCCAGAAAATTGTAGATAAAAAAAACAATCAAACAAACACGTACACCAATTCTCCAACTTACTTGTAAAATAAAATTTCAAATCTAAAAGTCCTCAATAAATCCAATCCAATGATATGGTGCAGCAGACATACACAAAAAGTGATCCTTCCAGCTCCAAATCCAAATGAAAGTGAACAGCACATGGACAAAGCACTGGGAGGAGCCTGCTGGACAGAAACAGCAAGTTGGAGACTTCGGGGCACTTCCTTCCTATCGAAAAAAAGAGTAGAAAAAAAGAAGACTCCTTGCAAAAAAGACTACAACCGAATCACAATCTGAGGGCTTTTTCTGAGCAAAATGATGATTTTCGAGAAGGTTTTATTGTGCTCGAGAGATATTCTGTGCCAGATTGCAGTTTCTGCGTGTTTGGGAACCCGATCTTACCAACACTGTGCCGGAAGGAAGCTAGCTCATCCGAATGACGTGTTTGCGCAGTCTCGCGGGATTGTGCGGCCGGATTCCAAACCTCGTGGCGCACGCGAACGGGAGAAAATCGAGTCAGCTAACGCAGAATCATGGTAAGTCGTTACTGCGCACACGAGATCGCATATTAAGCGCACAAGGAAGAAAAACAACTAATCGACATCTTTGCGCTCTATGCGAAGCGCGAAGTTGCCGAAACTTCTCAAACTCCACTAATGGAGCGTAGTTCACCACCCAGGATTAAGAGAGAGGGGCAGGCAGTCTGACTAATAAGCTCAGCCACAAGTAATTTACTTAAAACATAGCGTGTCTCACGGTGACGGTCGGGAACCCAATCCTTCACTCCTTTTCCCCTGAAATATTTAGTTAAGGGAACGCTCCCCTTACCAAGTCTTTTTTTCTTTTCTTTTCTTTTATTTATGGCCCTGCAATTTGTAAAACGGGACGAGGAATCAAAGCCTACTGTGCCCTGGAAGTGAGGGTGAGGAATTGACTCCCCTACTCTCTGAAGAAAGAGAGCAAAGACCTTCCTAAAGGTCATTCTTTTTTTTAATTGAATATCATTACAAAGTCTCGGCCAATAAACCCTTTGATTTTTTTAAACTATCTTCCTGTCTCCCTGTCTCCTTCTCCACCGTGCTACACCATATATGCAAGTGCCATTTGTGTTGTGGTGTTGTGGTACCAATCTCAGCCTTTAGAGTTTTGTTGAGTCTGGCTAAATATATGATTGTTGTCTGCAGCGGATTGTAACTGCACTTAGGGACACAAAACATTATCAGATTAATAAATATCTTCTGTAATTACCGTTACTTCATCCAAAGCCTCACCACGAGAAGAAAGTTTGCCTTCTGGACAGCCCATTTTTTTGAAGCCATCTTCTGGTAGACCCCATAAAATGGTGCGCCACCAAGGTATAGGTCTGATTATAATGACGTCAACAAACAGCTGTACATTCTGGCAAACACAGGAGGGTGAAAGAAAAGACGTACAATGAGAAAGGGCGAATCTAAGTAATGAATTACTGGTAAGTAAGTGAGGCATTGCCTCCTAGTTTCTCTGCTTCATCCCTATCCTTAATATGAGAGGCCTAGTTAAGCGGTCAAGCAGCTTCAGAGAAGGATGTTCAGACACGACTGGTAGCCGAAATACACTGCACCCGAAAGAAACCACACCAAGGAAGAGACAATGGAACACGTGCCAGAGAAAGAACTTGCAACCGCCAAGGACACCTTCAACAGAGGTGGCAAAGGACCACACTAACTACACCAGAGAGGCAAAGCAGCCAGAAGACCTGAAAGACAAGCAAAAGGCCCCAAGAAAGAAGGAGTCTGCAGTACTGCCAAGAACAAAGCTTGCAAACCTACGTAAGTGCACGTCCAGAAGGTCAGAAAAACACCCCAATAATAATTCAACCAGACTGTTGGTGTGGCAGAAGAAGCACCACAGTAACTGCTCCACAAAAAAGCAGAGACACACTAACCCATAACAGTACAACCAAGAAAAGGACACGGGGAGGAGCTTCGCGGACGAACAAGATGGCCGCGTAAGCTCGGAGCTCTGCGGACCCTCCGACCCTCTGCAAATATTCTGCTGAGAATCCTGTTCCACGTTAGTGGATTTCGATTGGTGAGAGGTCGCGACGCAGGAACTGCTTTCCGCTTTCAAATCCGTTGCTCCTAGGCGAAGTTACGTCGAGCAGAACTTCGAGCCAGGGATGCGCCATTGTCTCATGGGTGGCTGATGATCGTACCGACACCCCGCATGATTGGAATGCTAAGTGGACATCTCCGATCCCTGCTGGCGGAGTGCATGTAACTGCGAAGTCGCCTGTTATCGGCCTGGTTTATTTGCTGGCTTCGCCTCTGTTCTGCACATCTGCTTTCCTTGTCCGGGCGGCGTAGCCCTTTGACCTCCTTGGGTCCATCATGGCCGGCAGGGGGGGACCCCGACAAGATGACGAACAGAGGCATTCAAAGGACGACTCAGACGCAGTTGAACAAGATCGACCGCTATGCCCAGCAGCGGACCTCGCCCACTGTGGTGGCCTCTTCTAAAGACTCGCAAAGTGCGGGCTCGCCTGATGGCTCTGAGCCCACTTTGAGTGATATTATGGGGGCCATCGCGGGCATTCGGACTGAAATGCAGAAGCAACATGAGGTCCTGACTCATAAGGTGGACACTCTGGCCGTGGATCTCAACCTGATCAGGGCCGACTTGGGAAAGACCAACAATCGGGTGAAATCCCTTGATATTAAGACCTCCAGTTTGACTACCGATGTCTCGGACCTGCAAGCGGAGGTCCGGACCCTACGATCGGTCAATGACCAATTCTCCAGAAGGCTGGAGGATTTTGAAGGGCGTGCGAGGCGACAGAATGTTCGCATTATTGGTATACCGGAAGGAGCGGAGGAGGCGGCAGTGGACCTATTTGTGGAAGACCTGATACAGACGCATCTCGCACCATCTGGACTGAGTAACTTCTTTTCTGTGGAGCGGGCCCATCGGATACCTGGCGGCCCTCCGAAGTCGGGTGTTGCACCTAGACCCATCATTGCCCGGCTCTTCAACTTTAGAGACTGGGATGTGATCCTTCAAGCCTCCAGGAGACATGGGCCGCTCAAATTTCAGAACTCTGAGGTGCACTTCTACCCAGACTTCACCAGGGCCGTTCAGAGACAACGTCAGAACTTTGCAGGGGTGAAACGGCGCCTAAGAGACATGGGTTTTAAGTACTCTATGCTATTCCCTGCTAAACTACGGATTGAGTATGAGGACCGAGCTCTGTTCTTCGATGTGCCAGAGAATGCGAGCGATTGGCTGGACACTTTGCCGCAACGTCGAGAAGAACACGACGATCACTCCAGTGGTGCAACTGGTGGCCCTGATTTCTAGGACTAGGTTCTGCTGTGCCGACTATGGCGGTTGGTGTCCCTGATGTCTGTGACTGCTAATACCAATGCTTTTCCGATCTTGATGTTTCTTCTGTTTTTTACATGGAGGGTGGCGGGAGGGGATTGCAGAGATTCCTTACTCCTCTAGGGTCTTTTTGTAGATTAGTTTATGGGGCAACAGGCACACTGCTGGTTGGGGGGGCTTTTTAGTCGGCTGCAGGGGTGCAGGGTGGGGGGTGGTGGTGGGGAAGTTTGTTTGTTCACTCTTACTTTTCTCTTTCTATCTCTTAGGCAATGGGTTGTATATACTGATCAGTTTCACTTGTTGTTGATGCTTGCTGGGGTTGGGTGGGGCCTGGGTCACGATGATGGGGGGTAGGAAACAACGAGTTCTCAGTTGGAATGTTAACGGGTTGGGTGACCGTATTAAGAGAGGAGTTGTGATTCAATTGATTAAACGTCATATGCCAGATGTGGTTCTCCTGCAGGAGACGCATCTGGTTGGAAATACATGTAAAGCGCTTAATCGTAAAGGGTACAAAATGGTGGCTCATTCATGGTTCTCTTCGGGATCTCGGGGGGCGAATGTTCTTGTTCGTGCTTCCCTTCCGCTCGAGATTGACACCACTGTGATCGATGAGAGGGGGCGGTACGCCGCCGTGGCGGGTCGATGGGAAGGGCGTGCCCTGACATTACTTTCAGTTTACGTTCCCCCGGGCCTACAGTCTAACACTTTCCAGGACCTTGGTGGCGCCATTTTGAATTTGCCTGCTGGATTGCTGATAGTGGGGGGTGATTTCAACTCGGTTTGCTCCGGCTCCTTGGACCGCCATCCGCCTAGAGACCTCCGTAGCTCCCAGCTGTGGCTGCCAACTTTCCTTGAGACGTTGGGGCTGGTAGATAGTTGGCGGCTTTTGCATCCCACGCATTGTCATTACTCCTTCCACTCTGGCGCCCATGGTAGTCTTTCTAGGATCGACTACGTTCTTACATTGGCGGCTCACGCGACTGCTGTTTCTGAGGCTCGTTTTCTGGCAAGGGGTGTTTCTGATCATTCCCCGCTGTGGGTCTCCTTTGACTTTGACATTATCATGTCGGAACAACCGGCGGTTATTAACCCATGGTATTTCCGCAATCCCAAGACTCGTAATCTCCTAGCCAAGGCCATCGATCTCTATTTTACTGAAAACGAGGGATCGGTTGCGTCGGCCGCAACTTTATGGGAGGCGTTTAAGACAGTTTTGAGGGGCGAGGCTTTTGCGCTTATAGCGGAAGCCCGTAGAGTTAGGGATGCTGATTTGGTACGCATTGAGGAGGAGGTCATGGAGATTGACTCCCAGTTGGAGGCTGAGCCCGATCCCTCACTCCTACATGACCTCTCCCTCAAACAGTCGGAGTACCGCGATCTTGCTACTAACGCTGCCCTTGCCCTAGCTAAAGAACAGCTTGGTCGGATATACAACGTCGGCGACAAGGCCGGGAAGTTGTTGGCCTGGCTGGACAGGAGAGAGATGGCTAGCCGTGTTGTACCCGAGATATTGGGGGAGGACGGAGTTGTTGTCACTGATCCAAGTGCCATTGCAGAGTCCTTTGCTGACTACTTTCGAGGCGTCTACACCTCTGTCTCGGGTCGTTCTGAGACCGATTCAACAGTGTTTCTATCGGCTGTCGATCTCCCGTGTCTGTCGGACGAAGAGCGCGGTGACCTGGACAGGGACGTCTCTGTGGATGAGGTCGCACTTGCGATCCGCTCACTGCGATTGGGCAAGGCACCTGGTCCCAATGGTATCCCAGTTGAGTTGTATAAGATCAGGCCGGATATGGTTTCCCCACACCTGCGTAACATGTTCCTGGAAGCGCGGGAGAATGGCCTACTTCCCCTTGACCAAAGGTTGGCCACTATTGTGGTCATCCATAAGGAAGGGAAGCCGAGAGATTTGTGTCGACCATACCGTCCCATCTCCCTCCTGATTGCTGAGCCTAAGATTCTCGCCAAGATACTCGCCAATCGCCTGGTTGGTGTTATCGGCGACTTAGTGCATCCGGACCAGTCGGGCTTTATTCCACACCGCAACACTGCCCTTAACTTGCGTAGACTCCACGGCGCCCTGGCCAGGGCCAACACCCTTGAGGAGCCGGCTGTCCTTGCGTCCTTGGACGCCACAATGGCTTTTGACTCTCTCGAATGGAGTTATCTTTGGGCGGTGTTGGCGAAGCTCGGTTTTGGCCCGGTGTTTGTGAGATGGGTGAAGCTTTTGTACGCTGACCCGCTGGCTAACGTTGCCGTCAATGGCCGTATTTCGGCGACTTTTGCTCTTCACAGGGGCACCAGGCAGGGTTGCCCCTTGTCGCCTCTTTTGTTTGCGCTCGCTCTCGAGCCACTCGCGGCCTTGTTACGGACTCACCCGGATCTGTATGGTATCAGCTGGGCCCCTGGCTTCGAGGACAGAGTCTCCCTTTATGCGGATGATATTCTGCTTTACCTCACTTCCCCCTGCATGTCACTTATTGTGGCATGTGATGTACTGAGACTTTTTGGCCAATACTCTGGCCTTGTTATTAACTGGGCCAAGTCCTCCCTGTATGTATTGAAAGGGGACACGCCGCGCCTCCCTAGAGGCTGCGGCATCCAGGTAGCCAGCCAGGGCTTTAAATACTTGGGGATTTATATCTCTTGTAATGCGAAGGCGCGCTATGAACACAACGCGCTTCCCCCTCTTCTCCGCCTCCAGCGCGACGTGGAGGGTTGGCGCAAACTTCCGCTTTCCTTACTCGGGCGCGCGGCATTATTTAAGATGATGTCTTTGCCCAGGTTCTTGTACGCCCTGCAGAACACCCAAGATCCGGTTCCCGCCCGATACTTCCGGGAGATCGAAGGCCTTCAACGTGCCCTGCTCTGGGATGGCCGACGCCGTATCGCTATCACGAAGCTTACGCTTCCGTGGTACGACGGGGGTATAGCGCTACCGGACGTGCGTAGATACTATTGGGCCTCCCAATTGGCGGCCATCAATCACGGTTTCTATGGTCCGGAAAATAACCCTGGATACGCGATGGATAAGTGGCTCTTGAGTGGCGGTAATTATTACAGGGCGCTTTACTCGAGGTCTCTTGTACGATTCAGACATCTTGGGCAAGTTATGGCACACTAAAGGGTTTGATAAATAGGACCTTATAGGTATCTCCAGGGTGGATGATATGTTGTCGAGAGGTGAGATCAATACCTTCTCCCAGCTGCAGGCTGAATATCAGCTGGGTACCTCAGAGTCTTTCCGGTATGCCCAGTTGCGTCACGCATTGCTTTCTGCTAAACCAGCTGAGTGGGCAATCCCAGAAAGCTCCCCGTTGGAAGACAGGGTGCTGGACGGCCATATGCCTGACAGCGCCATCTCACTGTCTTATAAGAAACTTATTAATGTTCGCACTGACCTCCTCCTGGGTGTGCGGGATCAGTGGGTGCGTGACGGATTGGAAATCGATGATGAGGATTGGCAGAGTGCGATATCATCCCCTAAGGAGGTCGCCATCTCTTCCCGTCTCAGGCTAGTGCAGCTCAAAATCCTGCATAGGGTGTACATAACTGGCCCCCGGCTTGTGCATATGGGCTACTCGGTAGATAGGCTTTGTCGCCGCGGCTGCGGTGCCCTTGCCACTTTTATGCACATTCTCTGGGAATGCCTCGCCATAGCCTCCTACTGGAGACGAGTGCACCTGATTATGGATGAGGTGACTGGGGTGGTAGTGAATGCGGAAGCTAGGAGATGCCTCCTCAACATTTGGGGACCGACGGACCACAATGTGGCTCAGACGCAGTGGGTGACCCTTGGCAACATGGTGGCTAAACGCGATATCGCTCAGAAGTGGGGGGCTTCGGTAGCTCCCATGGTGGTGCAATGGAAAGCCAACATGGATTGGTGTATGTTCAGGGAAAAGACGGTCTATGTTGCCAGGGGTAAGCCCAAAAAGTGGCTGAAGGTGTGGGGGGCCTGGAATGCCTATAGGGGAGACATTTGTGTGCCCCCGGAACCTGTCTCATTGGATGAACGTTTGTCGCCATAGCCTGTGACACCAACTGTAACACGTTGTAATATTTTATCCTGTTTTCTCTTCTCCCCCCCTCTCTCCTGGTCTATTCTCCTGTTTCCGTGCTTGTGTTCCCAATGCTCCCCCCCCTGCCCCACTACCAACGCTTCACTGGTTTCTTCTACCCCATTGCCACTCTCTATGCGCCTTTTTGGCGCCTTTTTCTTCTTCTCTCTCTATGTTTCTTTATGAAGCAACAAAACAATAAAATCAACCTTCATTGTACTGTGACATTGATTCTTGCACTATCGCTCTCCTGTTTATATATGCTGCCTCGCCTCCGGGATGTCAGGCTGAATAGCTGTGTGCACTTTTTCAAATAAAGGTTTTAAAAATTAAAAAAAAAAAAAAGAAAAGGACACGGTCAGGGAGCACCGGTATACATGAAATATAGTGGCAGGACCATGCAGAGAAGAAGGCAAACTCTACAACCAAAGCATGATATTGGAAGGACTCACACTCCGGGAGGATAGCGCCGAGCCCGAAGAACATAAAATGCATGGGAGATACTAGTGCACTGCCCTTCAGCAGCAGCACCCAGCCACAAACCAAGGAGGAAGCTGAGGCCACACTAAAGGGAACAGCCCAATGGACATGCAAGCCTGAATAGTCTTCAAAGAAGATGGACCAGGAGTAGCATAAACCAGGCAACAGCCCATGGGTGACCCATCTCCAGCCACCACACACACACCCAGGGCAGGGAGGAACTGAGCCAAAACACAGAAGGGGCAGAAACTGAACACAACAATGTGAGAACAATCCAGTCCGATGAGAACCTTCAGTGCAAAACCCAGGAGTAGATGGAGACATGAAGTGGTAAAGTCGGCAAAAAAGGGTAACAACCCACATTCCCCAGGCACATCAGGGTGCAATGTGAAAAACCCAAGCCCAGATCTAGCCCAACACCTAGGTAGACATAAAACAGTGATGAGGGTTCCATCAAGCATATCAGTGACTGAATCAAAAGGGGAATGGGGCAAGAAAGGGAGAAACATATCTATTGGATAACTTCAGTCTGTCTGTTCTTACTGCTGGGCTCAACCTGCAGTGCAGAGGTGTTGCTATCTATAACGGGAAACAACTTTTCTACTAGTTTGACACTGGTATTTCAATTCCTATTTCTAAAAAAACATATTATATATCATATGATAATCTCTGCAGAACTGCCTCTATTATATGATGTTAATTGAATCATTTTTTTTAGAGGGCGACTTTGAGATTAACTGCTTTAAATCACATCACACCACTGAAATTTCACTCAAGAGGATAGTTTTTAGAGCTCTCCTAAATGAAAGGTACAGATTTAAGGTGAAGGATTTCAGGATTTCGGCGTCACTGAGATGTACTAAATTGGGGAATTTTCAGGTTAAGTTCTAATGCGGAAACAAGAGGTTGAATGGCACAGTGTTTATGAATGCTGTTGTGAAGATTGTGGGGCATTTTTTGCTTAAATTAGCAAAGATAGTGCCTTGCACCTGAGTCTTTTTTCCAGTAGGAGCTACAAATTGTCCTTTTTGTGGAGCTATGTCACTATCTTTTAAGCTTGATTATCAAATGAACGGCTAGTTCTGGATGAGTTTGAGCTACTTTATCTTAATTGTAGACTACTGATTAAAATAGTCGATCGTGGATAGAGTTAAGGCTTGTGTTGTCAGCTTTCAGCCCTCACGCAGAAGAAATAGAAAGATTTTCTTCAGCATACTGGTAGGGAAAAAAACAGGTGGATACTACATTTAAAAAATTGCTGATGGATAGGTACTGTGTCCTCTTAATAAACCCCATTAATTCTAAATCACAATATTAGGGGTTGGGATAGGGAAAAATTCTGTGAGCACAAAGTATCTGACCAAACTCACTTGTCCTGGCCTAAAACTAGTACCTCTGTCTTATTGGCACTGAGTTTCAGCGAGATCTTCACCATTCAGAAAGCTGCCTCTGACAAACAAGGCTTCAATACATATAGTTCTGATTTCCAACAGGGATTATGATAAGCTAGGTATCATCGATGTATGCCCAAATTATCTAATAATTCTCCTCAAAGTATTTAGATAAGTGTCAAAAAGAGTAGGGCTCAATGAAGAACACGGAGGAACTCCAAACGTAGCAGGAAATGCTTCTAACATTGAAAAAGCAATTTTTACCCCTGGTAACAATCACTGTGATATGAAGCCTTTCATTGTAAGGTCAAGACCTGACACATTATATCTCAATCTAGCTGACAGGAGTGTATGCAAACTGGTGTGGAAGGTAGACAATAGATCTAAATTCATCAAGGCTGCAGATTTGTCCTGATCTAAGACCCATCCCAAGTCATATATCACTGTCACCAAAGCAGACTCTGTGCTAGGCTTTGGCCTGAAACCTGACTGAACTGTGTCCAGAATGTTACACATGAAGATAGAATGCTGTTTACATATATTTCTAAGTTTTCAAGCGATAACACAATTGGTCAAAAGTTAGCCAAGAAAGCTGGGTCCAAAGAGGATTCCTTTAAAATAGGTGAGACAGCTGCTAGTTTCCAACTATATGGAAATAAAGCTGAGCTCAGCAATGCATTGCCCAGTTTAGTAAACACAAGTCCTAACTTGTTAACTTCCATATGTAAAATCCTGGCAGAGCACAGCTCAAACCAGAAACCTGTTTTAACTGGAAGGATGAGCTCCTTAAGTGCATCTTGAAGTAGTGTTTTGAACTTCGAGAGCTGGGGCTGATGTAATATGATCCGCTTGTGCTATATTAGTGGTTGTAAATTCCAGTAATTCAGGAAGATCAGAAAACATTTGATTGATTTTCTCAAAAAAGAAGAGGTCAGGTTTATTGCTAGTTTCTTGTGGTTCTGCAATATGCAAAAAGAAAGGCAGCTTGGGTTGACAAAGGAGTTTATAATCTGAATATTGTTTTCCAGCAAAAAGAGACTATGACCTTGCTGTACCACGTGCTACCTTTTAAAGGGCTGAAAACCACAGCTAGACATTGAGGGGACAAAGTCCTGAGGATAGCATCCTGGATCAATGATAAACCTTAAGGAAGTGCCGCAGAAATACAAGAATTTGGAAATGAGGCCAATGGAATGCCGCTGAACTAGTGAAATTGAGGATCCTCCCCAAAAATGCACTAGACACACAACTGTGGCAACTTTTCACTACAATGACACAGAGTCCAATAATTTCAATGGAGTGCGAGAATTCTACTTTACCAAGGCCTATGGGGATGTGGAATTTTCACATTTAACTTTCTGTCTAGGAATTTCTCCCACCTCTAAAAGGAAACCCCCATAACCCACAGATGCCCCTTAAAGAAATCGGACAGAGAAGAGGATTCTCAGCCCACCAGAAGCACAATATACAGGGGCTTCACCAAGATCATTGCCACACAAAGAATGGAAAAATAGGCCTGCACCATCAAAGCCCTTTCCTTTGCTGCCAACTTTGCAGGAGGTCAGAGTTCATCCACCTATGGCAACATGATCAGCAAAAGCAAGGAGCATGTATCTGGATAGTTTCTTTAGCTTGTGTGCGGGCGCACAAAAAAGAAGTCCAAGAAAACTGTTGATTTGGGTGTATGAAAGAATCCTTTATTTAATATTATTCATTCTTAAGCAGTCACAGTGCAATTAGCAACAAAGTCAGCCAACGCATTTCACTCCTTACCAGGGAGTTTCTTCAGGGCGAGATGAAAGTACAACCGGTAACGCGTATGTGGATCCTCCAGAGTCGCGAAAAAAAAATATATATAATGAAAGCGTTCCTAGTCTTCCTGTTGGTTCAGTAACACTGTTTACATATTTTCTATTTTCGCCTTAGAGTGTTCGTGGACCCTGGTAGAACCTCTCAGTATAATTTAGTAGGATCCCTTAATTGCGAATATCACGCTCCGGCACCGTAGATTCTGGTGAAGGAGGCATGTATCAGTTCCTTCTCCCACAATAAAAAGTTGGTTCGAAAGTTGTGAACCTGAAAAGTTTCCTCGTCAGCACAAACGTAGCGGCATGGATGGTCCCAAGGCCATGTATCTGGATAGTTGTTGAGCCTATCTCACCTTTCTGAATTCCCAGACAGGAAGGGACACCAAAGCATCCTCAATGACCCAAGGAACCCTGTTGGCAGGACAAAGCAGCAACATTCAACAACCAACATGCCTCAGAATATTTGTACATGAACAAAGCGACACAACCAGGAGAATTTCTAGGTAGCACACTTTTTTTATGGGACCTGCTGTGTAGGGGGGCTGAAAACAATTATGTTTTACAAAATGGGCTATCCAGGATGGTGAAATGCTTTCACACATTAAGGATAGAGATGAGGAAGGGAGAAAATCCCCTTTGCCAGTTAGTAATTTATTTTAATTGGTTTTATTTTTTTTATCTTATTTTATATGAACAGTTTTGTATAGTGTAAAATGAACAATGGGATACAGAGCCCTTTACAAAGAATTATGAGAAGGTAAATATCTTGTATTAAAATTATGATAGCTAAACATTCATTAGAACAGTATAATAAATGCAATCATGCATTATAATCCATCTCCACAGGAAGTGATATTAATGGTTTCCGCCAAAATTGTTTTCTAAAGAAGATGGACACGCAGATTTCATCTACCTCCACAAGGAGTGACATTACTTTCTGCCTTCTCCCTACTTCAATCAACTCCTCAAGGCATCCCACCACCTGGGTATGCCTGACAAAGGGCATACACATAGAACGGAATTCAGTGAATTGCCTGTTTGAACTTGTTACGGTCAGGAAGGGATTTGGACCAGAACCCTTGTTCCACTGAAATCTACAAAGTAAGATGGAATCATGCACCTCATCAAACACCCTCTAAAGCCAATTCAAACAATCAAACAGAAATCAAGATGACACAGACATTTACACACTTCTCATAATGCAAAGACCCAACCTCATACAAATCCCACTAACTTCCATAGACATTGAACAACAGAGCACACATTCCAAATCATGCTTATTAAAACCCAATCTGCAGTTCTCCACACACCAAACATTACAGAGCTCATCACCTGTCACATGATTGATGCGCTCTTCATCACATAAACAGGGTTCACTCCCACATCAACTCTCACTGTCACAATTTTCTCTTGTGCCCACCGCAAGGGGCCGAAATGTAGGACATTCCACTGTTATAAGCTTCTGGAGACTCCCCTTCATGCACATACTGACTTACAGCCATTTAGACTCTACTTAGAAATTGCCATCCAATTCTAATCCGTGCTTGGTTTTGTGGAAGCCTGCCTGCTCATGCTTGAAGCCAGCCTGCTCATGGCTGAAACTTTATTACCTAGAATTACATGCTCACTGCTTCATCTCCACCCCTGCAGCTCAAGGATGGGTGGAGGAATTCAGCTCACCTGTGACTGGCTGCTGATAGCCTGCTCACACCTGACACATGTAATTACTCTGAGCTCTTTTAATCCCCAGATCCTTTTAGTCCAGGGTTAGTCATTGTAGCTGTTTACAGGTGAAACCGACCCTTGTTTCCTGAGCTTTGTAATCCTTGTTTCCAGAGATTATGTGCTATAGTTATTCCTTGTTCCTGCGCTGCAGCAGTCTTCTTTGTTCCTGAACTAGTACTGCTTGCAGTGCTACCTAGACTCCTGCACTTAAGTAATTCCTTGTTCCTGAACTAAGACTGCCTGCAGTGCTACCTTGACTCGTGAGCTTTAGTAATTCCCTATTCCTTAACTAGCACTGCCTGCAGTGCTACCTTGGCTCTTGAGCTTTTGCTCAATTCTTGATCCTGGTCCAGCACAGCCTTCAATGCTACTTTGTTTTCTTAACTCCTGATCCAGCACTAATCTAGTAACCCTTGTAGCCTCCCCTCCTGTATATTATTTTCCAGTCCCTACCTTACCTCCCATTTTCTTGGTCCCAGTTCCTAGTTTGTTGTCTTTCTATTCCTGTTGCCTTGCTTCCATTGCCTAGTATGTTTATTACTTGCTTTCTGCTAATTGTGGCCTGTGATTTCCTTCATTTCCTGTTCAGTAATCCTCCTTCCTAGCTCCTTGTCTATCATGCTTGTGTTTAGTTCTACCTTTTTGCTGTTACCGCCTTGCATGCTCCTGTTTGATCGCCAGGATCCATTCATAACATCACCATAAGTATCAGCTCCACAGACCCTGCCTTTGCATGCATAGCGTATATGTGGGTATTTGCAGTCAGTATCTGTAACAGCACTTGTGGGTGAGGAACTTACTCTTTATTGTTAAAGTTATATTTATATCTAACATTTAAACATGAGAGATCTGGCTTTTAAAGGGGTGGCACTGAATTTTTTCAAAGGAAGGTTGTTGAGGGGGTATCTACCTCCACCTAACAGCTGATACATTTTTCAGTCTAAGCCAATCCTAGGCACCCTCAACATTCAAATGTACTAAAATAAGGTGACCCGCTCCAAACATGTACACTTAAACAAGAAGGGTAGACACAAGACAGATCAAAAAATGAGTGAAGGAATGAGAAAGCATTGAACGAGACAACGCTTGTAAGACGTACGGTCACAGTATACTAAAAGCAACAATAGTGCTTTAGAATAAAGGGAGCTGTGTTGAATATACTCCCTTTTGGCACGGTGGAAGCTGGTACATGCGCCCTTGACTCCCATCGGCCAGTCCGTACATAAAGTCAGTTGTCGAGTTAGGCGACCTTAAACCTCGTGCCCTGACGAATTTGCCAAAATGAAGCTAAGGCAATGATACATGTTGGCCTACTTTGAAAAGGTTTGCAACATGCTGTGCTTTTATTGTTGACTAAGTTCACAAATTCGAATAAAGAGGGCATAGCCAAATGTGAGTCTTACCTCAATTTTTTATCCTGGGACACATTGTCCTTTATATTTCACTTTTTTATGCTTTAGACACATATAATCATTTCTGTTCTGTCACTTTTCTTGTCTCGTTGCTGACACAAATTATGTCTTTTCAGTGAGAAAGCAACCGATGATGATATACGTGAGCATGCTGGTGAGAATCTGCCAGTAGCCCCTCTGGTGTAGCGCCCGTGAGGTGGTTTCTGACTCTTTCACTCATTTTTTGATGTGTCTTGTGTCTACCCTTCTTGTTAGTGGAGTGGGTTGTCTTATTTTATTAAATTTGAAGGTTTGGGGTGCCTAGGATTGGCTTAGACTGAAAAATGTATCAGCTGTTAGGTGGAGGTAGATACCCCGTCAACACCTTTCCTTTGTAAAAATTGAATGTCACCCATTTAAAAGCCAGGTCTCTGTTGTTTAAGTGATTGATGAGTGGAGGGTGATTTGACTTTAGTTTGTCCCTCTGTAGCTCCATTTTGTGAAGATATTTATATCTAAACCCATATCTATATATCTATCTTGCACGTCCGTCCTGGGTGTAGTTATTCTGAAAGCTAAATTGGCTCTTGGGTGCCTATCCTTTCTGAGATTTAGCCATGTTGTTCCCTTGTGCAGGCTTCCCGTTTGGATCCATTTTCCCCTCTGACTACCTGTGTGATTCTGGGCAGTGCTGTACTCCTCTTTCTGCTTATGTTTTCTACCCACTCACCAGTCTTTGCCCAAGTTCCTGACTGTATCCCAAACATAGTCCCGTACAGTCCCCGACAGTATGACCAACCCACATTTCCATGGTCACTTGTGAGGTTTTTTTGCATTCAGTTTTCTACCTTTTTTTAAGCTCTCCCAGTCAGTTCTTGCCAAGATGTTTAGCATCCAATCCAGAAAGACTGTATGTGTTGGCAGACATCCATTGCCATGGCAGAGTCGTTCTGTACAACCTATTAGAAAGTTATTTGACACTAGAGATCGATTCCTGGAACAAAGCAGACTTTTACATGCTGAATATTATTCCCTGTTTTTGTTTTGTTTTTATGTCCTCATTTGCCATCTCCTCACCCCTGAATTTGCGATGCCGCCCTGGGGCAGTTCATCTAATATGGTGGGGTTTCTTAGCTCTTAGGAGGAAGTGTACCACCTTGACCGGTCTTCCTCGAGACTTATACCCGCCGAGATCTGAGAAGGCTTAATCATAGGACTTCATACACCTTTACCCTAATTTCCCAATCCTTCACCCAAAATATATCAGAAAGGGAGACCAAAATCTATATTTTTTCTTTTGCCGATCCACAATGTCCAACTTAGCAATGGCACTCAATGCTCTTAACCAATTCAATTCTGTCGGAGGGTCTGCCGACACCCAGTTTCTGCATATCTCTCTCCGGGCCAACAGTATAGCATAAAAACAAATTTTGCTTTATCGTCCAAGCCCTTACCTTGTAGATCAAGTCTTCCCGACATAACTAGTTCAGGACTAACCTCAATCTGCTGGGCGCGTACCGCTGACAAAAATGTATTTACGGCGTCCCAGAATATCTTTATCGCCGGACACGTGACAAACATGTGTAGATCCTCTTCATTAAAGCTGTTACATTTGGGACACGCCACCATTCCGCCAGCCTTAAACTTCGAGAGTTTCCGGGGGACCAATATGCCCAGTGGAGGGTGAACAGGTGATTTCTTCTTAGGTTTGCAGGTTTTACCACTTTATATAAAGTAAACATAGTTACTTGCCATTGGTCTTCTGAGGGGATCCTCGGCAAGCACTCTCCCCACGGGGTTGCCGGCAGTGTGTGTGGCAGCTCCACTATTGACCAGTACCACAGCGCGACTTTTTTTTTATTGGTCTCTCCATCCCCAACTTCTCTCCAAAACCATTATGCTGGCCGATTAAATTAACCTTGCCGGCTGCCAGCTTTGGATCTATAGGTATTTAAACCTTGAAAATGTATGGCCCTGGGGGCAAGATGGCGGCCGCTTAGCTGAGGCCGAAAGCAGTAGCTGAACAGTGGAGCCCGTGACTGCCTAACTCTACGTTGAAAATAAGCATGAAAGCTACATGAAAGCTACAATGGCAATTACATCACAAGCATAAATCTGTGGCTGCGGTTCGAGCGGCTTGAACAGCCGAGTGAATGCGGATGATCCTTTTGCTCACCTGCGGCTCAGCACGGCAGCTGGTCTGCGAACCGGTTCTTCTCCCCGCCGCGGTCTGTGCCTGTGCCAGCGGGCTGGTTATTGACGAGAGCCTGCAGAGATTACGGAGCGGAACAAAGGTGAGGCGAAGGATCGGGGAAGCTGACCTGAGGCGGCCTGGAAGGATTTCTTCGCTAGCGTTAGCAGTGTGGCCGGCGCCTGTTGCTTCTCGGCATCGGCAGAGGAAGAGGAGGCGGGGCAAGGGCGAGACTCCACACAGTGGGCCAATGGGGGTAGGGCCAGAGCAAAGCCAGAGGCTGATTCCGAGAGAAAAATCAGCAGAGTCAGGAGCAGAGCCGAATACGAGCGGCAAAGCAGAGAAATTTGAAAACAACCACAGAGCTGACAACATAGTCAGAGCAATGGCCCCCAAATTGAACATTGGAACTAAAAATGCTACAGAAAGGAAGAAAAAGACAGGGGGTGAGACGGCACCGACGACACCAGTAGAAGCAGAGCTGAAAACGCAGACCCCACAGGTAAAGAAACAAATTGCTTCCAGGACAAGACAAGCCATGGCTGCAGCCCCCACTGCCCCTATTGCTGACTTTTTCCCAAAGGTGGTTAAGGAAAAAGAATTAAAAAATACTTCATCGGAAAAGGAGGGAGGGGGGAATGATCAGTCAACAGCTGAAAATATAGCCACGCAAACACCAAACAATCTGTATGTGGCCTCTGCGACCAAAGGTGGGCCTGAACAAGTGAAACATGGGGAAGTAATTAATAACCAAACATTGAAATCCAATGCTTTTGAGAGTTCAGAAAATGATACCACGAACAGTAGCAAAACGACTGAAGGTGAGATAAAGGTGGGACCACAATGCTGTGGAAAGGTTAGCTCGGAAACAGATCTCAAAAAAGAGATATAACTCAAGTGAATAGGGCTGACATGGACAAGGATGAGCACACAGCAGATGTTCTGGTTGAGCTGGAATCAGCTGAGGCACCCAAAGTATATCAGGAACACCCGGGGGTCGACCAGAGACTGAAAAATGCAAGGAGAACGAAAAAGTTCCAAGGGAATGCTTCTTCTCTGTGTCAGAGGGGGGCGAATAGTCAGAGGAGGATGACAGCTCCAATCTTGGGTCAGATCTGGACTCAGAGAGTGATCATGAGCTGGATTTACCGGTAACAGCAGTAAAACCACACAAAGTCCGAGAGCACTCTCAAGGTGAGCTGAGTTGGGACCATTCATCAGCAATGCCACTGGAGGGCAGTCCGGGAGGAGCGGCGGCTCAGATGTCGCTTCTGGAGACTATTCATAAAGAGATTTTGGCACATAGGGAGGAAGCCCGACAGGATAGTCGAAAGTCTGGAGCAGCAGTAAGAAAGATGCAGGGCGTAGTAAGAAAGCTATCCAAGGTCTGTATCAACCTGGGGGATCGAGTGACCAATCTTGAAGATAGAGTGGTCTCGACAGAGGTGGAGGCTGCAGCAGCAACCAACAAAGTCGAAGCCCAAAGCTCACAAATAACGGACATCCAGTGGAAGCTGGAGGATATGGAAAATCGTCTCAAGCGAAACAACCTCCGAATTCTGGGGGTACCAGAGGGAATGGAAGGGTCTTTTACAAGGGCCTATGTTACGAAACTGTTTGAGCAGGCATTCCCTGAGCTTTCGAGTTGGGACTTGGCCACAGAAATTCAACGGGCTCACCGCTTCCCATTTAAGATCAAAAGGGGAGCAAAGGAGGATGATAAACCAAGAGCAATTCTTATCTTTGTGAGCAACTTTTTGCTTAGGCAGGCGATTTCAGAGAATGCAAGACTAGACGCTAAGAGGAAAGTAGATGGGGTATCCTTCTTCGTTCGTCCTGATTTCTGCCACGCAACAGTGGAGAGGCGCTGGCGACTCAGACAACTGATAAAACCGTTCAATGAAAAGAAGATGCAGGCCTACCTGGTAAACCCAGCCCAACTAAAAATCATCAACGATGGGAGAATGATTTATTTTTCCTCGGAAATAAAAGCCAAAGAGTTTCTGGAATCTCACGGGAAGTAAAGTAATAGACCTGTGGTCCTGAAAATAAAAAACATTAAAAAAAAAACGACCGAACATTGATGTATAAGTAGAGAATTACGGTTGGTAGGGTGTAGCAATGTAGAGGGTGGTAAGGGGACTTAGAAATGGTAAATGTTTGGTTTTGAAAGGGCTTCACTGTTCACACTGCATCCATCACACGCACAGACCAGGTCTGAGCGCCTCACGAGCAAGGGTGGGGGAGTGTTGGGGGAAGGGGGGTGTGGGGGAGGGAAGGGAGGGAGGGGGAGGGGTGGGAAGGATAAAAACAAAACAAATGGGGATAAGGAGTTTTGAAGTGGAATTTGTCAGAGCTAGCAGTTAGTCGCAGAAAATAATCATAATCCAGATTCGACAGGGAATATTAGATCAAAATTATGGCAAAAATGGCAAATACGACAAGCATTAACATTTGCACAGTTAATGTAGGCGGCCTGAACGACCCGAAGAAATGACATAATGTAGAGCATTTTGTAAAGTTTAACAATATTGAAATCCTCTGTATGCAGGAGACCCATCTCCCCTGGGCAAAACAAAACCTGATGAAATTGAGGGGGTATGAGATTCTATCTTGCTCCACACAAACGTCAAACATCAGGGGGGTCGCTATATTGGCCAAATCTTATTTGGGGGGGCCAAACGTCATAAATCTGATAGCGGTGGTAGATGGGCGATTGCAGAACTCAACCTTGGGTACACTCTTTGTGAAGTCTGTGGGTCAAACCAAGATGACCTGGAAGTCTTTGATTTTCTGGAGGGAGAGTTAGCAAACTGGCCAACACCCATGATAATATGTGGGGATTTTAATATATCGGTGGATTGGAATGATCCGGCG
This sequence comes from Lissotriton vulgaris, assembly GCF_964263255.1. Classification (NCBI taxonomy): domain Eukaryota; kingdom Metazoa; phylum Chordata; class Amphibia; order Caudata; family Salamandridae; genus Lissotriton; species Lissotriton vulgaris. Next base: position 578,324,958 of record NC_141699.1, on the reverse strand, counting down.
GGCTATTCTGGGAGGAAATCAAAGGTATTCCGAGCTTTGGATTCCCTCAAGAATTTCCATGGGCTAAAGGACGTCTGGGGGGAAAAGGAGCCTATAGACCCAGGCTACACCTACTTCTCTTTCCCTAACGTTAAAATATACAAAGCTAGATAATTTTTTTATCTCCGTCTCGGAAATGAATAAGGTTGGCATCAGGAAACTCCCGAAATCAATTTCTGATCACAACCCACTGATTATGAACTGTACAATTTGAAGCATGGAGAGGAAACAAAACTGCTGGTCGTTCGAGCGGAAGCTACTGTTAGATACCAGATTTGTAGAACACCTTAGAAAATGGGCAGAGGAATTTTATGATGTCAACAGGTATAGCACATCCATAAATTTGGTTTGGGAAGCCTTCAAAGCCTCTCTGAGGGGGGAAACAATTAGCTGCTCAGCTAGGCTTAGGAGGGAGGATAGGAGAGAGGTACAGAAGTTGATGGATGAACTTGCAACAGCAGAAAAACAGCATATTAGGGAAATCAGCTTGGGGCAGGAGGGTCATGGAGGCCTTACAAGTATCACTAATATCAAAGCTAACCTCCAGAAAATAGCTACGGAGAAGGAGGCTAGAAGTTATCAAGTAGCAAGGGCTGGACGGTACGAAACAGGAGAGCAGGCAGCAAGAGCTTTAGCCCTGCAGATAAGACGGGAGAGGACTAAAAACATAATTCTGTGTATACAGGAAGTGGGTATAGAGTTTACAGAGCCCAAAGAGATACTGAGAGTATTTCATGATTTCTACCAAAAATTATATGGTGAAGAATAGCAGACTAGAGAACCAAGTCCGGGCTATGCAGACAGGGGTCCCAGAGTAAGTGTACAGGATCGGGAAGAGCTGGAAAAAGATCTACAGATTAACGAGGTAATGAAAGCCCTACACGAGTTAGCCGCGGGTAAGGCCGCAGGTCCCGATGGGATACCCCTAGAAGTATATGTGTGTATAGAAAAACAGATTGCCCCTATTTTGCTTGACCTATTTAATGGGATTCTATATACAGGGAGAGTACCAGAATCATGGAAAGAGACAAAAATCATTATTTTTCATAAGAAGGGGAAACCCAAGGAATCACCAGGATCATACCGCCCCATATCACTCATAAATGCTGATACAAAAAAAAAAATGTATGACCCCACTTTTGTTCGCAATAACCCCAAGGTACCAAGTCCCCCTCTATAAACAACTCTCCCCACCTCTGAGGTCCATCTGTTTCTAGTGCCGTTGCCAACGCATCTTTAGACCAGAGAGGAGCACCTGGCGTGTCCCAGATCGGTGCCATGAAACTAAAATTTTGTATTTTTGTAGCCCTCCTGATTTTAAACCAAACCGTCGCTAGATCCTTCAGCACTTTTAATCTAATTCTTAAAAAAAAAATTGGGTCGGCAAACTTATACATATGTCCCTGTTGCTTCACATTCTCCATATTAAGCAACGCACTCAGCATTTTCCCTATATCTGAGCCCCCCGGAGTAGCCAGCAGTATCCTACAGTTCTTCAGCAGAAAGGCCCATGAATAGATCTGAAAATCCGGGGCCACCAACCCTCCCTTCAAGAATTTTCTCCTTATCTTTTTCCATGATAGGCGCAACCCTTTTGACGCCCAAATAAAAGACTCTATCTCACTCTGCAGCCTTACAAACCAAACCTTCTCAAATAAAAGAGGCAGTGAGTCAAACAAAAAAGTTATCTTGGGTAGAACCATCATTTTCACCTGGTTGACTCGACCGTATATTGTTAGCGGGAGGTGTTCCCACCCCCGTAAAGCAGAGGAGACCTCTTTCCTGACCTTAACAAAGTTGGCTTTGATAAGCTGCTTTATATCATGTGTTATTTTCACCCCCAAATAGCGTATCTCAGATTTGCACTCTATGCCCTCAGCTGTTAAATTCCAAGACATAACCTCTGTCTTCTCAGCATTTATAAGCTATCCGGAGACTTCCCCAAACTCCTTAGTTATTTCTTCTAAACATCCCATCGACTGCTGCAAATTGGAGGTGAGAATGACTATGTCGTCGGCATATAACCCGATCTTCCTTGCCCATCCCTGGTATTCGAAAGGGGGGATCCTCTCTGCCTCCCTGATCCTACAGGCTAGGGGTTCAATGTAGAGATCAAACAAGAGGGGAGAGAGGGGGCCACCTTGTCTCGTTCCTCTCGTTACTTTTCTTGGCTGAGTTAGTGACCCATTCACTAATACCCTAGATGTGGGAGATTGATATATTAATGCCAGAGCCGAACTAAAATGTGCTCCAAGGTTGAGCTGTTTTGTCAGGGCCTTTAAGTATGTCCAATTTACCCCGATCAAACGCCTTGTCTGCATCCAGCGCGATAACCGCCAAGGGAAGGTTGTAGTTGGAGGCTACATCTATACTCCCTATAAGAGAGAAAGTTAACTCCTTCAAATACCTGCCCTTAATAAATCCCTTTTGATCTTCATGTATTATGTGAGAAACAACTATCCCAAGCCTGTCCACCATAATCTTTGCAAAAAGCTTATAATCACAATTTAAAAGTGAGATCGGCCTGTAGGATTCCATATACTTTGGTGGCTTCCCAGGTTTCGGCAGTACCATAATGTTCGCCTCTTTCCATGATAACGGAAGAGCAGCCCTTCCCGGGAAAACATCATTGAACACTTGAGTCATTATAGGCGCTAAGCTCACTAGCAAAACCTTGTAGACCTCAGCAGGAAGCCCATCTGGACCTGGCGCCTTCCCTTTCTTTGCCTGCTTAATTGCCGCTTCAACTTCTCCCTGCAGGATCTCACGATTTAAAACATCCTGAAGTTCTTCCGGCACTGATTGCAGCACCTTGACCCACTGGTCTACTGCCTGTGCGTCTGGTTCAAGGTCTTCCCTATAGACTTCCTCGAAATACCTGTGGAAGGCTCCCCCAATATCTTTGGTATCCGTAACCAATTGTTCCCACACTTTCACTTCTTTGATCAAATTTCAAACCTGATCCTTCCTCGCCTTCTAAGCTAACAGTTTACCTGTCCCCTCCATATTCAAAATGTGCCAGTTGGCTGGCCTCCCATTTCTCCTTGACCCTACCGCTTAGCACCCTTGTCAATTCTCCTTTTAGCTCAGCCAACTCCTGGACAGTCCTTCCCTCTGGCTCAAGGCCCTCTATGCTTATTATATCTGCCTCATGCTGGCGGATTTCCTTTTCCAAAACATCTATTCTGTTAAAATAGGCTCTCCTTTTACCTGCTCCCAATGCTCCTAGCCTTCCCCGAAGAAAGGCCTTACATGTCTCCCAGACAATGTCAATTTTGGCTGACCCCACATTCTTCTCTAAAAAAAAGTTCCATTTCCTTACTTAAAATCTCCAGGGCTTCATGGTCATATAAAACTGTGCGGTCCAACCTCCGTACTTAACCCAAGTTACTGCTTTGTATCTTTAGGGCCACAGTGACTGCTGAATGATCTGATAAGTGAACCCCTACATGGGCTATCTGGGTCACGTTGTCCATCAACCTGAGACCTATCAAAATATAATCAATCTGTGATCTGTGATCTGTGACTGTACTTTTTATTATATTAGGTATACCCTAGTGACTGACCAGACTTCTTTCTCCAAACATCACAAAGCCCTAGCTGGGCCATCAAATCCTTCACTCTGTTTGACATTTTCACATTCACTAACGCCCTGCTGTTGGATGATCAGTCTAACTTATGATCCAACACAGTGTAAAATCACCAGCAAAAATACTTTTTCCCCGAAAGGCCCATTAATTCCCTAGCCAATTCATCTAATGGCCCCACTTCATCTTGGTTTGGACCATAATAACCTATAATATTATACAGCTGAACTTTTATCTTAAGACTCACAATCAACCATCATCCCTTAACATCCACGACCACACCCTCCACTATACAGCCTACCCCTTGCCTAACCAATACCGCAATACCATTCGTAACAGTCACTTGGAGTGTATAAACAACATGACTCAGCCAGCGTTGTGGCGCCAACAGTTGCTTACATTCTTCCCCGGTTAAATGGGTCTCTTGCAGGATCATAATATGGGCTGAGAGATCTCTCAAATATTTTATAATTAGGTCCCTCCTTGACTTGACTCGTAGACCGTTTACATTCCATGACAGACAATTTAATTTTGTCACACTACCCCCTTTCATAGCAAGCCCGATACGTATTCTTACTCGTCCTGGTGAGAAGATAGCTCCTAAGGACTTTTTCAAATTTTTTTCCCGTGAACAACCCCCCTCCACCCCCGCCCCCTCACCCCCTACTCCCCTGCTCCCTACCCCCCTCCCTGGAAAACCCAACCAACTTTCCTCTGGCCCTTCCCAGGCCCTTTGGGTGCCTGTTGCCGACGGTGGTCTATTATTTAGACTCTACATTCACTATGGTGAAGAGTCATAAACCTCTACACTACTTACTTCTCTTTTATGTATGCCTTCCGCCTCCTTTAACTGCCAATATTAAGTATCCTCGCTTTGACACTGCTCCAGGAAGCTATCCACATCTTCAACAAACCGAAAAGTGTGCATTTTGTTCTTCCACATGACCTTCAAAAAGGCCTGAAATTTCAATTGCACCGGAGCTCCCAAGCTCCTTAACGGCTCAATCCTTTTACCTAGCTCCCACTGCCTATTCGCAGTTACAGTTGACAGATCTGACCTGACCTCCACTCTACCTCCCTCCATCATTCTAGCACCTTTTTCAGGGCCACTGCCAATTTTTTTTCTTTTAGACTGTATGTTAGAAAGTTTATCAATATTCTTCTGGGCTTCGAACGGTTTGGGTTCAGTCTGAAGGGGTCACGATGTACCCTTTGAATATCCATAGCTATCTGCTCCTCAGTTTCATCTAACTGTAGTTCTGTCTTTAACAACTGAACCACATACCCTTTTATATCTGAGCCTTCTTTCCCCTCTGGAAGTTTCAAAATTTTTAGGTTGCTTCTACGTTGCATATTTTCTAGTCTTTCTAACCGTTCCTCATACTCCCTTTCCCTGAATCTAACATTCTCCAGTTCTTTACAGTTCTCCTTCACTTTCTCTCTGATCTCCTTCACCTCCAGGTCAAGTACTGTCGTTCGCAGATTCAGCTCATCAAATTTAGCTTCCAGACTGCCACACACCTCTCTATTCCCCTCCTGATTCGCCTTTGATTCTTCGAAGCCCTTATAAACATCCGAGTCCAGCTTCTTTAAAAGAGCGATAACTGAAAGATCTAAATCATTGAATGTTGGAGGGCTCATGAATAGCGCTTCGCCACACTTAAGCTCCCCCCCTATTACTCAGTATTTCGGGGGATGAGGAATTTTCATCCTCCCTGCTTGCTTGCTCCATAATCCCTCCAGCGCCTTCCCCCTCATCTGTTTTTTTAACTGAGTCCTGCTTTTCTACCTCCATATCTGTCTCCAACAATTGATATCTGTTTGGGGTCAAGTGGTCTGACCTGTCTGATAAACTCAGGCTAGTGCTTTCACCCTTGTGTTTTTCTAGAGTTGATGGCGGGGCATGGGGGGGGGGGGGGTCTCTCTGTAATATCATTGTTTTAGGTAGGGTTTTAAAAAAAATTTAGCGATGGGGTCATTTTTATTTTCCTATCCGGTATAACTATCTTGCTCCCTTGCCTAGTAGATTTTTTCGCTGTGTTCTTTGATTTTACTCCTATATTTCCTTTACTTTCCTCTCTCTGCACCCTAGTGCTCCAGTCTCCAACTTATTTTTTGTGTGGGGTTGCTGCCTTCACCTCTCCTACCCCCCTCCCAGCACTTCTCAAAATATATCTGGCAGCGTCTTGCTTCTTTGCTGCAGTTATGCAAGTGTTCTTATCTGTTACAGTCAGGTGGACTAACCCTCCTGCTTCAACCTCCTTACCTCCCTGCCTATTTTCTGCAGAGCACGCTCCCGAGAAATGCTGAACAGGGATTTTTCCTGCTTTACCTCCTTCTCCTTTCTTGGGACTGCCTCCAGACCTGCCCGAGGCCCCCACAGCGCGAAGCTGGATCCTTGCTGCCGCCTTCCTTCCTCTCCCTAACTCGATTGCCACTCTGCTCCACAGCATGCTCCCTGCTGGAAGCTTCGTGGTAGGCTCTGCCTCCACCCCCTCCTGAACGGGTGATCGTACAGCGTCCCGAGCCGCCATGCACCACCGCTGCCGCCGCAACTCTTCGTGATGTTAATCGGCACCAAAACAGATTCAAGTCAGGTAAGACCTTACCACAGTGCTTTCACCTCTCCTGCACAAACTTTTCCCACGTAGAGGCTCACGCTTTGCCCTATCACGCCACCTCTCCCTCAGGCACCCGCGACCGACTCTCTAGCTGGCCGCGATGTTTTCCTCAAATTAATATTATTCCCAGTTGACTGATCCTTCTATGTTAGATTTTCATTCCATCTGTAACCCTGATCCTCACCTGATGTCAGCCAGTGACCTAAAAGATGAAAACTAATTTCTGCAAACCTTGGTACCAGCAGAAAGACAAAATAGTATTTCACAGAGTGGTACTGTTAATTGAAATTTTTCTGAAGTTTGTTATTCAGAGACTCTGTCAAGACAATTTTTTCATCAAAGACAATTTCCATACACAGTATGTATCAGCATCTTACCAAACTAGTAGTTCAATGATACCAGTAAACTATGCTTAACCACACAACAGACAATAAAAGAACAGATTCATTTTGTAACCTCTGTTTTGCATTCAAACGATGTAGCTCAGTCTTCTGACCCACTGAAGATCACAGTCCCTAATACTAAAGAGGCAACATTTAATGCTACATTCAAAGTAAACAATAATCAGTATAACAAAAGAGAGAAAAGGCCCGTTAAAACACAGGCAGCTAATAGTCTGTTTAAACTTGTTGTGAAGTTGCTGCGCCTACCAATGTCCTTGGAGAGAATGATCCACAATCTTCACAGGATATAAATGAATCTAAGATTCTGGATCTACAACAAGAGAATAAAGCTTTTGAGACCCCCAAAACACTATAATCCAGAGTTCAAGTGGGAGTCTAAAACCTGTGCAAGACTACTTTTCTGAATCTATGTTAGCCTCCTTACAAATGTAAAATGGAACAGTGTGCTACCTTTTGTGTCCCCCCTCAGAGCTGGTCCAGTACTTGTGTTAAAAATACTGTGCTGATCACTCAGAGTTTATTCAGAATAGCCATAGTACCTTGTCTTAAAGTATAGCTAAGGAAAGTATATGTTTGAATTCTGAACTCCTCTAATGTTTTGACTTCTAGTGCTAAATCTTATCTAAGTGCTACATCTGAGATGTGTCCCTCCACTTTTTAGGAACCCTAAATGCCAGGCAAAACACAAAACATCTCTTTGCTTTCTTTTCCTTCTAATGAGGTCAGTTCTATCTCAGAGATAACTCATAGACAGGCCATTAACATACAGATAAAACCTGAACCATTGACCCACATAATCCCTGCTTTGACAATATCCTGTGACTCATACCACGCTCTTGATCTAACAGCTATAACTGAAGCCAACCTCCTCACTGAGAAGAAACAAAATCCTGACCCCTTCTTTGCTCTTTTGCCTTCAAGCACGCCACATATTGAAAAGTCAGGAAATGATAGTACTCTATGATCTGATGCACCTGTACCACCTTGTAATGCAGAAGAAAATGAAAAGATCTCCCATGACCAAGTAAACTCTGACCTATTTCCTCTAACTGAGAGATGCGAACAGCCAAATGGTAAAAGAAGTCTGATCATTAGAGACTTTAGTATAAGCACTATTCTTAGCCATCAGGAAGAAAGTGCTTCTGTGTATTTTAATGTGCCAAGGACCTGTGAAGATGCCACTACTATCAACAGAGAGTCTATTGTTAACAAGCTACTACCATTCCCAGAGTTTACAGTCTGTGACCCTTGTGCCACACAGCTTTCAGCTTGTCTTCTTGCCGAGTCCTCAGCCAGCCTGCTCCTTTCAGAGCCCGAGTCCTCAGCTAGCCCATCTTTCGAACTTCAGCCTGCAGCCTGCCTGCCATCTGAGCCCAGACCTCTGGCCTACCTGCCTACTGAGCCTCCAAACAATTTGTTGATAGAGCTAGAGTCTCCTAAAAGCCTGCCTACAGAGCCAGCACCTTCAAACAGCCTGCATACAGAGCTGACACCTCAAATCAGTCTGCCTACAGAGCAAGAGCTTCCAGATTGCCCACCTTCAGAGCCAGAGCTTCCAGTCTGCCTGCCATCAGAACCAGAGCTTCAAGGCTGAATGACTTAAGAACCAGAGCTTGCAGCCTGCCTGCCTTCACAGCCAGAGCTTCCAGGCTTCCTGACGTCAGAACCAGAGCTTGCGGCCTGCCTCTCTTCAAAGGCTCCAGCCTGCCTGCCTTCCAACCTTGAGCCACTATCTTGCCTACTTTATGACCCTGTGCTTCCAGTTTGCCAGCTTTCCAAAGTCTCATCACATATACTTTCAAAGACTGAACTTCCAACATCAGAGACCAAACTCTCAACATGTTAGCCCCCAGGGCCTAGGTCTCCTGCATACCTGCTTCCAGAGTCTCCTGTATGTGAGTCTTCTGTATGTTTTCCTCTAGGGCCAGAGCTTCAGGTCAGCTTCCTGTTACTGCCTTTGTTTTAGGTCAGCTTGCTTTTGACCTCGGTGTCTGCTGTCAATCCATTATCTGCTTTTGACCCTACAGTCAATCTGCCTTTGTTTTCAGAGTGCTACTGTAGCCTGCCATCATCTGCACTTAAAACACCCTTGATTCAGGCTTCAAAGACGCAATTACTGAATTTGGACTCTTCAGGTTTAGCCTTCAATACTGCTGTTTATTTACTACCTATTAACTACCCTCCAGAACATCACTGTTTCCCCTCAGTCCTCTGGTATCTTGCACTTCATCTCTGATGGAAATGGGCTTATTTCATAGGAGCAAATGCTCTGAATCCAGTTCCAGATTCCGGGAGTCGGTCGTTGGAGGGGGTGTTCTGTCCCGATTCGCTCTCGTGCCAACCACCAGGGGGTCGAATTGTGGAACTTTCCACTGTTGCAATAAGCTTCTGGGCCCTCCCTTTCATACACATACTGACTTCCATCCATTTAGACTACTTGAAAATTGCCATCCATTTCCAATGCATACTGGTATTTGTGGAATCCAGCCTGCTCATGCTGGAAATTCTATTACCTAGAATTTCCTGCTCACTGCTTCGTTTCCACCCCTGCAGGTCAAGGATGGGTGGAGGAATTCAGCTCACCTGTGGCTGGTTGCTGATAGCCTGCTCACACCTGATTCATGTTATTACTGTGACCTCTTTTAAGCCCCAGCTCCTTTCAGGCCAGGGTTGGTCATTCTAGATGTGTGCTGGTGATACCGACCCTTGTTTCCTGAGCTTCTGTTATCCTTGTTTCTAGAGTTTTTGAGCTATAGTTATTCCATGTTCCTGAGCTGTAGCAGGTTTCCTTGTTCCTCAACTAGCAATGCCTGCAGTGCCACCTTGACTCCTGAGCTTTAGTAATTCTCTGTTCTTAAACTAGCATTGCCTGCAATGCTACCTTGGCTCTTGAGCTTTACTAATTCCCTGTTCTTGAACTAGTACTGCCTGCAGTGCTACCATGACTCCTGAGCTCTAGTAATTTCCTGTTCTTGAACTAGTACTGCATGCAGTGCTACCTTGACTCATGAACTTTAGTAATTCCCTGTTCTTGAACTAGCACTGTCTGCAGTGCTACTTTGGCTCTTGAGCTTTTGCTCAGTTGTTTTTCCTGCCCCAGCACAGCCTTCAGTGCTACTTTGTTTTCTTGACTCCTGACCCAGCACTAATCTAGTGACCCTTGTAGCCTCCCTTTCTGTATATCATTTTCCAGACCCTACCTTACTTCCCATTTCCATGGTTCCAGTTCCTGGTTTGCCGTCTTTCTATTCCTCCTGTCTTGCTTCTATTACCTTGTATGTTTGTTACTTGCTTTCTGCCAATTGTGCCCTGTGACTTCATTCCTTTCCTGTTAAGTGCTAATTCTTGCTAGATCCTCGTCTATTGTCCTTGTGTTTAGTTCTACCCGCTTGTTATAACTGCCTTGCCTATTCCTGTTTGATCACCAGGATCCGTCGGCACAGCTGTCAACCTAGGTGGCGTTTCTTGTTAACTGTGAGTGTTGTCTTTGAGTTACATTTATAACATCACCATAGGTATCAGCTACATAGACCCCGCCTTTGCATGCATATCCTGTATGTGGGTATTTGTAATCAGTATCTGTAACAGCAAATAGTGGGTAAGGAACTTACTGAGCTTCAGTCTTACCATATTTGAATATCGTGAGCAAGGCGGCGTGGACCGCTGAAACGCATTCGAGTCAGGCCGAATAAAACTGATTAACTGATTTTCAGTCAGCTACACAAAGCGTTGTTGTTATCTTTTGCCAGCAACAAGGGTAACGTGGAGCATATATATATATCCAAGCTACTTCTGTCTCTCCAGTGCGGCACCACAGAAATCACGGACCACCAAGCAGCATAGAGTATTTAGGGTATGTTTATTATCCCTTCTTTGTTCACTCTCGGCATGACGCGCTTCGGGTAATGAATACCCTTGCTCATATATATATATATATATTCACTGAAAAAACCCTAGGTTTGACACACGTTATAGTTAGAAATTAGCATTTAAAAAACCTTGAAAATTCACTGAAAAAACCATAGGTATCATACATGTTACAGTTAGCTGGACATTTCACTCATACAAAACCTTTGAAATTCTCCTGTTATAGTTTGTTCAGCTAACTATAACTCGCGTGCCCACAATGCACTGCTGATGACGTCACATATAACATCACTCATGACATGGTCAGTAACATCACTCATGACATCTCAAATGACATCACTGATGACATCACTGATGACATCATCCAGTGAATGTTTTTTTCCTGAAATTTAAATATGTTTTCTATATGTGTATCACTAGGTCGATGGAAGAATAAATAGATAAACAAATGTCTCAATGGATGTTTTTTTTGGTAAAAATTATTGCATAACTGACTTATTAAGTGTATCATAGTGAATACATGTATTAGCGAGTAATGTTTAAATATGTAAATATCTGTATCCGTGTCTCACTTTGTCTATAATTTGCTGCATGGGTTGGTGAGTAGCTACATGAGTGTCTATATGAGTTATTAGTTGGCTTTTTGAGTATCAGTATTAGTGTCCGTATGGTTTGGTGGGGAGTATTACTTAGCGCATAAATGCATGAATGAGTGACTCACTGTTTGTATGTGTTTTGAAGACAGCATATATGCAGGACTGTATGGGTGGATGAGTGTGTGTATGGGCGTGTTAGTGAGAGATTGACTGTCTCAATAGTATCTTTATAAGTAGCTACATATATTTTAATCTACTATATATGAGTAATGATGTACATAAGTGATTATATGTGAGAGTAAGAGATTGAAAGAGTTCCTCTATAAATAAGTATGTGCTTCTGTAACTGATTGTTTAAGAGAGTAAGTATATGTACGTTTCTGTAAAAGTAAGTGTAGTGCTCTGTATATATGCAAATAAATGTATGTTTCTTTATTTGCATGTGTGAGTATATGTGTGAGGAAGTGTATGGATGAGTGTCGGTGTGTAACAGGATGTATAAGTGTATGAGTACATATGATGAGTCAGTACATGTATAAGTGACTATAAAGAACTGTTGGTGAATGAGTGGATGTGTATGTAGATGGTGGAATTACTGAATAGCTTGTTGGTAAGTGGTATCAGTATCTCCATTTTTTGGAAAATTTAGTTTCTATTTTTGAATGGGTGTATCAAAGGTTAAATTACGCTGAGAGGAGGTCTGTCACTCTTTCACAAGGATGATGTCATCAGTGATGTCATTTGAGATGTCATGAGTGATGTCATGAGTGATGTCACTGACCATGTCATGAGTGATGTTATATGTGACGTCATCAGCAGTACATTGTGGGCACGCGAGTTATAGCTAGCTGGACAAACTATAACAGGAGAATTTCAAAGGTTTTGTATGAGTGAAATGTCCAGCTAACTATAACATTTATGAAACCTATTGTTTTTTTCTGTGAATTTCCAAGGTTTTGTAAATGCTAATTCCTAACTATGTGTGTGAAACCTATGGTTTTTTCAGTGAATTTGCAAAGTTTTTTAAATGCTAATTCCTAACTATAACATGGCTGAAACCTATGGTTTTTTCAGTGAATATATATATGAACTAGAAAACTAAACACCCACTTCCTTTACAAATAAATGGAAAGTTTGCATCTCTGCAACCTCTCTAATTTTTCACCTTAGTCATCTTCCACTCAATCAACACAACCACAAATACACACACCTATTTGCTACCATTCTTCGCTGAGCTTATCAATTATTCTTCTTTATTTCAAATTCAAAGTGCAGGCCTTCTTGGTAACTACTACCCATAATTAGCAGTGGTTAATTTGCACACTTCCGTCTTTTCTTGCGTCTTTTCTACCACACACTGGGGCAGGTTTACAAGCCCCTTGTGACACTTTTGCATCATTTTTCCCACGAGCTTGTAAATCTGCCGAACTGTGTGTACTTTATGCACTTGCTTTCTTCCTTAGATGTTGTACTAGTTTCTCTTGCTCCCACTACAGAATCCAACACCCTATCTGTGTAATGACCTGGAAATTCAAAGATCCTCTTTACTGACAATGCAGTGAGTAGTTTGCGTCTCTCCTGCCTTTCTTATTTTTCATGTTTTTCATCTTCCACTCAATCTACACATCATACACACATACACACATCTAATTACTGCATTCCTTAGCTGTGATTATCAACTATTCTCCTATTTTATGTTCATATTCAAAGTGCAAGCCCTTTATCGAGCCTTTTTGTTGTAACTACTGTTCCAGGAATTCTGCTCATACACAGAACTATGCATAAAGACGTAGGACCTCAGTGAATTACGTTGTACCAAAACCCACCTTACTACACAAACCCCCTACCAGACTAGCAATCAGTCACTCATTAGTTCTTCGCCCTAGAGCAAAAACACCAATAACTAGTCAACCCAGAACATGCAACTTAAATTACATGAAGTAAACTGGATAACAAGAGCACTTTTTCATTATAGTCTTACACCAGTCCAAAAAAAGATGTAAATAAAGACACGTGCAACTTTGAAATGTTTATTTCTAACTCCATAATCTCATGCACAGTACCTTAGATAATGCAATCAAACATATTATCAGAAACAAGGTTGTCAGCATTGTTACTATTCTATCAAATACAAACGGAAAAAGCATCCTGTAATGTTAAAAAGTAAACACATTTAAAATATACCTACATTTCACCCTCCCTACCTAACAGATTCGTTTATAACTACAGAAGTTTCATAGGATTACATGGGCAGACCCATACCTCTGGTAGTCAGCAGTAGTGCATCACATTCAGTGCTCCTCAAACTGTCAAGATACGAATGTTCTCCAACTGTGTGTAACTTTGCCTCAACAATGCATTATGAAATGCGCAAGTATCAGAGGTGGCCACAGCTGCATATGTGTTATGGCTCGAACGTGCGAGGGTCGTTCTGAATAAAAGACACAGTATTCAAGATAACCTTGATGTTCCATGCTCTCGCTATACACACAAAACCAGCGAGGCAGTTTACAAATCTAGCATACCTAATTATTCTCATATAAACCAAAATACTCAGCGTTCTCTAAACAATATCACAAGTACATGTCGTGTGCAAAGCAGAGCAGTAAATCAAAAATAGCATGTAAGCTTCTAATAAACCCATGCTAACTTAACAGGGTGTGAGTACAAGGCTCAGCCCCAGGGCACCCTTCCTTGATTGAAGCACGTGATATAAACGTGGGTGAATTAGAAACACAGAGTCCAAGCCTAAAAAGCAGAGTCAAGTTCACATTTCCCAAAAAAAGTTATTCGCTCTTTGAGAGAACACAGTAGCTAAATAATAAAGAATACGTAGAAAAATCAAAGAGTCTTAATCCAATAGCATGTAAGCACAGTATGTAGCAACAGCCTCCAAGAGGAAGTCATTGTTCTCATCTGAAAACATTTCAGCCATCCAATTCAATAGTGGGAATGAACATACATGTTCCTCAACAACCGGAGCCTCTATCACCATCAGAGGAAAACTCGGGTCATCTTCAATGCAACTGCATGCCAAGAAGTCATGCGCCGCTGCAAAAACATTCCAATGTCCCATTATTCCATGTATCTCTGCTAAGGCCATAATCCCGCCGCCAGAACAGAGCAATTCAGGAGCAACTAAGGGGCTCATCAGCTGATCATAATCCACGTTGGGAGACACCGTACTGCAGAGACACAAATCCAGGGCCCAGTCGAAATCGCAGCTCAGGCAATAGAAGACAGGTTGAAAAAGGAGAATCGAAACGATAATCCATAAACTGCACTCAATGTAGCCAGAGGCAGCGCTCCGTTATAACTAAGCATTCGGTTGCGAACCATCAACAACCGGGACATATTGTCGTCTGCTGCAAGATGTGCATCCATATTTAAGTAAACAAATGAATACAAGCACACCGGCAACTAATGTGAGCATTAAGGAGAATCCACCAAAGATGCTGGAAAAAATCGAATGAAAAAACACAGACAAGACACCAAATATACTTTCTACAGAAGTCACAAGGCCACTGCTTATAACTTTAAAAAAGTAAGGTAACGCCATAGTCAAGGACACATTAAAGATACTCTAAATTAACTCCCCAAAATTCAAGAGCACGTCTGTATTTAATAAATTATGCAATTCTGTGCGGGTGTTTGCTACATGAAGGACAAATGTTTCTGTAGCAGATATAGCAGCGACCTCTTTTTGAGACAATAGCGCTCTTATACGATTCATTTGGTTGACTCTGCTTTCAAGGTCGAAATCAACAGCCAGATTGTAACATCCAGCTTCCCATGCAGAGGAGTTAACACAACTTTTTTTTAATCAAACCACCCGCTCAGTTACCGTAATCATGTAAGCGATGCCTGCTAACATTGCACAACAATCTCCATTATTTCAAAGTAAATAACTCCAGTTTCCAGTAAACTGAAAGTTGTTATGATAGCAGGTGTCGGACTACCTTATCAAACTCAGTCCAAATTAGGCGCATCTTGTTTACAAGAGCCATGCAATTGTATGTCTCTACAAATTAAGGAGTGATCTCCTGCTATTGTGCAATCCTCACCATTCAGATAGACTTCTTTTCCCTCCCTCAGGCACCTATATGTAAATGGTAATAACCAAGCTTCATGGACATAAGCGCTGCCTAAACATCCATAACTGCCTATAGCATAGTATTTCCTGCATACCTCAAACTTAAACAGGTTAAAAATTACGTTATGATACTGTGGATAAGCCACACACCTGAATTGGATCTCCAAAGAGTGACCACTTCTAACCATTCTCATAGCGCGCCCTGTGCTCTGATTTGACAGTGACAGAGTGATTGCACCATAGTTTATACTGCTAATCATTCTCAGCATACGCTACGAATACGCTTTGACGTTACGCGTTGCATCAATGCTTCCGTGGGCCGTCATGTACGGCGCCCCGTACGCGAAACACGTGAATGTTTTTAATTGTTTAATCAGAAAATAAGGAACCCCCTGTGAAGGGTTCAGAGACCTAGTTTGTGTGTATGGTAACTGCTAAATTTTAACAGTGTCTGCCATAATGGGAAAGAAAAATTTCTTTCTAGAGTCCCCTCACTCACCGGGGTTTCCCCACGGGGACATGCTTCATCATTGGGGCTTCCCAGTTCTCTACGAAAAGGGGCGTGCTGCGACTAGCGGACTACGCAGGAGCACTATTATTGTGACAGGCTATGTGTGGTGCAAAGTGTGGTGATAGTGGAGTGGGTGTGTGATTAAAAATACCGTGCTAGTGGGCCTCAACAATTTATTCTGCTCCTAGTTTGGTATATTAAAAAGGGGTGACACTGTTATCTGGCCTTAAGTTAGGGCTAGATTAGTGTTCTGTGGTCGACATGTTTCAAGCTCCCCCAAGCTTTTCATCAGGACCATACAGGGTCCAGCCCTGTATATTCCACTCCTATATTTAAATAAATAAATTTGTCTCAATACAATTTCTTTACGCTGTTACTTAATAAACATGCGTGTTGCATACATACGATTTTAAGTCTTATTGGCGTATCTGTAAAAGAAAATGACACTTGATTAGTGGCAAAACATCCCCCTTCAAGAGCAAGGGGATCACACATGTAGCTCTTATTTGTCTAAGGCGTGAGTGTGCCTTATGCATCATACCGGTGCGTGCAGACTCTCAAATCAGTGCAGGAATACAGCTGAAGTGAAATAAAAAAGTGTTTTGGTGAATTCACACACATACATAACATAGGACTTGATGTGACTATAGACATGACACACTACGTATATATACACATACACATAACGATCTTTCATGGCAAAAGGGCATAGTTACATGTATAGGTGCTAATTTGCACTTCATGGTCTCAGGCGAGGGCAGGATCACCTCGTGGAAACATTGCTGTAGGGTTTTTAAAGCAATGATTAAATCAGCGTTCTTTCCAGAGATTAGCGTTTTTTACTCAAAGAATGCCCGTTATCAAATGAGGAGTCTAAACCCCCATGTGATGTGTCATAATTATTTCATGCAGCTTGGTTTTCAAAGTACTTACTTCCTATCGGTAAACCCGCTCGGTATTACCTACTCGATCCTCACCCGACCGGATACTGACACTGAATGCGTGTGCCGGTGTATTTAGAGTCCTCGCGCTTCCGGGTACAGATTGCTCATAGCTAGAGCGTCCCGAGTGCGGCGGCCATATTGAGTGAGTGTTTTGAGCGCTGAGCGCGAGTCTCTGATAAATTTGCCTCATATACTTCTCATACAAGGAGATACATACGGTATATAGTTTTACACAGGGGTCCGGACAGTTTGCTTCCCTTTGGTGGTATTTAGGACAATTTTTAAAAAAAACGAAAAAAATTTAATTATTACCAATGTTAGGTCTGAAAATAGTAAAATTCATGAAATAAGGTTATTGGTCTTTGCTTGTTAATTGTTTGATGGTATCACTTGTCATTATGTAAATTGAGGTTTTCCTTGGCATCATCAAACCATTGTGATGGTGGTTTGAGAAGGATGAGGTACAAAGAGATCTCTATAGTTTGGTACAACAGTATCTTTCGAGGACCTCATTATTTTCTGAATGCGCCCCAGGGGATATCATCGTTGAGCCCCAGGGTGTCAGTGTGTAGTTTGAACACCCATCTTTGCTCACGTTCATGAAGAATGTGGTCCAGATTGTCTTTGTTTTGCACTGTCTCCAAAACCACCCAAGTTAAATCATTGGGTGTGTGATTCTGCTCGATGAAATGGTTTGTCATTCGGGTAGTGGAACGTTTACACCTGATGTTACTCCTATGTTCCACTATGCGTGTGCTGACCTTTCTGGTGGTCATACCTAGGTAATGTATATTGCATGTGCATGTTATTAGGTATACCACTCCACTGGTGTTGCAATTTGAAAAACCTCTAAGTTCCCACTTCATAATATTGTTAAAGATGACGGTTTTTGTTACTGAGGTCAAATGACAAACACTGCAGTTGCTGCAGGGGAAATGTCCAATTGGTAGTGGTTGAGTTCTTATTGTTGGGTTTGAAACTATAGGGCGAGTGTGGACCAGGAAAGCTTTCAGGTTCTTCCCTCGACGGTGGCTAAACATAGGGGTGGGTATTGTCAGACCACCACTATTGATCATAGGCCAATGTTTTTTGACTATCTTGGCCACTGTGTCTGACACTTGGTTAAATGTCGTAATACAGATTGGTCTGGGATTGTCTGATTCGGATCTTTCTTTTGGTTCCAACAGGGCATCTCTGTTGTTGTTTCCTGCCCGTTTTTTTGCGTCGTTTATCAGTTTTTTTGGATACTTCCTACTTTCTAGTTTCTTGCTCAGGTCTTCTGCTTGAATCATGTAATCCTCTTTGTGACTGCAATTCCTACGTAGTCGCAAGAATTGACCAAAGGGAAGGTTCTGTCTGAGGTGGCGGGGATGAAAACTGTCATATGCTAAAAGACAGTTGCGAGATGTCTCTTTGAAGTGGGTTGTTGTGGTGAGTTTACCTGAATCAGCATATATGTTCAGATCTAGGAACACTAGATTGGTCCTGCTCATAGAACACGTGAAGTTTAGGAAGGGATCTTGGGTGTTCAGCCATGTCAAAAAAGAATTTGCTTCTTCTTCTGTACCTTGCCAGATTAAAAACACGTCAACTATGTAACGTTTCCATTCCAGTATGTGATGTTTGTAGGCGTTTCTCTCGTCCAGAATCTTAGTTTTCTCCAACTGATGGACGTACAGGCCCGCTATGCTCGGCGCAAATGTGCTGCCCATGCTGGTCCCATGCTGTTGTTTGTATAGTGTACTCTCGAAGCGGAAGAAGTTTTCAGATAGTGCTAATTGGCAACATTCCATTACCACATGTCGTGGGGTATGGTATTTCCACTCATTTTCATACAGTACTTCCTCCAATATTTGTAAGGTCTCTGTATGTGGCAGACTCGTATAAAGACTCTCCACATCCAGACTAATGAGAATGCTGGATGTGGGATCAAAGATAAGATCTTTCAAGAGGCAGAGTACGTCCTTAGTATCTATTAGGTAGGTATCAGTGCTCAGGACCAGAGGTCTTAAAAAGGCATCAGCGAATTGTGACAAAGGTTCTAAGATAGAACCTATCCCCGAAACTATCGGTCTTCCTAGCGGGTTTTCAAGTCTCTTATGGATTTTGGGGATTGTATAGAAATATGGTGTGACTGGTTTTTTGTTGGTCAGAAAGTCTATTTCTTTTTTGCTTTGCCAGTCATTGGCTTGGCATTCTTCAGTTAGATAGGCAATCGATACCCGTAATCGTTCAGTGGGGTCTTCATTGAGTTTGATGTAGTTTCGTTCCTCTCCTAAAAGGCGAAGGCATTCCCTTCTGTAGTCAGCGGTGTCCTGTAAGACTATCGCCCCGCCTTTGTCGGCTGGTTTGATAGTAATTTGGTCATTTTTAGATAGTTCTTGTATTGCTGCTAGCTCTGCCTTGCTGGTGTTGTGGAAGACTTTCACTGTCCGTGTATCTAACCCTTGTACTTCTTTCATTACTGCTTTTTCAAAAGCCAATATTTCAACTGGTAGACTTCGGTTTGGAGGAACAAAATTTGACTTTCTTTGTAATCCTGTGTCACTCTGTGTTTTTTCTTCTGCTTTTTTATCTTTGAAGTACTGTATGAAAATGAGTACTGTATGAAAATGAGTGGAAATACCATACCCCACGACATGTGGTAATGGAATGTTGCCAATTAGCACTATCTGAAAACTTCTTCCGCTTCGAGAGTACACTATACAAACAACAGCATGGGACCAGCATGGGCAGCACATTTGCGCTGAGCATAGCGGGCCTGTACGTCCATCAGTTGGAGAAAACTAAGATTCTGGACGAGAGAAACCCCTACAAACATCACATACTGGAATGGAAACGTTACATAGATGACGTGTTTTTAATCTGGCAAGGTACAGAAGAAGAAGCAAATTCTTTTTTGACATGGCTGAACACCCAAGATCCCTTCCTAAACTTCACGTGTTCTATGAGCAGGACCAATCTAGTGTTCCTAGATCTGAACATATATGCTGATTCAGGTAAACTCACCACAACAACCCACTTCAAAGAGACATCTCGCAACTGTCTTTTAGCATATGACAGTTTTCATCCCCGCCACCTCAGACAGAACCTTCCCTTTGGTCAATTCTTGCGACTACGTAGGAATTGCAGTCACAAAGAGGATTACATGATTCAAGCAGAAGACCTGAGCAAGAAACTAGAAAGCAGGAAGTACCCAAAAAAACTGATAAAGGACGCAAAAAAACGGGCAGGAAACAACAACAGAGATGCCCTGTTGGAACCAAAAGAAAGATCCGAATCAGACAATCCCAGACCAATCTGTATTACGACATTTAACCAAGTGTCAGACACAGTGGCCAAGATAGTCAAAAAACATTGGCCTATGATCAATAGTGGTGGTCTGACAATACCCACCCCTATGTTTAGCCACCGTCGAGGGAAGAACCTGAAAGATTTCCTGGTCCACACTCGCCCTATAGTCTCAAACCCAACAATAAGAACTCAACCACTACCAATTGGACATTTCCCCTGCAGCAACTGCAGTGTTTGTCATTTGACCTCAGTAACAAAAACCGTCATCTTTAACAATAATATGAAGTGGGAACTTAGAGGTTTTTCAAATTGCAACACCAGTGGAGTGGTATACCTAATAACATGCACGTGCAATCTACATTACGTAGGTATGACCACCAGAAAGGTCAGCACACGCATAGTGGAACATAGGAGTAACATCCGGTGTAAACGTTCCACTACCCGAATGACAAACCATTTCATCGAGCAGAATCACACACCCAATGATTTAACTTGGGTGGTTTTGGAGACAGTGCAAAACAAAGACAATCTGGACCACATTCTTCATGAACGTGAGCAAAGACGGATGTTCAAACTACACACGGACACCCTGGGGCTCAACGATGATATCCCCTGGGGCGCATTCAGAAAATAATGAGGTCCTCCAAAGATACTGTTGTACCAAACTATAGAGATCTCTTTGTACCTCATCCTTCTCAAACCACCATCACAATGGTTTGATGATGCCAAGGAAAACCTCAATTTACATAATGACAAGTGATACCATCAAACAATTAACAAGCAAAGACCAATAACCTTATTTCATGAATTTTACTATTTTCAGACCTAACATTGGTAATAATTAACATTTTTTCGTTTTTTTAAAAAATTGTCCTAAATACCACCAAAGGGAAGCAAACTGTCCGGACCCCTGTGTAAAACTATATACCGTATGTATCTCCTTGGATGAGAAGTATATAAGGCAAATTTATCAGAGACTCGCGCTCAGCGCTCAAAACACTCACTCAATATGGCTGCCGCACTCGGGACGCTCTAGCTATGAGCAATCTGTACCCGGAAGCGCGAGGACTCTAAATACACCGGCACACGCATTCAGTGTCAGTATCCGGTCGGGTGAGGATCGAGTAGGTAATACCGAGCGGGTTTACCGATAGGAAGTAAGTACTTTGAAAACCAAGCTGCATGAAATAATTATGACACATCACATGGGGGTTTAGACTCCTCATTTGATAACGCGCATTCTTTGAGTAAAAAACGCTAATCTCTGGAAAGAACGCTGATTTAATCATTACTTTACAAACCCTACAGCAATGTTTCCACGAGGTGATCCTGCCCTCGTCTGAGCCCATGACGTGCAAATTAGCACCTATACATGTAACTATGCCCTTTTGCCATGAAAGATCGTTATGTGTATGTGTATATATACGTAGTGTCGTGCACACCATGTTTCTTGCTGTTGAACCTTTGTATCCTTTGTTTCGCGGTTTTAAACCTCTTTGCGTGCTCTCTGGATGACGTGGTTTGCCCTTTGCCACGTAGGAATTAACAATTTAATAGCATAGATGGGGCGTCGCTACACCCCAAATCCAGGCGCACAGCGGTAGTCGTTGTAAATTACACATATTTGTTTGCTTTTTCTTCGTTTCTTTCGCTAATGAATCCAATTGCTCCGTATTTTGAGCTATATTATTTCTTTAATGTCCACACATGATTAGCCAATGTTATACGACTCTTCTCATACCACGGATATGCCACAACAGGCCTTTTTCCGGGCACGCGTCAAACATGTAACATCCTTAATCTACAATGATGATGTCACCCAATGCATTTCAAACTTTTAAAGTCCTTCCTCAGGGGTTCACTGTAAAATTGAAAAAACGTTGCTATAAACATTTTGCATCAGTGACAAATTTTAAATACAATTCATAACCCGATAACAAGATTATACTGCTTTTATAATCTCCCCGTGGTTGTAAACGTTGTTGGCGCTACCCTCGGAAAAAACGGAGCAAAAATGCTACCGTAATTAAATTTAAAAAGAATCCACTAAACTAACTCCCTTATAGCGTTGTTTAACCCTCCATAACCTCACACACTGGACCCAATATGCCACCCAGTGGTCTTCGTTATTTATCCCCTCATTCTTCACCCAGAGTTCGCTACCTATCCGTACCTGTAGCGTTACGTATCACTTGTGCACACGATGTCGGCGTTTAGCTGCACGCCGTCTTCTTCCACGATTTTAACTGCTAAGATGGTGCCCCGCCTTTTCTCCCTCGTGTGTCACAACCTATCCTTATCATCTACGCTATTCTCCTACAACCCTCATAGTGCCTCTCTGCATGAAACCCGGGGAAATCTACCCGTGTGTAACTATTCCGACAGATTCTTTACTATCCCCCGCCCACCCTGTTGATCTTATCATATGTGCCAAAAAGCGTTAAGTTGTTCATACAATCAATACGGTACGTTTTACATTGGACAAGTAATCGAACCACATTCAAAGCAGTAATTCATAATGTTCATGCTCATGTTTTGTAAACACTAAAACAAAAATGCTTCCAAGCAGGTTTCTTCAACATTAAAGGTGTGCTTTTCACATGCGTTTTTCATAACGGAATCTGTTGATCAATAGTTTATGTTGTTCCTTCTCTTAGTGGGTGCTACGTGCGAGTGGGCAGTAGTTTTGAAAAATCATGACACGAGTTGCCGTGCACACCATGTTTCTGGCTGTTGAACCTTTGTATCCTTTGTTTCGGGGTTTTAAACCTCTTTGCGTGCTCTCTGGATGACGTGGTTTGCCCTTTGCCACGTGGGAATTAACAATATAATAGCCTAGATGGGGCGTCTCTACACCCCAAATCCAGGGGCACAGCGGTAGTCGTTGTAAATTACACATATTTGTTTGCTTTTTCTTCGTTCCTTTCGCTAATGAATCCAATTGCTCCGTATTTTGAGTTATATTATTTCTTTAATGTCCACACATGATTAGCCAATGTTATACGACTCTTCTCATACCACGGATATGCCACAACAGGCCTTTTTCCAGGCACGCGTCAAACATGTAACATCCTTAATCTACAATGATGATGTCATCCAATGCATTTCAAACTTTTAAAGTCCTTCCTCAGGGGTTCACTGTCAAATTAAAAAAACGTTGCTATAATCATTTTGCATAAGCGACAAATTTTAAATACAATTCATAACCCGATAACAAGATTATACTGCTTTTGAAATCTCCCCGTGGTTGTAAACGTTGTTGGTGCTACCCTCGGAAAAAACGGAGCAAAAATGCTACCGTAATTAAATTTAAAAAGAATCCACTAAACTAACTCCCTTATAGCGTTGTTTAACCCTCCATAACCTCACACACGGGACCCAATATGCCACCCAGTGGTCTTCGTTATTTATCCCCTCATTCTTCACCCAGAGTTCGCTACCTATCCGTACCTGTAGCGTTACCTATCACTTGTGCACACGATGTCGGCGTTTAGCTGCACGCCGTCTTCTTCCACGATTTTAACTGCTAAGATGGTGCCCCGCCTTTTCTACCTCGTGTGCCATAACCTATCCTTATCATCTACGCTATTCTCCTTAAACCCCCATAGTGCCTCTCTGCATGAAACCCGGTGAAATCTACCCGTGTGTAATTATTCCGACAGATTCTTTACTATCCCCGCCCACCCTGTTGATCTTATCATATGCGCCAAAAAGCGTTAAGTTGTTCATACAATCAATACGGTACGTTTTACATTGGACAAGTAATCGATCCACATTCAAAGCAGTAATTCATAATGTTCATGCTCATGTTTTGAAAACACTAAAACAAAAATGCTTCCAAGCAGGTTTCTTCAACATTAAAGGTGTGCTTTTCACATGCGTTTTTCATAACGGAATCTGTTGATCAATAGTTTATGTTGTTCCTTCTCTTAGTGGGTGCTACGTGCGAGTGGGCAGTAGTTTTGAAAAATCATGACACGAGTTGCTGTGCACACCATGTTTCTGGCTGTTGAACCTTTGTATCCTTTGTTTCGCGGTTTTAAACCTCTTTGCGTGCTCTCTGGATGACGTGGTTTGCCCTTTGCCACGTGGGAATTAACAATATAATAGCCTAGATGGGGCGTCTCTACACCCCAAATCCAGGGGCACAGCGGTAGTCGTTGTAAATTACACATATTTGTTTGCTTTTTCTTCGTTCCTTTCGCTAATGAATCCAATTGCTCCGTATTTTGAGTTATATTATTTCTTTAATGTCCACACATGATTAGCCAATGTTATACGACTCTTCTCATACCACGGATATGCCACAACAGGCCTTTTTCCGGGCACGCGTCAAACATGTAACATCCTTAATCTACAATGATGATGTCATCCAATGCATTTCAAACTTTTAAAGTCCTTCCTCAGGGGTTCACTGTCAAATTAAAAAAACGTTGCTATAATCATTTTGCATAAGCGACAAATTTTAAATACAATTCATAACCCGATAACAAGATTATACTGCTTTTGAAATCTCCCCGTGGTTGTAAACGTTGTTGGTGCTACCCTCGGAAAAAACGGAGCAAAAATGCTACCGTAATTAAATTTAAAAAGAATCCACTAAACTAACTCCCTTATAGCGTTGTTTAACCCTCCATAACCTCACACACGGGACCCAATATGCCACCCAGTGGTCTTCGTTATTTATCCCCTCATTCTTCACCCAGAGTTCGCTACCTATCCGTACCTGTAGCGTTACGTATCACTTGTGCACACGATGTCGGCGTTTAGCTGCACGCCGTCTTCTTCCACGATTTTAACTGCTAAGATGGTGCCCCGCCTTTTCTACCTCGTGTGCCATAACCTATCCTTATCATCTACGCTATTCTCCTTAAACCCCCATAGTGCCTCTCTGCATGAAACCCGGTGAAATCTACCCGTGTGTAATTATTCCGACAGATTCTTTACTATCCCCGCCCACCCTGTTGATCTTATCATATGCGCCAAAAAGCGTTAAGTTGTTCATACAATCAATACGGTACGTTTTACATTGGACAAGTAATCGATCCACATTCAAAGCAGTAATTCATAATGTTCATGCTCATGTTTTGAAAACACTAAAACAAAAATGCTTCCAAGCAGGTTTCTTCAACATTAAAGGTGTGCTTTTCACATGCGTTTTTCATAACGGAATCTGTTGATCAATAGTTTATGTTGTTCCTTCTCTTAGTGGGTGCTACGTGCGAGTGGGCAGTAGTTTTGAAAAATCATGACACGAGTTGCCGTGCACACCATGTTTCTGGCTGTTGAACCTTTGTATCCTTTGTTTCGGGGTTTTAAACCTCTTTGCGTGCTCTCTGGATGACGTGGTTTGCCCTTTGCCACGTGGGAATTAACAATATAATAGCCTAGATGGGGCGTCTCTACACCCCAAATCCAGGGGCACAGCGGTAGTCGTTGTAAATTACACATATTTGTTTGCTTTTTCTTCGTTCCTTTCGCTAATGAATCCAATTGCTCCGTATTTTGAGTTATATTATTTCTTTAATGTCCACACATGATTAGCCAATGTTATACGACTCTTCTCATACCACGGATATGCCACAACAGGCCTTTTTCCAGGCACGCGTCAAACATGTAACATCCTTAATCTACAATGATGATGTCATCCAATGCATTTCAAACTTTTAAAGTCCTTCCTCAGGGGTTCACTGTCAAATTAAAAAAACGTTGCTATAATCATTTTGCATAAGCGACAAATTTTAAATACAATTCATAACCCGATAACAAGATTATACTGCTTTTGAAATCTCCCCGTGGTTGTAAACGTTGTTGGTGCTACCCTCGGAAAAAACGGAGCAAAAATGCTACCGTAATTAAATTTAAAAAGAATCCACTAAACTAACTCCCTTATAGCGTTGTTTAACCCTCCATAACCTCACACACGGGACCCAATATGCCACCCAGTGGTCTTCGTTATTTATCCCCTCATTCTTCACCCAGAGTTCGCTACCTATCCGTACCTGTAGCGTTACGTATCACTTGTGCACACGATGTCGGCGTTTAGCTGCACGCCGTCTTCTTCCACGATTTTAACTGCTAAGATGGTGCCCCGCCTTTTCTACCTCGTGTGCCATAACCTATCCTTATCATCTACGCTATTCTCCTTAAACCCCCATAGTGCCTCTCTGCATGAAACCCGGTGAAATCTACCCGTGTGTAATTATTCCGACAGATTCTTTACTATCCCCGCCCACCCTGTTGATCTTATCATATGCGCCAAAAAGCGTTAAGTTGTTCATACAATCAATACGGTACGTTTTACATTGGACAAGTAATCGATCCACATTCAAAGCAGTAATTCATAATGTTCATGCTCATGTTTTGAAAACACTAAAACAAAAATGCTTCCAAGCAGGTTTCTTCAACATTAAAGGTGTGCTTTTCACATGCGTTTTTCATAACGGAATCTGTTGATCAATAGTTTATGTTGTTCCTTCTCTTAGTGGGTGCTACGTGCGAGTGGGCAGTAGTTTTGAAAAATCATGACACGAGTTGCTGTGCACACCATGTTTCTGGCTGTTGAACCTTTGTATCCTTTGTTTCGCGGTTTTAAACCTCTTTGCGTGCTCTCTGGATGACGTGGTTTGCCCTTTGCCACGTGGGAATTAACAATATAATAGCCTAGATGGGGCGTCTCTACACCCCAAATCCAGGGGCACAGCGGTAGTCGTTGTAAATTACACATATTTGTTTGCTTTTTCTTCGTTCCTTTCGCTAATGAATCCAATTGCTCCGTATTTTGAGTTATATTATTTCTTTAATGTCCACACATGATTAGCCAATGTTATACGACTCTTCTCATACCACGGATATGCCACAACAGGCCTTTTTCCGGGCACGCGTCAAACATGTAACATCCTTAATCTACAATGATGATGTCATCCAATGCATTTCAAACTTTTAAAGTCCTTCCTCAGGGGTTCACTGTCAAATTAAAAAAACGTTGCTATAATCATTTTGCATAAGCGACAAATTTTAAATACAATTCATAACCCGATAACAAGATTATACTGCTTTTGAAATCTCCCCGTGGTTGTAAACGTTGTTGGTGCTACCCTCGGAAAAAACGGAGCAAAAATGCTACCGTAATTAAATTTAAAAAGAATCCACTAAACTAACTCCCTTATAGCGTTGTTTAACCCTCCATAACCTCACACACGGGACCCAATATGCCACCCAGTGGTCTTCGTTATTTATCCCCTCATTCTTCACCCAGAGTTCGCTACCTATCCGTACCTGTAGCGTTACGTATCACTTGTGCACACGATGTCGGCGTTTAGCTGCACGCCGTCTTCTTCCACGATTTTAACTGCTAAGATGGTGCCCCGCCTTTTCTACCTCGTGTGCCATAACCTATCCTTATCATCTACGCTATTCTCCTTAAACCCCCATAGTGCCTCTCTGCATGAAACCCGGTGAAATCTACCCGTGTGTAATTATTCCGACAGATTCTTTACTATCCCCGCCCACCCTGTTGATCTTATCATATGCGCCAAAAAGCGTTAAGTTGTTCATACAATCAATACGGTACGTTTTACATTGGACAAGTAATCGATCCACATTCAAAGCAGTAATTCATAATGTTCATGCTCATGTTTTGAAAACACTAAAACAAAAATGCTTCCAAGCAGGTTTCTTCAACATTAAAGGTGTGCTTTTCACATGCGTTTTTCATAACGGAATCCGTTGATCAATAGTTTATGTTGTTCCTTCTCTTAGTGGGTGCTACGTGCGAGTGGGCAGTAGTTTTGAAAAATCATGACACGAGTTGCTGTGCACACCATGTTTCTGGCTGTTGAACCTTTGTATCCTTTGTTTCGCGGTTTTAAACCTCTTTGCGTGCTCTCTGGATGACGTGGTTTGCCCTTTGCCACGTGGGAATTAACAATATAATAGCCTAGATGGGGCGTCTCTACACCCCAAATCCAGGGGCACAGCGGTAGTCGTTGTAAATTACACATATTTGTTTGCTTTTTCTTCGTTCCTTTCGCTAATGAATCCAATAGCTCCGTATTTTGAGTTATATTATTTCTTTAATGTCCACACATGATTAGCCAATGTTATACGACTCTTCTCATACCACGGATATGCCACAACAGGCCTTTTTCCGGGCACGCGTCAAACATGTAACATCCTTAATCTACAATGATGATGTCATTCAATGCATTTCAAACTTTTAAAGTCCTTCCTCAGGGGTTCACTGTCAAATTAAAAAAACGTTGCTATAATCATTTTGCATAAGCGACAAATTTTAAATACAATTCATAACCCGATAACAAGATTATACTGCTTTTGAAATCTCCCCGTGGTTGTAAACGTTGTTGGTGCTACCCTCGGAAAAAACGGAGCAAAAATGCTACCGTAATTAAATTTAAAAAGAATCCACTAAACTAACTCCCTTATAGCGTTGTTTAACCCTCCATAACCTCACACACGGGACCCAATATGCCACCCAGTGGTCTTCGTTATTTATCCCCTCATTCTTCACCCAGAGTTCGCTACCTATCCGTACCTGTAGCGTTACGTATCACTTGTGCACACGATGTCGGCGTTTAGCTGCACGCCGTCTTCTTCCACGATTTTAACTGCTAAGATGGTGCCCCGCCTTTTCTACCTCGTGTGCCATAACCTATCCTTATCATCTACGCTATTCTCCTTAAACCCCCATAGTGCCTCTCTGCATGAAACCCGGTGAAATCTACCCGTGTGTAATTATTCCGACAGATTCTTTACTATCCCCGCCCACCCTGTTGATCTTATCATATGCGCCAAAAAGCGTTAAGTTGTTCATACAATCAATACGGTACGTTTTACATTGGACAAGTAATCGATCCACATTCAAAGCAGTAATTCATAATGTTCATGCTCATGTTTTGAAAACACTAAAACAAAAATGCTTCCAAGCAGGTTTCTTCAACATTAAAGGTGTGCTTTTCACATGCGTTTTTCATAACGGAATCTGTTGATCAATAGTTTATGTTGTTCCTTCTCTTAGTGGGTGCTACGTGCGAGTGGGCAGTAGTTTTGAAAAATCATGACACGAGTTGCTGTGCACACCATGTTTCTGGCTGTTGAACCTTTGTATCCTTTGTTTCGCGGTTTTAAACCTCTTTGCGTGCTCTCGGGATGACGTGGTTTGCCCTTTGCCACGTGGGAATTAACAATATAATAGCATAGATGGGGCGTCTCTACACCCCAAATCCAGGCGTACCGCGGTAGTCGTTGTAAATTACACATATTTGTTTGCTTTTTCTTCGTTCCTTTCGCTAATGAATCCAATTGCTCCGTATTTTGAGTTATATTATTTCTTTAATGTCCACACATGATTATTCAATGTTATACGACTCTTCTCATACCACGGATATGCCACAACAGGCCTTTTTCCGGGCACGCGTCAAACATGTAACATCCTTAATCTACAATGATGATGTCACCCAATGCATTTCAAACTTTTAAAGTCCTTCCTCAGGGGTTCACTGTAAAATTAAAAAAACGTTGCTATAAACATTTTGCATAAGTGACAAATTTTAAATACAATTCATAACCCGATAACAAGATTATACTTCTTTTGAAATCTCCCCGTGGTTGTAAACGTTGTTGGCGCTACCCTCGGAAAAAACGGAGCAAAAATGCTACCGTAATTAAATTTAAAAAGAATCCACTAAACTAACTCCCTTATAGCGTTGTTTAACCCTCCATAACCTCACACACGGGACCCAATATGCCACCCAGTGGTCTTCGTTATTTATCCCCTCATTCTTCACCCAGAGTTCGCTACCTATCCGTACCTGTAGCGTTACCTATCACTTGTGCACACGATGTCGGCGTTTAGCTGCACGCCGTCTTCTTCCACGATTTTAACTGCTAGGATGGTGCCCCGCCTTTTCTCCCTCGTGTGTCACAACCTATCCTTATCATCTACGCTATTCTCCTACAACCCCCATAGTGCCTCTCTGCATGAAACCCGGTGAAATATACCTGTGTGTAAAAAGAAAAAGCAAACAAATATGTGTAATTTACAACGACTACCGCTGTGCGCCTGGATTTGGGGTGTAGAGACGCCCCATCTATGCTATTATATTGTTAATTCCCACGAGGCAAAGGGCAAACCACGTCATCCAGAGAGCACGCAAAGAGGTTTAAAACCGCGAAACAAAGGATACAAAGGTTCAACAGCCAGAAACATGATGTGCACGGCAACTCGTGTCATGATTTTTCAAAACTACTGCCCACTCGCACGTAGCACCGACTAAGAGAAGGAACAACATAAACTATTGATCAACAGATTCCGTTATGTAAAACGCATGTGAAAAGCACACCTTTAATGTTGAAGAAACCTGCTTGGAAGCATTTTTGTTTTAGTGTTTACAAAACATGAGCATGAACATTATGAATTACTGCTTTGAATGTGGTTCGATTACTTGTCCAATGTAAAACGTACCGTATTGATTGTATGAACAACTTAACGCTTTTTGGCGCATATGATAAGATCAACAGGGTGGGCGGGGGATAGTAAAGAATCTGTCGGAATAATTACACACGGGTAGATTTCACCGGGTTTCATGCAGAGAGGCACTATGGGGGTTGTAGGAGAATAGCGTAGATGATAAGGATAGGTTGTGACACACGAGGGAGAAAAGGCGGGGCACCATCTTAGCAGTAAAAATCGTGGAAGAAGACGGCGTGCAGCTAAACGCCGACATCGTGTGCACAAGTGATACATAACGCTAAAGGTACGGATAGGTAGCGAACTCTGGGTGAAGAATGAGGGGATAAATAACGAAGACCACTGGGTGGCATATTGGGTCCCGTGTGTGAGGTTATGGAGGGTTAAACAACGCTATAAGGGAGTTAGTTTAGTGGATTCTTTTTAAATTTAATTACGGTAGCATTTTTGCTCCGTTTTCTCCGAGGGTAGCGCCAACAACGTTTACAACCACGGGGAGATTTCAAAAGCAGTATAATCTTGTTATCGGGTTATGAATTGTATTTAAAATTTGTCACTTATGCAAAATGTTTATAGCAACGTTTTTTTAATTTTACAGTGAACCCCTGAGGAAGGACTTTAAAAGTTTGAAATGCATTGGGTGACATCATCATTGTAGATTAAGGATGTTACATGTTTGACTCGTGCCCGGAAAAAGGCCTGTTGTGGCAAATCCGTGGTATGAGAAGAGTCGTATAACATTGGCTAATCATGTGTGGACATTAAAGAAATAATATAACTCAAAATACGGAGCAATTGGATTCATTAGCGAAAGGAACGAAGAAAAAGCAAACAAATATGTGTAATTTACAACGACTACCGCTGTGCGCCTGGATTTGGGGTGTAGAGACGCCCCATCTATGCTATTATATTGTTAATTCCCACGTGGCAAAGGGCAAACCACGTCATCCAGAGAGCACGCAAAGAGGTTTAAAACTGCGAAACAAAGGATACAAAGGTTCAACAGCCAGAACTATGGTGTGCACGGCAACTCGTGTCATGATTTTTCAAAACTACTGCCCACTCGCACGTAGCACCCACTAAGAGAAGGAACAACATAAACTATTTATCAACAGATTCCGTTATGAAAAACGCATGTGAAAAGCACACCTTTAATGTTGAAGAAACCTGCTTGGAAGCATTTTTGTTTTGGTGTTTACAAAAAATGAGCAAGAACATTATAAATTACTGCTTTGAATGTGATTCGATTACTTGTCCAATGTAAAACGTACCGTATTGATTGTATGAACAACTTAACGCTTTTTGGCGCATATGATAAGATCAACAGGGTGGGTGGGGGATAGTAAAGAGTCTGTCCGAATAATTACACACGGGTAGATTTCACCGGGTTTCATGCAGAGAGGCACTATGGGGGTTGTAGGAGAATAGCGTAGATGATAAGGATAGGTTGTGACACACGAGGGAGAAAAGGCGGGGCACCATCTTAGCAGTTAAAATCGTGGAAGAAGACGGCGTGCAGCTAAACGCCGACATCGTGTGCACAAGTGATACATAACGCTACAGGTACGGATAGGTAGCGAACTCTGGGTGAAGAATGAGGGGATAAATAACGAAGACCACTGGGTGGCATATTGGGTCCCGTGTGTGAGGTTATGGAGGGTTAAACAACGCTATAAGGGAGTTAGTTTAGTGGATTCTTTTTAAATTTAATTACGGTAGCATTTTTGCTCCGTTTTTTCCGAGGGTAGCGCCAACAACGTTTACAACCACGGGGAGATTTCAAAAGCTGTATAATCTTGTTATCGGGTTATGAATTGTATTTAAAATTTGTCACTTATGCAAAATGTTTATAGCAACGTTTTTTTAATTTTACAGTGACCCCCTGAGGAAGGACTTTAAAAGTTTGAAATGCATTGGGTGACATCATCATTGTAGATTAAGGATGTTACATGTTTGACTCGTGCCCGGAAAAAGGCCTGTTGTGGCAAATCCGTGGTATGAGAAGAGTCGTATAACATTGGCTAATCATGTGTGGACATTAAAGAAATAATATAACTCAAAATACGGAGCAATTGGATTCATTAGCGAAAGGAACGAAGAAAAAGCAAACAAATATGTGTAATTTACAATGACTACCGCTGTGCGCCTGGATTTGGGGTGTAGAGACGCCCCATCTATGCTATTATATTCTTAATTCCCACGTGGCAAAGGGCAAACCACGTCATCCAGAGAGCACGCAAAGAGGTTTAAAACTGCGAAACAAAGGATACAAAGGTTCAACAGCCAGAAACATGATGTGCACGGCAACTCGTGTCATGATTTTTCAAAACTACTGCCCACTCGCACGTAGCACCGACTAAGAGAAGGAACAACATAAACTATTGATCAACAGATTCCGTTATGTAAAACGCATGTGAAAAGCACACCTTTAATGTTGAAGAAACCTGCTTGGAAGCATTTTTGTTTTAGTGTTTACAAAACATGAGCATGAACATTATGAATTACTGCTTTGAATGTGGTTCGATTACTTGTCCAATGTAAAACGTACCGTATTGATTGTATGAACAACTTAACGCTTTTTGGCGCATATGATAAGATCAACAGGGTGGGCGGGGGATAGTAAAGAATCTGTCGGAATAATTACACACGGGTAGATTTCACCGGGTTTCATGCAGAGAGGCACTATGGGGGTTGTAGGAGAATAGCGTAGATGATAAGGATAGGTTGTGACACACGAGGGAGAAAAGGCGGGGCACCATCTTAGCAGTAAAAATCGTGGAAGAAGACGGCGTGCAGCTAAACGCCGACATCGTGTGCACAAGTGATACATAACGCTAAAGGTACGGATAGGTAGCGAACTCTGGGTGAAGAATGAGGGGATAAATAACGAAGACCACTGGGTGGCATATTGGGTCCCGTGTGTGAGGTTATGGAGGGTTAAACAACGCTATAAGGGAGTTAGTTTAGTGGATTCTTTTTAAATTTAATTACGGTAGCATTTTTGCTCCGTTTTCTCCGAGGGTAGCGCCAACAACGTTTACAACCACGGGGAGATTTCAAAAGCAGTATAATCTTGTTATCGGGTTATGAATTGTATTTAAAATTTGTCACTTATGCAAAATGTTTATAGCAACGTTTTTTTAATTTTACAGTGAACCCCTGAGGAAGGACTTTAAAAGTTTGAAATGCATTGGGTGACATCATCATTGTAGATTAAGGATGTTACATGTTTGACTCGTGCCCGGAAAAAGGCCTGTTGTGGCAAATCCGTGGTATGAGAAGAGTCGTATAACATTGGCTAATCATGTGTGGACATTAAAGAAATAATATAACTCAAAATACGGAGCAATTGGATTCATTAGCGAAAGGAACGAAGAAAAAGCAAACAAATATGTGTAATTTACAACGACTACCGCTGTGCGCCTGGATTTGGGGTGTAGAGACGCCCCATCTATGCTATTATATTGTTAATTCCCACGTGGCAAAGGGCAAACCACGTCATCCAGAGAGCACGCAAAGAGGTTTAAAACTGCGAAACAAAGGATACAAAGGTTCAACAGCCAGAACTATGGTGTGCACGGCAACTCGTGTCATGATTTTTCAAAACTACTGCCCACTCGCACGTAGCACCCACTAAGAGAAGGAACAACATAAACTATTTATCAACAGATTCCGTTATGAAAAACGCATGTGAAAAGCACACCTTTAATGTTGAAGAAACCTGCTTGGAAGCATTTTTGTTTTGGTGTTTACAAAAAATGAGCAAGAACATTATAAATTACTGCTTTGAATGTGATTCGATTACTTGTCCAATGTAAAACGTACCGTATTGATTGTATGAACAACTTAACGCTTTTTGGCGCATATGATAAGATCAACAGGGTGGGTGGGGGATAGTAAAGAGTCTGTCGGAATAATTACACACGGGTAGATTTCACCGGGTTTCATGCAGAGAGGCACTATGGGGGTTGTAGGAGAATAGCGTAGATGATAAGGATAGGTTGTGACACACGAGGGAGAAAAGGCGGGGCACCATCTTAGCAGTTAAAATCGTGGAAGAAGACGGCGTGCAGCTAAACGCCGACATCGTGTGCACAAGTGATACATAACGCTACAGGTACGGATAGGTAGCGAACTCTGGGTGAAGAATGAGGGGATAAATAACGAAGACCACTGGGTGGCATATTGGGTCCCGTGTGTGAGGTTATGGAGGGTTAAACAACGCTATAAGGGAGTTAGTTTAGTGGATTCTTTTTAAATTTAATTACGGTAGCATTTTTGCTCTGTTTTTTCCGAGGGTAGCGTCAACAACGTTTACAACCACGGGGAGATTTCAAAAGCTGTATAATCTTGTTATCGGGTTATGAATTGTATTTAAAATTTGTCACTTATGCAAAATGTTTATAGCAACGTTTTTTTAATTTTACAGTGACCCCCTGAGGAAGGACTTTAAAAGTTTGAAATGCATTGGGTGACATCATCATTGTAGATTAAGGATGTTACATGTTTGACTCGTGCCCGGAAAAAGGCCTGTTGTGGCAAATCCGTGGTATGAGAAGAGTCGTATAACATTGGCTAATCATGTGTGGACATTAAAGAAATAATATAACTCAAAATACGGAGCAATTGGATTCATTAGCGAAAGGAACGAAGAAAAAGCAAACAAATATGTGTAATTTACAATGACTACCGCTGTGCGCCTGGATTTGGGGTGTAGAGACGCCCCATCTATGCTATTATATTCTTAATTCCCACGTGGCAAAGGGCAAACCACGTCATCCAGAGAGCACGCAAAGAGGTTTAAAACTGCGAAACAAAGGATACAAAGGTTCAACAGCCAGAACTATGGTGTGCACGGCAACTCGTGTCATGATTTTTCAAAACTACTGCCCACTCGCACGTAGCACCCACTAAGAGAAGGAACAACATAAACTATTTATCAACAGATTCCGTTATGAAAAACGCATGTGAAAAGCACACCTTTAATGTTGAAGAAACCTGCTTGGAAGCATTTTTG
The DNA here is from genome assembly GCF_964263255.1 of Lissotriton vulgaris. Lineage (NCBI taxonomy): Eukaryota > Metazoa > Chordata > Amphibia > Caudata > Salamandridae > Lissotriton > Lissotriton vulgaris. The sequence goes on along the minus strand of NC_141699.1, from coordinate 578,289,496 downwards.
TTTTAGTGTTTACAAAACATGAGCAAGAACATTATAAATTACTGCTTTGAATGTGATTCGATTACTTGTCCAATGTAAAACGTACCGTATTGATTGTATGAACAACTTAACGCTTTTTGGCGCATATGATAAGATCAACAGGGTGGGTGGGGGATAGTAAAGAATCTGTCGGAATAATTACACACGGGTAGATTTCACCGGGTTTCATGCAGAGAGGCACTATGGGGGTTGTAGGAGAATAGCGTAGATGATAAGGATAGGTTGTGACACACGAGGGAGAAAAGGCGGGGCACCATCTTAGCAGTTAAAATCGTGGAAGAAGACGGCGTGCAGCTAAACGCCGACATCGTGTGCACAAGTGATACATAACGCTACAGGTACGGATAGGTAGCGAACTCTGGGTGAAGAATGAGGGGATAAATAACGAAGACCACTGGGTGGCATATTGGGTCCCGTGTGTGAGGTTATGGAGGGTTAAACAACGCTATAAGGGAGTTAGTTTAGTGGATTCTTTTTAAATTTAATTACGGTAGCATTTTTGCTCCGTTTTTTCCGAGGGTAGCGCCAACAACGTTTACAACCACGGGGAGATTTCAAAAGCTGTATAATCTTGTTATCGGGTTATGAATTGTATTTAAAATTTGTCACTTATGCAAAATGTTTATAGCAACGTTTTTTTAATTTTACAGTGAACCCCTGAGGAAGGACTTTAAAAGTTTGAAATGCATTGGGTGACATCATCATTGTAGATTAAGGATGTTACATGTTTGACTCGTGCCCGGAAAAAGGCCTGTTGTGGCAAATCCGTGGTATGAGAAGAGTCGTATAACATTGGCTAATCATGTGTGGACATTAAAGAAATAATATAACTCAAAATACGGAGCAATTGGATTCATTAGCGAAAGGAACGAAGAAAAAGCAAACAAATATGTGTAATTTACAACGACTACCGCTGTGCGCCTGGAATTTGGGTGTAGAGACGCCCCATCTATGCTATTATATTCTTAATTCCCACGTGGCAAAGGGCAAACCACGTCATCCAGAGAGCACGCAAAGAGGTTTAAAATTGCGAAACAAAGGATACAAAGGTTCAACAGCCAGAACTATGGTGTGCACGGCAACTCGTGTCATGATTTTTCAAAACTACTGCCCACTCGCACGTAGCACCCACTAAGAGAAGGAACAACATAAACTATTTATCAACAGATTCCGTTATGAAAAACGCATGTGAAAAGCACACCTTTAATGTTGAAGAAACCTGCTTGGAAGCATTTTTGTTTTAGTGTTTACAAAACATGAGCAAGAACATTATAAATTACTGCTTTGAATGTGATTCGATTACTTGTCCAATGTAAAACGTACCGTATTGATTGTATGAACAACTTAACGCTTTTTGGCGCATATAATAAGATCAACAGGGTGGGTGGGGGATAGTAAAGAATCTGTCGGAATAATTACACACGGGTAGATTTCACCGGGTTTCATGCAGAGAGGCACTATGGGGGTTGTAGGAGAATAGCGTAGATGATAAGGATAGGTTGTGACACACGAGGGAGAAAAGGCGGGGCACCATCTTAGCAGTTAAAATCGTGGAAGAAGACGGCGTGCAGCTAAACGCCGACATCGTGTGCACAAGTGATACATAACTCTACAGGTACGGATAGGTAGCGAACTCTGGGTGAAGAATGAGGGGATAAATAACGAAGACCACTGGGTGGCATATTGGGTCCTGTGTGTGAGGTTATGGAGGGTTAAACAACGCTATAAGGGAGTTAGTTTAGTGGATTCTTTTTAAATTTAATTACGGTAGCATTTTTGCTCCGTTTTTTCCGAGGGTAGCGCCAACAACGTTTACAACCACGGGGAGATTTCAAAAGCTGTATAATCTTGTTATCGGGTTATGAATTGTATTTAAAATTTGTCACTTATGCAAAATGTTTATAGCAACGTTTTTTTAATTTTACAGTGAACCCCTGAGGAAGGACTTTAAAAGTTTGAAATGCATTGGGTGACATCATCATTGTAGATTAAGGATGTTACATGTTTGACGCGTGCCCGGAAAAAGGCCTGTTGTGGCATATCCGTGGTATGAGAAGAGTCGTATAACATTGGCTAATCATATGTGGACATTAAAGAAATAACATAACTCAAAATACGGAGCAATTGGATTCATTAGCGAAAGGAACGAAGAAAAAGCAAACAAATATGTGTAATTTACAACGACTACCGCTGTGCGCCTGGATTTGGGGTGTAGAGACGCCCCATCTATGCTATTATATACGTAGTGTGTCATGTCTATAGTCACATCAAGTCCTATGGTATGTATGTGTGTGAATTCACCAAAACACTTTTATTTCACTTCAGCTGTATTCCTGCACTGATTTGAGAGTCTGCACGCACCGGTATGGTGCATAAGGCACACTCACGCCTTAGACAGATAAGAGCTACATGTGTGATCCCCTTGCTCTTGAAGGGGGATGTTTTGCCACTAATCAAGTGTCATTTACTTTTACAGATACGCCAATAAGACATAAAATCGTATGTATGCAACACGCATGTTTATTAAGTAACAGCCTAAAGAAATTGTATTGAGACAAATGTATTTATTTAAATATAGGAGTGGAATATACAGGGCTGGAACCTGTATGGTCCTGATGAAAAGCTTGGGGGAGCTTGAAACATGTCGACCACAGAACACTGATCTAGCCCTAACTTAAGGCCAGATAACAGTGTCACCCCTTTTTAATATACCAAACTAGGAGCAGAATAAATTGTTGAGGCCCACTAGCACGGTATTTTTCATCACACACCCACTCCACTATCACCACACTTTGCACCACACATAGCCTGTCACAATAATAGTGCTCCTGCGTAGTCCGCTAGTCGCAGCACGCCCCTTTTCGTAGAGAACTGGGAAGCCCCAATGATGAAGCATGTCACCGTGGGGAAACCCCGGTGAGTGAGGGGACTCTAGAAAGAAATTTTTCTTTCCCATTATGGCAGACACTGTTAAAATTTAGCAGTTACCATACACACAAACTAGGTCTCTGAACCCTTCACAGGGGGTTCCTTATTTTCTGATATAGACTGGAGGCCAACCTAGTTTAGTTTATCCTCCTTCTCCCCCCTCCTTTCTAGTTTTTAATTGTTTAATAACATATATTCATGTATTTAATGAACATACTAACAAAATACTTAATCTAGGATAATTATGAAATCATGTTTTTTTAACTTTTAAAAATCCTTTATTACTTACATATTGTATGAGTGGAGCTGCGTGGCCCTCCACCTGCTGCTCTAGACTCCACAACGCCCAGACCCGTTTCATAAGCACGCGTGATCGTCACCACAAAACCATTAGCACGCATATCTCTTTACCACACATGCTTTTTCAACTAGTATGCATTTACCATGCATAATAAACGCATAATATTAATAATGATTTTTTGTTGACGAACAAGCGTTGTAATGGCTGTGGCTTACGTCCTTCAAATTAGTTTCTAGGTATACTTGTGACCAAGTCTGATAAGATCGGAGGCCAAGGACAAACACCGTGGTGTCTTGTGGCAGGAAATCTCATCAATCACAGAGAAAATATGCGCTGAGTAAAATGAAAGTATTTACAACAAGGGGTGGTGAGGGACAGAGTCTCTGAATTAAACAGAATACTCTCACCCAGTCAAGAGATCAGGGCTAGATCCAACACCGTTTTTTAGCTCACTGCACCATCCCAGTTTCAGAACCTGGCTGTATGCAAATTAGTCTGTTCCTGTCCCAGTGCATGATGGGAACAGGGCAAACCAAACTACAAAAGCCAATTCTTACACTGGGAAGGAAACAAGCTACCGGGGACCGGTTTCTGGCATTTCAGCCGTCTTCGGCCCGGCTTGCTTGAATCCTGATGGTGCAATGAGCAAGGGACTCACATCTGAGTATACCCTTCCACGCTTAGGGTGGACAAAAATATTTACAACAAGGGGTGGTGAGGGACAGAGTCTCTGAATTAAACAGAATACTCTCACCCAGTCAAGAGATCAGGGCTAGATCCAACACCGTTTTTTAGCTCACTGCACCATCCCAGTTTCAGAACCTGGCTGTATGCAAATTAGTCTGTTCCTGTCCCAGTGCATGATGGGAACAGGGCAAACCAAACTACAAAAGCCAATTCTTACACTGGGAAGGAAACAAGCTACCGGGGACCGGTTTCTGGCATTTCAGCCGTCTTCGGCCCGGCTTGCTTGAATCCTGATGGTGCAATGAGCAAGGGACTCACATCTGAGTATACCCTTCCACGCTTAGGGTGGACAAAAATATTTACAACAAGGGGTGGTGAGGGACAGAGTCTCTGAATTAAACAGAATACTCTCACCCAGTCAAGAGATCAGGGCTAGATCCAACACCGTTTTTTAGCTCACTGCACCATCCCAGTTTCAGAACCTGGCTGTATGCAAATTAGTCTGTTCCTGTCCCAGTGCATGATGGGAACAGGGCAAACTAAACTACAAAAGCCAATTCTTACACTGGGAAGGAAACAAGCTACCGGGGACCGGTTTCTGGCATTTCAGCCGTCTTCGGCCCGGCTTGCTTGAATCCTGATGGTGCAATGAGCAAGGGACTCACATCTGAGTATACCCTTCCACGCTTAAAATGAAAGTAACAGGTATAATAAAAATAATGGAGGAAAACTACTAAAATGGCGGTTGAATAGAGTATGTAATCAACGTTTGGCGCCTCAGCACTACATTTCAAATAAATATACATGCAATATGTTTATTAATATATTACAAAAGTATAGCACCGGATGACACACACGACCCGGGAAAAGAAAGCGGCAAATGTAATACCTAAAATCAGGAGAGGTTTGCTTGGCGAACTTGAAGAAAAAGAAAAAAAAGTGCACTTGCAAACAAGGCTGCGCATGCGTAGAGAGTACAACTGATGCAGGAAAAAAAACCGGAAAATTTTACATACTGTCATAGAAATATAGCTCAAAAAATTGCCCCTGGAATTTGCCCCCGGAGACCTAATGAATAAAACAGACTTTTAGTTTTTTTTTCCCTTTTCCGCCACGTAAGAGTACCATACGCGTAAGCTGCGATTTTTTATTTAAAAACAAAATTAAATTGACCCTAAAAATCCATGTACGACCCCCTGAGCAAGCCTATAGGGTAAGAATGTTTCTACCCTGCCCCCTTTCCTTATTTCTCAACTTTGTTTTACTGTTTCCTGGTGACTCGGTTGTACCGAGGCACAAGATGGCGCCAACACTTCCTGGTTTGGAGTGTTGACAGACAGTTGGCAGCCAATCAGCAAGGATTGGATGTCAATCGTCTGTCAACACTCCGAACCAGGAAGTGTTGGCAGCCATCTTGTGCCTCGGTAGAACTGAGTCACAAGAAAACAGTACAACAAAGTTGAAAAGAAAGGAAAGGGGGCAGTGTAGAAAGATCCTGACCTTCAAGGCCTGCTCAGGGTGTCCCACGTGGATCTTTCGGCCCCCAATTTAAACAAAAAAAAAAAAAGAAATCGCGGAGTACGCGTTTGGTAAAAAAAACTAGAAATACGTTTTATTCTTAATTAGCCTCCCGGGGGCCAAATCTCGGGGGAAATTTTTATCTATAAAGGGGGGCTTGTAAGGCCCTGGCAGCCCTGGGGACTGCCACCCCCTCAGGTTTAAAAAAGTATGTTTTCATCTCCCCCTCCTCCCGTACACACCCAGGGACCGCCGCCTTCCTGGGTCAGTAATATGTAAAATGATCTTTCAGCCCCGGGGACCTGGACGCCCCAGTGCTTTTTAATGTTGGGAGGGGTCACACGGTCCCCCTCCTGGAGCCCTTGATGGCTATGGGGATTGGGGACCACCGCCTTCCAGTGCCGCGACTGCTGTGTGTCGCGGGGTGCCTACCCCCGGGACACTGCTGTTTGCTATGGTAGGGCGGGAGCGTCGCTGTTTCCACTTTACCACAGCAAACCGCTTTCCTATTTGAAAGAGAGAGCAAGTTAATCTGCTCTCTCTTTCAAGTAGGAAAGCAGATTGGTTTTCGATAGAGAGAGCAGCATGTCAGCTGCTCTCTCTGACAAAGCAATGCCAGCTCTCGAAGGACGCGGGGAGGATCGTGGGGACATTGGGGCTAAAAAAACAGGGCTATATTATCAAGCCTGGGCGATAAAATTATCGCCGCTTTATGGGACGTAAGGATGTGAAGGACATCTAACATGAGCTTCGATTGGAATTCCATAGAGCATATTATGAAGCCTAATATTGCCACTTTATCAGCAGTTTCCTGCCGATAAAGCGGCGATAATTTTATCGCCCGGGCTTGATAATATGCCCCACAGTTCTTTTTGAGAACTAACTTTACTGGTGGAAAAAAAGGGCTATATTTCTATGATAGTATGTGGAACTTTCTGGTTTTTTTTGTGCACCAGTTGTACTCTCTATGCATGAGCAGCCTTGCTTCCAAGCCCATATTTCTTTCTTTTTCGTTAAGTTCGCCAAGCAAAGCTGTCCTCATTTCAGGTATTAAATTTGCCGCTTTCTTTTCCCGGGCCGTGTGTGTCATCCGCTGCAATACTTTTGTAATATATTAATAATCATATTGCCGAGGCGCCAAACGTTGATTACATACTCCGTCCTCCGCCATTTTTTTTTTTTATACCTGTTACTTTCATTTTACCCTCCACATATCTTGTCTGTGATCGATGAGATGTCCTGTGTTTGTCCTTCGCATCCGATGTTATCAGACTTGGTCACACGTATACCTAAAAAGTTATTTGAAGCACGTAAGCCACAGCCATACAACGCGTGTCCGTCACCAGAAAGCCATTATTATGCTTATGCCTTTATCATGGGTGGTAAATGTATATGGCTAACAACATACTCGTGCTCCCATCATTATCATCGCAGGTTGTTCACCGGCTCAGTGCTTTGGACACCACTAACTCAGTGACCAAAGAGGCCACGTATGTAGTAGTGGGCCCCCTTGTTCGGTAGTTTGGGAACAACTTCAAAATTGCTTAGAACACGTGTACCCTGTCTTTTTTATACATAGGGTCACGTGTGTAGTGACGGATGTGCTGGATAGGTGTGGTGTGGGTGTATACCAGCCATGAGAGAATGTGTGTCGATCTGACAACTACACCTGCAACAAAGAAATCACTACAATGAAAATCTGGGCTTTGTACTGTTGTTTTGTTTTTCTGGTAGCGTAAGCACAGTAGGCTGTACTAACGTATTCAGTCTCGATTAATTTACCAGCTCCCCCTGGGGCTTTTAAATGTTGGGAGAGGGGTCAATAATTTTGTTGACTTTTCTTCTTTAGTTCGCAGTGCTATATTGCTTTATAAAATGTATAAGTCGTCAAACTATCTTTACTCTTATGACGTACATGCGATATTTCCGTAACTGATTTTAAAAGTAATTTACGCTTTTTTAAAGTTTTAAAAAACGATTTTCATGATTATCCCAGATAATGTCTTCTCTTAATATGTACATTAAATACATAAATATATGTTTTTGAACAATTAAAATCTTTCGCGGAGTACTTGTATGGGGCGCTGGATATGACGTCTTGCGCAATTTATTTTTAAAACGCAGGGTACGCGTTTTGCGTGAAAAAAAACAAGAATTTGCAATGCAATAGGTCTCGTAATAGAAAAGTTTGAGCTTTTGGTATGTAAAATGTAAATATTTTTTAATTTTTGTTTATGTTTTTCAAAATATAAAAGTATTAATTTCGTTATTAGAAATGCCAATAGTTATACAGTTAGCAAATGTTACATCTATAGCATTAGTAAAGGTACATGTTTAGTTTTCCCCTGTCTTACATGTATTGATCTGATAAATCACAATGTTTTAACAAGAACAGAAGTGAAAACATTTAACATCTTTTTATGACATTTGTAATAAAGCTTGAAACATTGACAGAAAATATTTGAACCAGTTGTTGTTGAATGGTTGCACAGATTGATGCTGTGGTGGCGCTGAATGATGTTGTTTTGGGGACAAGTGATGCTGTTGCGTTCAGTGATGCTGTTGTAGCGCATAGTGATGTTGTGGTGCCCCTGAGTGATGCTGTGGTGGTGCTGAGTGATGCTATGGTGATGCAATATATAGAGTGAGTGCGATAGATAGATAGAGGGAGGATGATAAATAGAGGGAGGGTGATAGATAGAGGGAGGGTGATAGAGGGAGAGCGATAGAGGGAGGGAGGGCAATAGAGTGATGGAGAGTGATGGAGGGCGATAGAGTGAGGGAGGGTGATAGAGTGATGGAGGGCGATAGAGTGAGGGAGGGCAATAGAGTGAGGGAGGGCGATAAAGTGAGGGAGGGCGGAGAGGGGAGAGTGGTGAGAGGGGAGAGTGCTCTCTGATAGTAGTATACGGCAGCTACAATAACAAGCATTGGCAAATGATGAGGGAAGTGTGCCTAGATTGAGTGACCACTTGAGGAGGAGGAAAGAGGGAGGAACAGGAGAGGAGGGAGCAGCGGCCGGATGTGGCGTAACAGCCAAAGCAGCTGACCGTGAAGCTGGGGAACATTGTTCGAATCTCGGCGTTGGCTCAAGCATCCTGTGATTTTGTGCAAATCACCTAATCTCCCTGTACCTGAAAAAGGAATGTGTCCATCTGTAATGTAACTGGTGATCATATAAAGTGCTCTGATCCCTTCGGGTCAAGTTGGTGCTATAAAACACTGCAAAGAAAGGGTAAGGGGGTGTGAAGGTGAGGTGGTGTGAGGGAGGGTGAGGGCATGTGAGGGTGAGGGGATGTGAGGGTGAGGGGGTGTGAGGGTGAGAGGGTGTGTGAGGGTGAGCGGGTGTGTGAGGGTGAGAGGGTGTGTGAGGGTGGGAGGGTGTGTGAGGGTGAGAGGGCGAGAGTGAGGGTGTGAGGGTGAGGGTGTGTGAGGGTGAGGATGAGGGGGTGTGAGGGTGAGGGGGTGTGAGAGTGAGGGGGTATGAGGGTGAGGAGGTGGTGGAGGGTGAGGAGGTGAGGGGGTGTGAGGGTGAGGGGTGTGAGGGTCAGGGTGTGTGGGGGTGTGAGGGGATGAGGTGAGTGAGGGTGAGAGGGATGTGAGGGTTAGGGGGGTGAGGGTGTGAGGGTGAGGGTGTGAGTGTGAGTGAGGGTGTGTGAGGGTGGCTGAGGGTGTGACGGTGAGTGAGGGTGGGTGAGGGTGGGTGAGGTTGTGAGGGTGAGAGGGTATGTGAGGGTGAGAGGGTGTGTGAGGGTAAGAGGGTGAGTGAGGGTGAGATGGTGAGTGAGGATGAGGGTGTATGAGGGTGTGTGAGGGTGAGGGAGGGTGAGGGGGAGTGCAGGTGAGGGGGTGTGAGAGTTAGACAGTGTGAAGGTGAGGAGGTGTGTGAGGGTGAGGGGGTGAGGGTGAGTGGCTGTGAGGGTGAGGGTGAGGGGTGTGAGGGGTGAGGGTGAGGGTGTGTGGGGGTGTGAGGGGGTAAGGGTGAGTGGGGGTGAGGGTTGTGAGGGAGAGGGGGTGAGGGTGTGAGGGTGAGTGAGGGTGGGTGAGGGTGTGGCAGCATTTCCTGGAGCCCCTACATAAGTCTCGCTGGAGCAATGTGCAAGTGCATTGGCTTAGGTAGACCTAAAAACGGACCGCTTGTGCCAGACACAAAACAGAGCCCGATGGAGACCCGTTTCGAGGCCCCCTTTAAAACACTGCTGGTGCCCAGCACCAGTGAGACCCGGCCCACTTAAAGCCCTGATTTGAAGTATTTATGCAGAGTCGGCCATGTCCGGAACCAGCAAAGAGCTTTAACAGGACAGGACTATGTGCCGGAGCCCGCTGAGTGTGGTCAGACGTCTGGAGAAATTTGGCAGGGGAGAGGGTAATAAGACCATTGTTGGGCAACACTAGATTTGCACTAAATAAGTTACAATACATACAAACCGATGCATTAACCCACTGAGCCAATTTTACTGGTTGCGCCTGACAATTTGCACTGGAAAGTTCCAACTGCACTTTGTTGTGCAGGCTGGCGAGACCACGGCCACTGGAGCTATGCATGTGAAATAAGCCTCGGGGTCGCGTCCACATCCTGTGATTCTGGGCAAATCACTTAATCTCCTGGTGCCTGAATGTGTCCTTGTGTAATGTAACTGGCACTGATGTAAAGCGCTCTGATACCTAAGGGTTGAATTTGCCCTATATAAATCTGCAATAAAAACAAGCATTTGCTATGCAATAGGTTATTTTCGTTTTAAATGATTAAGTGCCTGCTCTGTTTCTCCCATTCAACATCGAACCCAGCTGAACGGGGTCCCATGTTTTTAACCAGCACAGTCCACTTAAACATTCTGGACTGTTAAAACAGAAATCGGACTCAAAACTGAAATATGTCTCAGTTTGGTGCTATATTTTACAAATGGCAATGAACCTGCAACAACGCGTGCTGTCCTTTGATGGCAGTGCAGCCATTCAAACGACCATTTTACTTGCTCGGAAATACCATTGTATTGGCCATTATTAGTCCGGTGCAATATTTGCATGAGGAAAAAAAACTAAATACATATTACCATGATATATATATATAATAAATTACCAGTGAGTTCCACTGCTTCACAGAATCACGAGGCACCAGACATGGTGCCTTTATAATGTCACGAGTTCCCAGCTGATGTGTAAATATCCTCATTACATTAATTTGCATTTTGGAAGTTTATATAAAACACATATGAGCCAAAAAAACTATAAATATATATAAAATGCCGGACCCTAGATTGATGTCCTTAACTTTACAGGCAAAAAAATACTGATCGATTTCCGAACAAGGAGTGTAAATAAAAAGCATTAAAATAATCTAGCGATGTTTTTTACCCGTTTCAATTTCACATTTTACCTACTCCTGCATTCCCTATGAGCATCTGCTTTTTTTCAGTATGTGGTCTTTCTGGAGTTTTTTTTCCCCATGCAACATATCACTCTTGTATAGTGCGTATAATCTATCAAAAGAGTCCTCTCTGTGTATCTGTGTGCGTTCAGGCTGCGGGTAAGCATGAGCGAATTTTGCGGATCTCGCGTTCGCGAATTTTGCGGATTTGCGGATTCGCAATCCGCAAAATCCGCGAATTCCCGCGAATTTGCGGATTTTTTTTTTTTTGTGTTCGCCCGTGTTTCTGCCAGTTCGCGAGGGTTTTGTACACTTTCGCAAATTGCGAACTTACCTGTCGGGTCGCAAGTTTCGCGAACTTGTTGTTTCTACGTGTCCAGCCTGTTTGGGACACTCTTCTTCATCACTGCCACTCTCTGTCACCACTGCCACTCTCTGACTACTCATGCCACCCTCTGGCCCACCCATGCCACCCTCTGTTTCATCACCACACCCTCTGGTTGTCCAGTGTACATTATTTTCGGCAAAGCAAAGCACACCTTCCCTGCCTCAAGTGACCTGAATTAATTTGGGGCTGATTCATGTGTCACAGAATATTTTTTTAGCTGGCACCTGCTTCCTTAGTGCGCCCTGATTAGTGATCTTTTGCACTTGCTAAGTGCTTTCATTGTTGCAAAATTAGTTACAACACCTGCCCTGCCCCAACTGACAATAATGAATTAGGGGCTGATTAATGGATTTTAACTTCCAGCCTGGCTCCTGCTTGTCTCCCTTAGCTGTAATTCAGGACCTTTGTGGCATATGTGTAACTATTCTGAGGTTCAGAGCAGGGTCACATAATAGTTTCAACTGGCAACTGAACTCTGGAGGGGCCCCTCAGGAAGCACTCCAGGAAATGGCTACTAATGATGAGCCTGAACTTTTGAACCTGGTAAGTAGTTACTTTCAGTTTTGCTAAGATCGTATTTCTGCAATTTTGCACTTATTCGCGGGGCGCGAACTCACGCGAACAGTGCGAGCAGTGCGAGCAAAATCCGCTGCTCGCGGATTTGCGGATTTTGCGGGAAATTCGCAAATCTCGCGGATTGCGGATTTCCCGAAAATCCGCGAGCGGAACGGATTTTCCGCCCACGCCTAGCTGCGGGTGAGTGTTTTCCAGCGGGCCACGACTGATATCGTTGGAGTTCAGGCTAAAGCAAAGAGTTTTTCAAACTGCTCGTCAATGAGTCACTAGTCTAGGGGTTTCAAAAATACATACTCAGCCAATACGTGCCTCACCTGCGGAGTGCACAGGCCAATACAGGAGGTGCCAAATGTAATTCTGATTTTATGCGAATGTGTGCATAGGGGTATACGGTTGTTGACATACTGGTAGGGTGAAAGTAAAAGAAAATTAAATAATTGCTTACAGTAGAATGGGTGTGCTGTGTGTGGAGGGGAGGGGGTAGTGAAGTAAAGGAGATGCAAGGAAGAAGGTGCAGGAGAGAGTGAAAAGAGGGCCCTTAAAAGGGAAGCGATGAGGTGTGAGGTCTGCAGATGGAAGGGTTCAGAAAGATCTTCCGAGAAAAAGCATATGGTGATGGGGTGTGAGGCCAGCCGAGCGCATGCTGGGGGAGCCTTTGAAGTCTGCTGGCAGGGGGAGGAAGGGTGAAGAGACACAGGCCCTGCAGTAAATGAATAATTGTGGGAGGAGAAATGCAGCAGCTGAAAAGGAAGCCTAGCATCTGGCGTAGAGCGAGGGAGAGAGAGGAGGCGGGGCGGGGAGCAGAGCCGGGGAAGTACATGCGAGTCATGGCCTGTGGCCGTGAATAAGTGACGGCGGGGGGCGGGGCAGCGGAAGCCTTTGATGTGGCAAATGCTGCTGGCAGGGGGAAGCTCGTGCACGAGGAGCTTGTCACGTGATTCGCTTCTCGTGAACTGTTGAAAATCCGGATCATAAAAAGTCAGCTTTGTGGATGGACGGCATTAGGTCTCTCTACGAGACCTAAAAACGCAAAGCCCGCTTTATTCTTAATTAGTCTCCGGGCGGGCCAAATCTCTGCGGCAATTTGTTTTTCATAATGGGGGGCCTAGAGGGTCTCTCCTGCGCGGGTATCGCTACCCTCGGATCTTTAACTATATGTATGCGGGGGGCTCATGGCCCCCTGGAGTTACGGGGACCGGCTTCTCCTCCACTCGATCCCCCCCCACCTTCGGGGCCTCTTTTTATTAAAAAAAACTGGGCAAAGGAGTTGCAAATGTACTATTTTCGTTTTGTTTCTGTCTTGTAGAGGATCCAAGGTAAATCTATTGGTTATTTGTACAGCCACTACCATAGTAACAGTTCATGGATCACGTGCGTGAGTACAGAGGTTAGAAGTTCATCACAATATGTTGCTAATTGAAATAGTTACTGTGCTGGAGATTTATATACTTTTTTTCTTCTTAGGAACCGTTAGTCGTAGAAGAAGTCCGTGGAAATGTTTTATTAAGGATTCCTTCCTGTTCGGGGAGTATTAGGGTTGTAGTGTAGTTCCTATTTTCCCTATAGGCCCTGCGCATTGGAATAACATAAACAGCAGTGTAGACGTAGAAGTGCGGTCTTCCAGGTCTCTACTGACTATGTTAGACTTAATTGGGTTTGTACCAACTAGCTCAGAGGTCACTGGAAACTTTCTTGACTGAATAGGAAGTGATCAGCTCCCCTGGCTCAGACAAGAAGGGATTCAGTTTTCCAACAGCCGCATAAACATGACAACTTTGCTCCTTAGAATAAGAGTCAATCTCTAGAGTCGTGTGAAACAATAGACAGCTATTTCACTCAGTCAGTTGTGCAAGAATTACTTTCACAGGATGCAGAGAATAGAGAGACGGGCGTTTTCAATAAAAAGGTATTATTTATTGAACAGTCTCTCTTCTCATGCAAGAGAAATGAATTTCCACAATTGCAAGACTTGTTATTATAAAAAGTGCGTACAGTAAAAGGAGGATTGCGAAATAATACTGTAAAAGCATTGATATGGTTTCTTAGCCATACGATGGTTAAAATGAATAAAATATATACATTCATATATACTTATAGCTAACGTACTCAACTGGTGCTTCTGACTACGCTTACCCCAGTGTACCTGACCTAAGCCTAATACTTGGGAGGGAGTAAGTAAGTAGCAGTTTAAGTTAAGTTGGTTTTGCCAAGGGTTTGCTTCAAGAATTCTCTCTCTCCTGGTGCCTGAATGTGTCCTTGTGTAATGTAACTGGCACTGATGTAAAGCGCTCTGATACCTAAGGGTTGAATTTGCCCTATATAAATCTGCAATAAAAACAAGCATTTGCTATGCAATAGGTTATTTTCGTTTTAAATGATTAAGTGCCTGCTCTGTTTCTCCCATTCAACATCGAACCCAGCTGAACGGGGTCCCATGTTTTTAACCTGCACAGTCCTCTTAAACATTCTGGACTGTTAAAACAGAAATCGGACTCAAAACTGAAATATGTCTCAGTTTGGTGCTCTATTTTACAAATGGCAATGAACCTGCAACAACGCGTGCTGTCCTTTGATGGCAGTGCAGCCATTCAAACGACCATTTTACTCGCTCGGAAATACCATTGTATTGGCCATTATTAGTCCGGTGCAATATTTGCATGAGGAAAAAAAACTAAATACATATTACCATGATATATATATATAATAAATTACCAGTGAGTTCCACTGCTTCACAGAATCACGAGGCACCAGACATGGTGTCTTTATAATGTCACGAGTTCCCAGCTGATGTGTAAATATCCTCATTACATTAATTTGCATTTTGGAAGTTTATATAAAAAGCATATGAGCCAAAAAAACTATAAATATATATAAAATGCCGGACCCTATATTGATGTCCTTAACTTTACAGGCAAAAAAATACTGATCGATTTCCGAACAAGGAGTGTAAATAAAAAGCATTAAAATAATCTAGCGATGTTTTTTACCCGTTTCAATTTCACATTTTACCTACTCTTGCATTCCCTATGAGCATCTGCTTTTTTTCAGTATGTGGTCTTTCTGGAGTTTTTTTCCCCATGCAACATAACACTCTTGTATAGTGCGTACAATCTATCAAAAGAGTCCTCTCTGTGTATCTGTGTGCGTTCAGGCTGCGGGTGAGTGTTTTCCAGCGGGCCACGACTGATATCGTTGGAGTTCAGGCTGAAGCAAAGAGTTTTTCAAACTGCTCGTCAATGAGTCACTAGTCTAGGGGTTTCAAAAATACATACTCAGCCAATACGTGCCTCACCTGCGGAGTGCACAGGCCAATACAGGAGGTGCCAAATGTAATTCTGATTTTATGCGAATGTGTGCATAGGGGTATACGGTTGTTGACATACTGGTAGGGTGAAAGTAAAAGAAAATTAAATAATTGCTTACAGTAGAATGGGTGTGCTGTGTGTGGAGGGGAGGGGGTAGTGAAGTAAAGGAGATGCAAGGAAGAAGGTGCAGGAGAGAGTGAAAAGAGGGCCCTTAAAAGGGAAGCGATGAGGTGTGAGGTCTGCAGATGGAAGGGTTCAGAAAGATCTTCAGAGAAAAAGCATATGGTGATGGGGTGTGAGGCCAGCCGAGCGCATGCTGGGGGAGCCTTTGAAGTCTGCTGGCAGGGGGAGGAAGGGTGACGAGACACAGGCCCTGCAGTAAATGAATAATTGTGGGAGGAGAGATGCAGCAGCTGAAAAGGAAGCCTAGCATCTGGCGTAGAGCGAGGGATAGAGAGGAGGCGGGGCGGGGAGCAGAGCCAGGGAAGTACATGCGAGTCATGGCCTGTGGCCGTGAATAAGTGACGGCGGGGGGCGGGGCAGCGGAAGCCTTTGATGTGGCAAATGCTGCTGGCAGGGGGAAGCTCGTGCACGAGGAGCTTGTCACGTGATTCGCTTCTCGTGAACTGTTGAAAATCCGGATCATAAAAAGTCAGCTTTGTGGATGGACGGCATTAGGTCTCTCTACGAGACCTAAAAACGCAAAGCCCGCTTTATTCTTAATTAGTCTCCGGGCGGGCCAAATCTCTGCGGCAATTTGTTTTTCATAATGGGGGGCCTAGAGGGTCTCTCCTGCGCGGGTATCGCTACCCTCGGATCTTTAACTATATGTATGCGGGGGGCTCATGGCCCCCTGGAGTTACGGGGACCGGCTTCTCCTCCACTCGATCCCCCCCACCTTCGGGGCCTCTTTTTATTAAAAAAAACTGGGCAAAGGAGTTGCAAATGTACTATTTTCGTTTTGTTTCTGTCTTGTAGAGGATCCAAGGTAAATCTATTGGTTATTTGTACAGCCACTACCATAGTAACAGTTCATGGATCACTTGCGTGAGTACAGAGGTTAGAAGTTCATCACAATATGTTGCTAATTGAAATAGTTACTGTGCTGGAGATTTATATATTTTTTTCTTCTTAGGAACCGTTAGTCGTAGAAGAAGTCCGTGGAAATGTTTTATTAAGGATTCCTTCCTGTTCGGGGAGTATTAGGGTTGTAGTGTAGTTCCTATTTTCCCTATAGGCCCTGCGCATTGGAATAACATAAACAGCAGTGTAGACGTAGAAGTGCGGTCTTCCAGGTCTCTACTGACTATGTTAGACTTAATTGGGTTTGTACCAACTAGCTCAGAGGTCACTGGAAACTTTCTTGACTGAATAGGAAGTGATCAGCTCCCCTGGCTCAGACAAGAAGGGATTCAGTTTTCCAACAGCCGCATAAACATGACAACTTTGCTCCTTAGAATAAGAGTCAAT
This sequence comes from Lissotriton vulgaris, assembly GCF_964263255.1. NCBI lineage: Eukaryota > Metazoa > Chordata > Amphibia > Caudata > Salamandridae > Lissotriton > Lissotriton vulgaris. Next base: position 578,272,916 of record NC_141699.1, on the reverse strand, counting down.
CTCTAGAGTCGTGTGAAACAATAGACAGCTATTTCACTCAGTCAGTTGTGCAAGAATTACTTTCACAGGATGCAGAGAATAGAGAGACGGGCGTTTTCAATAAAAAGGTATTATTTATTGAACAGTCTCTCTTCTCATGCAAGAGAAATGAATTTCCACAATTGCAAGACTTGTTATTATAAAAAGTGCGTACAGTAAAAGGAGGATTGCGAAATAATACTGTAAAAGCATTGATATGGTTTCTTAGCCATACGATGGTTAAAATGAATAAAATATATACATTCATATATACTTATAGCTAACGTACTCAACTGGTGCTTCTGACTACGCTTACCCCAGTGTACCTGACCTAAGCCTAATACTTGGGAGGGAGTAAGTAAGTAGCAGTTTAAGTTAAGTTGGTTTTGCCAAGGGTTTGCTTCAAGAATTCTCTCTAAGGGTTTAGTCAACACTGTACCTCTGGAATAGAATGTTGGAGGTCTTGTATCTCCTCTCAGGACTCGTTATCCCAGTTACCCGCAAGGGTAGGCTGGAAACGCCGGGGCTGGATTTTCTCGGCAGGAGAAAAGACAGCGTCTTTCTCAGCGCATCAAGGGGCTTCTCGCATCTGCTGGGCTCTGCAAGGGACAGCTGTTCTGCTCCAGTATTCTCTACCACCACCGCTGTGTTTGCTTAAGGCAACGTTGGTATTATTTATACCTGGAAGGTGCCTTGTTTGACGTAAATTTTTGGACAAAAGACGTCAATAAAGATGTCACTAAGAACCGGTCGTTCTTACAGTGCTCATTAGAGTTCTATTACTAATCAAAACATAGCAAGCGGGGCTTTCCCAGGTTGCTGGGGGTTTTTATCTGTTGAAAGAACTCAGTGTGTAATCTAGGAATCTAAGATAGTGGCTTCTGCTGTGTCATATACTGTAATGAGCTGCAGAGGCGAGTTTCTGAAATATGGCTCTGATCGTTTATGCCATTATAGGGGTATGGATTGAATATAGCCGTATTAGGGGCATAAGATCACAATATTGATCGGGGTCCTAGATAGAACATGACACCCACTCCACGAATTTATGTCCATCAAATTACTAAAAACTAAAGCAATAAGATTCGTGTGTAATACTTCCCACCCCAAAATACATATTGCATTTGAAATGGTGTATTTGAAATACATAACAATATAGGTACTGTACGTCTTTAAGCATAGAAATCATTCCAAAATTATAGCATATGTAATCAGTTGAACGATTTTGCGAAAAAATTACACATGAAATATCTCTGTATACAGAAAAGAAGAGCGAGATTATTTCATCACATATAAATGCATTTGCTGTAAATGTGCTAGAGGCTGAGGTAAAGTTTTTTTGTCTCTAGATTTACTAAAAATAGAAGTTCTGTTCTTTATGAATAGTTCTACTTTAAGCAAAGGTATTTGTGCCAGAAAAAAGGTAAATATTTTGAAAAAGTGTTCAACTCCCCAAAAAATGTTCATGGTGAACGGGGGAATAGAATCCCAAACGCTTTTTAGTAGTTTTTGTTGATCAAAACTGAAGGCCAAATTCAGAGTTCATGGGAACGCTGTGCGCCGGAATGCTTTCCAAAAATTCATTGTTGTTGTTCAGGGGAGAACATCATATCAGACAGGCTCTTAAAGAATAGGTCTACATATTCATGTGACAGTTCGACCAAGTTCAATAATGCTGTAACTTGGCAGGTGTGAGAATGATTGCTATCATCGATGTTTGGATCAGCAATGCTCACAGAAGGCCGTACCTGGGTGATGTCGCTTTCATGTATCGCTTCACTGCCGCCACTTAGTCTTAGCGCAGGAGTCTCAACGAATGCCGACCAGCTGGACTCGCTCCTCGGCGGTCGCTCCCTCTCGCTCCCTGCCTCACTTCCCCGACCACCTGGATACACTCCTGCTGATCAATGCCAGACATCGCCTGCAGTTCTAGCGCCTCGACGCCAGACTAGCGCTCATTGCCTGTGTGGTATCGTTTTTTAGGGAATATCACATTTTATTTTACTTTATTTTAAAAGCGCTGCATTGCCTGTCCTGTGTAATTTCGTTTTAGTTTAAATCATATTTTATTTATATTGCGCTGCATTTACTGGGTTTTAGCTGTCCCCTTCTGTGTGTCCGTGCCCCAGTTTCACTTTCCCTCCCTCCATTTGTTGTGCTCATGGCCCGTGTCTCCTCCCAGCTTCCCAGCTGCCCCTCCCACGCTCCGCCCCCTCCACTATCCATTTAAGTCAGATGGTCCTACGCGCAGCGTCCACGCGCTGTGGCCGCGCCGAAGGTGCGCCAAAGGTAAGCCCGTCTACGCCCGTCGGCGCCAAGACCGCACCCAGCGCCAGACCCCCTGGTCCCCGCAAACCCCACCCCTCCCGCATCACATACAATGCAGCTACCCTCTCAGCCCTTAATCCCGGCCGATCACCAAACTGCTACCAAGCCGAATCTGGACGCACCCATGGACCATTCGTCTGCCACTCCTGCAAGTACAACTGCACTAAGAAACCCACCACACCCTCAGATTCCAAACCGCGCGCCGACCCCAACCATCTGAAGTGCATCCTGCTCAACACTCGCTCGGTCCACAGTAACGCCATCGAACTATGGAACCTTCTTGACACCACAGCGCTGGACATCGCCTTTCTCACAGAATCCTGGATGAACACATCTTCAGCACCCGACATCGCCATAGCCATTCCGGACGGCTACAAGATCATCCGAAAAGATCGCACCACCAAACAAACAGGAGGAGGCATCGCCATCGTCCATAAGAACACCATCCGCATCTCTACCAGCTCCGACGATAACCTCGCTACCGCCGAACACCTCCGCTTCCAGATCCACACCGACCCGAAGTCCACACTCAGAGGCACCCTCATCTACAGACCACCAGGACCCCGCGCACAATTATGCGAAGACATCACTGAATTCGTCACCCCTCACGCCCTCCCCTCCGAGGACTACATCCTGCTAGGAGACATCAACTTCCACCTAGAAAAGAACAATGACAGCAACACCACTACCCTTCTGGACAACCTCGCCAATCTCGAACTCAAACAACTTGTCAACACCCCCACTCACAACGCAGGCACACGCTCGACCCAATCTTCACCTCCAGCAAGCATATCTCCTTCGACCACACCACAGCCCACCAATGGACAGACCACAGCTGCGTTCACTTCAGCTACAAAAAGACTACAACCCACAACCTCCCTCAACCAATTCCGCGCAGAAACTGGAACAAAATTACAACTGACCAACTCTTCACATCACTGCAACAAAACCTCCCTGCAAAATCATCGGACCCAAACCTTGCAGCAACCAACCTCACACAATGGATCACCCACAGCGCTGATGAATTAGCACCCTTGAAAAAACAGCAATCCAAACAAATCAACAATAAAGCCCCTTGGTTTAATGAGGACCTCAAAAACTCCAAGAAGACCTGCCGCACCCCCGAGAAAGCCTGGAAAAAAGACCGAACCTCTGACAACCAGGCAGCCTTCAAGAACCCCATCCGCAAACACCACCAACTGATCCGATCCACCAAGAAATCAGCACTCAAAGACCGACTCGACAACAACGCCCAAAACAGCAAGGAACTATTCAACATTGTCAAAGAATTCACCAACCCCCCCGCCGGCACGAACGACATCACCCCCTCCCAAGACCTCTGCGACTCCTTAGCCTCATTCTTCCACAACAAAATCGCAGACATACATAACAGCTTCGCAAATGAGACCGGAATCCAAGCCCCACCACCCTCACCTGAACTTAAACACCCCTCTAACAACCTCTGCGCCTGGAACCCAATCTCCACTGAAGAAACCATCCGTCTGATGAACTCCATCCACTCAGGATCACCAACCGACCCATGTCCCCACCACATTTTCAACAAAGCAGACTCCGTTATCGCACCCCATCTCCGAGATGTCATCAACTGCTCCCTAAACGCTGCCACCTTCCCAGAAAGAATTATCGCCCCATCTCACTCCTTCCTTTCCCTGCCAAAGTCATCGAGAAAGCCATCAACAATCAGCTCGCCGCCTTCCTCGAATCCAACAAATCCCTCGACCCTTCACAATCCGGCTTCCGAGCCAAATACAGCACGGAGACCGCCCTCATCGCAGCAACTGACGACATTCGAACACTACTGGACAATGGAGAAACAACTGCACTCATCCTACTTGACCTCTCCGCAGCATTCAACACAGTCTGCCATACCACCCTTATCAAACGCCTTAGCAACGTCGGGATACAAGGTAAAGCACTAGACTGGATAGTCTCGTTCCTCGCCGGAAGAACTCAGAGAGTCCGCCTCCCCCCTTCAGATCAGAGGCCACCGAAGTCATCTGTGGTGTACCACAAGGATCTTCACTCAGCCCCACCCTCTTCAACGTATACATGAGTCCCCTCGCATCCATCGCACGCAAACACAACCTCAACATCATCTCCTACGCAGATGACACACAGCTCATCCTCTCCCTCACCAACGATCCCAGCACCGCCAAAACCAACCTACACGAAGGAATGAAAGAAGTAGCCAAATGGATGAAAGACAGCCGTCTAAAACTGAACTCAGACAAAACTGAAGTCCTCATCTTAGGTTCATCCCCCTCCGCCTGGGACGATTCTTGGTGGCCCCCGGCCCTGGGAAATGCACCCACACCTGCTGACCACGCACGAAACCTGGGTTTCATCATAGACTCCTCCCTCTCAATGACCAGACAAGTCAACGCCGTCACCTCATCTTGCTTCAACATCCTACGCATGCTTAAAAAAATCTTCCACTGGATCCCCACCGAAACAAGAAAAACGGTCACCCACGCACTGGTTACCAGCCGACTGGACTACGGAAATACCTTCTACGCCGGAACCACCGCCAAACTCCAGAAAAAACTCCAACGCATCCAAAACGCCTCAGCCAGACTTATACTGGACCTCCCCCACTGAGCTCACATCTCCGGGCACCTGAAAGACCTCCACTGGCTTCCCGTCAACAAGAGAATAACGTTCTGCCTCCTTACCCACGCACACAAAGCCCTCTACGACCTAGGACCCGACTGCCTCAACACACGCCTGTCCTTTTACACCCCCCCCGCCAACTGCGATCATCCACACAAGCCCTCACCGCAATCCCACGCATCCATAAATCCACCATGGGAGGAAGATCCTTCTCCTACTTAGCGGCCAAAACCTGGAACTCTCTCCCCACCCATCTCCGCCTTACCCAGAACCACCTCACCTTCAGAAAACAACTAAAAACTTGGATATTCAACAAATAAACTTCCCCTTCCCCCAAGCGCCTTGAGACCCTCTGGGTATATAGGGCGCTATACAAATTTCAAACTTGAACTTGAACTTGAACTTGATTGGTAGCCGCTGGAGACAACATGATGCGTGAGGCGTTACAGGACTTAGCAAAGTATCGATATCCATTGGTACTGCTGATGGTAGTGCAAGACAGGTGTCTAACATGCATTATTCTCCGCATAGCATACATCGAAGCACAGGTAAGATGCAGGTCTGCCATATAGGTCTGAATGAAAGAAACTAGGTCATGTTCAGATCTCTCAGCCTGGCCAATCCAAGGACTCTAGTTATGCGGTCCCGGTAGCGTACTGCTAGGATCGTTTCTTCCATCCTGGCCGGAGTCATGTCCGTGTTTTGGCTTGCCATATCGAAGCAGGAGGGCCAAAAATAAAATGCCTGCTACAAGTCCCAAAGTTAGGCGTATGCCGCCAAAGACTGAATAGACAAAATTAGGAATAATTCCCAGGATTGCTTTGAATGGTGTTAATAGTCCCGAAAAAATCGTCTTAAATACGTTTGAGATACCTAGGGCATCCGACATATTTAGAATTTCGCTAAGCATTTCTGTGAAATGCACGGGGCAATTTGTTGATAAAAGGTCATGTATCTCCGAAGCTGTCCTTGCAACTTGGAGATCATACGTCTCTTTTGATGACGTTATGGGCACTGTTGTCTGTAAAAGCACAGACTTCATTCTGCTTAAAGTATCAATTCGTATAGAAGAGACATTCAAAGGAGGCCACATTGGCGTCTCGGAATCTTCAGGCCGTTTGGAAACAATGCTTGCATACAGCAGGTGACCATGGAAGTTACGCTTACGAGATATGCTTTCCCTGGCATCAAGCCACAACAGCTGTGATCCGTTATTAGAATGCAACTCCTGTTAGAAAGTTGCTTAAAGAAAGGCTCTATCTGCGTTGCAGGTGTGACATGCTGGTGGCATGAAATGTTGTTTGAAGGTCCTTCACAGGCCCCGTGTAAATTAATACCCTGGCACAAAATTATACCGCTTAGTGAATGTTTGCAATTTTCACCACTAAGAAATACATTTTTGCTGCTGTCACTATAGCATGTGTGTGTATATGGTAATTTCCATGCTGACTTAATGTACCCTTTACCCAATCGCTCATACTGGCCAGTCCGTATATACTCAAGGCATTTTTTAAATTGGAAAGTTGTTATCGGAATTGTGATAATCCCGTGTATTATCCATTCAATGACAGGTCTTTCTGACATTGTCAATGGTAATCTCTCAAGTTTTTCGATGCTCAGGATTGTATAGTCTTCTCCTTTCTGTGCCAAGCTGATTTGTTTATCAGTAAGGTTAAAGATGGAAAACAATGACGTTGTGTTGATTAAACACAATGGCACATAGCCTGAACGAAGATTTTGCAGCGTCCAGCCTAGCTGTACAATAGAACGCAATTGCGACTGGCCATGTTGTAACATTAGCAAGTCTTTATCTATTATATCGATGGCAGATGATACAATACTGTCCAGTGAATATATTCTGGAGGACAGAGTCATTAACCCATTGTCCACAACAGAAAGTTATTTTTCCAAATGAATACGATCAATTTCTCATATTTTTTCAGCTGTTTAAATTTGTGTTACTTTCCAAGCCTCTTTGCATGCCGCAAATATACTTGCCGCTATGAAACATTTTTGACGCTGTTTGAGTGGTCCCATAATGAAATCGTGTAAATCAGCACCATCTTTAAGTAAAGATAAGTGTTGCTTAATTGCTGCCAGTGTGGATGATTCTAGCCATTCGATGCACAGTTTCCCTACACTGTATGTTGTTACTATCCCTGGATGATGTCTCTGGGAGTATCTAGGGTCTGGTCTGGTCATTGTTAACCCCTGTGTTTTTTTCAGGAATCTATCTTGACAGTTATTTGTGTCAGTAGGCCAGATTAACCACTTTTTCCAATCAGGATGTGTTCTGTTTAGATCTAAAATTTTTGATACGTCTATTTCAACTTCTGTTGTTGCATTATCAGGTATTGGCTTTGGAATAGACGGTTTGTTAAGTTCTTTAATCTTAGCTAGGCCAAGACAGGTTGTTTGGTGGATTGTGTCATTTAAGAACATTATTTGTTCTGGGATCATGCAGGCTCGAAATAATGCTTCTAGGCCTTGTACCTGCCAATCTTTTGTACCCCAGATTGTTTTTGTTTCAATGTTGTTTTTCCAGAAATCAAAACCAAATGTCATAATTTTTTCATAAAATGCTTCTGAATATATCAATTTAGTATTTGTCAGCATAGTTTTTGTCCCTGTTTTATCCAACAGTTTATAATAAAATGTTTCGGCATTACTTGTGTTAAACCCTGAGAAGTACTGGAATTTCTCAAAAAACGTTTTTGAACTGCTTTTAGGTGGAGTAGCACAATGTTCCCATTGGTTATATTTAAAAACATTTCTAGGTTGTGCAGATTTATGTAAGTAATGGTCTCCGTAATGTGAGAAGCAGTACATCTGTTCATAATTAGATGAACCTTGTAAATAATCATGTTCTGTAAATCTTGCTGACAACACTAAATCTGACATCATATTATTTATACTTTCAAAATCCCAATCATCAGAGAATGTACTCGGTTTAACAAAGTCACTTAATGAAACCTTGAACTGGTGAGGATATTTCAAGATCTCGACCGGGCCATATACTTCATAGTCAGTCTTGTCCCATACTACCCCACCGGGTATTGGAATGGCTGTGACATTTACTGATGATAGTCCTCTTTTCTTCACGTGTGATGATTTGTGAGGTTTTAGAACTAAGTTGATGTTTTGACTTGCTGTGCCCATTGAACTGTATTTCCCTTCAATGAATTGTCCCAAACAAAGTATCATGATGAGCCAAAGCAGGAGGAAAAATACACCTAGCCCAAACCAAAACTCTAACCATGGAGAAATAAGGTAAGTTTCCTTGAGTTGATGAAAGAGTTCTGTTGCTTTTTCTTTTAAAGTCTTTGTTTCTGATCTCACTTCAGGGTCGTTTTGATCTTCAGAAAAGGTATCGAAGTTGATGAAGTAGCCAGAGGCAGTTCTGTCAATTGTTGGAATTTGTTTCTCAATTTGTCTTTCGGTAGTACATTCGGATGCCACATCATTGTAGACTGGTGTTTCATGACAAACTGTTTCAATCTGTGTTTCAAGAGGCTCCAGTTCCATGGCATTATTGCATAGTCCCTCTCTGTGCACTGCAGGTTTATCAAATGTGATTAGTCTTTCAGTTTGAACCTCTTGGATTGTTGCAAATTTGGGTATTCTGTTATTTTTTGGTAGTCCACTTGGCCTACTGTTGATTATAGGCCACATGATTGTGGTTTTACCAGGTCGATTGATACAACTCTGTTCTCCTTTTTACCAGCAAGAGGCGGTAGTACTACTGATCTTGTTCCTTTGATTGCCAAGACAGGTACTGCTTTTCTGTAAGAAGGCCCAAATTCCTTCTTCACCGCTATTTTCTCTCTGACTAGATCCCCAATCTTTGGAATCCAGACAGGTCTTGCTGGGACAGGTGGTGTGTCTTCAGTGGTAGTTGGCTGTTGCTTTAACTTTATGTTGCTTAAGGATTTTCTTGTTTCATTCAAGTCCTGTAAAACAGCCAAACGATCTTTGATGTCAAAGTCTTTATTCTTATCTTTTACCTCTGAAGCCTGACTATCGAGGTCCTGAACATGCATTCTAGTTCTGAACAATAGTTCGTACGGGCTGAAACCTTTTAGAGAATTTCTTGGCAAAATATTTAGATTAAGTTGGACACTTATTAAATGTTTGACCCACCCATCACCCGAACCTAATACCTTTGCTGTTATAGATTGCTTTATGTCTCGGTTTTTGCTTTCCACTACACTGTTCCCCTCAGGGTGTGATGGACAAGAGTATCGCAACCCAACGCCCATACTGGCCATGGCCTCCTTATATGCTCGAGAGCTGAAAGCAGGACCTTGGTCAGAATGGAACATGGCAATTGCGTATGTGCCGATAAAGACTCGTAGATCTTTTATAACAGTTTTGGCGTCAGCCGAGCGCTGGGGCCACATTTTCTAAGTGAATCTAGTCTTAAACAATTAATAGGACGCTGGTTTGCATATAGACAGCATTACCCTGTCTATAAACGGTAACTGGGCAACAGACTGGACCGGTTCATTACTGCGATCTCTGTCGCAGTCGGGACAGTTCTTTACATATATTTGATGTTGCACGCTCATCCCCGGCCACCAGTACTCTGATTGTAATTCAGTCAGAGATTCCTTCATCTGTTTGTGCCTTGGACCTTCACCCATGTGTGCGTCTGCTATTAATACCTTTCTCCGGTTCGTGTTTGGAATTACCCTATCCCCCACTCCAGGGATTCGAGCAAAAGGAACGGAGTTTGCATCAATTACGTATGCATAATTTAGTGGATAGTTCACGGGTAGTGCTGCACAGTCGCCTTTTAAGGACGTCTTTACTGCCAGCATGGTTTCCCCGTCTATGTATTTTTCTGAACGCTTTTTTGTAGCTACGGAAGCCGGTTTAGTTGCTTCCGCTGTGGCTGTATTAGCCAATGAATTCCCTGCAACGTGAACGCCATCACGTTGATGACTCAGAGTCTGTATCATGTGAGTATTTTGCAGTTCTTTCTGTAAAAGAACTACCTGTTTCCAAAGCATTTTATGCTTGATTGTGGCACCTGTGTCATCTTTGTAATCATTTTGAATCCAGCTCTCCAAATCATTATTGTAGGAGTTGACGCAAAAATGCTAATCGCACACGATTAGTGTCGGGAATTCACGTTCTGCATTTTCAAGCGCCATCTTTAACCACTTGGCTGCTAAGGCATTATTTTACTACTCATTTGTTTTCCATTGAAATCAATGGAAAGTCCATGACGAGTTACCCTTGTCATTAGCGGCGAAGAGGTTAAAGATCTGATTTCAGCTCGCTGAGCCGAACATTTTCTCAGTGATTCATTTTTTGTTTTTTTCGGTCTGAATTTACCGCAGAGCCAGCGACCTTTAACAATCGCACAGGCTGCATCGTAGGATTTATTTTCTACATTGTAGTGCTATACAAATCTATCTGTGTAGATTATACAGGAGTATTGTTCAAGGGACAGAATTTCGATTGGCAGAGGATATTCTTTTTCATAAGTTAAATCATTCAGTTTTTCATGTGCGGGGCGAAATAGTATTTCACGTCTTCCGCAGCAAGAGAATTTTCCCACTGTATCCATTTCAGATCCAGTGACACTGTAGGCAAGTTTACTGGGCTGAATAGTGCCTCGAAGGCGGATTCTGCTGTGCGAACAGTGATCCTTTTGCCGTATGTTAGTTCTCGTTCATTCGCTATTGCAGTTTGCACTGCTTTCACAGTATTTTCTGTGAGACTGAATGTTTTTTCTGCTTGTGTGTACAAGTGAGATTTGTAAGCTATTGGTACCGTTTCTCCCTCGTTAGATGTCAGGTACGTGAATCCGCATCTTCCTGATATGACTCGGATTACAAGATAGCGTGTATTGTCACGTGTATCTAATTTTGTTTTTGCTAACATGTCTGTTTGCAGTGATCTCAAAATGTCTGTGTGTTTTTGAGTCCAGTTGATTGGTTTAAAATCAGGTTTAATTAGTTCATAGAGAGGTTTAACCCTCTCCGCATAATTTAGAATGTAAGTTCTTCCGAAATTCAGGAAGCCTAGAATCGATTGTAAGTTCTTCAGCGTTTTTGGTGCTTGGAGTACAGCGTACTTCTCTAAGAAGTTGTCCACTAGGCTTTTTCCTTCACTTGATAATTCGTATCCTAAAAATAAGACTGTCAGATGGGCAATTCTTGACTTTTTAAAGTTGAATTTGTAACCCTCTGCTGCGAACCCCAGTATTATGGTGTTCACCCTTTTCAAGTGAGTCTCCAAGTCGTCGTCTGTTAGATAGATGTCATTGACGTAAGATAATGCCTCATCATAATATATTTGTAGTAACTCTGTTACTCTGGCTGAGAATAGTCCTGGGCTGTTCTTCAATCCCTGTGGGAGCCTACAGAATTTTTTCTGAGACCCCATTACTGAGAAAGCGGTCAAGTATCTGCTTTCTGGTGCAATATTTTGACAAAAGAAACCATTAGATATGTCTAATGTCGTTTTAAATTTTTTGCGTACTATGTTATTCATTAGTGCAGCACTATGCGAATTTTGTACTGCAACATGTGTTAAGGTGTCTGTAGTCCAAGACTAGACAATATGAATCGTCTGGTTTGGAGACAGGAAACAAAGGATTGTTCATTTGAGAGGTGCATGTTTCAATCACCCCCTGGTATTCAAGTTGATCTAAAATGTCCCTGACCTGTTTTTTAGCTTCTTGCTTAATTGGATACTGCCTTTGTGCAGTCGGTTGACTTTTTTTTTTTTTAAAACCTTTATTTTACCTTCACATAGTTACACAGCAATTCGCCTACAACCCCGAGGGGCCGGCCGCTAATAAAGAGCAGTGATAGCCATGCATAAAAGAAATCCACACAGTAATCACGCTGCTACTGCAAAAAGGCACATCACGAAATCGAGTGAAAGGTATGTAGCCAATATCACATTGCAAGTTAAGTAAGGTTTCGTTTTTTGTTTTTTATGAAAATAACAAAAAGAACAATCAGGAAATCACAATGCGGTCAAATAAAAGTAATAGTGCAGTTTAGCTGTACGAAAGATTCATATGGCAGTATATGTTGCTATTTATTGTCCGGGAACCCTACCCGAAGTGAGGGAGGACGGCACCCCCACCCCCATTCCCATCCGTATGGTATTTCCTATCCCTCCTCTCTCCCCTCAATCTACCCCCCCCTCATCATCCGACTCTAACTGGTCATCTTCTGGCAGAGGGTCACATATGTCACCATGGTACACATTCCACGGGGACCATACCTTATTCCATTTGCCTGGGCACGCACGGCTTAAGTATACCGCCCTCTCAGTTATCATTATCTTGTCCATATTCATGCACCACTGCGACTTCGTTGGTAATTCTGTCGCCCCCCAACGCTGAGCAATATCTCTCTTCGCCACAATCATGCCTAAAGTCACCCAGAGTTGGTTATGTCTGGATAAGTCCGTTGGTTCCCACACGTTCAAGAGACATCGCCTTGGTTCTGGGAGGAGCAAGGTCTCTAGGGTTCGGTTGACTTTTTCACTGGATTTTGTGAGGAGGAGAGTCCTCATCCCATCCTACATGATTTTTATAAAATGCTGGTGCCTGGGCTACTGCCCATTTCCTCGCATATATATATTTAGTGTGAATCGGAATGTGATTCGAGAAGGCAGACATAATTAATTATTTCTTCGCCACGAGGGCACTCCCTGACAAACTCCGGGGGCCAATCTTTTTCAGCTAACAGGATGTCATAGCCTTTTGAGAGTTTATCCCAGAATAGACCCATTATTTTCCTAGTCTTATCTCCCTCTATACGCAGTGTTATTTCGTATATCTTATGAGGTTCGCTAACTCTGGTGTCGGTAGTTTCTACTTGAATGTACCCATTCGTGTCCACTGTCTCCAGATGACTCATCAGGATCTTGCGAGCTATGGTGATTTCTGCTGCACTGTCTAGCATTGTCTGTGCCCACTCCCCGTTTTTCAGCTGTGTCCTCAGTATTCTCTGCATGTTCGATTACTCTAATACTGGCTACCTTCTTCTTTTGAAATCGTGATTTTTTACTTTGAGCAGGTTCCTTGTCTTTGGACTTGGTGTGCTCTCCTGGGTCTGACCGTCCTCTTCTTTCCGATTTCTGCGAAAAAGATCGAGAGGGACGTGTATCAATACTTTGATATCTATCAGGGTTCTTCAAGTTATCCCTATTTCTAAGGTTATATCTTTTCTCAGAGGGCTCCCTCTGGGGAGACTGGTGTTCTCGAGTCGGGGTTCTTTCCCTCCGTCGAGGAGACCTTCCTCTGGACTAGAAAACTTTTTCCTTGGGAGTGGATTGTTTATTTCCATCCCAGTTATTTTTAGGAGTATTTGAATTATTTTTAATAAATATTTTTTCAGGTTTTTCGAATAGTAGTTGGGGTTTTACTGGTTTCCCACCCAAGCTGTCTCTACCTAATTCTTCAAACCATTTTTCTATAATTCTGGCAAGCTCAATTGGTTGATCTGTTATATCTGTTTCCTTCAACTTCTGGCGGATCGCTACAGATGCTGCTTCTCCTTTTATATTGGCTAATAATATAGCCGAGACCTGCTTGAAGTTTTACAGTAATTTCATACCATGAGTTAAAGCAGGTTCAGGACCGTATTCATTCTGAATCTGTTTTAGCACATCCGGTATTAGCGCCATTGACGGAACACCATGTGTTTTTGTGTAAATGGAAGCAAAGACTGTACCCCAAGTGTCACAGTCCTCCACGTGTGTTGCGACCCCCATTGGAAGGCAGATAGTCAGAATTCTGTGTTTCTCAATAGGGGTAGTATTCGGAAATACTGCCTCTATTTGAGTAATTTTCTGCGCTAACCAGAAAGGAATTTGTTCCCATTTTATGGGTGTTTTACCAAGACATGATTGTATGTTCTGTGGTGTAATTTTATTTCTGATCCCCTGATGAGGGGTCAGCTGTGGGACATTAACAGCTGTTTGGACTGTTGCAGTCCGCATTACATATTGGACTAACTGTCAATGTATTTTAATTAATGTTTTTAGCTGTGCTAAAAAATCTTCTTTTGACATTTTTGCAATGTCCGGATGTGGTGTGTGGCTGGCTAGAACCGGTCACGTTGCTCCTGGTCTACCTAGTGGACCGAGCCTGGTAATATGATCATTGTGTTTTAGGGCGCCTTTAAACCAGAGCAGATGCTCTTGGTATTTTAATGGGATTTCAATCTCCTCGAAAGGAGCGTACTCTTCCGGAGGTTCCTCTATTTTGTAATAGTGGAACTTTTGTGTTGCAGCGTTTGCCGCTGGAAATTTTATCCAAGAATAGAATACCTCTGTCTGCCGATATTCGTGTGCCTCTATCACGAAGACGACTGTGCCGCCTTGTGTGGTCAGTCCATTTTCTATAAGTTTTAACGTTATAGTTTTTCTTATGTTGACCGGGATGATTATCGCATCCGGTTCATTAACACCTGTTTCATCTGGACCCTGCTGAGTCGCATTTACTGCGGCTCCAGTGGTTCCGTTGTTTTCTTCTGACATTGTATAAATGAAAGTTTTTCAGAGCAGTTCTCCAAGGAGACAAAGATTAGGTGCACAATATTTTGGAACACTGTATCCTTCAACGTTGAATAAACCAGAGCTTTACAAAGGAATCTCTTCCTACTAAGTTTGGGCGGATTTTAACCTTTCACCCACTCCAGACGTCTATTGGAGTATTTACGGGAGAAAGGGTCTGTGTGAAAAAGCACGACTGAGTTACTCTAACGTCTTGCGTTAGCTTTATCGCCTTACTAAACGTTGGGCGCCATGTAGTGTAGTTCCTATTTTCCCTATAGGCCCTGCACATTGGAATAACATAAACAGCAGTGTAGACGTAGAAGTCCGGTCTTCCAGGTCTCTACTAACTATGTTAGACTTAATTAGGTTTGTACCAACTAGCTCAGAGGTCACTGGAAACTTTCTTGACTGAATAGGAAGTGATCAGCTCCCCTGGCTCAGACAAGAAGGCATTCAGTGTTCCAACAACCGCATAAACATGACAACTTTGCTCCTTAGAATAAGAGTCAATCTCTAGAGTCGTGTGAAACAATAGACAGTTATTCCACTCAGTCAGTTGTGCAAGAATTACTTTCACAGGATGCAGAGAATACAGAGACGGGCGTTTTCAATAAAAAGGTATTATGTATTGTACAGTCTTTCTTCTCATGCAAGAGAAATGAATTGCCACAATTGCAAGACTTGTTATTATAAAAAGTGCGTACAGTAAAAGGAGGATTGCGAAATAATACTGTAAAAGCATTGATATGGTTTCTTAGCCATACGATGGTTAAAATGAATAAAATATATACATTCATATATTCATTTAGCTAACGTACTCAACTGGTTCTTCTGACTACGCCTACCCCAGTGTACCTGACCTAAGCCTAATACTTGGGAGGGAGTAAGTAAGTAGCAGTTTAAGCTAAGTTGGTTTTGCCAAGGGTTTGCTTCAAGAATTCTCTCTAAGGGTTTAGTCAACACTGTACCTCTGGAATAGAATGTTGGAGGTCTTGTATCTCCTCTTAGGACTTGATATCCCAGTTACCCACAAGGGTAGGCTGGGAACGCCGGGGCTGGATTTTCTCGGCAGGAGAAAAGATAGCGTCTTTCTCAGCGCGTCAAGGAGGAGGAGGGGCAGCGTCCGTGGGCTTCTCGCATCTGCTGGGCTCTGCAAGGGACAGCTGTTCTGCTCCAGTATTCTCTACCACCACCGCTGTGTTTGCTTAAGGCAACATTGGTATTATTTATACCTGGAAGGTGCCTTGTTTGACGTAAGTTTTTGGACATAAGACGTCAATAAGGATGTCACTAAGAACCGGTCGTTCTTACAGTGCTCATTAGAGTTCTATTACTAATCAAAACATAGCAAGCGGGGCTTTCCCAGGTTGCTGGGAGTTTTTATCTGTTGAAAGAACTTGGTGTGTAATCTAGGAATCTAAGATAGTGGCTTCTGCTGTGTGATATACTGTAATGAGCTGCAGAGGCGAGTTTCTGAACTATGGCTCTGATCGTTTATGCTATTATAGGGGTATGGATTGAATATAGCCGTATTAGGGGCATAAGATCACAATATTGATCGGGGTCCTAGATAGAACACGACAGGGTAACGTACTCCAAGCGGGACTTTACAAAGTTTAATGTTCATTGGCCATAAAGTATTAAAAGTAGAAGGCTTAGCAGTCATTCCTTGCTCGTCTTTGGAACAACATGGACATTTTATTGGCTAAAGTGTTCCGAACACAAGTTTGCTCCTTATTGGGTGGGAACGGTTTACTGTTGTCAGTGATATTGTGATGCAATTTCCAAAGGAGTATGGGGAAAGAAAGTAGTAGAGGGCAGGCTAGAAACACTATTAACTGTGTACAGTGCCCGTAAGGTGGTGGAGAAAAATTATGAGGTAAACAATTTTTTATATATGTTTCAAGGGCCATTAAAATAATTGCTGTGTGGTGTATGAATCAAGGTGGAAAAATGACAGTGTCTTGCACTGTTTTCTTTGATCAAGTTTGTAGGTGACATACTTCTTAGTAATACTATTCACTTATAATGTGGTGTTTACTTTCCTGTTGGGGAGGCGTGGTTGCGCAGCAAAAAATTCAGTCTAGGTTTAAAACAGTTTTTATTAGGCAAATACAAATAAACTTTCTTCAGAAACTGTCGCAGTATATATGAAAGGGGTGACAATTAAAAATGGAATTTCATAAAATATCAGTTAAGCGTGGCTGTATACTTCTTTTTGTGCTACAGTTTGTAAAAGTGTTGCCCCACATTCTTGTTGATGTAAGAGGGCATCAGTTACTTTTAGATAAAGTAGAGTAGAAGTGTTACAACAAACACTCCCGCGCTACATTATCTCAGATCAAGAGAACAAGTAAAACAGTAAAATATAAATTGTTTCATATTACATAGAAATGCATGCATTATTATTTTAAAAATTTGTATTCTGTACAATTCAGAAACGTGCTCTCGTAGTGTTTACAAGTTGCAGACTGTTCCGCTAATAAATCACATACTCACCAAAGAATATATAGAATGTTACTCTTATAATATATAGGCCAGGTCCTATATATTCTTTAGGGAGAAGGGAATAGGAATCGCAAATTAGAAAATAACATTCAGAAATGTAGGGTTTATTAAATATTTAAAGTACCAAAGTAGGCATGATAGCTAGATTTTAATATATATAAAAATATCTGATCAAGTACTTATAAATATTTGATAATTATATAACAGATGACGCTAAAAAATCTCCCATTCCTCTTCTGTAGCAATAGGACAATCTATTATAATATAACGATTGATACCATTGATACAGTATAAAGAAAAGGAAAATAAAGTTATGTATTTAACAGAACATCCATAATGAAATAGTTTCGAGCGGTAATTATTTACTGAACTTCTTTTCTCCGGGAGGTGAAAAAATTATATCTTCGAGACAACGGGTCATAAACTCCTCTGAGATCATGACAGTGAGAATAATAATATGTACATATTCTCACAGCATATGATCACAAGGGGAAAATAGACTGAAAGCCGCAAGCTGGTAACGTTGCTTACTTATCGTAACTGATTGTGACGACGGATTGTGAATTCCGCTAGGATCACTAAGACTGTTAATGTTATAATATACATATTAACAGTATGTGATCTCTAGGGAAAAACATAATAACAAGTGTATCATTGTGACGTTGATTGTAAATGTTTAGGGTTTGCGTCGTCTGGTTAGCAACACCGCTCGAGCGAAGTACAGTATCAATATTATAATATAAAAAATCACTATATATAAGGTAAAAGGAGCCAGAAAAGGAGCAATATTTGTTATAATATATCTGTTTCTAAGGACAAGCTGCTGACGTTACAGAGAAAAAGCGAAAAACATGCAATACCATTTTTTTCTACATATAAATGTTTAAATATTGACAAATAGTCACAATTTATAACTAAGTACTATGCCTATGCCATCTTGAAACAGCTTACAACTCCAGAATATGTTTGTTAACGCAAAAAGAGAATCCAATGCTAGAGAAGGGAACCTGCAACAGAGATTGGCGATTCAGAAATACCTCGGGAAAACAAAACTATTTGCACAGTAGGTGTGGTTTATATAGTTTTTTGTTGTTTAGTAGTCTATGGAAGGAAGTTGTGGCTCCGCCTTTGTAGATGGCATGTTTTGCAGTTTACACGTGCACACGTTTTAACAGTTTTTCTTCTGCACGTGTTCGGAAAAGGTACACACTGTGAAGCTGTAAAGGTTTCGATTTTGATAGTAACACGTAGAAGATATTATTATCTACATACGTTGGAGAGTTTAAAAAGTATTACTCGGTAAAATGTGTTCTTTGCATTTTCATGATTAAAAGCATCTAAATAGAAGACGTATAAAAAAATATTGTTATCATTAGAAGAAAAAAAAGGTTTAATATTTGTTATTTTTATGGTTCTTAAATTAAAAAATGCTAGCATTTGTAAATCGTAATCCTACCCTCGGAAAAGTGTGCTGGCGCTTGGGGCTTTGGGAAGGTTATCAAATAATAAATGCCCTCTTCTATGCACCTGTCGACTTGGCTTTTAAACTTTCAATTGCCTAGTCTGTATCTTTACACTTCCTCCAAACATTTTGGTACTGCTATTTTAGTATTGTAGTGAGCCATTCAGCAGTGTGTGTTTATGTATACACTGTTCTAAAAGTGAAGCTGCTGTACATTTTGCCAGACACTCTCCTTGCAGAATTGTAATACTTCAGCCAGTACCCAAGTAGTCATGGTGCAAAGTGGGTCTTAGGGCATGGACTGCTTCACACTCCTATACACTATGCATGCAGTCTTCTATGCATGGGCAAACTTGTCTTTTATAGCTTTTATTATCCAGTCTATATTCTTACACTTCCAGCAAACTCTTTGTGATTGCTGATTCAGTATTGTAATGAAGTATTCAGCAGAATGTCCTTATGTATGCACTGTGCTAAAAATTAAGCTCTTTTAAATTCAAACAGACACTCTCCTTGCAGAACTGTAATTATCCAGTCAGTACTCAAGTAATCATGGTGCAAAGTAGGCCTTAGGCCATGTACTGCTTTAAACCTGTATAGAGTATGCAGGCACTCTTCTATGTAGCTGCACATTTGTTTTTATACATTCAATTGTCCAGTCTGCATCATTAGACTTTCACAATCACTCTCACTCTACTGTTTCAATATTGTAGTGAGCCATTCAGCAGTATTTCCTTATATATGTAATGTGATAAAACTGAAGCTCTTATAAATTCAGTCATGCACTCTCTTTGCAGAACTGTAATCATGCAGACAGTACCCAAGCAATTATGGAGCAAAGTAGGCCTTAGTATATGGACTGCTTCAAACTCCTATTTACTACGCATGTACTGTTCTATGTACCTTTTATATTTTGAATTCCCCAGTCTCTATCCTTACACTTCCAACAAACACTCTGTCATTCCTGTTATAGTTTTGTAGTGACTCATTGATCAGTGTGTAGTAATCCATTCACTATATTCAAACAGTAATCAGCAGATGTACAATAAGTAGTACATTCCCAGAGTTATGGCAGTTATTGTGCACTGTGATATCAGCACAATGGATGCACTGTATTTACAATGTAGTGTATTATGGAGCAGAAATGGCACAGATATGTGATGTATTTGTGTTGTGAAGGTGGTGCATTTCTTAACTTGCGTTCTAAGTGCAACGCAGCTCCAGCAATGCTCTTTGGGTTCTATGCTCACAAAGCTGTGTCAATCCTTACACATGTTTCAAGCAGGTGCAGGGTTTTGGCATAGGCCTAAAAGTGACTGAATGAAATCTTATAGATTTCACTCAGTCACTTTTAGGAGATGTTCCTATGCTAGAACACCTCCACTCCCTCCCCCCCTCTCTGCGCAGGAAAGTCTTTTGCTGGCGCAGGGCTTTAGAATGTGATGCTCCTTCCATAGGCATCACATTGTAAATATCAGGCACTATGGCACATCTTTTGCAACACCGCTGCATCACAAAAGTGACGGAAAAGATATGTAAAAGAGGTACAAGGGGGTGTAAATCTGCTCCTAACACATACAAATTCATCCAGGCAGTTTCACTAGCAGTGCAACTTGATGTATAGACTTCTAACATATTTATATGGATATGTTACATTGAAGTGCTTCGAAGATACTACAGTATACTATAGGTAAACACCTTATACATTTATGCTGTAGCACTCCCTTATAGTTTTGCACTTTCACATTCACCATACACTACTAATTCATTCATTTATTTATGCACTACACATTGATTCTGACAAAGTTTTATACACTAATATAGAAATATAGTTCGTTTTTAGGCCAGTGGAGGTAGTTCTGAAAACAAGTGGGGGTTTTTCTTTTTAGTTTTCTATTTTTTTATATGTTTTGAGCAAGTTTTTAGTTGTTTTATTTTTTAAACCAAAAAAATGAAACTGGAAACAAAAAAACTGTGGAACAGGAAGAAAAAAGAAAGCAAATATTATTTTGGGCAACGGTGCTCTTCTTTGCTCTTCACAATGTGGTGAATAGACGGTTCACCGTAACAAAGGAGTTCTCTGCCAAATTTACAATGAATTGTAAGATCTGCAAACTGAGGCACAATAATAGGATGCAGGCTGCTCGGATGAGGTGGTGGTGCAGTTGAGGTAGAAGGAACTGCAGGTTGAGGGTTCTCCTGGAACCTTTGTGTTGTCATCCTTCTATAATTGTTTGGATGCAAATTTTTGACATGGTGAACCATTGAGGCTGTCCCGAAAGAGTACTTTTTAGTGGGGTCAGCTCTGGAAAGTGTAACCTCAGAGATCTTGCACGTTACTTTCGGTACATTCACCTTTTTCTGTCTCTCCGGAAATGAAGAAAACTTCCAAATGAAAGCTTATTTTCTCTTTTTCTGAGGTGGCTCAGTAACAAAATCTTCCTTAGAGGAATGTACTGATGAAGTCTAAAAAAAAAGCAGCCATTGTAGAGTTTGGTTGTAAAAGACTACAGCTCCACAGAATAGAGGTTTTTCCTGGGAAAGTCGAAGTAGGATGATCAAAATGAGAGGGGTCTTTCAACAGTTGGAATAGGAAGTATTATGAACCAATCAAATCTCTCCTTTTATGGTCACACTGCGTACACTTACTGTGCTTTTACAGTGCTCTTAAGATGCGAGTACGTACGACGTACCTCTGCGATTTGCGTAATTGCTTTTAAAAGTAATAATCGCTTATTAAAAGTTAAAAAAATATTTTCATGATTGTCCTAGATAATGTCTTCCCTTAATATGTACATTAAATACATAAATATATGTTTTTGAACAATTAGAAACTTTTGCGCAGTACACTTACGGGTCGCCGTATATGACGTCACGCAGAAGCGTTGATGCGATGTGCAAGGTCAAAGTGTATCCGTAATGAGTGCGCGGCTAGGCGCAGAGGACCATTTACCGTACAAAGTGTGGTGCAATCACTGTACGCGTGCGGTGCGATTACCAAACAAATATGAAAAAGGAATTATACAGATTTTAATTGTAAAAAATTGAAAAAACTATTTTTTATGTAAAAAATAAATTGGGGATTTAGTTTTGTTATTATTTTACATTAAGAATATGAAATATAATTAAAAAAATAAAATACATATAAATATTTTTAATAAAAATGTAAGAAATTAGTATAAAAAGAAAGAAATATAATAATTTATACATTTAAAAATTATCATTTACTAAACCTTTGAAATTCACTGAAAAAAACATAGCTTTCACACATGTTATAGTTAGCTGCAGATTTCACTCATACAAAACCATTGAAATTCCCCAGTTATACTTAGTTAATCTAACTATAACTTGCTGGCCCGCAATGCACTGCTGATGATGTCACATACTACATCACTCATGACATGGTCAGTGACATCACTCATGACATCACTTATTATATCTCAAATGACATGACTGATGACATCATCCTTGTGAAAGAGTGGCAGACCTCCTCTCACCCTAGTATAACCTTTGATACACACATTCAAAAATAGAACCTAACTTTTTCTAAAGAATGGAGATACCAATACCAGTTAGAACAACCTATTCAGTAATTCCAAAATCTACATACACATCCACTCATTCACCAATAGTTCTATATAGTCCCTCATGCATGTACTCACTCATCATATGTACTCATACACCTTTACATCCTGTTACACACCTACACTTATCAAACATCCATTTACTTGCATATACAGCTCTACACACACCACTACACTTATTTCGACAAAACAAAACCCTTTCAGGCATAGAGAGACGCATAAATTATGCAAAAAAGAAGGGGAGAACTCTGGGTAGTTCTCAAGTTTAGGTGGAAAGCAGCTCCTGTTAGAGCACTCTCAACACCAGCGACACTCTAGATTTGCTCACCTCAAATGCCTGTTTTTCTATCAAAGTCTTTAAGCATTGGATTGCCACAGTGCCATCCACGCCGAGATAGAAAGGACAAAGTCTTTTGTTTTTTCTATAGCAAAGTCTTTAAGCATAGGACTTGCACAGTGCTGTCCTTGCCGAGCTGTAAAATGACAAAAGCCATTTATCACTCCAGGCACAGTATTACAGCTTTGAAATGGTAAAATACCAACTCAAGCCAACCTATATATATAATCACAAATTCACAGGATAGAACGCACACTAGAGATCCTGTTATTATTTAAGACAGGCTTGTGTCGAAACGCGTAGCGGTTCTAAGAAATTAGAAGCTCTTTTTGCAGCATCCCTTGACCTCCGAGTGTGTGTTCTATCCTGTGGATTTGTGATTATTGAAATTTTGACTGGCGTGGGTCTTGCCGGTCTTATATATATATAAACAAGGATAACGCCGCACTCAGTAATCCTTTATTAGCGTATTTATTTAGCTCAGAGCTCTACTTCACCTACACGTTTCGGCCTCACAGGGCCTTTGTCACAGTTGTTACTACACGCTTATATAAAACTCCCACTTCTGTTTATTGTGAGGCATTGTGGGATTTGAAGTTCATCTCAGTAATATATACATTGCTTACAATTCGTAGCAATTTCCCTTGATTTTACATTTTAATTCAAACATCAAGTCTATTGTTAATTGAGTACTTTACAATAATTTGCAGCTTTCAAACTGGACTTGAACGTTTCCTTGGTAACATGGAGTCATATTCGTATTGTTTGTTAGCATGTTATGTTATGTTATGGGTGGTTTTATAGCGCGCTCAATTACTCAGGAGTATCCTGGGGTGTAAAGATGCAGCTAAGCAGTGAACAGATCGACTTGAAGAATTAGACCGTCATTTTAAAAAGATGGGGTTTGAGTGCTTTTTTAAAAATATTGAAATTCTGAGTGGCGTGTAGTTTTGGGGGAAGGGTGTTCCAGGCTACAGCTGCTTTCACGGCAATTGAATGCCCACCAAGACGTGTACGTTTGAAGCGTGGAACAGCCAGCCGGTATTGAGTGCTTGACTGGAGGGGACGGTTAGGTATGTACAGGGAGAAACGTTTCCTCAAGTACAGTGGCCCCTGGTCATGGATGGCTCTATGAGCAAAAATAAGGGTTTTGAACATAACCCGTTGTGCTACTGGGAGCCAAGCTGCGCAGATGTCACCGGACGCTAGACTTCGAGAGATGTTAAAGAGAAGTCTAGCCACCGCGTTCTGCATGATCTGAAGGCGGTTGGTCAGGTAGGCCGGAATGCCAATGAACAAGGCATTGGCATAGTCTAGGCGGGAAAAAATAGGGGCCCTCACCACTGTTTCTTTGGCCATCTTCGGAAGCAGAGGGAAAAATCTGCGAAGAGCTTTAAGAGTACCAAAGCAGCCGCAGGTAAGATTTTTAATATGCTCTTCAAAGTTTAAGTTTTCCCCGAACCATACCCCCCAATTTTTTGCCGGTTTGCCCACAGAACTAGGGTGTGGGACATCAGAAGGCCACAGAGATTCTCTGAAATTGGAAGGGAACTGTCCGTAGAGAAGAATAAGTGTAAGCCACTTGAAGACTGAAGAGAGGCAGGTCTAGACAGACGAAGTGTCCAGATCCGTACCCGGCCAAGTGAACAGCAGCTGCTTATCGTCTGCATAGGCTATTATTTTAGCGTCCAGTTCTTCGGCCGAGAAAATCAGGGGGGTCAGGTATATATTAAACAGCAGTGGGCTTAAAGTAGGCCTCTGTGGCACCCCGGTGGAAAGTAGCTTGGCCGAGGACGAATTGGGAGGCACACCCGCTGAGTCCGGTTGTCAAGAAACGGAGTCAACCATTCTAAGGCAGAACCAGTGATGCCAATGGATGACAACCAAGTGAGAAGAAGTTGATGGGGTACCGTGTAGAAAGCGGCAGAGAGGTCTAACAATATCAGAGCCGCTCTGCCGCCGGCGTCCAGGCACTCCCTGATGGCCTCAGACATTTCAACCAGGGCTGCTTCAGTGCTGTAAGCAGCACGGAACCCAGATTGTGCAGGGTGGAGAGCATAGGAAGCTTCAACAAACACATCCAGCTGGCGAAATGCCATCTTTTCACATACTTTGGCCAACACGGGCAACAGGGAGATGGGCCGATAATTAGCTGGAACTGAAGGATCCAATCCCTATTTTTTAAGAAGCGGCAGACATTTAGCCTGCTTCCAACAGCCGGGAACTGTTGCAGTCCGAAAGGAGAAACTAATAATCTCAGAGACCTCAGAGCAGACCACCTCCGCCACCCCTCCTAAAACACAGGCTGGACAGGGGTCACTGCGTGACCCATACTTCATAGATTTCAAGACAGCTATAATATCTGCTTCAGTTGGTGGAGAGAGTTCCCTGAAAACGTGAGTAGTGGAGGTAAGAGGTGGGGAAGGAGCCAAGGCGGGAATACTCTGAGTAAGACAGGAGGTGCACAGGCTGTCCTGAATCCCAGCTATTTTATCTGTGCATATCCTCGTACCATTGCGTGGAGGATGTATGCTTGGGAGTGTATTGTCAAAAGGTTCTCGTAATAGTATAGTACCCTTATATTCACAATGATTCTTGTCTTTAATATACTGTCCTTTTCACATTATATCATATGATTTGTATCATAGTCTTGTTTTTTTTGCAGTTGCAACAATTGTGTGTCAGGGTACTGAGGTATATTGACAACAACAAGGGACCCCAAATCAGTCAGCAGGGGACCTCGGGGAACATACTTTTTAGAACAACAGCGGTCCCATGCATTCAGGAATATATGAGACAATGAATATAGACAGAATCAGTTCTATATTTTGAGCGACATGTCCAGCCGGACAGAGGTCTTTAAGTTTACTCAATAAACAAATGATCCGTACAGAAAGAATACCTTCAACTAATCACCAGTGTGGTACACAAGCCTGTGCCCAACCACTAACGGATCAAATACAGAAGGTAGGTTTACGAACATAGAAGGGCTTTTAAGGCAAACAAACGTTTTCTGTATAAAATTCAGTTGTACAGAGAAATCAACACAGCACCATTACATTACATAGAAATCACGTTTTGTATAGGGTGCTAGACAGGTCGACGGCGTTTCGGTCCTCCTATTAATCATAGGGACCATCATCAGGGCATTCAATTAATGCCTTAACGTTATTAGCCTCTAATTGCCCAGACACTAGTGCGTGACCGGCAAGGGAGTGTAGCCTGTATTTGGTTCAGCAGCCCAGAATCAGGCGCATTTTGGACCGCGTTACCATGGCGTAATCCGACGGTGCCAGGACACTACCGGGTTAGTCGGTAATTCAGTCTGTTGCCTAGTGTCTGATTTGCATATGGCCATGTCTGAACTGGGGTGGTGTGGAGTGCAAAAAAACGATGGATTTAGGCCCAGATCTCTGTACTGGGGTGAATGTATGACATTGTTCTGCATTCTGTCCATCAACTGTGTTTTTTTGCATTTGTCACCCCGAGTGGGATGGGTATGCTCAGACGTGAGTCCCATGCTCTCCACACTACTGGATTCAAGCAAGCCGGGCTGAAGACGGCTGGAATGCCAGAAACTGGTCCTCAGAAGCTTGTTTCCGGTCCAGGGAAGGCATGGCTTGGCAGTTCGGGCTGGACTGTTCCCATGTGGCACAGGATCAGACTGATTTGCATATGGCCATGTCTGAACTGGGGTGGTGTGGAGTGCAAAAAAACGATGGATTTAGGCCCAGATTTCTGTACTGGGGTGAATGTATGACATTGCTCTGCATTCTGTCCATCAACTGTGGTTTTTTGCATATGACATAAATCATAGCATCCAATTGCAAAAGTCCATGGAAGCATTTTAACCTTAGCAGTAGGGATGCATACAAAAAGCGTTGGCATAGCCAAAAGTACCTTATACATATTTAGCCACGCAGCATATTATCTTTGGTAGTACCGCTACTGTTACTTTCAATGCCACTGGTGAACGGCCACACACCCAAGGTTGGTTTTCCGTGCTATTTAATGAACACTGGATGAGCAATTTATGCCCAGATAGGGCAAGTCTGCAACCTAAAGGAATGTAAATGACGAATAAAATAATGTTACTCAAATAATGTCTTCACTAACTACGCCAGTCGGTGATGCAATAAAGACAAGCAAATATTGATAAGTGGCAGAAGTAACATGATGAATGTTACTTGATCATTACCAACTGAAAGAAGAAAAATAGTGCCTTAATCACCACACCAACAGCAAAAGGGCCCTAATCAAGAGGAAGCAATTTGTACTTGGTAAATGTTTGAGAAGAAAGAAGAGGAAGTAAAGCTGGAACACGCTGCCCAATTAGGAGGCAGAAAGTAAGAGTGACAATGAAGCTAATGAATGGTAAGCAATGGGCGAGTTCCAAGCTTCTCGTTGTATACAATCTATTTTGCACGTGTATGTGTTGCTGACTGTGTGAGGCATGTCAACCTGTAGGGTATAAAACAAAATGCCAAACCTCGTGATTCTGTTAGTGCTAGTTTTAAAGGGAGATAACTCCTACCACACACTTTATTCACAAAGAACAGTATGACAATATATCCCATTCCATATTTTAACTGTATTGTACCTGCCAGAGTCAGGCCAGTTTAAAGCTGTGTGGAGGGCAAGCTCTTTTTTGTGGAAGCTCGGAGTGTCTGCCAAATCAAAACTTGTACTCCTGACTCTCAACATGTGGGCAAATCCAAAGCCCCTCTCTGTTTGGCAACTTGTCTGCTGTCAAACCACACCATAAAAAGGAGAATGAAATATTTCCTATAAATGATGAACAGGAGTGAAACCCAGAAATATCTAACACCTTGGTAGTCAGAAACAGGACCCCAAACAGTGCCAGGTTCTATAATTTCATTAACATGGGGGCCAATGTTATCCAAAAGTAGGTGTTCACCAAGTCTAATGCAATTCTGCATGCTGTGTGATGAAATGCAGCCAAAATTTACAATCCTTGCGAAATCAATACAGCACAGTAGACCAACTCACACTAATGCAATGATACACTTTAATGGGAAGTTGTGTCTGTTACACTTTACAGCAAAAAGTCGATTTTGGAGTGCATCTTAAAGTAATTTAATTTAGTTAATGGTGGTTGAACGATGATGCAGTTTTACTTCATCTGCTATGAAACCGAAATTAATCCTTTACTGGACATATGGCCCACCACCCAAAGGATGAATTACGCATGCTACACCTGACTGTCAATGCTCTTACCTATGTTTCTACAGAAACGACATGCAAGACGCAGGCACACAACTTCGCTCTTTCACCAGTTGCGCCCAAAGATTGTCAAAGCGACAATGGTAAACAGGGGAAGAGGGGAAACAATATTGGTGAACAAAACAATCGTCCCTCGATATCTCTTCTTAAACTTAAGGTCAGTCAATCAGGGAGTTCCTACATTCATAAATAAAGGTGCATTAGGAATAAGATTTATAAAGGAAAGGAAACAATAGTGTTTTAGTGATTGTTGGCTTTCTCCTTACCTGAGCGAATCCCCTCTTTTTTCTGCACTGACTTAAGTTGTCTTTTAAAATATTCACTTTATTAGCTAAGGAGAAAAACAAGAGAGCAATGAAGTCTGAGCCCCAAAAGAGAGATGACAATGAAAGGTCTATAGGATGCAATTTGGTACCCACCTAAATTAACTGGTAGGCACTCTCTGAAAACAGGCAGGCAAAATCTTCAGCCACTAACAAAAGAAAAAGTTCTGGGTTTCCTTAATGTCAGGAATTTAGGTAAACGTAATTTATTTTATCCTTTCAGGAGCATTCTATTCAGATGCCCAAAATGCTGGAATAGGTAGGTCCTCAGGGATCTTAGAATACCACAAAGATAAGTATTTCTTTTCTTTTGACAAATTATAGTCTTAAATCTACACACCATTACCGTACAAATGGCTATCTTTCTTTGGTTCCCTCCATTCCGAAACAGGCAAGCTGCAACAGGTGGCAAGAGCCGCACCAACAACACCACTGGGCCGATGACAGGAGAAGGAGGGTGCCAAGAGGCAGGATCCGCACCAGGTGGCAGGAGCCACACCGCCGGCCCCAGACGAGAGAGGGAGGAGCACAGGAAGCAGGAACCGCACCAGGAGGCAGGAACCTAACTGCCGGCTCGCGACGAGAAAAAGAGGAGCTCGAGAACCAGGAACCGCACCAGGAGGCAGGAACCGCACTGCCAGCCCACAATGAGAGAGGGAGGAGCTCTGGAAGCAGGAACCACAACAGGAGGCAGGAGTCACACTGCCAGCCCGCGATGAGAGAGGGAGGATCCCGGGAAGCAGGAACCACACCAGGATGCAGGAGCCGCACCACCGGGCCGTGATGAGAGAGAGAGAGCACCGAACCTGCAAAGAAATGGAGCATTCTCAAAAGAGCTGTTGAAGGTAACACGGAAGCAGAAAGTCCCCGAACACTAGAATGCAAAACGCTCTAGTGCGGGAGCAGGGGAGGTTTATACTCCTTCCCTGTCATGCCTGACAATTATACAGGGTGGGCTTGACACTGGCAAACATATGTTATTCTTTTTGTCACTTTGGTGATGTTTGGTAAGGTGACCAGTGCCCAGTGCATGAGGTGGTTGCATGGTCTACCGGAGTCCTACAGTTCAGTACCCACTGGGATCCCCCTAGGGAAGTGAGAAATACACAAGGGATGGTGGCAGTATGCCAAGGATGCCGACAATATACAAATATTAAGCATTTTGGGAGGGAGCAGACCACAAACCCAGTGATGTGTGAAAAAGGCCGCTTTATTGAAACAGGTGCACATCACATAATAAAATCCTTGGCAAACGCCTTATAAAACGAAACCTCACTAATCAACCAAATACCTGACACCCTGGCCCACCCCTAAAATCTTCTTGAACCCACCCATACATTCCAACATTATAACATTACACATCAATGCAAAAATATATGATCCCCCCCCAAAAACCAACCTTCCGTTAAACAACTTCCCCTGCCTCTTTATCACTGTCAAACCCCAAACCCTGCGCAACTTCAATATAACATAACTTGCCTACCCATTCCCAGTCGATAATCCAACTCCAACAATAACCAAAACTTCTTTTAACCCTGTCAAAATTCAAACATCCCTGCCACCCAGAAAGAGAGGGAGACAACTACCCCCCTTTCTGCCCCCCAACTAGGACTGCTGCTTCCCCTTCAACCGGAACACGCCTGCACCTGGAAACACCGAGCCAATGCCTCCCTAATCTCCAACAGTTAGAGTGCATACCAAGTCTGGACAAAGACACCACATCGCCCCTGAAAAATTCACCTGCCTTAAACCGAAGCTCCCTATGTGCTAGCCTACCAAAACCAAGATGACGACAAAACTGAGAAATTTCCGTGTTAACTTTTCTCCGGGCCCTGTCAATGGCCTGCGGGTTCAAAGCACCCCTCCAACTCTGCACGACACCGACTCTGTCCACAAAACGTGGCACCCA
Source organism: Lissotriton vulgaris (assembly GCF_964263255.1). Classification (NCBI taxonomy): domain Eukaryota; kingdom Metazoa; phylum Chordata; class Amphibia; order Caudata; family Salamandridae; genus Lissotriton; species Lissotriton vulgaris. The sequence goes on along the minus strand of NC_141699.1, from coordinate 578,243,041 downwards.
GCCTACTGCTCCTTCAAACGTGTCAAATCTTTTTTCATGGCCCTCATCAACACCACACACTTCACACCTACCAGGTCGTTCTCACCTAGATGAATCAGCAACATATCCGGGCACTGGCCCCCTACCAACCATCTATTAAGGCACAGGATCAATTCTTTCCACAACATCCCTCTCTTCCAAACAATTCGATACATTTGGTCGTTAAACCCCAACATTTCCCCAAAGTAACGTCGGTATGCATGAAACTGTGCCCACTTTACAGAAGAATGGCCCACAATCCATATTGTCAGCTCCGTTGAGTGGGGCCCAGCCACAGAACCTGAAACAAGAAAGACAAATTGAGATTCAAACAAAAGAGAATAATGCATGCGCCTCCTCCGCGCGCCACCTTATATAGCGTTGATAACAATCAGACGACCAGCGCCCCAACCTCATGATATCTCCCCATGACCAGCCCTCGTTATGTGCCTCCGTGGCCGCCCGATCCTAAAAGAATGTGTCCCATACTTGCCGCGTCCAAACCCACACTGCACAACGCCTTCGTCAACACCATGTGCAGCTGATATTCTGTCACTCTCTTCCGGTCAGCATGACGGAAAACCGCCTCCGATCCCACTCCCTGAGACATAGCAAGCCAACGGCGAGCCCATGAGAGGGGGCATGTAGCAGCTGGTGCCGCCTCCTCCAAACGATCTCTTTTTCCCGATCCTCTCTTGGCCGTTTTTGAACTAGCCAACCAAATATGTATCCCGTCCTCTCCTATGGCCACATCTGCCCACCGCACCCTTGTCTTTTGCTTATTGCCCAGGAGCTCAGACACCCGAAATGCCCCAAAGAACATCCACACCCTAAGTCGTCCCTGAATACCTCCGGCAATTCTGCCAGAATCCAAGATAGTTTCTGCCAAGTGAGGGGGGTACACGCCGCACCTCCCCTCCCTAGCCCACCCTTCCAACATCCTCCTCCCCACTTCACCCGCTGACAGAGTGTACCCCATAGGAGTTTCCCCATGAAAGCGATACCCGCCAACTTCCCAGCGATGGTAACCTTCGTCAGGCCCCTGTCAATGAGTACTAAAATGAACTGGACCACATCCTCTGACCGGCGCCAAACCTCTGTCCGCTTACGTGCCCCGGATGCTAGGAAATCCCTCCACACCAGCTTGTATGCTGCACATGTCGAAGTCGAGAGGGAGCCTACAACCAGTTGTAGCACCATACGTTGCCTACATACCAAAGATGCTCCAGCATTGGGGTCGTTGTCCTGTCTGCCTCCTTGGCAAGCCCACGGAATCTCCCCCACTGTGAACGAGACAAAGCATCAGCTATGTCATTGTCCACACCTGGTATATGCAACGCCCTGAAAGCAATGTCATGACGCAAGCTGCCCAGCACAAAAAACCCACAGCAATTTCAGAACTTGTTCATCTGTTGCAGACTGTCTGTTAATGACCTCCACCACTGCCATGTTATACACCCGAAACAAGACCTTCTTATGCACCAATTCTTCTCCCCACAGGGACAATGCCACCAGTAACTGGAAAAGCTCCAGGAAAGCAATACTCCTCCCACCATCCTACCACTGCTATGGCCACTGCTCGGTGAACCACCTGCCCTGCCACTAAACGTCAAATCCTTCACCACCTGCCGCATCTGAAAAGATTTGCACATTCCACTGGTCATCCTCCTCCCTGGCCAACGGCATACCATTGAAAGACTGCAGAAAAAATGACCACAAACGCAAGTCCTCCTTCACCCCTGCTGATAGGCGAATATGGTGGTGCGGTAAGTACTGACCTGCCAACGCCCTACCCAACCACCTGCAAAATGTCCTCCTTGCTCTGACCACCCTGCATGCAATTAAGGTGCCCGAGGAGTATCTGTACGTCCTTCACAGTCCCCTTCCGTTTTGACAGCATACCTTCCAACAATTGCAACATTTTAACTTTCTTGTCATCAGGCAAGCGAGCCCGCATTGCCACAGAGTCAATCTCTATTCCCAAGAAGGACATGGCCGTGCATGGACCCATTGTCTTCTTGGGTGCCAACGGCACCCCCATGCCGCCCATGAGTTCATGGAAAGTGTCCAGGGCTGCCTGGCACTCCGTGGAGCCCGGTGAACCGACAAAGAAAAAGTTGTCAAGGTAGTGCGTCACCAATGTATGCCCCGTGTATCGCGTGAAGTACCACTGCAAAAAGATGCTAAAGCATTCGAATAAAGCACGTGACATGGAACAAGCCATCGGCAGAGCATTGTCCACATACCATTTCCCCTCAAACTGGATCCCCAGAAGATCCCAGTCATCCAGGTGCACCGGTAGCAACCGGGAAGCTGACTTTATGTCACACTTCGCCATCTCCGCAGTCGTGCCCACAGTCACAACTAGTGACATTGCCATATCAACTGAGAAACAAGAAACTGAGGCCGCCTCCTTATCAATGAAGTCATTAACCGATGACCCCTCAGGCCAAGAAAGATGCTGAATCAGCCGGTATTGCCCCACCTCCTTTTTGGGCACCACCCCGATTGGTGATATAATACGGTTTTATGTCGTCCAATCCTCAAAAGGGCCTGCCATCCTCCCTTCGCACACCTCCTTGTCCAATATCTCCAGCACTACCACGCTGTACTTCGCTGCTGATTTCAAGTTGTCTGCCCACCTCCTCTGCCGTGGACCCCGATAACCCAAATGGAACCCCCACTGAAACCCGTAAATCAGATCCTTCCCTGCGCCCTGGTCCCCATACCACTGCAGCCCCTCAACCAGCTTCTCCAGCCTAACTGGCGTAGGAGCTATTGGGCCGAGCTCCTTGTGGTCCCTTGACCCCCTATTGCTCTGGAATTGCTGAGAGGGCCCAGGGGTGCTGCTACCCGCCTGCTGTCACTGCTGACTTCCCTGTGGTTTGACTCCCCAACACAGTGCATTTTACTCACACACATGTCCCAAGGGCATGTGTGTGTGTAAAATGTAAGTTTCAAAAATGCATTTATTTGCATTTTTGAAACTTTTCGCAAATTACCATGAAGGTGTACTTCATGGTAATTTTTCCCTTTAAAATTGTGAATTCGCAAAAAAAAAAAATCATGCATAGCATTTAAGAAATCGCAAAATTTGCGATTTCTTAAATGCTATCGCATTTTGAGAAATCGCAAAAAATTGCCATTTCTAAAATTGTGAAAATAGCAAAATGCTTCATGCATCCCAAAAACGGGATTTGCATTCGCAAACGGCCGAAATTTGCGATTCGCACCGTTTGCAAATGCAAAAACCCTTGATGCATCTAGCCCTAAGAGTGGAAACCTACAAAAGTTTTTTTGTCCACAGACATTGACACGTAACTCATGTTCCACAGATAAAGAGGTAAAGGGCTAAGTGCTGTGTGAGTTTTGCAAGTGATGGATGGTTGCAGATTGTGGAAAGTAAGACAGTTTTCTGTTTTTGTTTTTCAGAATTTGTTGGTCCTGAGGAGAATCCCCAAAATGGGGGAGATTCGAAATGCGTACACCACTTTACACTTAGGCCAATCTGAAAATATTCAGTTGTGTAATTGAGGACTAAGGGTTATTAGGCATATGGCCTAATTGTATAAATAACATTCCATTGTGTATATAAGACTGAATAGTGTGTTCACTCAAAGAAAAGGGTTTTGTTAGGTTACCCCTGGTTGAGCACTTTTGTATGTTTGATTTGTGAATGCACGTATTGATGTGTCGATTAGTGTAATATTTGGATGAGTCTGTCACGGTATATTTGTTGTGAATATAGGCATATTTTAGAAAGTGAATGTGCAGGTCAGTTCCAGATGGGGCTCCAATAAAACAAAAAAGAGAATTGATAGATAGTTTTTTACTTTTGTATTTGTCATTTTTTAATAGCACTTATAAAAAGACACCAAAAAATGAAAAGGTGTTCCTTGAATATAGTTGAAAAAGACGATGATTAAAATCAAACTGAAAAAGTAGTTGTGCAAGGGCATTTGTTTTGTTCATTGCTCCTTGAACTTATGTGTAAATAACTGTGCAGTGTTGTCAACTTGTTTTGTTTATTGATACTGTGGCGCAGCCTCCCAGCGCTTTAGCCAAACCCATGTTGTTTTTTTGCCTTGTTGTTTATTTATTAAAGTCCCAGCACGCTCCTGTCCTTGTTTGTGATGTCCCTGCACCTCCAACCCCACCCTGGGTGGGCTTCCCCGAAAGGGCCAGTACACCAACGGCACCCACCTCTCTGTAAAGACAGTCTTACCGCCTGTGGTCGACCCCATGGTTTGTTGCCACACATCTGTGTCTAGTTCCCCCCCTTTAGCCTCCAGGTCCCATGCTATACGTGCCCTGAATTTCTCATCATACTGCACCCACGCGTATCCACCCCCAATATCTGCGCCTTCCTTATGACATCCATGTATTTGAATAAGGCTACGCATCGCTCAGGAAACTTCTCACAGTACAACCTAGCATATATTGAAAACGCCGCCGTCCAGTTCTCAATCTTCACTGGCACCTTAGGCCTTTTAGCCAGCTCATATTCCTCCTCCTTCGAGCCCTCCTTAGCCCTTACCTCCCTGTGCAAGAGCTTCAAGAGCTCTACATATTCCCCTTTCCATATACGTTCTTTGGTGGCCAACATTAAATGCGCTCCCAAAGGTTTAGTGACCCCCATATATGGTAGTTATTTAATCTTCAATTCCTTGCTATGTAAAGGGTCCGCCCCCCCATCTTCAGGTCCCACCCCTGTGTCTTCAACAAACTTACCCATGTGTAGTCTCCCCTCAGGCACCCCACCACCCCCTTCACACCCTGTCCTTACAGACACCGTTTTAAGTTTGGTTGTGGTCTATCCACCTTCCTTGGTTTCAAAGAGGGTGCCCAGACAGGCGCCGACCGCCTCGCCGCCTCCTCTACATAAGCTGCTAGCCAAGGAGCCTTCACCACGGGCCGTGTTCTCTCGTAGACCTAGCTGCAGCTGCTCTCCTGATCACTGGTGCCGCAAACACACTATGAGAGACATGAGAGGGCCCCCTTCATCCACCTCCCTCAGCTCCCCCTCCTTGGGGGTATCCTCATCATAATCAAGCACAATAGCCTCCTTCTCGAAGAATGCCTCTGCGGCAAAACCAACACACCAGGCCGTACTGGGCCCCACCTGTCCCATACTGGCCCAAATGGCCCCTACATGACCTCCTTGCGGGGAGAGGACTGTACATGCCGCTGCCCCCACAAGCGTTGACCTCTGTGCAACTCTCCATCCGCTGTTAAAGTTGACCATCGCGTTCCCCTGGACGTTGGGGCCAGTGAAGCCATGCCGGGCCTTTGTGTGCTGGCCGCGACGGGGTCCCTTGCTGGTACAGGATGTGCCATGCAGGGCTCTACCCTCCCTTCTCCTCAGCGTACGTGGGCCGCACCCCCCAACTGAGTCTGCCATGCTGCGACGCCCCCCAACCTGTAAAGAAAAAGTTTGGACTGACGTGCTGGGCCCCTCACTCCACTCTGGCGCACCCTCTTCCAGATCACCCCCAGATCACTCAATACCTAGCCTGCTCCCCACTAACCCAGAACCCCCTGCGTGTCCTCCCTTTGGAGAGTCCCCCACTTCCTCATCCTTGCTCCAATCCAACAGGGCCTGCACCATCAATGATGCCAGGCCCCAAGACCGGCCCAAATTCCCCTCAGGCCCTTGCCCCCCACAGCCCCCTGACCTTCCAGCAGATCCGAGGAAGCACGCGCTCCCGCCCGACAGAAAAATGGGGCCTCCCGAACGGATGCCCCCTCTCTTTGCTGGCTCTGACCCCTTCTGACCATGAGGGTAAAATATCCAACCCCTCCCATGCCCGAGCTCCTCCAGCTGGCTCCAAAACAACAAATGGTTCCCCTGTTCCCCCCAAAACACACGCCCCTCACCTGCCTCTCCCCCATCGCCCTCCATCTCCTGCTGGGTTCAGGCCCCTCCCCCTCCCCACCGCTGGAACGAGTTGGGGTCCTGTCCAGTCCTTGGGCCCTGCCACAGACCAACTTGTGCCCGTCTTCCCACCCTCCTACCTGTGCCCATTCCCCCTCCCCCAAGGAACTGCCCCCACTGACATCCTCCCCCCCTACTATTACCCGGCAGGAAGAAAAGAAGGGGGATATATGCCACACCCTCCCTCAAGTCCCCCATGTCCTCAGCAAAAGGCTCCTGAAGCTCTGCACGCCCGGGGTGGGGGCACACCAGCCAAATCCCCCATGCCATCCTGCAGAAAATCAACTGCCATGCCTCCCAAACCCTCCCCACCTTCGCTGCCTCGGGCTGAACTTGCACGCCTCCCGGGGATTCTTCCCCCGCCATCACTCCGCCAACCCCTGTCCCATACATACCCCCTTGCACTCTCGCTCCGCCCCACCCCCTTTCCCCCGCCGAATCCTCACCGTCAAAAGAAAGCGAGGGGAAGCACCGCTTGTTGGCTCACGCTCCAACCCGCCCCCCTTGCGCCGCGGGTGTAAGCATAGGCCAGAAGGTGGGGGAGGTTCCACAAAGTGCCCGGCAATGCTGCCTGATGCAGGAGCGACCTTCCTACCCCCGCGCCCAGACCCACCCGCTTCCCCAGACAATGCCTCAGTCCCCGTCCGTACCGCCTCAGCAGAGGTTGCCTTCCTGACTCTCTGGCCGCCCCCGCTCACTCACTGGCCGGGTCCGGACTCTCTTCGGGGACTGGCATGCAGCCACCACCGCTGCCACACCTGCGGAGGCCTGTCGTGCGGGCCTCAACGGGCCCTCCACTTCCCCCACTACGAGGTCCATCCGCCCTGCTTCAGAGAGCAGCCGGAGGGCTTCAAGTATGCGGTAGTCTTCATGCACCATCGCCTCTTCAAAACGCCGCAAACAATTAAAAATTCACCCCACTAACTATCCCTAAAAGCAAAAACTACACCTAAGCTCCCAGCCACCAGGTTAAACAAACCAAAAATGGTGGCTGGGAGAAGGAGCCCAACTCCTTTATGGTTGGGCTCCTTTGGGCTACATTTGGGCTATAAATTTATAAAGCCCAACAAAACAAAATGTCCAGCCTATGTCCAAACTCCCCCGCCCCTCTCAAACTGCCCGGGGGGGGGGACCTCCCTGCGGTCAGCCACTCCCCCAAAGTTCCCCTTGACAGGGAACCATAGTGAAGGATTTCTGATGCCAAAGATATCCATAATCATCCTGGTATGGTCATTATTAGTCCTCGGTAGGCACCATCATGAAACGTATACCTACAACAGGCAAATAAGTATCATTCTGATACTAAACCTGGCCTCCATAATGCAAAAGTGGTTTGAGCCAGTGCCAAATGCCTGAAAACCTTTGGAAATACAGACCAACTGTGTCCTCCCACATTTGCATACGTTAGGTTCAAAACAATAATGATCAAGGACTACATCTCACTTAAAAAGAGATGCAATATTATTTTGAACTCTCCAATACTACTTTCGAGGCTTCCCTTTGCCATTAGGCAAAAGTGTGTTCATAAAATAAATGAACATAACTTAATAATGTGAGAAGAGTAGGTTGCTCCAGAAAACATTAAATACTAATCTCCACCTAATGTGTTTATATGGGATGCATTGAACTGGGATGAATGAGCCCATACCCTCCTCCTTACTGCCAGCTAGTGCATGAATAATACAGTTACATGTAGGAGGGTGGATCGTAGACTTGGCACCCTTTCGTGGTCTGTAGCAAAAATGTGTCTGCCTATTTTGAGTTCCGTGCAGGGTTGACTCCTCTTGGGAAGTGGTAGTTAGAAGGAAGGAGAAAAAGATGAAAGCAACTGCAGATGAGTGGTTTGAAAGGGGAACTGCAGAGTAATGCGTGAGACACATCAAACACATCAATATAATGCTGGGGATGGGAAGGAGGCAAGAGACAATGTAAAAAACCTTATATACTGGCACTAGTTGGGGGTGGGGTGAGCCTTTATTGCATGCATGCCGCAAAGAGACTGACTTACCTAGCAAGCACTGCAGGGTCAAGATATATACAGGCACCACTGTGTTGTAAAATGTCATGGGCAAGCAATGGTGAGTTAATAAGTGATGGGAGTTACAGGGCATAGTAAGTGATTAGTGCAGGTGCTGTTATTGTAGAGGGTGATGGGAAAGTCTGAAATTCTGGCAATGTGTGGGGAGGATAAGCACTGCAGGGGGTCATGAGTGCAGTAAATGTGGTGGGGTGCTGGAGAAAGATGTGATAGGCACTGGGGAAGAGAGTGGACAAAGGCGATAGGTGCTAGAGGGGATAGTTGAAGAGAGTGAAGCATCACAATTTGAAAGGGAGCACTGGACACCATAGGAGGGAGCAGTGGCATAAGCAGCAGAGGGTGCAGAAGGGGAACAGTCTATGAAGAATCAGAGGGGGAGAGGCTTCGCAGAGGTTTAGGAAGAAAGTGAAGTTAACAGGCATAGTCTAAGTCCAGACCCAGCAAAGGCGGGGGAAACCTTAACACATCTGAACACCTCATGCCAGCCTATGGTAAACAGAGCCCAAAGCGCTGCCATTGGCTAAGAACTCTACAAAGATATAGACACAGAACAAGCAGCAATGAATGAGGGGGATGGGTCAAGGTCTATATCAGGAGGGGGTTCTTCAGTGGCACGCCACACTGGAAAGCAAGCATTTTATTTTTATATAGGTGCCCTATCATTTGCAAGCGCAAAACCGTGTTTAAAAACAAGTAGCTGCATATTATCAGTACAGCAATATTTTCTAAATTCCCATTGTGTGAATGCGTTGTAAAGATATAATGCTGGGTGGGGGACAAATTGCAGATCTGCAGTTGGTTGGGCGGTGGCTGGCAACATTGAAACAAGCGTTACTGAAAATTCGATGGGGGACGGGTCAAACTGTGAATGGGGAGTGTGTTGGGCAACGGCTAGCAAAACTGATAGCAAGAATTTCAGAACATTGGGAAACGACCAGTCAAGATTTTAAAAAAGTGCACCGAAAGTAACGGAAACAGACAGAAACAAATGCCTACATGTAATAGGGCTAGTAGCCATGGGAGTGACCAAGCCCCCAAAAGTGGGACAATTACAACCAATGCACCAATGAAAAACCAGCATTTCAGATCATCACATAAAAAAACTGTGGAAATCGATGAGCGTGATCGAAGCCCGCAGAGTGCATACATTATGTCTCAAAGAGACAGAACATGCACTGCCTAAGCGAGACGTAAAACGGTGGATGCTCCATTGCCAAGCTTGTGGTTCCCTTGTCTAATTTATAGGTGGGTTTTTGATGTTGAAGCCTCAGCTGGTCATGTTTTCAGAAACCTCTGAATGTTCAACCCATCTGCTACCGGGCCGCTAGTCACATTGGCGGTCGGACAACACCATGTTGTGTGGGCGGTCCTCTGACAGAGAAGTAGACTGCCGGCTGGAGGGCTGCCCACCAGGCTCTAAATGAGTCAACATATAATCTTGTTTTCACTACTGGAAAGAGGAAGGATTACCTATGCACCATGGTCGAATCACCAGATAATTCATGAGTAAATTAGACATATATTTTATAATGACTCATTTTCCACTCATAAGGATCTGATTGATGTTATTTATTCTTTATACATCTTTTGATATCTCTTGTTTTTAGTTGTATTTGTATTTATTCTTATTTTCTTTCTTTTTTTCTTTTCTATTTTATCTTTTTCTTATATGTACTTTCACTTTTTTAGTTTACAAACCACATTTTTACATACAAAACATAAGAATAATTTCACATAAAATCTATATTCTTTAAAACCACATCATTCCTGTTTGAAACTTAATATAAACGCAGAAATAGTTCCTTCAACGCGTTTCGGCGGTCGCCTTCCTCAGGAAATCTGCCTTTGTTCTTTGCTATACCCGTGGCTAAAATGATGAAAAAGCGATACTTTAGTATTCACCTTCTGTACAAAATTATTTTAATTTTCATGTCTACCTTTTACTTCATTGTGTTGTATCTCTATAAAACATTATTTCCATATCTTTTACATCTATGCAAGTCCCTAAGCGATCAGTAAGCCTACTGTGGCTAGGTGCTATCATATCTACGTATTTATGCATTTTTATACAGTATGCATGATACTCATCTACTTCATTTTCTTTGTCAAATTCCATACAACAGGTATATTTCGATCTGATGAACATATATTTTTGACTCATTACATCTCATAGATTGGCCTGTTGCTTGCAGATGGGAGCTACTAGGGTGGAGCACAAGACATATCTGGTATCTCAGGAGCCCTGGGTTGGTTACCTCTATGGGAAAAAATCCTTCCCTTAAAAGTGTATCCCGTTTTACTAAACATAACGTTAGTAAATATAGTAACATTAGTGCTACCTTTTTTATATGGTCTTCTTGGCTTCCAATCAATTTCTATGTGGCAATTATACAAGATTTGGCATGGAACTGGGCTTTTTTATCTGAAAAGGAGGTTAGATGCGTCTGTCAATGCCTTTTACTTTTATAGATAAAAGTATGTTATATTTCTATTTCGCTCCCTGAATTACCTCAAGTCGGTTGTCATTGACCGTAGAAGAATATATCCCCGTCTTGTGTCCAAAGATACAACACTACCTCTATTTTATCCAATGGAGAGTTCTAGGTACAACGGTCACTTCCTGCATAGGAGGGCACAAGGACATAGAGTTATATTTGTTTTAGGATATCCCATGACACATCCTGTTCCTTATTACACTTTGGCATGATTTACCTTTTTCTAGTTAGATTGATCCGTCAGGTATACTGCCTTTTTCAGTTATAGTCTGTTTTGATATCCGATTGCCCGTAAAGCTGTGCAGGTCTGTCTTTAGAATGACATTGTTATCTGACCTATAAAGGAGGTACAGTGAGGTTTTGTTAAATCAGATTATCGACTTTTAAAACGGTATGTGGAGTTCTTTTTACCAAGACACAACCCTTACCTCAAGAAGTGAGAATTGTTTGCTTTTATTTGTTGGACCAGTCTGACAGATTTTACTTCTAGGTAATCCTGGATTCTGTTTCTTTAAATTCTGCTGGCATGAAGGAGGGAAAAGGGGGTATAGGTTTAGCTGTCTAACTTTGAAGCCATATGCTTCATAAAACGATTCTAACGTCTCTGTCCTTTCATATGCGCGTGACATACCTGATATTAAGACGGGAGAGGTCCTCGATGAGCCACCAGTTCAGGAACGGGTCTCTAAAGTGATAGTGAGTTTGGGCCTTTATATAACAGGATATCTAGCGCCAAAATCGCGGACTTGATGCACCCTCTCGCGAGAATACGGATCGGGGGGGTGGGGCCTGTGCTGTTTGCTTGTGTTTACTGAGATAATGGATCCGCCATCTTGCTATAGTTTTTAAAGTGCTGGGTCTATGTGTTGGCTGTCAGTAAGTCAGTTACTGCGTTTGTCAACACTGTTTAACTTGATTCTGTAATGGATTTTTTAAATTATTTAACGGCCTTAATTTATAGAATTAAAGAGAAGGCGGATCTTGCTTCATATAACATTGCGGTGTATTAGACAAAGACTGAGTTCTCTGTAATTTCTATTTTATGTCTTATGCCTTTAATTGTTGTGTCTAGCGTCCTTACATACATGTTAGCCGAGCTTCGTCGCCGGATTTAGTATTAGTTTGGTTCTGCCGATTATTGTGCAACCTGGCAAAATCAAGCTAATTATTCCGCCATGTTTCCATAAATATTACGACACTGTATTAGTTTGCTGGCTCCATTTAGCACTACATCGGTTCTGGCTAATTCCCTGTTATGTCCGAGAAGTGTTTTTCGAAGGGCATAGTCTGAAGGATTCACAGTGGAGTTGTTCATATTGTATCTATAACGGAAGTTTTTACCAGGAGTGACCTCTTTATCATTTATGTTATGCACCTGTGAGATTAGGTCAATCTATATTATTCTGAAGCCAAATGTATATAGTGCTTGTTGTTTTAGGTATCGATGATCGGGCAGGAAAGGGATATTTATTGAGGTGAAATACTGCCATCTGCAGGCAATGTAGGGCATTCACAGTATTGTATCAAACCTACTACACATTTTGTGCTGTTATTGTCAGGTTTACTCCGCGGGATCCAGCCGATGCAAATATGGTTCCACCTCCAAATGTCACCAACACCCTGAAGTATAAACACAGGGTGTTCGAGCCATTAGGCGAGGGAGAAAAATAACAAACTAAAATAAAAAATGTGGGGTGGGTAAAGGTAGGGTCAGCAGGGAAAGGACGCCTGAAACAGAAGACAAGACAGATTTCAGTCAAGTGCTTACTAGCATGAACTACTACTCTCATATGGTCTCACTAATAAAGCATGCACATGAATAAGTACCTGGGCTGAAAGAAAACCCGACCTTGGTTAGAAAACATCTACAATCCTTCTGCCATAATCTGTGAGGAAGGCCTAAGGAACACATAGATATAAGGTAAATGAACACAGTCCTGCTTTAACATACACATGCACACCGTACTGAGACACTAACCCAACACTCACAACATACCACAGAATATGTCAGCGGACTCAATGTACAAGGGGGGTCCAAAGCATCCACTGGAAGTAAAGATCTCCACCAAAAAGTAAATCAGGATACGGTAGTGTGTAGGATGCAAGAACTACAACACTCCGCTCTCAATAGAACAACTCAAAAAGGGGGTACGTGGAAAATGCAAACAGTAAAACGTAGTTGCGACCACCACTGTATTCTGTCACACAATAACCCCACTGGAATCCAGTACACAAGACCAGGGGAAATTTGTAGTTTCCTCACTACACACCCTGATCCTTGTTTCCACAGAATTATGCCGTATATAACGGAAACGCGTAGTTTCCTCACTACAGCGCCCCGCTAGTGCAATTTCAGGAATAATGCCGAGTGTACGGTAACACGTGGTTTCGACCGCCACTGTGTTCCGCCACTTCTAAATGCCCATATCCGATTACAGAGCCAAGATCTGCCCAACAATAATGTACCAAGGCTCCGAGCCCCTGGAGACAGGCAAACGAACAGCTGACCGCTGAAGCGGTCGGTGCAAAAGAACAACAGTACCTGCTGGCGGGCGTGGACTCCGTCTCTAGCCAGGACAGGATACTGACGGACTCCCTACGGGCCCACGGGGAACAAGGAGCCCACAGGAGTCAGGAAGTAGCTGGAATAATCACGGAGAGGATGGCGTGCAGAGCATCCGCTCTCACGCCGAAGGCAGCAAAGGATCAGAATAACGCGCAACAGGAAGCGCGTCGGGACCTGTGATATGCTTCCTGCGAGACCCCACCGGCTCATGGGAAATGTAGTTCTCCCATTGTGGTAGGCGCGCTGCCCTTGCGGAACCTGACAGTACATCCCCCCTCCCCTAGCGCCTCCTAGGACCAGGGCGCAGGGGGAATCGACGATGAAATGTACGCACAGCCGCCGGTGCATGAATGTTCCCCTCAGGCTCCCAGGAATCGTCCTCAACAGAGTAGCCCTTCCAAGACACCAGATACCAGAGGGCGCCTCTGCACAGTTTGGAGTCCTTGATACTCCTCACCTCGTATTCTGCCCCAGCATCTCCAACCACCGGAGGCGTAGCCCTCCGTCTTGCCGAATGAGCCGGTTTTAACAAGTGACAATGGAACACAGGATGAATACGCAAAGTACCAGGCAGTTTCAACTTGAAAGCAACAGGGTTGATACGTTTCACAATAGTATAAGGCCCAATGTATCGTGGATGAAACACACTACGCAGCTTGAACCGAATGTTGCGAGTCGACAACCAGACCTTATCCCCAACCTGGAACGAGGGGCCCTCCTTACGATGTGTATCCTCCCATTTCTTGTACACTGCTTTAGCCCTCTCCAGATGCTCTCTGACCTTCTTGTGCAGAACATGGAGCTTCCGTAATTGTCCTAAGACCGTAGGCTGTCGAGACACTTCCTCTGGGATGTGCACAGGAAGGATGCGTGCATCAAATCCATAGGTAGCATGGAAAGGTGAGATCCCCACAGAACAGTGCCAAGCGTTATTATAGGCTATTTCGGCCATCCATAACAGGGAAACCCAAGACTCCTGAGCCTCTTCAGCAAAACACCGCAGATATTTTTTCAGGGTTTGGTTCAACCGTTCTGTTTGCCCATCCGTCTGAGGATGGAAACTGGTCGAGAGGGAAGACTGTATGTGCAAAGCCTGACACCACGCCTTCCAGAACCTTGCAATGAACTGGGGGCCCCTGTCAGATACTATGACCTCTGGAACTCCGTGCAAGCGTATGACATTGGTTAGCAACAATTGAGCCGTCTGCCCCGCTGTTGGCAAATTGCCACATGGTATGAAGTGGCCTAACTTAGTGAGGCTGTCCACAACCACCAACACCGCCGACTTGCCCTGATCAAGAGGGAGTCCTGTGACGAAATCCAGACTTATTGTCTGCCAAGGTTTCCTAGGGGAAGGTAACGGCATCAACAACCCCTTTTTCTGTCCGGTTGTGTTTTTAGCCCTGGCGCAGGTCTCACATTGCCCAATCCATACAGAGACATCTGTGTTAACTGAGTCCCACCAGAAATGCCGTTTCATGAGCCGCCTGGTTTTTTGCACCCCCTGATGTCCTGCTAACGGGGTCTCATGACACCACATGAAAGCCTTTTTGCGCAATGCTACAGAGGGAAGAAACAATCTGTTGTCTTGAAAAGGCAACCCCTTTACCAACGTGCGATTCCCCCCACATGTGGCCCAACTGACCCAGGCATCATGAGTCTTGGCTTGTCGGACGAGGTCCAAAAAGGTATTGGCCTGTATCACACAAATCACCTTCTCGGGACTGACTATTGACGCTTTAGCGTCTCCTTTATCTTTCTCCTCTGACTGATCTCGTCGGGATAGGGAATCGGCTTTCAGGTTGTCTGTCCCCGGTCTGAAGGTAATGGTGAAATCGTATTCCGCAAAGAAGAGCATCCACCTCATCTGTCTCTGTGTGAGGTGCTTTGCGGTCTTCATGTACTGAAGGTTGCGATGGTCGGTGTATACAGTGACAGGGAATCTGGCCCCCCAAAGGTACTGTCTCCATTCCTGAAACGCTCGCTTAATGGCGAGCAGTTCCTTCTCGGAGATGGTATAATTCTGTTCAGGAGGGCTTAGTTTTTTGGACAGATATGCCACGGGGTGGAGCTGACCGGTGTCCTTGTCCCTTTGAGACAGCACTGCTCCTATCGCTTCGTCGGAGGCATCTGCTTCAACAACGTACGGATGTTCTGGTCTAGGATGTGCCAGGATGGGAGCCGTTGTGAAAGCCTCTTTCAGATACTGGAATGCTGCTGTGGCTTCGGGTGACCACTCGAATTGCACGCCTTTACGCAACAATCTCGTCAAGGGAACTGCCACTTGGGAGAACCGCGCTATAAATCGGCGGTAATAATTGGCGAAGCCTAAGAATCTTTGCACGTCCTTCACACAGGTAGGGGTAGACCATTCCTGTACCGCCTGTACCTTTCTATCGGACATTTGCAGTCCCTCGTGACTTAGCATGACTCCTAGGAATTCAACCTTGTCCACACTGAATTCGCACTTGCTCAACTTGCAGAACAAATGGTTTTCTCTCAGTCTATGGAGTACCTCAGTTACATGTTGTGTATGGTCCTTGACGTTTTCCGAGTAAATCAGGATGTCGTCAATGTAAACCACAGCACTAATATCCACCACATCCTTCAACACATCATTCAAAAAGTATTGAAATGCCGCTGGGGCGTTACACAGCCCGAACGGCATCACGGTGTATTCATACAATCCGTATCTCGTTTTGAAGGCGGTTTTCCATTCGTCCCCCTCGCGAACCCGGACCAAGTGATACGCCCCCATTAGGTCCAATCTGGTAAAAACCTTGGCATACCGTACTTGGTCCAACAAAACAGAGATAAGTGGCAGTGGGTATCGATTTCTGATGGTGTTTTTATTAAGCATACGATAATCCACACAGGCCCTTAAATCTCCGTTGGCCTTTTTGATGAAAAAGAGGGGCGAGGCAGCAGGGGACCTGGATGGGCGTATAAAGCCGATATCCACATAATGGTGCAAGTACTCCTTCAGATGAGCGGTCTCAGGGTCCGACAAGGCATAAACCCTACAGGATGGTATGGTGGCTCCCTCCACTAGATCAATCCTACAATCATATGGCCTATGAGGAGGAAGGTTCTCAGCCTGACTTTCACTGAAGACATCCCTGTAAGCCCTATATTCCAGGGGTAGACACACATCTTTCTCAGCAGCTGTTGCGACCACCAAAGGAAGAACAGACGGAGAGAACCCAACACCCTCTTCCATATGCTTTTTACATTCCTCAGACAAGAAACTTATCGACTTCTCCTTCCAGTCGATTGAGGGATTATGGTGACTAAGCCAAGGCATACCGAGAATTATCTCGTATTGAGGGGCTTCGATGATGTTAAGCACCAGTTCTTCCCTATGCCTGCCGTCAGTTACATCAACTGAAAGAGTTACCCTCTCTGTCTGTTCCGTTATGAGACCAGAAATTAATGGTTTCCCATCAACTGCCAAGACTTCCTCCGGGGTGTTTCTAGGTACCCTGTCTATAGACAATGAGGTCACAAGCCCGCTATTAATGAAATTCCCTGTGGCCCCCGAGTCTATCATAACCGTGACATTGTATACCTGCAACTGACACTCCAGCCTCATGGGCAGCAGTATGTGAGATTCGGATTCACGTAGGGTGACCACAGTTAACGATGGCACCTTCCAGGGCTGAGGTTCCTTCCGGTCTCTTTCCCCCTGAGCACCAGCTTCTTCTGGAGCGTTGCCAGCTGCTATGGCTACACTTTTATTGCGAGACCATGAACCAGTGTTTCTGGATTTGGAAGGGCAGTTCCTTACGTAATGTCCCTTCTTGCCGCAGTACAGGCAAAGACCTGCAACGCGACGGCTCTCTTTTTCTTCCCTGGTTAGTGGGGACCGGACTGCACCGATTTCCATCGGTTCAGATTGAGCATCTGCAGAAGGCAAAGGCCTACGTGGACTCCATTCCGACCGGAGGGGCCCCCTGTCCCATCGTCTCCTATCCCCTCCTCTGTCTGCCATTCTACCATCTAATCTCAGAGTCAAGTTTACCATGTCTACACAAGTGGTTGGTTGGGGATCTATCTGAGCAATGACGTCTTTAAGACCGTCCCTCAATCCCTGGTAGAATAAGGACATCCTCTTTTCCTCTGGCCATGAAGTTTCAGCCACCAGTCGGTTGAATTTGGTGAGATACGTTATTAAATCCGACCTCCCTTGCCTTAGTTCCAGGAGTTCTCTATCTGCACTGAAGGTGGTTGCCCTTCTATCAAACACCTTCTCGAATTCAGTCCGAAAAGTGGCCCAATCTGAGAGCATGGGGTCGTCATTCCGAACCAAAGGTACAGCCCAGTTGGCTGCATCCCCTGTCAGGAATGAAAGCGCAAAAGCCACCCTAGAATGGTTGTTAGGGAACGAGGCTGGCTTACATGAAAAGTGCAACATGACTTGCGTTATAAACGCCTGAGTCTTGGAAGGATCCCCGGAATACCTCTCTGGACTAGCTAGAGGAATAGGGGGGGGGTACCGTTACTTGTACCTGAGGTACAGACGTGGAAAAGGGGTTCCTAGATAGCTTATCTACTTTTTCTCTGAGTGCTGCTTCCTCTGCTTTAGAGGAGGCCAGCTCCTGCTGCACTACTAGCAGAGCCTGCAGTACATCATCCATGGTGGCCATTTTGCAACAACTGGACCGGGCAGAGCAACGTTCGTGGGCGCGTTATTCTGTCAGGTTTACTCCGCGGGATCCAGCCGATGCAAATATGGTTCCACCTCCAAATGTCACCAACACCCTGAAGTATAAACACAGGGTGTTCGAGCCATTAGGCGAGGGAGAAAAATAACAAACTAAAATAAAAAATGTGGGGTGGGTAAAGGTAGGGTCAGCAGGGAAAGGACGCCTGAAACAGAAGACAAGACAGATTTCAGTCAAGTGCTTACTAGCATGAACTACTACTCTCATATGGTCTCACTAATAAAGCATGCACATGAATAAGTACCTGGGCTGAAAGAAAACCCGACCTTGGTTAGAAAACATCTACAATCCTTCTGCCATAATCTGTGAGGAAGGCCTAAGGAACACATAGATATAAGGTAAATGAACACAGTCCTGCTTTAACATACACATGCACACCGTACTGAGACACTAACCCAACACTCACAACATACCACAGAATATGTCAGCGGACTCAATGTACAAGGGGGGTCCAAAGCATCCACTGGAAGTAAAGATCTCCACCAAAAAGTAAATCAGGATACGGTAGTGTGTAGGATGCAAGAACTACAACACTCCGCTCTCAATAGAACAACTCAAAAAGGGGGTACGTGGAAAATGCAAACAGTAAAACGTAGTTGCGACCACCACTGTATTCTGTCACACAATAACCCCACTGGAATCCAGTACACAAGACCAGGGGAAATTTGTAGTTTCCTCACTACACACCCTGATCCTTGTTTCCACAGAATTATGTCGTATATAACGGAAACGCGTAGTTTCCTCACTACAGCGCCCCGCTAGTGCAATTTCAGGAATAATGCCGAGTGTACGGTAACACGTGGTTTCGACCGCCACTGTGTTCCGCCACTTCTAAATGCCCATATCCGATTACAGAGCCAAGATCTGCCCAACAATAATGTACCAAGGCTCCGAGCCCCTGGAGACAGGCAAACGAACAGCTGACCGCTGAAGCGGTCGGTGCAAAAGAACAACAGTACCTGCTGGCGGGCGTGGACTCCGTCTCTAGCCAGGACAGGATACTGACGGACTCCCTACGGGCCCACGGGGAACAAGGAGCCCACAGGAGTCAGGAAGTAGCTGGAATAATCACGGAGAGGATGGCGTGCAGAGCATCCGCTCTCACGCCGAAGGCAGCAAAGGATCAGAATAACGCGCAACAGGAAGCGCGTCGGGACCTGTGATATGCTTCCTGCGAGACCCCACCGGCTCATGGGAAATGTAGTTCTCCCATTGTGGTAGGCGCGCTGCCCTTGCGGAACCTGACAGTTATGGTTCCATGCATAAGTTAAAGGTACAATTTCTGTATTCTTGTTCTTTACTTTCTAGTTACTACTTCTTATGATTTCTTGTTCTTATATCCACAATTCTCATAAGATTGCTTGCTCCCATGGAATTTCAGCATTCAATCCACTAATGGCAGTCCCCAACACAAAAATCCAATACACCTCTCTCATTTTGCGTATTTTGTCTGGATCATATGCTGCTCTTGGATGTATTCTTTCTAGAATATACCATGTTATGTCATCAGGCGTATGTTCTTCTTCTACAAAATGACTGACCATGGGGGCAGCCATTTTCCTTGTTCTTATGGCTGATCTGTGCTCAGTTAATCTGACGTTGAGGGCTCTCCCTGTTTGACCTACGTAGCCTTTGCCACAAGGGCAGATGATGAGGTAGACTACATTTGCGGTTCTACAATTGTTAAGGTCAGCTGGCTTTATTTGTTGCTTGTTGAATGTGAGACTTGTTCCCTCTATGGCAGATCTACATGATTTGCAAGTGGAGCATCTGTAGTTACCCACTGCTGGTTCCAGATTTGTCAATGCTTGTTGCTTAGGGTCAGTTTTAATTGCCATCCTTGATCTTACTATGTGGTCTTTTAGTGTTTTATTTCTTTTGTATGCAAAGATAGGTTTGGGCAGTCTATCTTGCTTGGGGACATTTACATTTAGTATGTGCCAATTGGCACTCACTGTCTGTCTGATTCTTTCATTGATGCTTGAATGCTTAGTGACGAAAACTAATTGGGGAGTGTTTTTCTCTTTTTTGGGTTGTAACAGAGTTTGGCGGTCGAAGAACTGGGCTCTTTTAAATGAGTCTCTTATTAGTTTCTTAGGGTACCCTCTGGACGTGAACTTTTCTTTCATTGCTGTTGCTCTGGTATCATAATCCTGTATGTTAGTGCAGTTACGCCTTAGTCTTAAAAATTCTCCAAATGGCACGCTGTTTTTTTGTATTGTTGGATGAAAACTATCATAATGGAGTAATGTGTTTTTCGAAGTTGGCTTGACGAATAGGTTCACTATTAGTGACTGATTTTGATGTTTTATCTCTACATCTAAGTACGATACTTGTTGTCTACTTGTATGATGTGTGAATTTGATATTATCGTCACAAAGATTTATCCATTGCAAGTATTCTGCTAACGTGTCTTCATTATCGAGCCAAATGAAGAACACGTCATCTATATATCTCGCCCAGTTACATACCGATTCAAAAAATGGAGTTACTTCATTGAATACAAATTGTGCTTCAAAATGGGCCATATAGATATTGGCAATGGTAGGCGCACAGGAGGCCCCTATGCTGACTCCTTGTTGTTGCTTATATAGCTTGCCATTGAATTCAAATATATTGTCATTGAGGACTATGTTCAGGCACTCTAGTAGAAAGATGCTGGGGCACTGTATCTGGTATTTTTGTATAAACCAATGTGTCGCTGTCAGTGCTCCTGCTATAGGAATATTACTGTACAGGGCAACGATGTCCATCGTTACTAAGATGTTGGCTGTATTACAGAATGGCACATTCTCCACAAGGTTTATGATTTGTTTGGTATCTTTCACATGACCTGGGATGTTTGCTACATGTGGGCACAAGATCGAATCTATGTATTTAGCTAGGGGTTCGGTTACTAAACCTATGGTTGTCACTATGGGCCTTAGGGGTGGATCTCGTATGTCTTTATGCACCTTGGGGATGCCATAGATGCTCGCTAATCTTGGTTTTTCAACATTTAGATATTCATTTTCTTTGTCGTATATCTCATTATTTCTCAATGCTTGATTGGTCACTTTTCTGATTTTCTTTTTCGTCTCACTGGTCGGATCTTTATTTATAGAGGCATAGAAATGTTGATCACTCAGCATTTCTTCCATTTTCGCTATATACTGTGCTGTTTCATAGACCACAATACCTCCCCCTTTATCACATGCTTTCACTGTGATATTTTGGTCTTTTTTTATTTTATTCATTGCTTCGTATTGATTTTTGGTGAGGTTGAACTGTGGCCTGGGAGCATAATTGGCAATGTCTGTGAACTTGTCGTTCATAATCTGCTCAAAGATTGCTACTTGAGGTGGCACCTGTTCTAAGGTTGGAGTGAAGACAGATTTGGGTTTTAGACCCGACAAGTTCGATGGTTCCATGTCAAGATCTTTGTTTAGAAAGAAGAATTTTAATCTTATCTTTCTAAGAAACGTTTGCAGATCCCTAAATAAATCAAATTTATTTAGTCCTGAGTGTGGGGCAAATGAAAGACCCTTGGATAGTAATGTGATGGTATTTGGTGGAAGGGTCTGTGATGTCATATTAAAGATGGGTAATTGGTCTAATTCCTCCAATACCTGTTGTTCCTTGTTTCTAGGTATTGGTCGTATCCCATCTCTTGATGTGCCGGGTACTGGTATTCCTGTGGTGGAGGGTTTTGAAATGTTTGACGGTATTGTGGTCTCCAATTGGTGCGTCTCGGTGGACGTTGTCCTAAAAAAGGGCGTCTACCTTGGTATCTAGAATTCGGTCTGCCCCGTTGGTATCCTCCATCATATGAGGCACCATCACTATCTGTGCCTGAGGACTCAGAGAATGTGTTCACTCTTTTTCCATATCTATCTTGTCTGTATCCCCAGTTCTCTGCTCCATTTTCTTTGTTGGTGTAAAAGTTGTCTGATAAGTAGGGATATACTGTTTCTTTCTTGAAGAATTTTATGTCTTTCTGCAGTTTTTCTGTTTTTCTTTTCATAAGGTAGTCTGCATATGAGTTTAGATCTTTATCTATATCCTCCAATGTCTTTTTTACGTCTTCTACTATTCCTGATTTTCTAATTTTGTCTTCAAGTTCTGCAATCTCCTGTGCCAATTCTTGTAGCATTCCTTTGGATGTTTCCACTATTAACATCATGTAGTCCCTGGAGCACCTATTTGATATCATGGACCAGCGCTCCAGGAACTCCTTGATGTGTGTGAATAGACCCGGGATATTTCGTATCCTAAGTCCCTGTGGTATAACTCCAGCTTTGAGATATTGGAGCATAAAGTGCCCATGCTGTTCTATGCGTTTGAACTTTTTCCTTAGCCCTAACAAGGTATTTACATCCTTATTTTTATCTAAACCTGTTGTTGAGGATTCTCCAAATGAAACTGAGCTCCCCACCATATTAGCATATTGTTCGTCTGTGAATCCAAATGCTGGCAATTTGGCCATCCTGACACTGTTTAAGTTCTTGAACAATGTTTAATAGGTTGATTTAGTATAATTCTTATATTGCTCTAGTAGTTATGTTTTGCACCTAGGCCTGTGGCCCACCCTCAACTTAGGGAATTACTTGGTCTAATTGATTAGATTTGACAAATGTTTGTCGTTTCTGATGTGAAATGTAAGAACCCCTCACGGACCTGCCGTGAGTATATCTTTGTAGGAAAAGTGGGGCCTCTGCCTTAAAGGATGAACCCTAGCAAGGTACAGTAATTTTTTGGGAAAATGAAATGAGCACACCGGGTTATGTGTACTGGTAAATCATGAGTAAATTAGACATATATTTTATAATGACTCATTTTCCACTCATAAGGATCTGATTGATGTTATTTATTCTTTATACATCTTTTGATATCTCTTGTTTTTAGTTGTATTTGTATTTATTCTTATTTTCTTTCTTTTTTTCTTTTCTATTTTATCTTTTTCTTATATGTACTTTCACTTTTTTAGTTTACAAACCACATTTTTACATACAAAACATAAGAATAATTTCACATAAAATCTATATTCTTTAAAACCACATCATTCCTGTTTGAAACTTAATATAAACGCAGAAATAGTTCCTTCAACGCGTTTCGGCGGTCGCCTTCCTCAGGAAATCTGCCTTTGTTCTTTGCTATACCCGTGGCTAAAATGATGAAAAAGCGATACTTTAGTATTCACCTTCTGTACAAAATTATTTTAATTTTCATGTCTACCTTTTACTTCATTGTGTTGTATCTCTATAAAACATTATTTCCATATCTTTTACATCTATGCAAGTCCCTAAGCGATCAGTAAGCCTACTGTGGCTAGGTGCTATCATATCTACGTATTTATGCATTTTTATACAGTATGCATGATACTCATCTACTTCATTTTCTTTGTCAAATTCCATACAACAGGTATATTTCGATCTGATGAACATATATTTTTGACTCATTACATCTCATAGATTGGCCTGTTGCTTGCAGATGGGAGCTACTAGGGTGGAGCACAAGACATATCTGGTATCTCAGGAGCCCTGGGTTGGTTACCTCTATGGGAAAAAATCCTTCCCTTAAAAGTGTATCCCGTTTTACTAAACATAATGTTAGTAAATATAGTAACATTAGTGCTACCTTTTTTATATGGTCTTCTTGGCTTCCAATCAATTTCTATGTGGCAATTATACAAGATTTGGCATGGAACTGGGCTTTTTTATCTGAAAAGGAGGTTAGATGCGTCTGTCAATGCCTTTTACTTTTATAGATAAAAGTATGTTATATTTCTATTTCGCTGCCTGAATTACCTCAAGTCGGTTGTCATTGACCGTAGAAGAATATATCCCCGTCTTGTGTCCAAATATACAACACTACCTCTATTTTATCCAATGGAGAGTTCTAGGTACAACGGTCACTTCCTGCATAGGAGGGCACAAGGACATAGAGTTATATTTGTTTTAGGATATCCCATGACACATCCTGTTCCTTATTACACTTTGGCATGATTTACCTTTTTCTAGTTAGATTGATCCGTCAGGTATACTGCCTTTTTCAGTTATAGTCTGTTTTGATATCCGATTGCCCGTAAAGCTGTGCAGGTCTGTCTTTAGAATGACATTGTTATCTGACCTATAAAGGAGGTACAGTGAGGTTTTGTTAAATCAGATTATCGACTTTTAAAACGGTATGTGGAGTTCTTTTTACCAAGACACAACCCTTACCTCAAGAAGTGAGAATTGTTTGCTTTTATTTGTTGGACCAGTCTGACAGATTTTACTTCTAGGTAATCCTGGATTCTGTTTCTTTAAATTCTGCTGGCATGAAGGAGGGAAAAGGGGGTATAGGTTTAGCTGTCTAACTTTGAAGCCATATGCTTCATAAAACGATTCTAACGTCTCTGTCCTTTCATATGCGCGTGACATACCTGATATTAAGACGGGAGAGGTCCTCGATGAGCCACCAGTTCAGGAACGGGTCTCTAAAGTGATAGTGAGTTTGGGCCTTTATATAACAGGATATCTGGCGCCAAAATCGCGGACTTGATGCACCCTCTCGGGAGAATACGGATCGGGGGATGGGGCCTGTGCTGTTTGCTTGTGTTTACTGAGATGATGGATCCGCCATCTTGCTATAGTTTTTAAAGTGCTGGGTCTTTGTGTTGGCTGTCAGTAAGTCAGTTACTGCGTTTGTCAACACTGTTTAACTTGATTCTGTAATGGATTTTTTAAATTATTTAACGGCCTTAATTTATAGAATTAAAGAGAAGGGGGATCTTGCTTCATATAACATTGCGGTGTATTAGACAAAGACTGAGTTCTCTGTAATTTCTATTTTATGTCTTATGCCTTCAAGCATCAATGAAAGAATCAGACAGACAGTGAGTGCCAATTGGCACATACTAAATGTAAATGTCCCCAAGCAAGATAGACTGCCCAAACCTATCTTTGCATACAAAAGAAATAAAACACTAAAAGACCACATAGTAAGATCAAGGATGGCAATTAAAACTGACCCTAAGCACAAGCATTGACAAATCTGGAACCAGTAGTGGGTAACTACAGATGCTCCACTTGCAAATCATGTAGATCTGCCATAGAGGGAACAAGTCTCACATTCAACAAGCAACAAATAAAGCCAGCTGACCTTAACAATTGTAGAACCGCAAATGTAGTCTACCTCATCATCTGCCCTTGTGGCAAAGGCTACGTAGGTCAAACAGGGAGAGCCCTCAACGTCAGATTAACTGAGCACAGATCAGCCATAAGAACAAGGAAAATGGCTGCCCCCATGGTCAGTCATTTTGTAGAAGAAGAACATACGCCTGATGACATAACATGGTATATTCTAGAAAGAATACATCCAAGAGCAGGATATGATCCAGACAAAATACGCAAAATGAGAGAGGTGTATTGGATTTTTGTGTTGGGGACTGCCATTAGTGGATTGAATGCTGAAATTCCATGGGAGCAAGCAATCTTATGAGAATTGTGGATATAAGAACAAGAAATCATATGAAGTAGTAACTAGAAAGTAAAGAACAAGAATACAGAAATTGTACCTTTAACTTATGCATGGAACCATAACAGCACAAAATGTGTAGTAGGTTTGATACACTACTGTGAATGCCCTACATTGCCTGCAGATGGCAGTATTTCACCTCAATAAATATCCCTTTCCTGCCCGATCATCGATACATAAAACAACAAGCACTATATACATTTGGCTTCAGAATAATATAGATTGACCTAATCTCCCAGGTGCATAACATAAATGATAAAGAGGTCACTCCTGGTAAAAACTTCCGTTATAGATACAATATGAACAACTCCACTGTGAATCCTTCAGACTATGCCCTTCGAAAAACACTTCTCGGACATAACAGGGAATTAGCCAGAACCGATGTAGTGCTAAATGGAGCCAGCAAACTAATACAGTGTCGTAATATTTATGGAAACATGGGGGAATAATTAGCTTGATTTTGCCAGGTTGCACAATAATCGGCAGAACCAAACTAATACTAAATCCGGCGACGAAGCTCGGCTAACATGTATGTAAGGACGCTAGACACAACAATTAAAGGCATAAGACATAAAATAGAAATTACAGAGAACTCAGTCTTTGTCTAATACACCGCAATGTTATATGAAGCAAGATCCCCCTTCTCTTTAATTCTATAAATTAAGGCCGTTAAATAATTTAAAAAATCCATTACAGAATCAAGTTAAACAGTGTTGACAAATGCAGTAACTGACTTACTGACAGCCAACACATAGACCCAGCACTTTAAAAACTATAGCAAGATGGCGGATCCATTATCTCAGTAAACACAAGCAAACAGCACAGGCCCCACCCCCCGATCCGTATTCTCGCGAGAGGGTGCATCAAGTCCGCGATTTTGGCGCCAGATATCCTGTTATATAAAGGCCAAAACTCACTATCACTTTAGAGACCCGTTCCTGAACTGGTGGCTCATCGAGGACCTCTCCCGTCTTAATATCAGGTATGTCACGCGCATATGAAAGGACAGAGACGTTAGAATTGTTTTATGAAGCATATGGCTTCAAAGTTAGACAGCTAAACCTATACCCCCTTTTCCCTCCTTCATGCCAGCAGAATTTAAAGAAACAGAATCCAGGATTACCTAGAAGTAAAATCTGTCAGACTGGTCCAACAAATAAAAGCAAACAATTCTCACTTCTTGAGGTAAGGGTTGTGTCTTGGTAAAAAGAACTCCACATACCGTTTTAAAAGTCGATAATCTGATTTAACAAAACCTCACTGTACCTCCTTTATAGGTCAGATAACAATGTCATTCTAAAGACAGACCTGCACAGCTTTACGGGCAATCGGATATCAAAACAGACTATAACTGAAAAAGGCAGTATACCTGACGGATCAATCTAACTAGAAAAAGGTAAATCATGCCAAAGTGTAATAAGGAACAGGATGTGTCATGGGATATCCTAAAACAAATATAACTCTATGTCCTTGTGCCCTCCTATGCAGGAAGTGACCGTTGTACCTAGAACTCTCCATTGGATAAAATAGAGGTAGTGTTGTATCTTTGGACACAAGACGGGGATATATTCTTCTACGGTCAATGACAACCGACTTGAGGTAATTCAGGCAGCGAAATAGAAATATAACATACTTTTATTTATAAAAGTAAAAGGCATTGACAGACGCATCTAACCTCCTTTTCAGATAAAAAAGCCCAGTTCCATGCCAAATCTTGTATAATTGCCACATAGAAATTGATTGGAAGCCAAGAAGACCATATAAAAAAGGTAGCACTAATGTTACTATATTTACTAACGTTATGTTTAGTAAAACGGGATACACTTTTAAGGGAAGGATTTTTTCCCATAGAGGTAACCAACCCAGGGCTCCTGAGATACCAGATATGTCTTGTGCTCCACCCTAGTAGCTCCCATCTGCAAGCAACAGGCCAATCTATGAGATGTAATGAGTCAAAAATATATGTTCATCAGATCGAAATATACCTGTTGTATGGAATTTGACAAAGAAAATGAAGTAGATGAGTATCATGCATACTGTATAAAAATGCATAAATACGTAGATATGATAGCACCTAGCCACAGTAGGCTTACTGATCGCTTAGGGACTTGCATAGATGTAAAAGATATGGAAATGATGTTTTATAGAGATACAACACAATGAAGTAAAAGGTAGACATGAAAATTAAAATAATTTTGTACAGAAGGTGAATACTAAAGTATCGCTTTTTCATCATTTTAGCCACGGGTACAGCAAAGAACAAAGGCAGATTTCCTGAGGAAGGCGACCGCCGAAACGCGTTGAAGGAACTATTTCTGCGTTTATATTAAGTTTCAAACAGGAATGATGTGGTTTTAAAGAATATAGATTTTATGTGAAATTATTCTTATGTTTTGTATGTTAAAATGTGGTTTGTAAACTAAAAAAGTGAAAGTACATATAAGAAAAAGATAAAATAGAAAAGAAAAAAAGAAAGAAAATAAGAATAAATACAAATACAACTAAAAAGAAGAGATATCAAAAGATGTATAAAGAATAAATAACATCAATCAGATCCTTATGAGTGGAAAATGAGTCATTATAAAATATATGTCTAATTTACTCATGATTTACCAGTACACATAACCCGGTGTGCTCATTTCATTTTCCAAAAAAATTACTGTACCTTGCTAGGGTTCATCCTTTAAGGCAGGGGCCCCACTTTTCCTACAATGAATCACCAGATAAGCCAGAGCCCAGTCCTGTGGCTTGTAACAAGGTATGTGTGATGGTTTTATATACCCAGAAGATGTGAGCTCAAAAGTAGAATAGAAATGTTCTATATTTTGGGTTATCATGTTTGGTATATTCATTCCTTTTACTAGAATATTATTTTCCTTTGCTAATTGGTATTATTGTCACCGGTAGTCTACTTAAATTATGCTACAATAGGTTGGAGTTTGATAAGTGGACATTACCATAACTCTATTGTAGATGTAGAGATTTGTAGTCCAAGTTGGTAGGTCCCTAATATTTCCTGCAACTTCTCTGGCAGGTGCCTAAGTACCTTTTTCATATGCATATAGCCCATTGGCTTGGATGTGTGATACCTCTCTGTTTTCTGTTTCTCCGCAAGGATAAGGTGATGCTCACATCTCTCAGGTCCAGAGAAATCTATCTGGTTATCCTGACAAAACGCAACACCCTGTGCTGTGCAGCAATACCTTGGAACACCCTGTGCTGGACAGCAATACCGTGCCACACCCAGTGATAGACAGCAACACCCTTTGCTATACAGCAATCACCCTGCCACAACCTGTTCTAGACAGTAATAACCTCTAACACCTTGTGCTGTACAGCAATACACTGCAATAAATACACTGTCCTGTACTGGACAGCAATACCCTGCCACAATCCGTGATGGACAGCAATACTCTGTAACACCCTCTGCTGTGCAGCAAACACCCTGCAACCAGCCGCGACTCATGCCTGCAAGAACCTGTGCTTCTCAGTGACAGCAATAGCCTGCAACACCCTGTGCTGGTCAGTAGTACCCTGCAACATCCTGTGCTGTACAGCTTTAGCCTGCAACACCCTGTGCTGTACAGCAATAGCCTGCAACACACCATGCTGTACAGCAATCGTCTGTAACACCCTGTGCTGTACAGCAATAGCCTGCAACACTCTGTGCTGTACAGCAATAGCCTGCAACACACCATGCTGTACAGCAATCGCCTGTAACACCCTGTGCTGTACAGCAATAGCCTGCAACACCCTGTGCTGTACAGCAATAGCCTGCAACGCACCATGCTGTACAGCAATTGCCAGCAATCGCCTGTAACACCCTGTGCTGTACAGCAATAGCCTGCAACACACCATGCTGTACAGCAATCGCCTGTAACACCCTGTGCTGTACAGCAATAGCCTGCAACACCCTGTGCTGTACAGCAATGGCCTGCAACACACCATGCTGTACAGCAATAGCCTGCAACACTCTGTGCTGTACAGCAATAGCCTACAACACACTGTGTTGTACAGCAATACCCTGCAACACCCTGTGCTGTATAGCAATACCCTGCAACACCCTGTACTGGACAGTAATACCCTGCAACACCCTGTGCTGTACAGCAATAGCCAGCAAAAACACTGTGCTGTACAGCAATAGCCTGCAACACACCATGCTGTACAGCAATAGCCTGCAACACACTGTGCTGTACAGCAATAGCCTGCAACACACTGTGCTGTACAGCAATCGCCTGCATCACCCTGTGCTGGACAGTAATAGCTTGCAAATTCATTTCTCATTGATGTAAAGCTCATTGCCTCCTAGGGGACCAACAAACGACAGTTGGTCAATATCCCTTTTCTTAGTTTTCTGTTCACTAATTTATTTCAACATGGTGCATCTTAAGGTGCTTTACAAGTCCATTCAATAATGTATTCATTCAACGACCCTCAGTGATCCCTGAAAAGTCTCAGATTGTTTTGGTCGGTTATATTGTGTCATCCTTTGTTATTATCCTCTTGTTTTCCTTTACTTCCTATGCTAAGTGCTTGTTCTGTCGACAAATAAAGCACTCAGTCTGGCACAGAGAGCATGAGTGCCCTCTCCAAATGCTCTCGTCAAAGCTTCTTCCCAGAGCTGCTTGTCAAGCGCTCTCTCATTTCCTGCCATCAGACTTTCTGAAAGTATGAGGGGAGCTTTTAGCTAAAGATGTAAACGCCATCGAAATCAGCAGAGAGGATCAGCTTAGACGAGGGTGGTCTCCAACTTCAAGGGAGCATGGCCAAGTGTCTTATAATGCCATTATAAGAGGGCTGACAAGGTCAGCTTTCATCTCCACTGCAGCAGAGTCACTGCAAAGAGCTTTGTCTGTGCCTCATCACGGACACAGTCTGCAGAATGGGGTAGATCATGGCAGCTTTAGTACAGAGGGGAGGATGGACGGAGCATCTGAATCAATCAAACACTCACACCCAGTCAAAAGATCTGGGTTTAATCCATCACCATTCTTTAGTCCACTCTGCCACCCCAGTTCAGACATGGCTATATGCAAATCAGTCTGACCCTGTGCCTTATGGGAGCAGTCCAACCCAAACTGCCGAGATGCCAGATGCTCCGTCCATCACCACCCCCTTTTGTACAGCTTTTGGCCGCCATAAGTGTGGCAGGGTATGCTCAGACGTGAGTACCTTGCTCACTTTGCCACTGGATTCAAGCAAGCCAGGCTGAAGATGGCTGGAATGCCAGACACCGGTCCTCTGAAGCTTGTTTTCGTTCCAGGGAAGACATGGCTTGGCAGTTCCGGCTGGACTGTTCCCATGAGGCACAGGGTCAGACTGATTTGCATATAGCCATGTCTGAACTGGGGTGGCAGAGTGGGCTAAAGAATGGTGATGGATTAAACCCAGATGTTTTGTCTGGGTGTGAGTGTTTGATTGATTCAGATGCTCCGTCCATCACCACCCCCTTTTGTACCGTCATTTAAATTGAGGGCCATTTCTTTTTTTCTTTCTTTCTTTCGAACACTTTATTTCGGTCAATGAACCAAGAAAATGCAAGTGCAATTAATCATACAATACATTAAAACGATCTTTGTAAAAATACACATTAAAGTAACCAACGAAGTCCTAGGTTACAACTACAATTAGTGAACCTACGTCCCGTTAAGTATCCGAAAAAGGATAAACAAAGTATGTAGTGCCCTTATAAAATACGCTGAAAATATTCAATAATAAAAAAAATTGGGGGGAAATTATACAGTCTGTTAGCCAAATGGAATCCTTAGATGCATATGCCATTGCCCACCATCAAAAATGAGACCTCATACCATCGGACGCCCAAGGACAACCTGCAGAGTAGAAATAACCCCTGTAATAAAGTGCCTTGAGTTATTTTTATTGGTTTAAGGTTAGACCCCACTTTCGGAGTCTCTGGTAGTGGCAATAAGCCAGAATATCATTTTAATTAAAAATAAGGGCCATAGAGACTGGCCAGAAACCAAACTCAGGAGTAAAAGAATTCCAGAATCAGGCTATCATTGAAATGTAAACCCAATAACATTAGCAGCAAGCTGGAACATCCCTGCCTCGAAGCCTTAAGGTCTACATACTGTTTGTGGGTCAGGCACCACTACCATCAAAACTGCCCTAACTCTGATGATAGGCCAAAACTCCACTAGCATTAAAACGGAAGGCCAAGCATTTATTCTTGGTGGCACTTTTTGAAAGAATGAACCCATAACAAAATCATATGGCAGGCCAGGCTGAACAACTAGGCACTCAAGGCACTACTGGTAGTGATCAGTCTCAGAGTAATGTGAACTGCACAATTCGCAATCAATGAACCCACTGGCATACAGAATCAGTAGGACTTAAGAACCCACCAGTTGAGGTGGCTAAGATATCATATCAAGGAAAGAAAATTTACTGGGAGAGGAGGAAGGGAGGGCTACAGACATGGTAAAAGATGAGAATATTTCTGTCATGGCCAACCATAAGTAACAGGCCTGGGGCTGTATTATAATCGGTGCCTTAAGGATACAAGGGGAGTGAGTGCCATCTTTTTGAATGTGGCAGGGCTCTCTAACAAAGTCCCCAACCCCGATTGGGGACTCTTTATAGACAAGTTTGATATTTGTCTCGTTCAAGAGACTTGGTCTAGGGAAAATGTTCATAGGTCCGGATATTTGTCATTAAACTGTCAGGCCTCGATGGGTGAGAGGGGAAGACCTTTTGGGGGTATGACTATTTTCATAGGCTCCCATCTGGGTTGTACGGTGACGCAATTAATTCCCCTTCATTAGATCCTCAATGTGTTAGACTCTCTTTTACACCCAAAGTTAGTGTGACTCTTATCAACGTTTATTCCCCAACCCACGAGGATGGGTAAAGTATGTCCTATTCTGGATATTTTAGACAACTTTATCAGCAAGGCTAAGGGGGAGAGTACTTTGATAGTTGAGGGAGATTTTAATTGTCAATATGAACCGCTCCCGGGCATGCTAGAATCCATCTCCAGTACTGAGGACTCTTTATGGTCCATCCCAGATCTGCAAATACGCCCGATTAGGGCTTGGACTCGTTTAGCCCTCCAAATTATCTCCATTACTTTGGCTCACTCTTTGGGAGCCTGCAACGGTCGTACTCAATCTGACCTAGAGGGCAATAATACTTTTAATCGTCCAGGCCAGTCCTCCTGTATCGACTATATTTTGGTTGAGGTTTGTACCTGGTCTAAGGTCATTGATTTTGTGGTCCTTCCACGCCGCGACCACAATGCCCTGGTACTTGATATAAGCTTCCTCGAAATGGGTATACATTTGGGTGAAAGAGAGGCCAATTGGGAGACTCCACTGGTATCTAATAATAGGAGAATGCTTAAATGGCCAAGGGTGAAAAAATCCCCTGAATTAATGAGGTTCCTTTACCAAGCCGTTCTTAGGGCATTCGATGATCTAAGTGGTCTTTTAGAACAGGGGCAGGAAGCGTCTCCTAACAAAAAATATATAACATTCTTACAGGTCTAGTGACTACCCTTACACAATTCTTTAATCCCCCCATGGGCAAATTGAGGGAAAATAGGAAGACTTGCTCATGGTTTGACTCCAACTGTAGGATAGCCAAGGTGGCACTCCTGGCTGCAATCAAAGCCAAGAACAGACCATTAATTCAAACAAAGAGGCTCAAGTATAACAAAGTGCAGTCTGAGGCTAAACAGACCTGGGAGAATACCAAATGGACTGCTATTAAAAATGCCCTTGGGTGCAGGGATATGAGGGAATTTTGGGCTATTGTTTGCTCTGGTAGCAAGGATGGTCGGAAGGTTGATGTGTCTAATATCGCACCAGAGAGATGGGTCGAACATTATCAGAAGTTGTAAGCCCCTCCGGATGAAGACAGTTCCTTAGTGGATGCTTCTGAACAGATACCCTTACAGGACTCAGACCTAAATAGCAATATGGTCTTTTTCCCTTTAGTTTCTTCCAACAGTCTATCTATAGAGTCTAAAAGTACATTGAAGGAGCTTGAACATGCTATAAATAGGCTCCCTGCGGGCAAGGCGCCTGGTCTTGATAAAATTCCTAGCAATCTTTTTAAAGACCAAATAGGGGTCTGGGTCCCTTATCTGTATATCTTGTTCAACGCTATATTACAGGGCTCCACTCTACCTGCAACTTGGGTAGGAGCTGAGATCAAAGGTGGTCAAAGCCCTACACTGGCTCCCTGTTCGCCAGAGAGTAGAGTTTAAGGCCCTATGTACCACCCACAAGCTCATGAATGGAGCTGGCCCTGACGCGCTTAAACATATGGTTACCCCATACAAAGCCTCAAGATCCCTTCGCTCCGACGCCGAACATCTTGCTACGGTGCCCAAATTCAAGAAGGCTCGTTCCGGCGGACGCCGCTTCTCGGTCAAAGCCTCCACAGCCTGGAACCTACTCCCCCTCAGCCTACGTCTGGAACCCTCCCACATAGTGTTCCGTAGGAAACTTAAAACATTCCTGTTTCCCAATTAAACACTCCCTCCCCCCCCCCTCTGGATATCGACAGGTTTATAGCGCGGGGATGCCTACAGGTCACCAGGCGCTCTAGAAATCGCGAAATAAAAAATAATAATAAAATAAAAATACCGGTGTTTAAAAAATATTCTCCACTTCTTCCGGTTAACTACCGTCCGATCTGTCTGATCGATGTAAGCCAAAAAATATTTTCACGTATTATTCTCGATCGGCTTCAGATTTGGATGGAGGAACATCAGATTCTCAGCCCTTTTCAGGCCAGTTTTAGGGAAAAGACTTCCACGGTTGATCAGTTATTAAGGCTCCAACTTCTTTACTGGAAGACCGTGAGAGTAGAGGGTGGCAGCCTCTACTTAATTATTGTTGCCTTTGATTTAGTGCCCTGTAAACATCTTTGGGCTGTTCTGGAGGATATAGGGGTCCCAGCATATCTCCTTAATATTATCAAGAGATTTCACCTAAATAATTTTGCCCAAATTAGGAGTGGTAAATGGGGTAGTCTTAGATCTAAAAATCCCAGTCAATAGAGGAGTCAGACAGGGTGTGTGTGCTGGCACCCACCCTGTTTTGTCTCTTCATCAATGCCTTGATTGCCCACCTTAAGGGGGTCAAAGACATTGATGCCCCTAAACTGAATAACAAACAGGTGTTGGCATTGATGTTTGCTGAAGACACCCTCCTACTGTCAAAATCACCCATGGGTATTTAAAGAGCCCTGGACAGCTTCGTAAATTTTTGCCACTTAAGGGGGTTGGAGATTAATACTCAAAAAACCAAGTTTATGGTCTGTAATCCAACGAAGACCAGATGTCCCAATCCCTCTTTAAATGGCATAGCATTACACAGGGTAAAAGTCTTTGAATACCTAGGTATCACTCTCACTGATAAAATGGATTGGGCGCCCCAACTTGCTAAATCCAAACTCAGATTAGCCCAGATTACGGGTGGTATTCTGAAAATGCATTGAGAATCTTCTTTTAAGCCAGTTGCTCCCATTATAGAAGTATACAAAGCACAAGCTAGGGGAGTAATTTCATATGGGGCTGAACTTTGGGGACATCGCCCAGTGGATGGCATCAGTACGACTGAAAATCAATTTCTAAGATCACTGCTGGCTCTCCCATCTAGTACCCCCCTGACCCCTATGAGAATGGACCTAGGCATTACTCCTATACAAGATGTAGTCGCACTACGCCCTAACATTTACTGGCGTAGACTATGGGTAACCCCTGAATTACTACACTTTAGACTCGAACTGGAAAAGGTTTTGGGCCTCTATGGGTCAGAGAAACTGCCATGGTTTGCCTTTATAAAAAAGGAGAGTAAGAGACTAGACCTACCTGGTCTATGGTCTAATCCTGCTGTGGTCTGCGCTCAGTTGTAGCGCACTGATCTAGTTAATATGGATCGTAGGTCCAGATTCTCGGGTATCCATGGCAATCCCTCTCTAGGCCCACTCACCATCAAGTTCTTTTTTTCTTTTTTTATTGTGGCGATTTGTCAAGAAAACAAATGCTGCATTAATGTCTGCGTGCAAGCAGGTATAAGACAAAGTACAATATTCAGGTTATACAGCCATTCAGTCCACAACCCTGAGGTGGGACGGCATATCGATAAATCAGAACAGTAGCAAAAACAAATCAAATCCTGCATTGGACACAGAAAGGGTAGTTGCACCACTTTTTTAACAAAAACAAAACTCAAATAGAGTGATCCAGCAGAGAGAGTCAAAATAGCATACAGTCTGTCTCAAGGGTCCAGTTCAGACTATTGGTGTTCCATCACCTCAGGCACTTATTGGTATAAGAACAAAATCAGGGGGCTATCACAAGTGTCATAAAAAACATAAACAGGTCGCAATGGAATCAAGCCTGTTACCCATTAACGTGCACACCCATCTCTGGGTCCTCCATGGTGCAATGCTAGTTCTATCGTAGGAGAATCGCAAATTTCGCCACGGTAGATGTCCCAGTGTCCCCAATTCTTGCCCCACACTTTTGGGCAGCCTCTTACTTTATACACAGTCTTCTCCGCTATCATGCATTGGTCCATTGCAGCTATACAGCCCACCACCAGCGGTCTGTGTGGGGAACCCCATTTCATTGCTATGGAGCGTTTGGCGAGCAGAAAACCCAGCGCCGCCCAATGTAACTCCGGAAAACATTCAGGTCATTGGGTCCCCAAATGTTGAGGACACATTCCCTAGTCGACACGGAGAGTGGTTTGCCCAAGGATCTGCTCATTTTACTCAGCATAGCCTTCCAGAACTGCTGTATCACTGGTTAGTCCCATAAGATGTGGTAAAAGGTACCAGGGAGACCACAACCACGTAGGCACAGTGTGTCCGGGTGCCGTCCAATTCTACCCAGGGTAAGGGCGGACATGTACACTCTGTGCAACACTTTTAGTTGGATCAACCTAAGCCTGTGACAGATAGCAGATTCCCTCGGGGACATCAGTGCCGACTGCCAGGCCTCCTCGTCTAAGGGACCCAGGTCTACCTCCCATTTGGTACGTAGTGATAGGAAGGAGTCGGGGAGATTATTGCAGAGCTTAAGATAGGTAAGGGAGATGGCCTTCTCAGGAAGAGGTTCTGACAACAACCTGTCCTCCAAAGGGGAGGTATCACGTATGGAGGTGAGGTCTGGAAAATCGGCCTGGAGAGCGTGTGTGATTTGCAGGTATCTGAAGAACTCAGTGGATGCGAGGGCCTATTTATCTTGGAGGTCACTAAAGGTCAACAATTTACCCTTATGGACAAGGTCTCCAACCTCAGAAATCCCAATCATGTCCCACCTGTCGAAGCCCCGGAGGAAGCAGAGGGAACCCAAGCTTTGTGTAGACCACAGAGGCGAGGCCTTGGTAAGTCTATCAGCACATCCCAGTCTTCTATTGGCTCTGTGCAAAATTTCCACTGTATGCGCCATAGGTCCAACATATCTGGTTTTGGTTGGTTTACTGTAGAGGGCCCCCAGATAGCCCTCTCGCACGGTTTGACTTCTATCTAATAGGAAGGCCGGATTCGAAGGTGACCCGTGTATCCAGTGATTGACCACCACAAGCTGAGAGGCCCAATAATAAGGCCGGAGATTGGGGAGGGCAATTCCCCCATCATACCAGCCCTGGAACAACTTGCAGAGGGCAATCCGAGCGGTACCGCCATCCCAGAGTAGCGTTCGGAGCTCGCTTTCCACCGTTTTGAAATATGAGTCCGGGATGGGGAAGGGGCAGTTCTGTAGGACATACAGGAAGCGTGGAAGCGCCAACATTTTAAATAGTGCCGCCCGGCCCGGGAGAGAGAGCGGGAGTGATCACCAATCAGCAACCTCGCTACGGAGCCTACGCAGTGGGCCCAGCAGATTACGGTCATAGAACTTTTTGTAGTCGGGAGTAATAAAGACACCAAGATACGTGAAACCTTCAATGGCTATTGTGATAGAGAACCCTCTAGGCAGGCGAGGCGGCGGACCGTGTAACATATACAGCACCGACTTGGTCCAGTTTATAGCGTATCCCGAATATTTCCCAAAGTTGGTGAGGACGTGAAACAGGCTGTTATTGGAGGACTGTGGGGACGACACATATATCAGGATGTTGTCGGCATAGAGAGAGATCTTATCTACAGTCTCATCGTTCCACCGTAGGCCTCTGATAGAGACATCTGTGCGGACCCAGTGAGCCAGAGGCTCCAGGGTGAGGGCGAACAACAGGGGGGAGAGGGGGAAACCCTGCCTGGTGCCTTGATGAAGAGGAAATCTCCAGGATGTGTAATTATTAACTCGGACCTGACCCAGGAGGTCCGTATACAAAAGACGCACCCATCCAATGAAGTGTGGTCCAAAGCCAAAACGGTGGAGGACCTCGAACAAATACGGCCATTTGATGGAGTCGAACGCCATCGCAGCGTCAAGGGATAAGATGGCAGCGTCTTGTAGCACAGTGGGCTGACGGCTCAACACGTTATGCACTCTGCGGAGGTTCAGCGCTGTGTAACGGCCAGGAAGAAAGCCAGACTGATTGTCATGTATTAGGCAGGGGAGTACCAGGAGAAGGCGAGTCGCCAGTAGTTTAGCCAGGACCTTGGCCCCAGCGCTGATTAAGGAAATTGGCCGATAGGAGCTACACTCAGTGGGAGGCTTAGCGGGTTTTAGAATGACCCCGATCGAAGCCAGTCTTTGGTCGAGGGGGAGAACCCCTAGCTCTAGGCTCTCCGTAAACATATTTAAGAGATGGGGAATAATGTCAGGGACCATTCCTTTCAGGAATTCAACAGGGACTCCGTCGGGGCCCATAGCCTTGCCGGAGTTAACAGCAAAGAGGGCCGTGGTGAGCTCTTCCGCGGAGATATCGGCGTCTAAGGCAATCCGATCCGACTCCGAAATGGTCGGGAGGCGCATCTCCTCCAATAGTTGTCTGGATTTAGCGGACGAATAGCCATCACCAGCTGTGTAAACCCTTTCCAGATGGTCGACAAATGCCTCCGCAATATCCTGCAGATCCACCACCACAGACCCGTAAGGTCTAGTTATGGATGGCACCCATCTAGATCCCTGGTCTCGATGCTCCAACCATGCGAGCATCTTGCCTGCACAATCTCCAAACTCATAGAACCAGTGACGTGTATGGAGCAGCCGTGCCTGTGCCTTCTCCTGGGCCAGCGCTCTATAGATCAGTTGTTGGGCACGGAGACGAGCAGCAGTGGAATCAGAAGGTGCCGCATTATAGGACGCCTCAAGGCTGATGAGATCAGTTTCGGTCTGCGTGACTTGCTCGATATGCCTAAGCAGATAACTTGTCTTGAGGGCTAGTGCTTCACCTTTCACAACTGCCACGTATGCCTCCCAGAGCGTAACCGCCGAGTCCACTGAGCCAACATTTCCCTCAAAATAAAATTTGGTGCGCTCCTGCAACGCCTCTCTAATGTCTGGGATCTGCAATAACCATGGATTGATAACAATAGGGCCCCGCAATACCTGACGATTATAAGTTAGGTCCAACGTGAGTGGCGAGTGGTCGGATATTTCCAATGAGAGAGTCTCCTCGGACGGACAAAGCAACCGACGTCCGCGATAGGGCAAAATAAGTAATCAATTCTGGACATACTATTGTGCGCATTAGAATAGTGCGTGAAATATGGTGTGTCCCGAAAGTGGAGGCGCCAGATGTCTTTTAGTCCTAAAGCATGGGCGAAGTCAGCCAAATCCGAGCTCTGACGATGCGATCCTTTCTTGGGCCTGCGGGCCAGGTCATCACACATTGTGGTGTTGAAATCCCCTCCCAGTATAAGTGTACCCGGGGAGAGGCCTAACAATTGAGTACCCAGTTCCTTAAGGGATTCTCGTACTAACGTTGGTGGAAGGTACACAGAGATGATGTTCAAGGGACGTCCCTCCCAGGTGGCCTCCACCAATGCAAAGCGGCCTAGGGGGTCAGCCCAGCACCGTGAGTGAGTGAGTGCAAGAGTTTTTCTAACCAAAATCCCGGTACCTCGGGACCCAGAGGTAAACCCCACGTGGACTAACAGCTTATATCCCCCTCTCTGGAGAGCCTGACAAGTGTTACCGATCAAGTGTGTTTCTTGCAACAGAACAATATCAGGTGAATGGCGTCTAATGTAAATGTAAATGTATGAAACTTATATAGCGCAGGACTTACCCTGGGGCATCTCCGCGCTTGCTTAGGGAACCCGTCCTGGTATTCCCCTGTGAGATAACCCCGGAAGGGTATCCACAAGGTGAAAGCCAGGCATCCCGCCGCGAAGGGCCGATGTGGAGATTAAGCAAGCTATTGCCCAGAGTCGCAGAGTGTGAACCCGTGAGTCGAGAAGGCACCGGAGCGAGAATTAACGAGTCCGTGGGATTATTGAGCCCAAGACCCGCCGAGGCGGGGAATTGAACCCTGGTCCAGGGCCGAACTCAAGCTCCAGGTCTGCCGCCTCTAACCCCTGAGCCACACTTCTCTAAGGAACTGAAGAACCACAATTCTTTTAATTTTGTGACCTAAGCCATTGACTTTTCAGGAGAGGATGGTAAGGGTTCTAGGAAGTAGCTGTGTCATGACGGTGAGAGTGGAGGGTCAAATAGACAGAACGTCTGGGAGGGAACCACTTGTGGTGGTCAGGCCCCAGGACCCCTCGGAGTATGGGACTGAATAGAACATGTGTTCCCCGGGAGCTGGGTAGCAGCCAAGGCATCAGGCTCTGCAATATGGGACCCTGGACAGACAAAAGGGCATGACTAAAGACGACTCTGCTGAGACATAAGGATAGATAAGTGAGGCTATGTGACCATAGGAAACTCTGCTGAGGACAAAATTGAACAAAACATTGCCAACCCCTCCACCCCACACCCCTCCCCCCCACCCTGCTTCCATGCCCGCGGATTCAGAACTATCCACACCCCAACTAGGCAGAGTGCCTGTCACCCTCCCACTCATAATTGGGGTACTAGGTGAGCCGCCAGTGCCCCTTGCCTGACTCAAAGAAGCAATGTAAATAAAATACACAAGTAAGATCATATCGTAAGACTTATGCAACATTCACATAATAGAAAAGTTACTTGTCAGTCAGCTGGTGCGGCCCGATAGCGGCCGAAGGAAACAAGACCCAGGAACATAGGTCATTGCGAAAGGTGGAAGCCAGTTGCCCCGGACAGCTGCAGCAATTGGCAGGGAGCTGCATATCAAAGACCACAGCTTTATCGGATATGTCCCGCCATAACAGGGAGAAGTCACTCCACTCCATCAAGAGATCCGGTGAACAGTTCTTGGCTTTCTGGCATAAGTTCTTCTCGTGAGAGCTCATCTGGCGTAATTCGGTGCCGCAGAGAACCCCCGACCCTTCGCCAGCCCTCAAGCCAGTCCCACACCTCCTCCGGTGAGAGAAAGAACCATGTTTTCCCATCCATCTCGACGCGTAGTTTTGCACGGAAGAGAATGGAGTATTTGACTCCCTTCTCTCGCAACGCCCTTTTGACCTCCAGAAAGCTGCAAAGCCTCGCCTGCACTTTTACCGTGAAATCCAGGAACATGGAGATACAGGTTTTTTTGTAAAACTAGAGGCGGGCCGGACTTAGCCGTTTGAAGTATAGCGTCTCGATCTCTAAAGTTAAAGACCCTCGCAATGATGGGGAGGGGGGGGGGGGGCGGGCCTAGGTCTACCGCCCAGACCCGGTGTGCTCTTTCAATGGAGAAATAACTCGAGAGCTGTTTCGGTTTAAGGTGCTTCGTGACTAGGGACTCCACAAATAGATCAGCTAAAGGCTCCTCCATTCACTCTGGAACCCCTAGGATATGGATGTTGTTCCTTCTCACCCTCCCTTCATAATCATCCAGTTGTTCACTCATATGCTTCTGCTGTTTCTGAAGCCGGGCGACTTGCTGCTGAAGCGTGGATGTGTCATCAATCAAAGCCGTCGTCTTGACCTCCACTTCCTTGACGTTAGTGTCCATTTTGCACAAGTCAGCACGCAGGAGAGTCACCTCTATATCCACGGAGTCGATTCAGGTCTCAAGAAAGGAGCGGACTCCAGCGATAGCCTCCATTACGTCCTCTAGGGTGAGTGCCTTTGTCCCTTGCGATGGGGATGCGAGCTTCGGGTCTCCGGGGGTGGGCAGCCTCCTTGTTATCACCCCTAGTGCCCCACGAGTTCTTAGTGATTTGTCTCTGATTTGGGGGCCTTGACCCCTTGCCAGACGCCATCCTACCCGCCCGGTGGATTCCTGGAGCGAGCGGGACGAGGTGGAGCCAGGATAGAGGATGGAGACCAGTACTCTCCCGCAGCATTGGATCCCGTCAGGAGCACACTACACAGCACCACCGGCACCCTCCGTCACGGCACCAGCAAGGCCAACCCCCCGGACGTCCACAGACACAAGCCGCCTCAGCATCCGAGATCTGGACGTAGAGCGTGAGATAGCTCAGGAAGTACCACAGGGCACACAGGGCAGCCCTAAAAGGGGCCAAGCCCACCTGCGTTGAAGAGCAACTGTGTGTGTCGGATCGCCGTGGAGCCGCAAGGTGATGGTAAGTTCAGGAAGGGGGGTCGCCACCCAGGCGGAGAATGGAGGCGTTGATTACCAGGGCACTGAAGGGCATAGCGCCAGGAGTGCAACTACTGCGGTGATGCAGGGTCAGAGGACGGGACAAGTGTGGTGTGCACAGTAGGTAAGTGTCCAATCCGCCCCAAGTAGGCTCCTATGCAGCCCTGGCCCCCTATGGGATCTCTAGCGCCAGAGAGAGGCCCTCAAACCGGGCCCAATGCAAGAGCGGCAAGATCGGGTAGTAGCCAGGACCCCCAGGGTACCCCTTCCTCAACTCCAAGTCGTGTCTAATCTGCAGGCATCAGGCGGGGGCCGCAGGTCTTCACGGGGTAAGAGTAGTGCGCATCGGAGCTACGATGATGTTGGGCCCCAAAGCCGGGGCGTCGCGGGAATGGCGCCCCGGCATGCAAGCGACCCCTGCAGCCCTCCTCCACTCAGGCCCGGGACATCTGGTAAAGTCACTCAGGGGGGCCCACCTCACCCCAGCAGGATGGAAAGCAGGTCCGGTGGGTAGAGATGAGGCAAGATAGGTTCCGACCCGATTTGGGTCCAGCCAGCAAGAGGAGAGCGAACCGGAGCCCCGAAGGTGGTTGGCCTCAAAGCCGGGGCGTCGCATGGATGGCGCCCCGGCACGCAGGCGTCCCCCGTAGCCCTCCTCTACTCAGGTCCGGGACAGCTTTTAAAGGTGCTCAGGGGGGCCCACCTGACCCCGGCAGGATGAAGAGCTGGTCCGGCGGGCGGCGACGAGACTAGACGGGTTCCGACCTCGATCCGGGTCCAGCCAAGGCCGGTCACGAGGCCGGTCGGAGCTACGACATGGCCGCCATCTTGCGGGCTCCGGGGGACCTCACTGCATCGGGTTCCACCCACCTCCGAGGAGCACCGCCGGGGCCAGCACCTCTCACAGGCAAGCACAGTCAGTTCTTGACGGGGTTCTCCCTAGTGGTAGAGGAGTCCCCGGACTGAAAGTGGATTAATGAGGTGGATCAGCAGGCAAGGGTCGGGAGTCGCGCTAGCAAGTGACCATTCCCGCCGGCTGTTGGCCACGCCCCCCCACCGTCAAGTTTTTTTAATGTGAAAGATGAATACATAATAGAGCCTTTTCTTGATGAGATTTTACTTATTACAGTGAGGAAATATTATCTACAATTTAGATACGGTACACTCCCGCTTAGGATCTTCTCCCATAAATGGTCCACAAACAAATTAATTGAATGTCCGGCGTGTGGGGCCAAAGAAGAGTCCGAGTCCCATGTCTTTTTTTTCTGTCCTACATATAAAAATTTACGGCAACATTGGCTTATCCAACTTTGTAAAAACATGGGGTTCAGATTCCACAAAGAGGCCCTTAGAATACTCAAGACTAATACTTCCACTCCTGTTGTATTTTCAGTCTCACGCTTCATTGATGCTATGTGGCGCAGGAGAAGATGCTTTCTGTCGTAATTGTTTTTAGTCTGTAGAAATTACTTATGAATTCGTAAAGTTTATATTTCCAACACTGTATATTTTTTATATATTTATATGTATATATTTATTGTTATCTGTCTGTGTTTTTTTTTAAAATGTTGTGAATGGCTTATATGTATCTTTTATGGTCTACAACCGAAATAAAGATTACTTGACTGACTGGCCATCTTTTTGCATTCCTGCCTGGTGCACTTTAGAATCACACCAGGGTCAGTAGAAACTTCATGTCGGCACTCATGTAGCATCAATGCAACCCCAACGAGGCGCTCCTCCAATAGCATGGAGGCAAATGAGGAAACACATTCACCCACATGCATCAATATCGGCATTTGCGAATTCTTATTTGCGACAAATAGCGAATCGCAAATAAGAATTCGCAAAAGCCTATGCATCATTTTTTTCGCAAATTTTATGCGAAACAGTAAAAATCGCAATTTTTACCGATTCGCATGAAATTTGCGATTTTTCAATTGCGAATTTGCAATTCCCATTCATTCCTATGGGCTCAAAGGCCCATATGAATCAATGGGAATTGCGAATTCGCAATTGAAAAATCGCAATTCATGAATGCATTTCAAGGGTGGAGAGGGGGGTCCAATGACCCCCCCTGCACCCATGAAATGTACTTTTCCGTACAAGTTACATACACACATGTCCTTAGGACATGTGTGTCTGTAATTGCACAGTTTAAAAAAAGCAATTTAAAGCATATTTAAACAATTTTGCAAATTACCACGAGGTTCAACCTCGTGGTAATTTGCACTTCCAGTTTCGAATATCGCAATTTTAAAAAAAATGATGCATTGCTTTTAAGGAATCGCAAATTTGCGAATCCTTAAGAGCAATCGCATTTTTGAAATTCGCTAAAAATAGCGAATTTTCCAAAAATGCATGATGCATACTAAAAAGGTATTTAGGAATCGCAAACGGCCGATTTTACCGAATCTCACCGTTTGCGATTCCTAAATA
The DNA here is from genome assembly GCF_964263255.1 of Lissotriton vulgaris. Lineage (NCBI taxonomy): Eukaryota > Metazoa > Chordata > Amphibia > Caudata > Salamandridae > Lissotriton > Lissotriton vulgaris. Next base: position 578,198,788 of record NC_141699.1, on the reverse strand, counting down.
GCTTGATGCATGTGCCCAATTGCCTCTGCACCCGCGCCGTGTTGATGCAGCAGAGTCAAAGAGGTCGTCAGGAAGGCTCACTGGATGTGTGCCTCAGAGATGGGGGCACACAGTAAGTGCACCCCGTGGGTGCCTTTGCAGGAGGAGGAGGGATGCTCTGTGGACGCCCACAGACCTCCCCCTGGAGGCGGAGGACGTCACCCACCTGCAGGGGATTACAATCCCACTCCATCGAGGAGGCTGAGTTGCAGGCTGCACAATGAAAAGTGGGATGGCTGCTTCAAAAAGCACTCATCTGCTGTCCCCAGTGCAGGTGTGAGTTCACAACTGGGAGGTGGGCAGCGATGTTTCACTGTCATAGTGTGCCCCGTACTTCTTACCACCCGGTGCACACAGTTAAAGCTGCACCGCAACACAAACCAGGGCTAAAGCGCCCGATCTACAATATTGGTCCAGGAACCCACAGCCATTGACACCAAGGACCATAGAGGTGTCAGAATTGAAAAACCTAGTGATAATGAAACGAAGCATCCATACATAGGTAGCAGGACAGTCCCCACTGTCAATAAATCCACGGACTGTTTTTGGAGGGGAATGTGTACTTATGATAGAGTAGTAAAGTAATTAGCATTTTTCTCAAGGGGCCACATAATTTTGCATTATGCCACTTCCAGCAGCAATGCTGGTTTGTTCATTTGAGCATATGCCTGTAAATCGTTTGAATATATGAAGCAAAATCAGCTCTTTGTGTGTGTAGCTTTCAAATAACCCTCTCTTGACCCTGGTCTACCAGGTTCAATGACAATCTCAAGTGCCTGCAGGCTGCAACAGCCCATTAATGTGATATGACTTTGCTCCTGCACCTCACAGCAACATCATCAGTGCACAGCATATCTACTGAGTACCACTGCACAGCAATGCCATGAAGACACAAGAAAGTAGAGCACAGCCTGATCATCGAGTCATGGAAGAACATCTTATAACTAGACCATTAAGACCCCAGTTTTCGGGGTTTTGTGCATGACCTTTGAATGATGGAATAACTCAACCCCCTGCAAGATACACAATGTCAGGGCACAGTATGGCCATTGGTGCTTAATTTGAGCCAGTGGTCTCAGGTGCTTAGCACCAACACTTAATCATCAACACTGACGCTTTTCATGAGCACCAGCTAAGGACACATATATGTATGGCAGGCATTAAGTGGTTTGTCCAAAATCACAGGATGTTGAGCCAGTGCCGAAATTAAAACCTGGCTCTGAAGTTGGCCGCTCTGGCCATTATGCCAGATTCTCTCCCCACTTTCTGTTTTAGGCGGCGCTACCAGGAGAAATGGGCTGGTGCAAGCTGCCTCCTAATGAGAGCCCCAGCACTTCTTTTTATACAAATTAACCACTGATGACCATTGTGCCACATGTAGACATATAATAGTGAACAATATGCCCATTGGTGAAAAGAAGCAGAAGCACGCAGCACTTCCCTTGAGAACTAACACAGTTTTGCACAAAAAGCCATCGTAGATCCACATGAATGGCAGCAAAAACACTAGGATCATGTCATAGGACGAACAGCAGCACTATCAAGCACTTTGACAGTAATGCACACTAGCGCTATTCAATGGTGAAGTGCTTGAAAATAGTATGGGAACTATGATACTGAGTGCAATTGGTGCAGGGTCAGTGAGTGAACGGGCAGGATCAGAGAAGTGTCTAAAAATAACAAATGATCTGTAACTATATTGTTGGCCTTTCGTCTTCAGTTTAATACATATAAAGTCTAACCCATACTCTGAAAGAAAAATAAATGCAAGTTAAAATAATTCATGGCAAATGCATTCTCCTTTCTTGCGAAAGATCAGTTGGTTAATGCAATCACTGCAGATGTGTATGTGTGCAAACAGACAATCACAGAACTGAATTATGGTTCGTTCAATGGGGAGGAGTGACGTGCATTTATAGTGCTATGAGGTCTGAAATCATTGTGAATATGCAAGTATTCACAAACTGCATTTTTGTAGTACCATTTTTGTAGTAAACACCTACTCTCAATATTTTTTATGGCTGGACGTTCCAGTACCAGTGGTTGGCCATTTGTAGTATTGGACTTACTACAAAAAAGCAGTTTATGAATAAGGAAAAGTAGTAATCTTACTCAAACGTGTAAGTTACCTTTGTGAATCAGGCCCAAAGGGTTTACGATAAAACAAGTGTTCCTATAACTTAGAAGCTATCCCCATACATTACCACTGCAAAAAAGACATCTTTGTCAGCAGGGAGTATCAAATAAAACTCTAATCAATTAAAGAAACATGCTGACTCCCAAGCAGTATTTAGATTTGCTGATTAACCAACTGAACACATTTATTTTTTTTAAATAAGAGGCACTGTCCAGGAGAACTCCTCACTTCCCTTTCTGCCAGAGGCACCAGAAGGTTTAACCATTCAGGGACAGCTGTAACTGTTTCTGTAAAATTAAAGAAAGTTGAAAATGTCAGTCCCATTAGATCTCATCCAAGACAACCTCTGGTGCTACTGAGTTAAAGCACTGCACATCTATCACACTACAAAGAAAAGCATTTAAAGCACAAGCAGTAAGCCTCTGAAGAGAAAGTGCCCAACAAAAGCATTGATGATACACAGTCCAGTAGCAAAAAGAACTTTCATGCTATTGGCCTGGTAGTGTCATGTTTGTCTGGTGTCTTGCAACATCCATTGCACAAAGGGCTGCATTCTAGAGCATGGGCATTGGTCTTTCGCAAAAGAATACAAAAAGTGATGGATCGAATGCTTGAATTAATCTCAGTCACTTGTAATTTCTTGGGTTGCATCACAGTCCATTGTTATTTTGAACACCATGCTGCCTCAGTTTGGACCCAGCTATATGCAAATCAGTCATGGCCCTCTTCCAGTGGAACAGTCCAGCTCAAATTGCCAGGTACTCCCTGAACCAGAACACAAGCATTCCAGGCCAGATTTTGCCCTTGTTATGGGCTCATAAGCTGGGCATAACTGGATGGCTAGGGATGCAGCCCTGAAGGAGTGCCAAAGCCTGAAATTAATTCAAGCACTCCATCCAATACTTTGTTTTTGCATGCCCTAAATGTGATGGTTATGCCCCGACGTGGGTCCTGTGCTCATTGTGTCACTGGAGTCAAGCTATACCTGCCTGATGAGCCCATAACAAGGATCAAACCAGTTCTGGGTTGTTTGTATTCTGATTCAGAGAGGACATAGCCTGGACTTTTCCCATTAGAGCAGGGTCTGTCTGGCTTGCATATGGCTGGCTCCAAACGGAGGTGAATGGTGGGTGAAAAATAATGGTTTTGGATGCGGCCCAAATGATCGCCAGTGGCTGAGATTAATTCAGGCATTCTAGCCTTCACTTTCTTTTGTGATACCCTAAGTGTGATGGGTACACCCACACATGGATCCCATGCGCACTGTGCCACTGCAATTATGCTATACATGGTTAATTAGCCGATAACAAGGTCAAAACAGGTTCACAGTTGCTTGTATTCTGGTTCAGGCAGGAGCCTACTGGACTGTTCATATTGGGGCAGGATCAAGGCTGATTTACCTATGGCTGGGTGGCAGGATGGGTGAAAAAACTATGGATTGGTATGTGTCCTTGAGCGTTCAAAAGTGGCTGAGAATAATTCAAGAGTTGCATTAATTGGTTTGTTTTTTGATGCCGTAAGTGTGATGGGTAAGCCCGACATGGGTCCAGTGCTCACTGTGTGACCAGAATCAAGCTATGCCTGGCTCATGAGCATATAACTGGTCCTGGGTTGCTTGCATTCCGGTTCAGGGAGGACCAAGGCCTGGTGGATGAGTCTGAACTGTTCCCATTCGAGCAGGGTCCAGGCTGATTTGCGTATGGCTGAGTTCAAACTGCAGTGGCATGGTGAGTGAAAAATGTATGGATTATAATGCTGCCCAAGCAACTGACAGTGGCTGAGATTAATTCAAGCATTCCATTTATCACTTTGTTTTTTGATGGCCTAAGTGTGACGGGTATGCCCGGACGTGGGTCTTGCTCATTGGGATCTGGAGTCAAGCTAGACCATAAAAAGGGCAACAATGGTTCTAGATTGCTTGTATTCTGGTTCAGGAAGAATTTGGGCTGAACTGTTCCCATCGGAGCATGGCCATGGCTGATTTGCATATGGCCGGGTATAAAACACTGGTCCTAGATTGCTTGTACTCTGGTTCAGGGAGAACCTGGCATATTATTATATTATTATTATTATGGCAATTTGGGCTGGACTGTTCCCATTGGAGCATGGCCATGGCTGATTTGCATATGGGCGGGTACAAACTGAGGTGGCATGGTGGGCAAAGAATGGGTGGATTGCGATGCAGCCTTGAGCCCAGTGGCTCAGATTAATTCAAGCATTTCATCGAACACTAAACAGTACAGTTTTCTCACTACAACTATAGTACCTTGATTACTTTGGGTAACTGTTGCGCTCTACAAATCAAAACAAATAAAATCTACAGTACCAGCAGGCCTCAGTATTAGCATCTGTAGTGACCGGATATTTTGTGATGGTGACTTTAGTCTACTACCATCTTAGTATAGTGGATAGATCCCTATTTTCAACCTATTCTTAGGGTTAGCCTATTGACTTTGGCATAATAATATGCCCTTTCATCACTTTCGGGCCTGAAGGCCTATATTAGAGAATAGATCCTTTATTTCTGATATCATATTACCTATTGGTAGGGCTTGCTTATGTATTTTGATAGAGCTATCCGTCTCTTTCACCTTTTTCGGACCTACAAGGCCCAAACGAGAGAGACTCCATTTTCCTTTCTGCCTCGGCTGCTTGAGGCGCTTGTAGGTCAAGAGTGATGTTTTAGTTATGAGCTGTTGTTCACTGGAGAGCTGGCCCTTATCGGAGGAATATAAGCAGAGCTCGGGTTTTAGACGAAACAGCAGCTGGCCACTGTGGGAGCGTTGGAGGCCCGGAGCCTGGTACAGGAGTCTGGTGGGCGGCAGGTTACTGCCTGGAAATTTCCATGAACGAAGAGCTCTCTATATTATCGAAGTGTAGAGAGGAGGAGCAGGCAGTTGAAAGGTGGCAGTTGGCAGTTGACAGTTGGCAGTTGACAGTTGGAGTTTGGAACGATCAAAGGCTGATGATCTTTTGGAGAGACTGAAGTTATATCGTGTGTCAGTCTGTTAGAGCAGTTGGAGCTAGTTAAACGTCGGAGTTAGAACAATCAGAGTGAAGAAGTTAGTTAAACGGATGGTTTTCAGAGCGGCTGAAACTATATCTTTAGATTGAAGTCTGGAGGTGAAGACGAGAGAAGGGTTCCAGTGCTTTGGAGGAGGACAGAAGTGAAGGAGCATAATGGTGCAGACGTGTATCCGTGGGTGCAGAGTAGGATCTGAGATGAGCCAAGGCACAGACGAGAGAGGGACCCAGATGACAGCAAGAACCGACTACGTAATTATAAGGTGAAGTCTGTCCTGCTATTATAGTGTGCAAATATACTAACTCTTTCCTTTACTTTTCAGGCTATGCTTAGATTGTTAGGTATTATTGTGACTTTATAATACAATGTTTTCTTTGTCTGTTATTGTGTAATAAAGGGACCCCAGTTTGTAACGACTATATATATTTGAGTATTGTTTCTATGATAAAGCTGACTTTTCTTTACAGCCAGATGCCAGCGTATGGAAGGATGGGCGATTCCCTTCCTACAGGTAACTGATGCGGGAGAATGATGTAAGTTTTATGTCAGGGAATAATTCTTAAATGTAACAATTTGGCAGTTCTTGTGTGAGAGGATCGGATCTCCTATCTATCACATGAGGGATAATAATTCATACAAGATAGAAGATACTCCCAGTAAACATTAGGTACTTAGGAACTTCCCAATAGAGAGAGAGCAGAAGGTATTAATAGGACAGTGAGATCGCTCAAGATAGGGCGCTAATGAGAACACCAATTGTGATTGGTGTGTAATGAGATTGCTCAAGATAGGGCATTAATGAGAACACCAATTGTGGATGGTGTGTAATGAGATTACTCAAGATAGGGCATTAATGAGAAGACCAATTGTGGTTGGTGTGGTAGATTGAGCTGCTCTCCGATATGAGAAGGAGGGTAGAATAGCCCGGGCCAAATTGTAGCAGGGCTATAAGGTGAGATCATAGGATGAGACATGGCTATAAGGTGAGATCATAGAATGAGACATGAAATTCCGTAGTTATTATTGACTATTCTTAGTAATCCCTTAGATCTAGCAGTGTTTTTGATGGGATAAGCTTGTATATTGCGAATTCCCCATTCCTGGGTAAGTACTCAGGTACTGTTGTAAATAGGATCCAGGAAGGGATGGTGTTACGTTTTGGCCGGGTTGGTTGTCTCTAGGTGAGTGGGTAATTCTTGGTCTGAGAATCCGGTCATTACAGCATCTTTCCACAGTAATGCCATCAACACTATTCTCTGCCTGCCCCAAGACTTGGGTCAGACCTAACATTTATATCGAGACTTGGCTCTTGGTTGGACTTGTCCAGAACATTTGCCACTCCTAATGCCCAGTGCTACCTGTACCTAACTTGTGTGAAGCCTTATGTAGATAATACTTGCTCTTGTTGGTCATGATGGGTCTAGTAATTGTGACTCGTTCACAACCGGTGGCAAGGATTGGGCCAGACCTAACAGCGTAATGGTGACTGGATGTTGTAGACTGATCCTACCACTGGCAGGCATCTCATCATTGTGGTAAAACCTGGATTCAGATGATCTTCTCTCTCTGTCAGTTAGGTGACAAGACATCGACTGCAGGTCGGCCAGGTGCCGAATACAGGACAACAAGGCAGACAGCCACCATTGGTATGAATGCTGGGATGCTGTGCCCACACACAGAAACAACACCAGACCACGTGGCACCATCACTCAGTGATCGACCTGATCGCTGTCACAGACAAGAGCACTGCCAAGCCAGGGTTTGAAAGCACCAGATCGAGGCCTTACTGAGGACAGCGGGTTGTGTCCACAGACCATCTGTCCAATCCAATTTGAGACTGAGCCATCCCAGCTAAACTAATCAATTTATGGAAGAGGTATGGATGGACCAAGGCAATCATGAATTTAATGACTGATTGATAAGGCTAACACCTTGGAGTCATGGGACTAGTTGGAGGCTGAACTGTTAGTGGGTCAGTGCGGCACTCACTCTTACTGTGGTAAGGTCACACAAGCAAATGAATCAATTCAATTAAAAAAATCTTTATTTCGGTAAAATTTTTACCATAAAAGACGTTTAGAACATTCATTTAAAAACTTTGTTTAAAAATGAGAATTTATGGGGCGTGGCTTGGCGGGCGAAGATGGCGGTCGCAGCCTTGTAGAGCTCCCGCCGGCCCGGACTTAATCCGATCATTTATCCTGACCCCCGAGCCCGCTACTGGTACCCAGTGCTTGCTTTTGATCGGGTGGGGTCTCCTGCCTACTTTGGTGTGCCGATCCTGCATTTCTACCCTTCCTGTGATCGGAGGGAGGCGGCGACGAAGTGCGGCCTGGTGGCCGGCCGGAGGCCGGGGTCCTCGAATTTCGCGACGCCTGGCGGTGGTAGCGATCTGGCGTGTGTGGGTGGCATCCGCCGCGCCGGCCTTGGCTCGTCTCATTGACTGCACTCGCCTGAAGGATCGAGACGGTGCCATCGGATCCTACCCATCGGTTCTTTCCCTGTGTGGCCGACGAGCGGAGGCGGCGAGGCGTGGCCCCGCGACAACCTGGAGGCGGAGGTCCCTGGGCCCAGAGGAGGCCGGGGACGACCCGGCAGACGGCAGTGGCATCGGATCTGCCCATCCTGGCCTGGCCCATTGCTGCGGCGGTCCACCGATCACGGACCCGCAGCTTCTTCAATAGGTACTTTGGACAGCTGCCCGTGGGGACGAGCGGCCTGTCCCGCCCGGGTGACGCCGGGACCTCGATTTTCGAGACGCCCGATTTCTGTGGCCGGCCCGCATTTCTCTCTGGGGCCTCGTCTGGGCCGTTCCGCTAGAGACTTGTGACGGTGTCCGAAGACACGGAGGTGGTGTCCGCCCTGCCTGGCGTGTGCCATGACCAGGGACAGGGGAGGTGGCCCGCCTAAACATGGCCCTATCGACAAATTCACTGGGCCGAGTGGTGGCGCCGGGGCGGCCGGTGGCAGCGGTGGCCCTGGGCCGGACAATGCAGCTCTACTGGCGGCCATCACCCAGTCCCGAGACACGCTCGATGCCAAGATTGGGGCGGTTGGGGCGGATGTCACGCTCCTGCGCCAAGACCTCCGCAACGCTGTGGAGCGGATTGCTGGGGCTGAGACCCGTATAACAGAGACCGAAGCGGACATTAGTGGCCTCAAGAAGCGACTGGCGGAGGTGGAGAGCGTTCAAAAGACGCTGGCGGCCCGTGTGGAAGATGCAGAAGGGCGCGCGCGGCGCAACAACCTCCGCTTCATCGGTTTTCCTGAACGATGCGAGAAGGACAACATGGAGCGGTTCCTGACCGGGTGGTTGGAGAGCTGGCTCCCCGAAGGGGCACTGTCTACGTGCTTCGTGGTCGAGAGGGCACACAGGGCTCTGACCCAGCGACCACCGGAAGGCGAGCGCCCACGGCCTGTTATCGCTCGGCTGCTGAACTACCATGACCGAGATGTTATCCTCCGGGAGGCAAGGAACAAGGGCTCCCTCGCCTTTGAGAATCACACCATCATGATTTTCCCGGACTACACGAAGATGGTTCAGCAACAGCGGCAATCCTTCATGGACGCTAAGGCTAAACTTAGGGGCCTCAAGATTCAATACTCGCTCCTGTATCCAGCTCGCCTGCGAGTCATATATCAGTCTCGGACCCATTTCTTCGATTCGCCGGAGGAGGTGTTCCGCTGGACAGATGAATCGGTGCGGCTCAGGCCCCATGCCCAGCCGGGGCTGGATCCAGGCAGGTCCCAGGGTTCGTCGCCGGAGCGCACAGATCGCCCGAACAGGAAGGGCCGCCATCGGAGGTCCCGCTCCAAGAAGAGATCAGCCTCTGCCAGCGCGACGCGGCCGGGTGATGCCCGGGACTCGGAGCACTCCGACGCAGGCAGCTGAACATTGCTGGATCTGCACGCACTTTGTAGGTTCCATCCTGACCTGCCCTGCTTTGGCCGGTGAGACTGTTTCATACTGTCCTTGATGTGCCGGTTAATTCCCTTGTGAAGACTTCAGTTGTTGTCATGGGGATGCAGTGGGGCTTGGGGGGTACCACTTGTGGGCCTCAGACCCTCACAGATGTGAGTGTTGTTGGGGGGGGAGTGTGTGTGTCATTGCGGGGTTGTTGGGATCCATTGGTATGGTGGGTCCTGGGTCCTCTGTTTGGGACCTGGGTCTCTCCATGCCGCGACAGATACTTCAATGTTTTCTGAGGTATTGGGGTGGTGGGTGTGGGGCGTGGGGGGGAGTGTTGGAGTTGTACTTGTTGGGGGGGTTCGGGGTCGGGAAGGGAGCGCTGTGTTTGTGGGTTGGGGGGGGGGTCCACACATGTCTGAGGCTTTGATTTTTGTCGGTTTGTGGGTTGCACCAGGGTGGGAGGGAGGGCCAGGTTTTGGACTGTGTATCGACAATGGCTGATACTGCGCTTATGTCTCCTTCGAAAACCCTGCGGGTGGTGACATGGAATGTGCGGGGTATCCTGGACAAGATCAAGCATGGGGCTGTGCTGCGATGGGGGAAGAGGGAGATGGTGGATGTACTCATGCTCCAGGAGACTCATATGCTGGGCTCCAAGGCCCTCAGCCTCCAAAGGTTCGGCTATCAACAGGTTTACCATGCTGGCTTTGCGAGTGGTTCACGGGGGGTAGCCATATTGGTACATCGTAGGGTGGCCTATGTTCATGAGAAACAGTGGATTGATCCTCAGGGTAGATTTGTCTTTATTCAAGGCCTGCTGGGCTCCGAGCCGGTGGTTTTTGGAAGTGTTTACGCCCCTCCCCCCCTGCAGTGGGCATTGTCTGAGCGGTTGTTTGCGCTGTGGGACGAAATCCCCGAGGTCCTGACCATGGTGGGGGGTGACTGGAATGAAGTCATGGATGTGAGCCTGGACCGCCGGCGACGAGTGCATGTGGTGCCTGACCCCCCTCCCGCGGCTGCTCCCACCCGGTTGTGTGCGACAGTGCGTAGTCTGGGCTGGATTGATGTGTGGCGGCATTTCCACCCCGCGGAGCGGGCCTACACGTATGTATCGGCGGTGCATGGGTCCTTCTCTAGGCTCGACTATTTGTTTGTACCGGGTGCCTGCCTGAGCCGTGTCAGGGACGCAGCGATACTCCCCAGGGGCCTCTCGGATCATTCCCCTGTCCTGGCCACCGTGACCCTCCCCTCTAAACGGCAGCCATTTCGATGGCGCATGTCCGCCTGGCAGCTACAGCGGCCGGAATACGTGACGCATATACGCCAAGCGATCGATCATTTTTGGCGCGAGAACCTGGTGGGGGGTGTCGATGCCATTGTTGTGTGGGAAGCGCTAAAGCCTACGATACGGGGCATCGATATAGCCTGGTGTGCGGCCGCTCGGCGGGAGCGTCGGGAGGCCATTGTGACCGCCGCGGCCCGAGTGGAGGACCTGGAGCAGCGTAGCCGACTCGGGGGCGACGAGGGTGTCGTGCGACGGCTCCTGCAGGCCCAACAGACGTATGCCTCGGTTCTCTACGAGGAGGCCCGACAGGCGTGGCTCACCACGCGTAGCAGGGTGTACCAGTGGGGTGACAAGTCCTGCACAATGTTACATAGGCTTTGCCAGGCGACCTTCCAACCCCTAGAACTGCCCGGCCTTGCGGCGGATGACGGGTCGGTCATGTCCGACCCGGGTTTACTAGCGGCGAGCTTTGCCCGCTATTACGCGGCACAATATGCTCCCCGAGACCCAGTGGTGGAGAGCGACATAGCCTCATATTTGGATGACCTACTCCCACGGGCGGTCCCGGATGAGACTAGAACGGCCCTGGAGGCCCCTCTCACCTCCGAAGAACTTGGAGAGGCCCTTGGCCAGCTGAACACGGGGAAGGTGCCCGGCCCGAGCGGTTATCCTGCCGAATTCTACAAGAAGTTCCACGTTCAACTGGGACCCCATTTCCGCAACGCTCTGGAGGCGGCGAGGTCTCGGGGCGAGCTGCCACCTGACTGGCGCCACGCCGAGATTGTGGTCTTTTTGAAGCCGGGCAGGGCGCCGGATCGGCACGACTCTTACAGGCCGATCTCCCTCCTCAACATTGAGGCCAAGGTTCTGGCGAAAGCCCTTGCGAACCGATTGCTGCCCCACATTGCCGACCTGGTCCACCCTGACCAGGCTGGGTTCATGCCGCGCAGGGCTACCCGGCATAATATCCGGCGGGCACAGGCAGCGATCGACGCTATGGGAGACAGGGATGAACAGGCTGCACTCCTTCTTGCGGACATGGACCGGGCCTTCGACTCGGTGAGTTGGACATATTTGTTCACCTTGCTGGCCCGCCTCAATCTAGGGCCGGTCTTCCTGTCCTACATTCGCCTCCTGTACACCAATGTCACAGCCTCGGTCCGTGTCGCCGGTGCGGTCTCTGGGCGCTTCCGGATCGGCCGTGGTACCCGACAGGGTTGTCCACTTTCCCCCTACTTGTTTGCCCTGGCCATGGAGCCCCTGGCGGCGCGGGTCCGAATGGATGTCCATCTACGTGGCTTTGTCTGGAACGACCACCTAACTGATAGGATTGCACTCTATGCAGACGACGTCCTCCTGTTCCTTACTGATTTGTGGCGCTCGGGTCCCCGAGTCTTGGAGATCATGCGTGGGTTTGGCGAGGTCTCGGGGCTTCATCTTAACTTGTCTAAATCAACCCTGTGGGTTCTGCGTGGCGGAGTGGTTGCCGATCCTTGGGCCGCCGACTTGCGCATGGCGACGGACGGCCTGAAATATCTGGGTGTCTTCCTCTCGACCTCGCGGGCCGTGGCCTGGACACGCAGTGTCTTACCGGTATGGGACCGAGTCCAAACCGATGTCAAAACATGGTCCAGGATGCCCCTTACAATCTATGGGAGGTCGGCCATCTTTAAGATGGTGGCGCTGCCAAGGCTGCTGTACCAACTCCAGAACTTCCCACACCCTATTGGCATGGAGTGGTTCCGTCAGGTGAACTCTGTGCTGGGCCGCTTCCTGTGGGATGGCGGAGCAGCCAGGGTGGCCCTGAGAACGTGCTTTCTGTCCACGTACTGTGGGGGCTTGGCCACGTCCGACCTTCTCTCCTACTATCAGGCGTCGCACCTCCTTGTCCTCAATGACTGGTGGTATGGTGATAGGAGTGATCCGGCCTATGCCCTAGAGAGACACCTAATGGGAGATCGTACGCTTCACACCATTCTCTATTCAGCTCGTATACGCCGTGGGTTGCCGTTGGTCACTAAAGTGGTCTTTGCCGTGTGGCGGCAGTCTCTGCGCCGTATGGGTTGGTGGGGCAAACTGACAGCCGAAACGCCGCTGTGGCACAATGGCATGCTCCCGGAATTGGCGGCTTTGGCCGGGTTTGAGGGCTGGGAGGCTATTGGAATTACACAACTGGGCCAGGTCATGTCGGGCACCGCCCTCAAGTCCTTTGAGGACCTCTGTGCGGAGTTCCAGATGTCTCACTCCCAGTTCTTCCGCTACCTCCAGCTGAGGCACGCCCTGGCCCCGAGTATCGCCGGCCTCGACTCCCTGCCCGAGTTCAGCCCCATAGAGGCGAAAGTGTTTATGGGTGACTTGGGAGACAAGAAGGTTTCTAAGATCTATCAGTCCCTCGTTACACACTGCTCCTCCACTCTCAGCTCCCTTCGGGAGGCGTGGGAGGTGGATGTGGGCGCCCTGGACGAGGATGATTGGAGGGAGGCACTGGAGTCCCCACGTGGCACCGCTGTTGCGGTTCGGCTCCGCCTGATACAATTCAAATACTTGCATCGTGCCTATTACACGCGTGAACGCCTGTGGAAGGCTGATTTGATTGCGTCCTCGGAGTGCCTGCGTTGTGGGGAGGTGCCTGGCTCTTTGCTGCATACAGTGTGGTCGTGTGGTCGCCTGGCTGGATTCTGGAGGGGAGTATGGAGTTGCCTGGCTGAGGTCCTGGGATGGGATCTTCCTCGTACCCACCGATTAGGCCTGCTGCACGTTATGGAGGGGGTAGGGGGTAACGTCTATAAGCGCCACCTGTTGCTCCTGGGCCTGGTCGTGGCCAAGCGTGACCTGGCTAGGGCTTGGAAATCTGTAAGGGCTCCCCCCCTGTCTGCATGGAAGGCTGGGCTGGACTACTTCATGGGCCTTGAGAAACCAGTCTTTGAGGCGCGAGGTTGCCCGCGCAAACATTTCAAAATCTGGAAGCGGTGGGCCGACTACCGCGGCCTGTCCTTGGAACCCCCAGCGGAACAGGAGGAGGACATTTGATCGCAGTGACATTCCTGGCCCGAATGGCAAAGCCCTGGTTGCATCATACCTGATTCTTTTATGTATACCGTCTTTATGTTGCCTCTGTACATGTGTGGTGGGGGGGGGGTGTTGGGTAGGGGTGGGGGAGTAGTTGGGGTTGGGGTGGGTAGTTAGGACGTCTTTAAAGCTGAGCTTCATCATTTGATTCATGGATCAACGAGTATATCACTGTGCATTGATACTGTTGTGGGGATCTTGGTATGTGAAGATACCACATTCTTGATACTCTTCTGCTCAATAAAATTGGTTTTGAAAAAAAAAATGAGAATTTATACAGTATAAAATCAAACTTTGTCATTGAAAGGCAGAGTTCCTTATTACACTATCATGTCCTAGGCGCATTAAGGTCAGTTGCCAGCCCTGAGACATTTCCTTCTCAGACACCAGATAGCACCCAGGTATTTGGCCACTGCAAACACAATATGATCAGTCAGATTGGATTTCAAAACTCTATGAGCAGCTAAACACTCCACAAATCCCAGATTTCTGCATAGGGGAACTATCCATTTCTTGCGAATCTCTCGGTAAACCGGACAAAAAAAGAGTATGTGAAGTTCAGATTCGTCAGACGTTCTACATGCTGGGCAGATACTGGTTGATTGTTCGCTCCATTTGCTTGTGAATGTTCGAATAGGGAGAGATCCATGTCTCCACTGCAAATATAGTTTCCTGAGCGAAGGAGGATGCAATTTATCTAGAGTTGGTTCAAAGTTGTAAGTGTCCTTAAAGCATATGAACGAATCAGTCAATGAACCAGGTTTTTGGTGGTTAAAAAGTTCCATTAATTTACTGTCGTGATATGCCTTAGCTAATTCCTTTTTGGGAATAAGTGGGCAAGTAGCCAGAGGATCAGACCACATCTTCGAAAGTCCCAGACCCTCCAGTTCTGATTTGATAAATTTAAGCCACTTAATTTTCCCCGCATTGGGCATGGCGAGCACCTCCTGTAATCCCTGTCTGTAGCTGGCCAATTCTGGGGTTGCCCACAGCCTACGCCAATAAGCCAGAGGGCGAAAAGCCAGTTCTTCGTCTAGCGGTCGTAACCCCAGGTCCAACCTAAGAGGAACGAGGGGCGTACTAGGGGGGAGTCCTACAACCCTTCGAATAAATTTGTTCTCCTCTTTCAGCAGATCTAATGTACCTACATGGCCCCAAAGTTCGCACCCATACATGGCAGCCCCCCTTGCCTGTATCTTGTAGATCTGTATCGGAGGACCTATGGGCCTGATCGATGATTTGTTATTCGCCAGAAGATTCATGATGCCCCCCGAGTATTGGATCAGTTTAAGGAGAGCTTTCTCCTGATGCGTGTTCCAGGACAGTCTGTCATTTAGCATGACACCAAGATACTCAAAGTTTTCACCCTTTCAAGCCTGCTTTGTCCAATTTTGGGGCTGAAGCGGAATTTTGGTGGGGGGTTGAAGACCATGAATTTGGTCTTTGAGGTGTTAATTTCGAGACCATGGTCCTCGCAAAAGTCCGCAAAACCATCAAGGACACGCTGGATGCCCGTTGCAGACTTTGAAAGAAGCAGGGTGTCATCGGCGAACATGACAGCCGGCACCCTTACACCAGCTAATTTGGGAGCGTCAGAGTTAACGACCCCGTTTAGGTGAGAGATAACCCCGTTGACATAGAGGCAGAACAGGGTCGGTGCAAGCACACAACCCTGTCTTAGCCCCCTGTCAACGGGGAACCTATTAGACAATGCCCCCATCTTACCACACCTCACCTGTGCAAAATTGGCACTGTGAAGACGAACAATCATCTTCAACAGACCCTCAGGGACACCCAATTTGGCCAGCACCTCCCAAAGCTTTTTCCGGGGAACCAGGTCAAAGGCCGCCCTCAGGTCCACAAATACAGTGTAGAGGCTGCCACCCTCCAGCTGCACCGTTTTCCAGAAAATGAGGACAAGCCGGAAGACCTGGTCTGTGGTTGAGACCTTCTCCCTAAAGCCAGCTTGGAAAGGACTCAGGATATTACATTCCCTCATCCAATCCAGCAGGCGGTTCAGCAACGGCCTGGCAAACAGTTTTTGTGACACGTCTATCAGGCTTATTGGCCTATAGTTGACTGGGAGCAGAGGTGATCCCGTCTTAAAGATTGGAACTATCTCTGCCCCCAGCCAAGTTGAGGGGATTGGCATGCCATTCAAGATTGAGTTAAACAGCACCCTGAGGTACGGTGCCCAAATTTTGGATTCATGTTTGTATAGGTCCCCAGGCAGCCTATCAAGACCTGGGGCCTTTCCAGCAGCCAGGGCCGTGATTGCCATAGTAACTTCCACCACGGTGAATCCATCCATGGGAGCTACGCTTTCGGTGGGTTGGTGCATTATGTCTTCTGATGGGGTCACCAATTGGTCCCTGTTATGTGCTTTATATAGATTTTTAAAATGTTCCTCCCAAACAAAGGGTGCTATGTTAGCTTCTACTGCCGCAAGGGGTTCAGCTGAGCCATGCTTAACGATTTGCCAGAAAGTTCGGGCATCTCGTGATGCAAGGGCGGCTGTCATTTCGGTCCAGTTTCCCTCATCCCATTCTACTTTGGCACTGCAAAGAGTTGACTTGTAAGCCAATCGCTTTTCCCTGATCTTACTTGGGGTATCTCGTATTTTAAGGGATTCTAGTAATGTGGCTTTCGCTCTCCTGCAGGAAGCGTTGAACCATGTAACTCTTTTCTGCTTAGGCTTCTTCGGCCTGGCCACAGGGTTCAGCACTTCTGCCAGGTTGGTGCATAGGTCAGAGTGAATAGCACCAAGCGCATTGAGCTGTGCGGGATTAGGAAGCAGAGGAATAGATACCTCGGCTTTTTCTAAAGCGGAGGGCTCCGTGTCATTGACTAAGTCGTGCATACAACCCTCAACCTTTTCTAGGGCAGGGACGACTAGCGCATACAGCCTTTGAATGTTGGACGGGTTTTCCAGCAATTTTGCCCATTTAATTCTACGTCTATTGCTGGATAGTGCTAAATCTACCTGATGTGCTAAATTTTCTTCTACCA
Source organism: Lissotriton vulgaris (assembly GCF_964263255.1). Classification (NCBI taxonomy): domain Eukaryota; kingdom Metazoa; phylum Chordata; class Amphibia; order Caudata; family Salamandridae; genus Lissotriton; species Lissotriton vulgaris. Next base: position 578,182,314 of record NC_141699.1, on the reverse strand, counting down.
GGGCCGTGTGTGACCCCTGGATCTCAAATCTTAATGAAAGTAGATTATGGTCACTGTCGGACCTGGAAATTATTCCAAAGTCCTTCACTTTATCCCAATCCCTTACTGAGACCAGGATGTAGTCAATACGTGACTCATATCCAGGTCTGTTAAAGGTGTATTTTGGTGAGATATCCCCTTTGATTCGCCCATTGCAAGCCCTCAACGAATGACAGAGCGTGAAAGATGTTATTTGGGTGGCAAGTGGTGTCCAAGCCTTTATCGGGGGGCCCATCAGAGTGGGGATGTTCCAAAGTTCATCCTCTTCACTTGTTATACCTGCCAGATGGTCCGGGAGAGGTTCGTACTGGGTATTAAAGTCTCCACCAACAATTACGGTGGTGCAAAGAGTGGTGGAGTCAAGGAACAATGCTAGATCCTCAAATGTTCCCGAGGTGGCTCCTATCCCAACCGCTCTCGAATATACATTGATCAGTGTTACTGTTGCACCACCCGACCATTCCAGAGATACACACTGGAAGTCTGCTGAATTAGTTTCCAGATATGTAGCCCTGCAACCTAGATGGGAGCCCACCCAAATCAAAAGGCCCCCTGATGGTCGACCCTTCCCACCCCATTTTGCCTGGATCTCAAAGGTAGCATATCCTGCACGGGGTTTTTTTTCCCTGGCCAACGTTTCTTGAAAAAGGCATATGTTGTGCCCTTCAATAAGTTCCCCCCATTCAGGAGAATCTAATTTATTAGCCAGCCCGGCGACATTCCAGGAGAGTATGGATATTACTCCAGGAGCCTCCGACGTGTCAGTGGTGGCTAATGTCAGAGAGCACTTACGTGGGCCGGATTCGCCTTCCTTAGTAGGGGGGGTATGACTGATGGCACTAACTTTGTTTTCGCGCAAACCTCAGAAGTGAGGCTGGCCTTATTACTCGGGTCTAGTTTGAACTTAACAGAGTTGTTGGTTTTGTCATTGGTAGGCTTGAATGTTATGGATGCCCTGCCCTTGTGCCTGCCTTCCCCAGCAGTTTGATTATAATTCCCCAACTGGTGTTGTGGTGGGGGAGAAACAAGTCGGCCCAATTGGGATTTTAGTGTAGTAGGAGCTGGTCGGCTCGAGGGATAGATGAGGCGACTGGATAGGTCAGGTACTGGTGGAGTGGTAGTGGGCCTGTTTGGAAGTCAGTCCACTTCCTTGAGGCACCCATATCTGTTAAAAGTCGGTGCCCCGGTCCACCCACCATGTGTATCTGACCAATGATTAGGTAACCCTCCCCAGCCACCTTTTCTCTCCGGGATCCAGCTCCAGTTCCCTCCCAAGTTCGGATATGAATGAGGTGGGTAGAAATATGTAAGGGGTCTAGATGCTATAGGTGAATTTGCACTATTGTAATTCCAGGAGTATATGGCATGCGCAGTGTTGGGATTCTCAAATGAGACGATTACGCAATCGCCATAAATGGACTTATGTGTGGTGCCTACCCAGGGAACCCTGCGCACAGGATTTTACTCCTCAGATGGTTTGGAATTGGCCTGTTGACATTAAGCCAGTGGATTACTTTGTTCTTTAGCGAACCAAAGTCTTCCTGCTGGTGGTAAGTCAGTTCCGTTACCCCTGTCAGCACAACTACATAAGGTCTTACCTCAGGGGGAAGATCAACATAACCCCTGTGGCGATTATTGTTAGTGTGTACTCTCTGGGTGGTAGGGTAGTTGTTGTTATTACCAGTAGCCCTCGGGATGGCCGATTCTGTCAGGGGTGGTACAGGTTGGCCTGCCGCGGCTGGCGGGGGTGGTAAATTGTCAACCGCCGGTTGGTTTATAGCCACTGTTGCCCTATTGACAGAAGTATGTGTAGTAACCTTGTGCCGAGGTTTTGGAATTGGTTTGACCTTCGGGACAGCAATGGGGGTAGCAGCAGCCGGTGTTATAGCAGCAGGTAGTGATGTGGTATTAATAGTTCCCGGGGTTTAGCCTTCGGGGCAACCAAGGGGATAGCAGCAGCTGGTGTTTCAACAACAGGTAATGATGTGGTGTTATTGGTTTCCTGTAAACAGGTTAGTTTTTTGTCGTGCATGCTAATAGTTGCTAGATTCAAAATACTTTTTTCCGTCTCCAAGAGCTGGGTTTCTATGCGTGAAAGTCTCACTTCAAGGGGGGTTAGCACTTTTATAATACAAAGTGAAACCCCACTAGTTTCACCTTCTATTACAAGATTATCATTTTCATGTGTAACTGCCGATTGTACAGGGCTGGGTTCTGATCTTAGTTCAGATGGGTGTGTATTACTCACTGGAAAGGGATCTGGGGGTGCCTGGAATGGTGCCTTGGTGGATAACTGAGCCTTCGCTATCTTGGCTTTTTTTCTTGAGTATGCCAATGTATTATTACGCTTCCTTTTCTTATATAGCCCTTTTTGTGGGGTGCGAGAATTCCCCCCGCCCGATTCCATGGATTTAAGGATTGGCGCAGTTTCCAGAGAGCCCCCCTCACCCTCCTTCTCCGGCCCGACTGACTCACCCAATGAAAATCTTAAGGAATTAGTGGATGCAAGTGGAGACCCCCCCTCAGGTATATATATCGTGAGTGCTAGTGGCTGGTGGATATCTGCCTGTGTTACAATCAAGGTAGGAGCAGGTCCAGTTGGGCGATCAGGTGTTTTAGCGAAGGCAATAGGCCCTAAGGAGGATTTTTTGGCCGCTGCTAGCTCCTGTGATAGCCTTCTTGCTGCGTCTAGTTCGATGGACACTCTATGTTGCATTTTAGCAATCTCCTGTGTGGGTCCTGGTAATAAAATCATCTAGTGTACCGTTTTTCAGTTTGGTCTTAGCAGCCCTGTCTCTATACTCACGGGTTGACATAGTGCTTGGTCAGGGTGCTCAACTGACAGTGCGGATATTGTAGTGGGATAGGGCCAGGGAGATTGGCCCAGTCCAGTCTCTCCCAGCCTCTAACGGCCTCAAACGGCCCGCTCTTTGCCCGGTCTTTGCCCCTGGCTTCGTCCCGCGCGCGTCCCGCTGCGCGAGACGAGTTGACTGGTTATTTCCTCCCGGGTGGAGGGCGGGGCCGCTGCGGGAAGAGGCTACAGGTGTGGAGAATGCCTCGCAGTCCCGCAGCGGCGTGGGCGGTGAGGGCGGGTCCTGTAGTGTGCAGCAGCGACTCTCTGAGGAGAGCCGCGTCCAAGGTGGGAAGCAAAGAAATCCAACGACGATCTAGGCAATCCGGGTAAACAGAAGCGCCCAGCCGAATCAGCCCCTCAACCAGTGGCGGTTTTTGCATGGGGGCGTTTGGGCGCCGCCCCCCCTGCTTTCTCGCAGTGCAAGAAGGCAGAACAATGGTAGTTATCATATTATATAACTACCATTGTTTCTGCCTTCTCCCACGGAGAGAAAGCACAACTTCCTGGTTAGAGTTTCTCGAGGGCAGGGGGAGTGGCTTGGGGGAGTGGCTTGCCCATTGTTGGTAATACTGACTGTATGGGCAGCCTGAGGCCGCCCAAACAGACTGTATTACCAACAGTGGGAAAGCCACTCCCCCAAGCCACTCCCCCTGCCCTCGAGTAACTGTCCCTGTTCTCTCTGTATGCTGCAGCAGCAGCATACAGAGAGAAAATGACGTACCTGGGGCAGCCGGCCGCACCAATGAAAAGAGCGGCAGTGGAGAGGGAGGCTGCCTGCTGCGCCGCCTTCCTGATGACGTGCTGATGCTGCCTGCAGGATTCGAAAGCGAGGACGGCGGGAATCGGGACGGACGAAGTCTCTGGAGTCTGTCTGCTGGACTGTAAGTTACATTTATTTAACTTGTTATTTATGTTTGTATTATTAATGTATTTATTTCATTGTGTAATGTGTATTGTGTTAATGACATGTGTTTCCAAACCCCTCCCGCCTCCCCCCTCAGGTCGTCCAAAGCTGGTGCCGCCATTGGTGAGAAATTTGCACCCAGGGGCCCCCGCAGGTGTGCTTGAATAATAGATGCTGCCCCTGCCTGCTGTTTTTCTCTGTGGTGTCATAGACCCTCTCTAATAGACAATTTGTCTATTGCCGATTCCTCTCTTCAAGTTCAGCTTACTTTCCATAAGTATACTAATGATGCATGGGAACAGGTCCGTTTTTCTATAGAGGCATATTGTGTTGCCCGCCGGCAGCTAATTGCACACAAAGGCGGCGCGGACCCGGTTAGTAGTTGTTTACTTGGTTTATTTTTATCTTCCCTGCGTGCCCCCCCCTCCTCCCACCTCCCCCTACCCGCGAGTATTGGGAGCAGGATCCGTGACTGCATTATAATTTATGATGGTCGACTTCACACTTGTAGGCCCAGCGGAGGCGGCAGAAGTGACCCTCTTGTAGGTGTTCAGGGAAACACCAGCTTATCTCTCGAACGCCACAGCAGAGGGTGGTCTAGCACGAGTGTGGTTCCCATCACTGGCTGAAGAGACAGAATCACACTCACGCTCCATTCCCCTGCCTGGATAGGTGCCAGGCCCAGGTTAATAACACAAATTATTCTGAAATATGATGTAATGTTGATCGAATCCGCTCTTTTTATTGCATCCTCCTGAGTGAGTGACCTTGGTCTTATATTTTTTTGCTGCGCGTTTGCCTTTGACTTAGTGGCGTCTTTTCAAGAATGCAGGAGGATTCGTAAAGATTATGGTATTAATCAATTAAGAACAGCTTTGCCCGGGGGCACCTTTAATTGTAAAACGCTATCACCGGCTGTATATTTTTGTTTTGCCGAATGAAACAGCCCTGAGCTACCAAGATGTATCCAATATTTAAAGTGTTTGATTGTTCCGACATCGGTTTTTTAGGTGATTGTGTTTGCCTGCACATTACTGTTGTTTTCCAATCATTTCAATTCACTAGTTTCGAGATAGTGAGGTCCTGAGACGAATAATGGAAAGGTCACTATAAATGCCATACTCAGGCTTTTCTGCTCCTCGCAGTTGCACATTTGTATTGCTTTTCCTGGGGGAAAATTGGAGTTTTATTTTGTGTGTTTGTTTTTTGTTTATTTTGAATTTTTCAAAAGAAATTAAATCTTACACTTGTTTCCTCCTCTAACTCCGTTGATCCGTATGAATGTCTGGAATTAGAGAGAGAGTGAAAAAGACATTGGGAGAGAAAATAAGACAGAAGGACACAGCCAGAATGATAGAGAAAAATAGAGGGAGGCAGTGTGAGAGAGTGTTGGGGAGTAATGTAAAAGTGAGTGTGGCCGGAGAGGCCCCGGCCATTAGGGGAATGCTAGGCAGAGGGAAGTGAAAATGCATCAAACTTTAAATGGATGCACTTGATCTGCCAAATGCAGTGTCACAAGGTAGGCAAGTGCAGTCGGTGATGCTAAATTTACGCCCGCCACTTTCAAATGTCACCAGCCGCCACTGCCCTCAACCCTGCTTGTGAGTAGCACCCGCGCAGCGGGTGCTGCGAAAGTTTATGCAGTACCGGGTGGGGGGCGGGGCCGCTGCGGGAAGAGGCTACAGGTGTGGAGACTGCCTCGCAGTCCCGCAGCGGCGTGGACGTTGAGGGTGGGTCCTGTAGTGTGCAGCAGCGACTCTCTGAGGAGAGCCGCGTCCAAGGTGGGAAGCAAAGAAATCCAACGACGATCTAGGCAATCCGGGTAAACAGAAGCGCCCAGCCAAATCAGCCCCTCAACTCTGCTTGTGAGTAGCACCCGCGCAGTGGGTGCTGCGAAAGTTTATGCAGTACCGGGTGGGGGGCGGGGCCGCTGCGGGAAGAGGCTACAGGTGTGGAGACTGCCTCGCAGTCCCGCAGCGGCGTGGGCGGTGAGGGCGGGTCCTGTAGTGTGCAGCAGCGACTCTCTGAGGAGAGCCGCGTCCAAGGTGGGAAGCAAAGAAATCCAACGACGATCTAGGCAATCCGGGTAAACAGAAGCGCCCAGCCGAATCAGCCCCTCAACTCTGCTTGTGAGTAGCACCCGCGCAGCGGGTGCTGCGAAAGTTTATGCAGTACCGGGTGGGGAGCGGGGCCGCTGCGAAAAAAAAGGGTACAGGTGTGGAGACTGCCTCGCAGTCCCGCAGCGGCGTGGGCGGTGAGGGCGGGTCCTGTAGTGTGCAGCAGCGACTCTCTGAGGAGAGCCGCGTCCAAGGTGGGAAGCAAAGAAATCCAACGACGATCTAGGCAATCCGGGTAAACAGAAGCGCCCAGCCGAATCAGCCCCTCAACTCTGCTTGTGAGTAGCACCCGCGCAGCGGGTGCTGCGAAAGTTTATGCAGTACCGGGTGGGGGGCGGGGCCGGTGCGGGAAGAGGCTACAGGTGTGGAGACTGCCTCGCAGTCCCGCAGTGGCGTGGGCGGTGAGGGCGGGTCCTGTAGTGTGCAGCAGCGACTCTCTGAGGAGAGCTGCGTCCAAGGTGGGAAGCAAAGAAATCCAACGACGATCTAGGCAATCCGGGTAAACGGAAGCGCCCAGCCGAATCAGCCCCTCAACTCTGCTTGTGAGTAAATATAAATTACAAATTACAAATAACTGTGCAAACTCCACCTTGTATGGGGTGTTTGTTTACAGGACCAATGGTTTTGACCATGCACTGCCTAAATATCAGATCATATTCTGGAAGTGTCTCGTGCTCCAAAGAATAACTCCCGGCTCAAGAGAGAATATATAACTAAAGTAGCATCAACACAAATGTAATGGTGTCTCCTTGGGCACAGATATGGGCGCTGTAGGCTACAGCTAAACTTGTAATGAAACAATCAATATTCTTTTTTCTTTTTTGTCAGTCGTAAGTGATTTTATTCATCATTTACTGCATCCAGGTAGGTAAGCAAATATATGTATTTATCACTCCTGGGTATCCATATTGCATATAATCTTTCATTCCCAATGCATTTCGGCTACTGCTTTCATCTGGGGAATATCGGTTACAAGGACTGTCGAGCTTCAATGAAGTAAGAACTCAAAACTATGAAAAATGAATCACAAAGTGACCATGGTGCCATAAATGATAAATGAGCGAGCCTGAGATGGGCAGACTTGCAACCAGAATTGTATGGTCATGTCTATAGGCCATCACCAATGGTAGGTACATGAAGAGGCCTGTTTCCCACTAATACCAGGAGAAATTACCAGGAGAACTTAGTTACTGGGACCACAGTAAGTGAAACAGGATTCCATAGGTCCCAAAATGGTGGCACACAAGTGAAGTAAGGCAAATAAGTGAAGTGCCCACCATTAAGAAAGTGGTTGAAGTATATGTGCTAATGACTGCATCATGAACAACATGCACGTGTGCAACAATTGGACTGTGCACTTCCCTTTTCACAGGTGCAGCTTAATTTTCTGTCATTTATTTGCCTAATCACAAGCAAATAGTTTTCTTGCCATATTCTCCATTGGGCACAATTTCAAGAAATGTACAATATGTGATGACAAATGTAATATGCTCATCCGCCCTAATGTCAACAGAGGTTTTTACACAAATAAATGGGAGAAACATAGCTGCGCGTATGCTAACAGAGATACACCCACTAAATACTGCACAATGCATCATTCTTCATACCACAGCCCAAGGGGCTAAATCTAAGGCTCCTCATTTGGAACTATGAGCCAGACGCCCTAAGTTTCTTCTTTTTATAGCCAGAAAATTAATTTGCAAACTGATCTATAGACTAATAGGTCGGTTCTCAAAATTAGGAATTGGAGTGGTTTGCAGTCTGCCCTTTCTAATTAATATTTATTAGATCAGTTGCAAATTGTGAATTATTCTTGTTGGTGACAAGCTCTGTGATGGCAGCCTGCAAAGGTCGTCAGAACCCCATGACTGTGATAGGTTTTGAATAAAGAAAAACATTTTTATAAAGCAGCCTGACTTCCTCAAAGGAAACGGGCTGCTTTAAAAAAAAAGTTTTCTGTTTTAAAAAGTTTTGGTGATGGTTAAAAGTGATTAACTGGAGCACCTCCTACTCAATGAAACCTTAACACCAATTGAAAAAAAGGTATCCATAGAGAACTACTCTCAATTTAAAAATAAGTTACCACACTAAGTGGTCTATTAGGATGGCCCGCCCGCCACCCTAGCGGTGCAGGAACCAGCCGCCAGTGTTGCGGCGGTGCTGCACCGCCAATTAGGATGCCACAGCTACGGTGGCATCCCGTATATATTACATTGTGGCGGGCGGTGCTGTAAGCAGCACCCACCACAATGCAATATATGCATGTTGTGCATTGGCATGCACAACGTGACAGACACCACGGGGTGCCTGCCACCTTGTACATGCCAATGTTGGGGGGTACCATGTGTACCCCCCAAATGCTGCACCCCACCCCCCTAACCCCCTGGGAGACCACAACGGACCCCCAAAGAAAACTCTGCATACCTTTCCATGGCAGAGTCTCCACCATGGAAAGGCATTGAAAATGCCACATCATAATATGGATGGCGGTGCCTGCAAGGCACCACCATCATGTTATGGGCCTTTTCCGCCTGGTAGGCGGGGGTAAAAAGCCATCTGGAGGGTGTGATTTGGCGGGCAGATCGCCACCGCAGGTAGGCTGGTGGCGATCCGCTCGCCATCCTAATAGACTCTAAGTTGGAAGTCAATACCTTTTCAATGGTTGTGTTAGACCTAGCACCATTGGCGTGGGTCTCCCTTCCATTTTTTGCTGCTGCCTTGTGTATTTTTGCTGGTGTTAGATGCTTTGGGCACTGTGCCACTACTGTCCAGTGCCACAGTGCATGTGCTCCCTATTGTAAACTAAAGTATTTATCAGTGGTTCCATGTTTGGCTATTTGGTTTACTTGTCAGACCCTTGTCTAGTGCACTGAGTGTGCCCAGGGCCTGTAAATCAAAATGCTGCTGGTGGGTTTGCAGCACTGGTTGTGCCACCCACAGAAGCAGCCTTGTAAAATGTGTCTAAGGTCTGCGATTGCAGAGCCTGTGTGCAGTCCGGTACTGTCACACTGACTGGGCAAGTGCACCCACTTGCCAGTCCCTAAATCTTCCCTTTTCTTCATATCAGTCACCCGTTTAGTAGGCCCAAGGGCAGGGTGCAGTGTAGGTATAAGATGGGACATGCCCTGGTGTGTGTGGCATGTCCTACTAGTGATTTACAGCCATTTTCGTTTTACACTATAGCAAGGCTACCTGTTCTCCATAGGCCAGAATGGGCTGTTAGAATAATAAATTTTATAATCCTAACTGACCCAGAGAACATGATCAAAATTCGAGTTTAGTATGCCTAGACTCAGAATGATAAAATACATCTGTTAGATCTGGGGGTCTCTAGTTGGCCAATGGTATTCACCTTTGTCCAAATAGGGACCCTTACTTCTAAGTCAGGATAAGGGGATTACACTCCTTAATAACCCCTGCTCACCCCCTTGGTAGCTTGGCACAAGCAGACAGGCCAATCTCAGAGGCAGTGTGTTAAGCATTTGTGAATATACACAGTAACACAGTGATAACACTACAGATGGACAAAATACAGGTTTTATAAAAATAAGTATTCTTTATATAGACTTAACCACAAGACCACAAACGACAAAAATCCACAATACTACACTTAAGATTACTTAAAAGATGATTAAAGTCTCTTGGTTCAAGTTGTTGGTAGATGCGACAAAGTTCTCAACAAAGTACCTGGATGCGGGGCGCAAAGTAAACAAAAGGACTCGCATAAGGGGAGATGCGTCGGTTCCGTGACCCGGGGGAACGGTTGCGTCCTTCCTCAATGCTTGCGCAGAGTAGGGGACTCGTCGTGAGCCTTACTGGTGCGGAGGTGATGCGTAGATTCTCGGCCTGCGGGCCCGATGTGGTGCCCAAGATGACGCCTTGATGCAATGTGACGATCCAGTTGCGATGCGAGAAGATGGCGCCCTTGATGCGGCAATGCGATGACGATGCAATGACGCCCTTGCAGCCTTGCGACAACTTTGTACTTTGGAGCCGCAACATGCCCTGCGACGCTCTTCTCCGGTGATGTGATGATGACTCTCTTGATGCGTCGCGCTTTTCCGGGGATGTGACAGCAGACAGCTATGATGAACACACGCTTCCAGGAAGATGCAACGTTTTCAGCTGTGGCGGCGACATGCTTCCTCTTGGTGCGTCGCGCTTCCAGCTCCCAGCGGCACGCAAGTGACTGGAGTCAGAATTCCCAGCAAGGAAATTCAGGAGGGAGCTGGAGGTGAAGTCTTTTAGCCCTGAGACTTCAGCAAGAGGCAAGCACAGTTCAAGCCCTTGGAGAATATTCTGTAGATAAATGAAAGTCCTTAAAAATTCCTTCTCCTTTCCCTTGGCAATGAAGCAACCAGGGTCTCTTGAACACCCTTAGCTGCCATAGACCGAGTGGTCACACATGCCCACTCAGGCAGACCCAACATCTCTAAATGCGCCTTCCTCTCTACCTTAGCCCAAGGGGAGCTTTCTAAATCATTGCCTAACAGACAATCAGCAGGCATGGATGGCCTCACAGCTACTTGAAGAGTACCAGAGTCCCCCCCCCCACTCAAAGGGAACTTGAGCCACCTTGCAATGGCTCTCTGTGTTGTCAGCGCCAACAACTGGGAAGAATGCTTGAGGGACTACCTGCTCTTCAGAGACCAAGTGACCCTTGACAGCTGTCACACTTGCTCCTGTGTCTCTGAGAGCCTCCACTCTATGGCCATTTGACGGCCACCCACTGCCTGTATTTTTTAGTGTTATCAGGCAGCTGAGTATTAGGGACCATCTTAAAATCTTCTAATGAGACCAGGGACGTTTCTGCTGGACCCCACCTACCTTGGGCACCCATCTCCTCCCCACCCAGGGCTACACTGGCCATCTGACGGGGTGGTGCACGGGGTGGCACATACTGTCCTTTCTGAGGACAATGGGGCTCATACCAATGGTGTCCCACCTGTCTACACTGAAAGCATGTAGCAGGCCCCCTATGAACAGGTTTGCCTGTTGGGGGTCCTGACTTCTTTTCAGGGGGAGGCTGGGAACCCTTACCTTGGTTCCCTTGGGAATTACTTTGGAGACCTTTTTGGAACTCCCTCTGTTTACCCTTGTCCCCCCACTCTTCTGCTGGGAACCCTGCCCACCTTTAGCGGAGTCTCTCACAATACCCTTGTGGACCCTGGTACTCACCCAGCAGTCCGCCTCCTCAGCAAGTTTTCTATGGTTAGTCAACTTGCTATCAATAAGGTGCTGGTTTAGCTCTGGAAAACAATTAGCAGATAAGTGCTCCCTGGCAATCAAATCATAGAGTGCTTGACAATTATCAACATTGCTACCCCTCACCCAACCATCCATAGCTCTGCAAAAGAAAGACACATATTCTACCCAAGTGGTTCCCTCCAGTTTCTTACAATTCCTGAACCTCTGTCTATAGAGCTCTGGAGTTAACCCATACCTTGTCATCAGTGCTTCCTTCATGTGGTTATAAGACATCCTATGCTCCCTGGGAAGGTCTAACAAAGTATCCCTAACTTCAGTGACAAAGCGGCCCCAAAACCCTGCTCTCCAATCCTTCTCAGGGACGCGGTGGGCCAACCTTGCTATCTCATAGGCTATAAACCACTGACCAATATCTTCACCTTTGTGAAAATCTTTGATGACATCCTTGGGAATATTTACCCTGCTTTCTGAAGGCATAGATGGTGCGCTGCCACCAGAGAAACTGATCTCTAAGCCCTTGCCCTTGGCCTTGATCTCTAACTCCCTCAACATTCTCTCATGCTCCATTCTCATTCTCTCTCTTTCCAAAGACAACCTGTTATTCTCTGTTTCCCTCTGACCCTCCATCTTAAGCATAGCCAACTCCAGCTTTAGTGCTCTATTTCTTTCCCTGTCTTCCAGTTGTCTGGGGGACAGGTCTTTGGAAGAGATGCTGCTGCCAGGTGGGGACGGTACCCCTCCCCTGCCTGGAAATTCTGGCCCATCAATTTGCCCATCTGCATCCCCAACAGGCTCCACAACAAGATCAGGGATATTTATGGCTTCTACCCAGGCCCTCAGCGCCTTTTGGTAGTCTTACTTTTTAGTAAAACACAAGGGGGGCATATGGGAAATGTTTAGTGACCTGACCTTGTTACTGTCCCTATAACTACTGAAAAAACAAAGTGTAACAATGGGTCAACAGAAAAGAGAAGCAACTCTCAGGACATCTGTATGTGTATTTTTAAAGAAAGAACACAATCCCAGAATCCAAGGTATTCTTGGTGAAAAATAGTTCCCATCAGATACCCGTCCTGTACCGCCCTACATCACTTGGGATCCTTCACCAGAAGGAAGTGGAATGAACCACTTAGGATTAGGTGGATTGTGACCTAATCAAAATGTGAAGGAATGTAGAGTGTATGGATAGACTCTTATAATGGTATCAGGGGGCATAAATAAATCAAAGGCAGTGCATGAAGTGCTCGCTGTGGCGTGTGAAAGTGAGGAAGTTAATATTGGGTTGAGGGAGTGGAGAAAGAATTTATTATGTTCCTACCCTCACCCAAGGTTAAAAAAACAGTGCAACTAGTAATAACAAATAACTACTAAGATTTGGTCGAACATGGGTGATCTTTTAACACACACCATACACTTCAAGATGAGCAGTAGCACTTCTTTAACAACTAGGTCCTGATGAAGCAGACTGGTATCCTTTGAACCTAATACTGCAGAAACATGTCGACCAAATCTTAGTAGTTATTTGTTATTACTACTTGCACTGTTTTTTTAACCTTGGGTGAGGGTAGGAACATAATAAATTCTTTCTCCACTCCCTCAACCCAATATTAACTTCCTCACTTTCACACGCCACAGTGAGCACTTCATGCACTGCCTTTGATTTATTTATGCCCCCTGATACCATTATAAGAGTCTATCCATACACCCTACATTCCTTCACATTTTGATTAGGTCACAATCCACCTAATTCTAAGTGGTTCATTCCACTTCCTTCTGGTGAAGGATCCCAAGTGATGTAGGGCGGTACAGGACGGGTATCTGATGGGAACTATTTTTCACCAAGAATACCTTGGATTCTGGGATTGTGTTCTTTCTTTAAAAATACACATACAGATGTCTTGAGAGTTGCTTCTCTTTTCTGTTGACCCAGTCTTACTTTTTAGAAATGCCTGGTGCTGCAACTTTCAGTTTCCTGCAGAGATACTTGAGCTGTTTCACAGTGTAGGTTTCCAACCTATCTTCCTCAATATCATGATCCATATATGCAGCAGAGGCTGCTTTACTCATGGTAGTAAGAATTGGGAGAGTTTAGAAAAAATAACAGTTCCAACGAAAAAGGATTCTAAAAAAAAGTATGTGGTCGCCTTTGGTCTGCACTCACTAGTAGTGTACACCAATCACTGTATATGAAACACAAATGCAAAGTCCAAATCCTCACCGCTGACCACCAATGTTAGATCTGGTCTCTAGTTGGCAATGGTATTCACCTTTGTCCAAATAGGGACCCTTACTTCTAAGTCAGGATAAGGGGATTACACTCCTTAATAACCCGTGCTCACCCCTTGGTAGCTTGGCAAGAGCAGACAGCTTTATCTCAGAGGCAGTGTGTTAAGCATTTGTGAATATACACAGTAACACAGTGATAAGACTACAGATGGATACAACACAGGTTTTATAAAAATAAGTATTCTTTATATAGACTTAACCACAAGACCACAAACGACAAAAATCCACAAAACTACACTTAAGATTACTTAAAAGATGATTAAAGTCACATAGTTCAAGTTGTTGGTAGATGCGACAAAGTTCTCAACAAAGTACCTGGATGCGGGACGCAAAGTAAACAAAAGGACTCGCAGAAGGGGAGATTCGTCGACTCATTGACCCAGGGGAACGGTTGCATCCTTCCTCAATGCTTGCGCAGAGTAGGGGACTCGTCGTGAGACTTACCGATGCGGAGGTGATGCGTAGATTCTCCGCCTGCGGGCCCGATGCGGTGCGCAAGATGGGGCCTTGATGCGATGCGATGATCCAGTTGCGATGCGAGAAGATGGCGCCCTTAATGCGGCGATGCGATGATGATGCGATGACGCCCTGGCAGCCTTGCAACGACTCTGTACTTTGGAGCCGCAACAGGTCCTGCGACGCCTCCGGTGATGTGATGACGACTCTCTCGAAGCTTCGCGCTTCTCTGGCGATGCGACAGCAGACAGCTTTGATGAACACACGCTTCCAGGGAGATGCGACGAAGGCTCGCTTCTCCGGCAATGCGAGGATTTTAGCTGCGGCTGCGACACGCTTCCTCTTGGTGCGTCGCCCTTCCAGCTCCCAGTGGCACGCAAGTGACTGGAGTTAGAATGCCCATCAAGGAAATTCAGGAGGGACCTGGAGGTGAAGTCTTTTGGCCCTGAGACTTCAGCAGGAGGCCATCACAGTTCAAGCCCTTTGAGAATATTCTGTAGATAAATGAAAGTCCTTAAAAGTTCCTTCTCCTTTCCCTTGGCAATGAAGCAACCACTGCAGGCCAACCCAGCAAACAGCACACTGGCAGAGGGGTAGTCCAAACTCCTGCAGCTTCCTTGGTTCTTCTCCTTGGCAGAAAGGTTTCTTGTTCCAGAAGTGATCTAAAGTCTGTGGGACTGGGTCCCAATATTTATACCCCAAAATCCTTAGTTCTCTGAAGGCAGAGAGGCCTCTGCCTAGTTCATACCAGTTCCTGAGCACTGTGTTTACATGACTCTTCTCTTCTTTTCACTGTGCAGGGCAGAAACATCAGACGCCCCACAGGAGGTGGAGCCAGCACAGGGGAGGGAAGATGCAGCTCTGGAGTACTCTGTTGACATGATTCCTCCTCTTCTTTCACAGTGCAGGTCAGAGACATCAGACAAGCCACAGGGGGTGGAGGCAGCATTGTAGAGGTAAGGCCCAGCCCTATTCAGGTCCCAGGTGCAACTCCACCCTCCCATCTGGGTGCTGATCTCTCTATTCACCACTGGGCAGCCCCAGCTTGTCTCCGGGAATTCCCCAGCCCTGTCACACACAAACCCAGACAAGGAATACACAAGCCAGCAGAGGCGGGCTCTAATGGTTAGGCAAGCAAATACCTGCTTTCTAAAAGTGGCATTTGCAAACACAGAATATTAAAATAAACTTTACTAAAAAATGTATTTTATTATTCTGAGTTCAGGCATACTAAACTCAAATTTCTACCATGTTCATTTAGGATTGTAGGAATGTAACAATCTTAATTGCCCATTCTGGCCTATGAGAACAGGTAGCCTTCAATAGTGAAAAACGAAAATATCTGTAATTCACTATTAGAACATGCTACACACACCAGAGCACGTCCTACCTTATACTTACAATGCACCCTGCCCTTGGGCCTACCATAGGGGTGTCCAATATGAAGCAAAGGGAAGGTTTAGGGACTGGCAAGTGGGTGCACTTGGCCATGTCGACATGGTAGTCACAGACTACACACAGGCCTTGCAATGGGAGGCCTGAGACACACTTTTCAAGCTGCTACTGTGGGTGGCACAACCAGTGCTGCAAGCCCACTAGCAGCATTTGCTCTACAAGCCCTGGGCACACATGGTGCACTGTACTAGGGGCTGACAGTAGCTCAAATACCCAATCATGGAATAGCCAATTAGTACCTCAATTTAACATAGGGAGCACTTGCACTGTGGCACTGATTAGCAGTGGCACAGGGCCCAAAACATACAACCAGCAAAAACATATCAAAACAGAGGAGGCAATCCATCAAAAATGGAAGGGAGACTCACGCCAATGATGTCAGGTCTAACAACATCTTTTAGTGAAGTTGGTTTTAATATTCTGTGTTTGAAAATACCACTTTTAGAAATTAGGTATTTTCTTGCCTAACCTTTCAAACTTTGCCGCATTTCCATCGCTGCAAAATTGCTTGTCGCGGAAGCGCAACGCATCGTATGGTACATTGACGCAAAGTGTCGCATCTTAGGAACTGAACTGAACTGAGCTAAAACTACCATCTTAAAGTAACAGTATTGTGTATTTTTGTTGTTTATGGTCTTGTGGTAAATTTATATCAAGTGTACTTATTTTTGATGTAAGCCTTGTGTGGTGTCCATTTGTAGTGTTGTCACTGGGTTACTGTGTGTGGTCACAAATGCTTTACACACTGCCTCTGAGATAAGCCTGTCTGCTCGTGCCAAGCTACCAAGGGGGTGAGCAGGGGGTATTTTAGGAGTGTACCCCCTTACCCTGACTAGAGGCAAGGGACCCTATTTGTTAGATTTGGGGGTCTCTACCAGTGCCAACTAGAGACCCCCATATCTAACAGTTTGTAACAAACCATTGGTGCATATAGTACCAATCGGTATTTGGAAAAAGTACTTTTCAAAATACTGCATCACTATTAATTTCAAACGTTTTTAAAGACTACTTAAATAGGGGATAGAAATGCACTTAGTACATTGGAATTATCTTTTTTCCAAACTCCGAATCAGTGCTTGCAACCACAAAAATGTTTCATACATCCAGGGCCAGGCTGGCTTTAGTGGGCACTGGGCATTTTCACGGTAGGCCGGAAGGGTTGGGCCAGTTTTTGAGCAGTGGGGGCTGGTTTTGTTACTGGAGGCCTGTTTTGCAGCAGTGCTGCTTCTCACGATGTGAACGATATATACCCTGACATTAATATGGCGGCCGTTCTGAGATGTTGCCAGCTCACACATGCGCAGTGAGAAACAGGCTTATAAAGAACGTACTAATTAGTTGAGCCTGTTTGACTCACGAAGACTCGATCGGGGAGATGAGACAGTTATACTCAGATGGCAAACAGTGCAAAAAAATATAGTTATTTCTCTAAATAGTAAACATACGAGGAGTGTTTTTGAATTTGCCTACTTGTCCATTGTAAAGAGAATTGTTACTCTGGTATAGGCCATAAAGGGTGGGATACAGTTCAAGATTTTTATGACCTGCCCATCTCAACCAATTGGCTTCGGTAACTAACGAAAAGCTGTAGTAAGTGTGTCTGGATGTTCCAGGCGAGTGTGAGAAATCTATGTGGATTATTAGCTCTGAGATGAATGACCCAGTTGAAATGGATTATTTTATGAGACATAAATGATGATACATTTAGGGCAAAATAAGAACATAACTTTGTTCTCATAAAATGTGAATAGAATTAAAAAGGTGATCATTACGAAATAATCTCAGCAGATGCACATGTTGTCTTGAATGCAAGTTGCATGGGTTATTGTGTTGCAGAAATATAAGGTGGAGAAAAGAACTACTGGATAGTTTGTCTATAGCACACATAGGAGGGGAACTGAGGGATAGCTGACTAAGAACAAGAGTCAATTAACTACAGCATCTCAGAGGAATACCATTTTCTACTAAGAACATCAATGCCACGGACAGAACAGATACATTGATTGTGGAGGTAATTTGAAAAGATTATGTACCATCACTTGAGAGAATGATTATCCCATTCTTATATTTTAAGATTTCAGTTGAAAGAAAGTTAGAAGTAAGGAAAAAAGAAGTATGGTACGTTATGTGAGAAAATAGTGGGAAACATGAGAATTAGAAAGGGAGGTTGATAACGTGTGTATTGTATGCATTGAGCGTGTCAATGTGTTCATAACTGTTCTCGTTCGGCTCTTATATTTGAAATATGTTTTATCACTAATTTATAGATAACATCATTGTTTTGAATACTTTGTCCTGAAGAAGGTGGGGTAAACCAGCTGCATACTACCGAAACGCTGTGTCCACAACTTGAAACTTTGAATATTAGATATTGTATAAAAGGTTTTGTATTTTGTACTTATGTCAAATAGTTTTCTCTTGACACACCCATGAAATATTAAGCAATGACATGGTTTTCACCAATGAAATGTAGTCAACATAATGATATAGAACAGGTTTAAAAGGGTGTCACTAACAGAAGAGGGCTGGCTTTGATAGGACATGATGATTTTCTAGGTTGTGAATTGGTCTTGATAGTATTCAATTTGAGGAACTTTTAGACTGCCTGTTAAATACTATTGTATAGTGATATTTTAGATATTAATAATTGCACTATTATAAAAAGGATAAAATATTTGGGCTCCTCTGCTTATTTTTTACATTTTATTATTGTTATTTTTTTTTACTAATTATGTGCTAATGGTGTTGTAAGTAGGTGTTAAGGTTTTAATATAAACTGCATAAACCCATGCGAGAAGCAATGGAATATTGTACAAATACTCACAAGTGAATATACAAGAGCATAAAGATATGTGAAGCAGAACAATATGAACTGCATCCTTACATTACATAATTGCTCTGGAAAACATTTCACACATTTGTCTTTATTAAAAGTACTAGGAAAAATATTCATAAAAAATGATTACATTTACACCTGTGCGTATATAAGCTTGCACAACAATAGATGTTTTACATTTTGAGAATTTTCTGTGTTAAACTTGAAACGCGCAATAGTTTTAGATGTGAAGAAGTACCCGGGAAAACGTTTATGAATTTGCAACTGCGACAATGCAGAGGCAATTCCTCATGTGTAGCTGTACCTGGTGCAAAATTGTACAATGAGAACTGCCATCACATTCAATCAATGGTGTGTTTTTGAATTTTTTCAAGAGGAAAATATTTTTTTACCAGCGGAGAAACCCATCTTCTAGCCCCATCCTCCATCCCTCTCCCCTACACACACCATTTTTTGCAGTGTTCCATTCTTATTCACGCTCTGACATGAGCCTTACTCCTAGCTTTGGAGTACATCTTAATCCATGATGGGAAGGAACTAGATAGAAGTTTGTGAATATCCAGACACTACCAGAACATCCAAGAATGTCCACTTACTGTCCACTCCCGCCTCTGGGAGCACATGTACCTAAATGAAAATGTTTCAGGGAATATATTGTTTTGTGAGTACAAAAGACAAAACTAACTTTCCCGAATTCCAAACATGGTTTTACAGTAGTAGGAAAATAGAATTTGTATGTTTTGACAAATGTACACTTGCAAATCATGCCCTGAGAGGGTAAGAGAGTGCCAGAAGTAACCAGATGTTTTGTCAGGTGTCAAAGCAAAATACAGAATCCGGGGCCCCAAGTCGGCCTCAGAGCCAGTAAATCACATCTCTTTCTTTAGCAAGGGTCAGTGTGGTGTGCGCTCTGACTTGAGTTCTAGAACTTTCATTGCCCTACCAAAAGAAAGGGTGAATGAGAAGTATCTTCTAGCGTCAAGAAACCAGCTACAAAACTCTCAGTGGAATGGACCCCGACACTTACTAATGTCAAACGGGCAACTGAAAAATAGAAACTGAAACATTAAGGGAGATTTTTCAGCAAAATAATTTCTTCGAAATGGCCCATGAGGCTAGTGTGGACTGAGCTAGGCCTTCGGGCCTCATCTAAAATAGAAATAGAGCTTGCGATATGACGCAGAACTTACTCTGCCTCAAACCTATCAGCCTGTCAATAACACCAGCCTTATATGAAATTTCAAAATGCCCTTTGGCCAGTGACCTCTGTAATCGGCCATAATTTAAATCTGCTCCCTGTTTGCGTGCATGAGGTGCTGCGGCCTTGACAATTCCTCTCACAGCCTCAGTAGTCCTGAATAAAATAAACATTCGGAAAAGTATTATGCATACCTTCATGATCCATTAGCAGCAGCAATCGAAAACAAAGATGACAAAAGACGTGACGGATGGCTCCGCCAGTAGAATGTTTCCGATGAAACCCAATTTCTAATGCAGGCTCAGTCGTCACCACACAGGCCCAGGGTTCCTTTCACTCTTTCACTCTATTTAAAACATTAAAATAAATTACATCCTTCTTCCCAATGGATGCATTAATCCTCTTTCCGGGAGATTTGTCAAAGTAGGTAGTGCAGCGATTGCATAGCAAAGCAATCGGTGACATGTGAATGGATGGCATGTCAAACTAGAGAAGGCATCCGGGGCGATGCGGGGACGGCCATCTTGAATGCGAACCACCAGGTGCAGTGAGCACACAGGGCAGAGATATGCGAACAAAGTTGACAAACAGAAACCAGTGGGAGTAAAATGAGCTTTACTTATGTTCATGTGGCGTTTGAATTGCAATTGTTTGATGGAAGGTAAGCAAATTAAGTCAGGGAGTGAATTCTGACTTTCTCCCATAAACTAAACCCTGGGTTTTGGGAGATCTATAATTTTTATTTTTATTTGCATAACTTACACAAATTCATAGTAATGAAATACATTGATTACAAGCGTGGATAACAATGGTTACTTTTATGTCTACAATCGGGTTTAAGTGTCTCTCAAGCCAAATATTTCTGAAAAAAATATACTTAAAAAAAGTATACATATCTGCACACACAGGGACCGATGCACAAAGGGACTTACAACTGGTAAAGTTTCAAGTGTGGAGTCTCCGCCCTCAGGGCGGAATCTTCACTCTGAGCCCTGCAGTATAGAGATTCCATCCGAGTGCGGAGATTCTGCCCCGAGTGTGGAGACTTGGTACTGGTACCTTTACCAGTTGTAAGTCCCTTTGTGACTCAGGCCCTCATGGAGGTAAATGGAGGTAAATGGATCAGCCCACTTTAGCCAGTGGCTCTCTTGCGCTATGAGTGTAAGCATGGGCGGAAAATCCGTTCCGCTCGCGGATTTTGCGGATTTTCGGTAAATTCGCAATCCGCGAGATCCGCGAATCTCCCGCAAAATCCGCAAATCCGCGAGCAGCGGATTTTATGGCTTGCTCGCACTGTTCGCGTGAGTTCGCGGCTTGCCAGTACAACTTCGCACCCCGCGAGTAAGTGCTAAATTGCGGAAATACGATCTTAGCAAAACTGAAACTACTTACCAGGTTCAAAAGTTCAGGCTCATCATTAGTAGCCATTTCCTGTAGTGCTTCCTGAGGGGCCCCTCCAGAGTTCAGTTGCCAGTTGCAACTATTATGTGACCCTGCTCTGAACCTCAGAATAGTTACACATATGCCACAAAGGTCCTGAATTACAGCTAAG
Source organism: Lissotriton vulgaris (assembly GCF_964263255.1). Taxonomy (NCBI): domain Eukaryota; kingdom Metazoa; phylum Chordata; class Amphibia; order Caudata; family Salamandridae; genus Lissotriton; species Lissotriton vulgaris. The sequence goes on along the minus strand of NC_141699.1, from coordinate 578,161,409 downwards.
GGAGACAAGCAGGAGCCAGGCTGGAAGTTAAAATCCATTAATCAGCCCCTAATTCATTATTGTCAGTTGGGGCAGGGCAGGTGTTGTAACTAATTTTGCAACAATGAAAGCACTTAGCAAGTGCAAAAGATCACTAATCAGGAAGCACTAAGGAAGCAGGTGCCAGCTAAAAAAATATTCTGTGACACATTAATCAGCCCCAAATTAATTCAGGTCACTTGAGGCAGGGAAGGTGTGCTTTGCTTTGCCGAAAATAATGTACACTGGACAACCAGAGGGTGTGGTGATGAAACAGAGGGTGGCATGGGTGGGCCAGAGGGTGGCATGAGTAGTCAGAGAGTGGCAGTGGTGACAGAGAGTGGCAGTGATGAAGAAGAGTGTCCCAAACAGGCTGGACACGTAGAAACAACAAGTTCGCAAAACTTGCGACCCGACAGGTAAGTTCGCAAATTGCGAAATTGTAAAAACCCTCGCGAACTGGCAGAAACACGCGCGAACACACAAAAAAAAATCCGCAAATTCGCGGGAATTTGCGGATTTTGCGGATTGCGAGTTCGCAAATCCGCAAAATTCGCGAACGCGAGATTCGCAAAATTCGCCCATGCTTATATGAGTGACAATTACATATATTTAAAGGCTTTCTGCAATTCTCAGGTGTTCTACCTCAACTTTTCTATTAACTTCCCGCGGTTGAATACCCCCAGAAAACTATGCACCCAATAAAACATCTAAACAGCAAAAATATGAGAAAAAACAGTTCTTCAGCCTGGTGAGCCAGTGTTTGTCCATACACATATTTGTACATAGCAATGCAAAGTTCTGATTATCCTTTGGAGCCCATCCTTCACAGCAATAATCACAGAAGGTATTATTTTTCCCTAATATAGTACCGCCTGTACTTCTTCCCTTCCCTGATGAAAACCTCACAAATTATATATCCAATACTCTGCTAGCCTCTTTCTCTCAATACATTCACAAAACACGTACTGTCCAGCACTGGTACTTCTCTGCATTGTACCCTCCTTCTATGTGGACAGGAATTCAGCACACACTCAGTCTGCTCACACTGTTCAGCATTGAAACTTTTCTACCTTTAACCAGAATGTGCTATTTACAAACACACACTCCACCACCCTCCATGGACTCAACCCCTGAACTCAACGGTTGCCAAAGAGCCACACAGAACACCACCCAAGGACTGTTCTTCTGCAGACACTGCCCACAATCTTTCACTATCGACTGCGCCCTCAAGACCGCCGTAAACTCGCTGGACTCGTGCACCACTGGAGTCCTGACATGCATCCTCCTCATCATACGCTCCCTACACAGACACGCCATAGAGATCTAGGACCTACTCGACGCCCTCTCGACCGTCATCGTCTTCCTCACTGAAACCTGGACTAACGCTACCTCCGGCCTCGACAAAGCCACCGCCATCCCCGATGGATACAAGATCCAGAGAAGGGACTGTCCCCACCGCCCAGGAGGAGAACTCCCCATTGCTCACAAGACCTCCATTTGACTCTCCACCTCCAACACGAGACACCCCCACTCCAACACAGAACACCTCCACTTCCAGATCCAGACAAACCCCAGGACCATGCTACTGGGCACCCTCACCTACAGACCCCCGCGGAGCATGCACCCAGTCCACAACCACCATCCCTGACCTCGTTGCACCCCACGCCATCGCTTCCAAGGACTACATTCTACCCTGAGACCTCAATAGCCACCTCAACAACCACAGCGACCCCGACTCCATCACCCTCCTCAACGACCTCTCCAACCTCGGACTGAAGCAGCTTGTCACCAACCCCTATCACAGAGCTAGACACACCCTTGACCCCATCTTTGCATGAGGGATGAACATTCATTTCAGCAACGCTTTGCAGCCCCCCTGAATGGACCACCACTGCATACATTTCCCCTTCAACACATCCACCGGACCCAAACCCCCCCACGCCTGCCGAGAAGGAACTGGAGCAAGATCACTGAGGAGCACCTCAACGCCACCCTCCTCCTTGACCCACCCTGCGCCACAACTGACGCCAACTCCGCAACCCAGGAACTTCACCGCTGGATCTCCAGCTGTGATAACAAATTCGCACTCCTCTGCCACCCGGCAAACAATGCCCCCTGAAAGCAGCTTGGTTCACCACCGACCTCCAAGCAGCCAGGCACTCCTGCAGATGCCTCAAGAAAACCTGGTGAATTCGGAAAACCACGGAAGACCTGAGCAGCTACCAGAATGCCCTGAAGGAATACCACCAGCGCTTAAGAGACACCAAGCAGACTTTAATCAGGGACAAAATCCATACCAACGCAGCCAACGCTAAAGAACTCTTCAACGTCATACAGCAATTTAACAAACCCCCCCCCGCGATGCCAAGGACATCACACCATCTCAGGAACTGTGCAACAAGCTCAGCTCCTACTTCCATCTGAAAATCAAGGCCCTCTACGACAACTTCAGCGAACAGACGCCGGACACCACCCCACGCTCCACCACTACTGACAATTAGCCGATCATCGCTACATGGAATCCTGCCACCGTCGAACACACCACTGTGACCATGAAGAACATCCACTCAGGAGAACCCACCGACCCCTGCCCACTGCAAATCTACCACAAGGCCGCTACCGCCATCGCACCCGAACTAGGATGCACTATCAACGCCTCTTTCGAATCCGGCATCTTCCCAGATGACTGGAAGCGGGCGAGTTCAAAACTCTCCTCAAGAAGCCTACGGCCGACCCCACGGACCTGAAAAACTACCATCCCATCTCACTCCTCCCCTTCACTGCCAAAGTCACAGAGAGACTCGTAAACACCCAGCTGACCACCTTCATCGAAGAAAACTCCATCCTAGATGCCTCCCAGTCAGGATTTCGCAGCAACCACAGCACTGAGATGGCCCTCCTCACTGCCACCGATAACATCTGCATGCTACTTGACCAGGGGCACACTGTATCCCTCATCCTACTAGACCTCTTCGCAGCTTTTGACACTGTGTCACATCGCACTCTCACAGCCAGACTCCACAACACAGAGCTACGAGGAACCACCCTCTCTTGGATCCAATCCTTTCTCTCCGGCAGAACCCAAAGGATCAGACTCCCTCCTTTCCTCTCCGAACCCACACAGATCAACTGCGGAGTTCCCCAAGAATCATCGCTCAGCCCCAAGCTCCTCAACATCTACATGGCCCCCCTCGCCGCCATCGTCAGACAACCCGGGCTCAGCATAGTATCATATGCCCAAGACACCCACCTCATCCTCTCCCTCATGAAGAACCCCAAAGACACCAGACTCTGTTTCCAGGAAGGAATGAAAGACGTAGCCGCCTGGATGAAAAGCAGCTGCTTGAAGTTCAACTCGGAGAAAACTGAGGTCCTCATCTTTGGACCCTGAGGCTAAAGTCAAGGGACCCCCTCTGCAATAAATCTAGGTCAGGGAGAAGAGAAGTTAGAAATGCACACAACACTAAATATTTCCCTCAAAGACCATCATCTTTTTACCATTGAACATAGTTCTATACATTTCATTAAACTTCAAAAGATGCAACAGTAACAACTCAAATCATCTCATTTGTTATTGTATTTTATCAAAAAACTTTTCACTTTCCTTTTTTCATCTCATTTGTCATATTTTTGTATTTTACCAAAAAAACTTCATTTTTACAATTTGTTATCCTTATCACATAAAAAGCACAAAGATATATTATTCATCAGGACGCTAAAGGAAGGGTGGTGTATCAACCATGGGACAGACAGGACATCGTTACGTTCGGTAAATCCCTGCCGGATTAACAAAAGAATCCCACCGCTTTTTACACAGAACTAGACACCGCGTTGGGGTCCACAATAATGACACTTGCTGACATCGATTTGTTCTTCGGGTTATGTTTACCAGCCGATGTATGGAAGCAGATTAGGAAGGTAGACCAAACAGAATTGCTCGGTCATACCTGGGAACAACTCAGTACATTAGACAAACAGCGGAATCTGGGTCAGAAACCAGTTAAGGCTATATTGGACCTACGTGATAAAATAGTGCAGAAGGTAAAAACACTGATACCGGAGAAAAAGATAGACTGGTCCATAGTAACAGCGTGCGGCCAGAAACCACAAGAGAATTTCTCTGAGTATTTCTCGAGATTCGAAACAGTATGCTCTGATTACAGTGGACAGGACATGTCCACTGCAACCGGACACCACTTATTCGTGCAGAATTACGTCAAAGGACTGCTACCAGAGGTATTTCAGAAATTACAGACTAGCAAAAGTAGTTGGGCAGTATCTAAACCGGCGGCCATTCTCCAAATGGCCCAGTACTATGAACACCAGAAAAACGAGAATGACAAGGCCACTGAAAGGAAAAATAAGGACTTAAAGGAAAGAGTAATGATAGCCCAACTCCAAGGGGTGAATACAGGGAGGAAACAATATAAAGGAGGATACCTACAGAATGTCCCTAGAGTACAGCCGCCTAGAAATGACTTGTTGACACTATATGTGCAACGCCAGGACTTAGGACAGTATCAATGTGCATCTTGCAAGGAATATGGACATTGGACATTGGAAATCCCTGGTAGGGGCAGAGGGGCAGAGGGGCAAGGGAAATAGCAAGTGAACAGAGAGGTAGAGGACATGGGAGAGGGTACGCAAGTGAAGCAAGAGAAGAAAGGCCAGGAAGAGTGAACACATTTGATCATCCTAGACAGAACCAGTATCAACAGACAGATTATGACAATGCATATGACTTCGCATAGGACAGCCAAGGGCAAGGCAGGGATCCAGTTGAGCTCTATGTTCATCAACAAGGCCCTTATGTTACCGCAAAGGTCCTGGGCACAGAGTCACCATTTTTGGTAGACACGGGAGCAACACGTAGTGCACTATCCAAACAACTGATTCCAAGGGCACCCTTGTCTGGCTCTCATGTGACCTTATTATGATTTGATGGTACGCCTTCCACCAACCCTCTGTCCAAACCAATTCCTTTCAACCTTGACATCAATGTTGTTGATACAACATTTCTCCTCTCTTCCAACACCCCAGACTCCATTATGGGTCTTGACCTTCTGAAACACTTTTATGCGACAATCAGGTGCTCGCCAGACGGAGTGCGTGTCATCCTATATGACAACTGCCAGCACCATGGAGATGGCCCCTCCGAGCATATGTATCTCATCTCTGAGACTGACACATCCCTACTGGACACTTTACAATCACACTTATGGGCTAGAGCTGATTCAGACGTAGGACGAATGATGATCGACCCGGTACATGTGACAATACGACAAGACGCAATCCTACCAAAAGTACCACAGTACAGAATCTCACCAGAGGGTGAGAAGGCACTGACAGACATAATACTCTCTTTGATCGAGGCAGGGGTGGTAGAGGAAGTAGTGAGCAACGTTTGAAACAGCCCCATACTACCGATAATAAAGAGACAGGGATAGGGAGATGGAAAAGCCTACCGCTTCATCATTGATCAGCGGGAAGTAAACAAAATCGTAGTACCACAGTACCCAGTAGTTTCCGGCATCACTACCATTCTGACATTAATTCCCTCAACTGCTACTACTTTCACCCTAATAGACCTCAAAAATGCGTTCTTCTCCATACCTATCCACAAAGACAGCCGCTATCTATTTGGATTTACCCTAAATTCTCGCTCATATAGATTTTGTAGAGCACCCCAGGGGTACACAGAGAGCCCGAGCATCTATAGCCAAGCACTTAAAAGACAGTTGGATGCTATACAATTACCAGATGCCATGATGTAAATACAATATGTAGATGGCATCCTTCTAGCAGCAGACACCACACCATTAGATGTCACCGCCACCATCAAACTGCTCCATTTCCTTGCCGAGAATGGTCACAAGGTCTCCCGCAAGAAATTACAATTTTGTAAATCACAAGTAACCTATCTAGGCCACCTCTTATCCAAAGAATAGAGGATGCTCACACCTGACAGAATACAGGCAATTCTGGACACTCCTGTCCCCATAAGTCAGAAGCAGGTCCGCTCTTTGATAGGCCTCAACTAATTCTGCCGACAGTGGTTGCCGAACTTTAGCCTCATTGTCAAACCCCTTCTCTCCCTCCTAGCTAAAGACATCCCCTCACCCCTTCCCTGGACCCCTGAATGTCAAACTGCCTTTAAACAGCTACGCAATGCACTTTGTTCGGCCCCTGTCCTAGGATCCCCAGATTACTTCAAACCATTCTCCCTCTACACACACGAGAAGGAGGGATGTGCATTGTCTGTCCTAATGCAATCAATTGGTAACAAGCAGCGCCCTTGCGCATATTTCTCTGCCATCCTCGACCCAGAAGCCAGAGCTCTGCCAGCGTGTTTGCGTGCTGTAGCAGCCACAGCAGTATCAATAAGACAAAGCGAAGGAATAGTGCTCTCCAGTCCAATCACGGTGTTAGTACCCCATGCGGTTGACACACTCCTGAACCAGACCAAGACCCAACATCTGACCAGCGCCCGACTGACAGGATATGAGCTGACCTTGCTAGCACCACACATTACCCTGAAATGGTGCACCACCCTCAATCCTGCCACATTGTTACCACTACCTGAAAACGATCCTGGTGTGACTCCATTACACGACTGTGTGACACTGACAGATGAACAGACAAAGAGTAGAATAGACCTTAGAGACACTGCGCTTTTAGAACCAGATGGAGATCTGTGGGTGGACAGTTCCTGTATCAAACTCCCTGATGGCACCTCCTCAGCCGCCTACGCTGTTACCACAATCCGAACCATTTGAGAGACAGCACGTATTACTCAACGCTCTGCCCAGGCAGCGGAACTCATTGCCCTCACACAAGCTTGTATTTTAGCAGCAGGTACGACAGTCAACATATACACTGAGAGTCAGTATGCCTTTGGGGTAGTTCACCACTTCGGGATCTTATGGAAGGAGAGAGGGTTCCTGACTTCACATGGTACACCCATCCTGCATGGAGACTTAGGCTCCACATTGACAGAAGCAGTCTTCCTCCCCAAGAAGCTAGCAGTGATTAAAAGCCAAGCACATAAGAAAGTGACAGACCTAGTTGGACAGGGAAATGCGCTAGCTGATGTTACTGCCTGAGCCATGGCAGAGAACAGGGTTACGACACGAATGTATGTGACCAGGTCACAAGCTGAGCAATGGACTGACGCAAGAACCACTGTAAGAGGCATACAGGCGACAGGCACGCAGGACGAACTGACTGAGAGGGAAAGGGTGGGACTGAAGGACGATTGCTGGAGAACTAAAGATGGGAATAAATGGCTGTTGCCCAATGCCTATTTAATCCCTAAATTGACCATGGCACATTTACCCGCACACATAGGCTCCTCCCCCATGATTGAACTAATCACCAGAGTGTGGCATAATGCCAAGATAGCCGAATCTGCCAAACGCCTAGTGTAACAATGTATAGTCTGCCTACAACACAACCAGGGGAAAGGGACTGGAGTACCACGCTGAGGGTTTGGAGTCCCTGACCACCCCTTTGAAGTCCTACAAATGGATTACATCCAACTAGAAAGGTGCCATGGTCTGAAATATGTCCTAGTGGTTGTGTGCGCTTTTATCAAATGGGTGGAGGCATACCCCACCCGCGACAATACCGCCCTAGCCACTGTAAAGGTATTGCTCAAAGAATTCTTCCCTCGCTATGGCTTTTGTAGAATTTTGTGGAGTGAAAACGGCCCCCACTTCGTAGCCGGGGTGATACAGAACATCCTGAGAGGGTTTGGGGTAAAACACAAGTTTCATGCTGTCTTCCACCTCAATCAGCGGGCCTGGTAGAAAGAAACAATGCAACCTTGAAGCTAAAACTGGCCAAAATAGTTGCCACAACCGGGTTAAAATGGCCCGACGCCCTCCCGTTGGCATTACTATCAATGCGCTCCACACCAACCAAGCACAGACTAACTCCTTATGAGGTAGTCTTCGGCAGGCCTATGAGCATTTGGGCAGCATCAAAACCAACCTCTATTAATGATGTCCCGGATATACTAATGTCCGACTATTTCTATAAACTGACAAACGAGCTAACACTTATCCACCAACAGGTGCAGCAAACCTTGCCAGATGTATCCAGGGGCCCAGGACATGAGATAAAGGCCGGAGACCATATCCTCGTGAGGAACTTCCAGAGGACTAAGAGTCTGGAGCCAAGGTGGACGGGCCCCTGGCAAGTTTTGATCACCATCCGAACTGCCTTTTGAGTGGAAGGGAAGCAAAATTGGCTGCATGCCCACCACTGCAAGAAAATCCCCCCGACACTGGCAACACGCGAAGAGGTGGAGGTGCTCGAGAAGGTTCTATCGAAAGACCGGCCAGCTCTGAGTTGCTATCCACAGGAAGACCCACTGCAACTCACAGAAGTTCCTGACCCCAAGGTGCCATCCAAGAAGGGGTACAACCTGAGATCAACTAAAGGAGGGCGCTCCGACAATCAGGCCACTCACTGAGTCAAACACCTCAGATCGGTAGCACAGCCAACTCTACCAGGGTAAAACGCTAGACAAAGTCTGTGGTCCTGCCAGTCAGTGAACCCCTTGAAGAAGATGGAAGATATTGAACACCGGAAGAACAATCGCAACGCCTCCATGACCGACAGCTTGCAAGGAACAAAGACAATTGCACTTGCTGTAGCATTTCTCACCTGTCTCCTGCTAATGATTACAGTCTGGATCATTGAAGATAATGCTCCTGCACACAGAACAATGTTTCCCACCTTGCAACCTACCACCCAGAAAGAACATTATCTGATATCCCTGTCGCCTCACCTCCGAGAGCGGCTCAAAGAATTTTGGAACAACTCTTTTGTGCAACTGTTGCACCAGCACCGCCTTGCCACTAATGCTGTTGGGTCTGTGGACTGCTACCACATGCCACTGAACAATTTATTCCATTCACCCCTTCACCCTTTTCCATTCAAGGATCTTGCCTTGCCTGGATGATGCTCCTCCAAGAAAGTTACAGAGACAATGCCACTTCCGGAGAAACAATTGCTTGTTTCTACACTGAGTCCAGGCTGAACAAAACAGGAAGAACAACAGCTCCCTTCTGTCCTCACTCTACCAATGCGACATTCCCAATAAATGTCCCTTCCAAAGAGCAAGTGGAAATCCAATGTTCAACAATCCTGTCAGAACTACTTTTTCCTACCTCAAGAAAAGAACCGCTGCAACGCTGACCGTGGCTCTGTCTGTGATGAATGTCTCGGCCTTGTGTGCATCAAAGGTCATGGGACTAAAAATGTGGGACACAGCACGTGCAATATCACAAGGACTCTGAACACTGCCGACCCTCCAGCAGACCCTCCAGCATTTGTGGCCTCACCCAACATGTACTTTGTCTGCGGAACTAAGGCCTACACCTGGCTCCGACGATGCTGGGGAGGCCTGTGCTACATCGCCTTTGTCCTACCACCAACCTACACAGCCCTGCAGGGCAACACCGAGAAAGGCGTTCCTTAGACACTGACCAAGCAGGGTCTGCTTCATCACAATTCCTCGACGCAGCGAAAGGGCTCGTTCCGCTATGGGGTCCAATGGCAAACAGCCGAGCCATTAGGCACCTGACTCAGGCAGTTGAAACTGCCCTGAAAATCACTGCCGGCATCCTCGCCAACAACACTGCTGAGCTTCAGGCTGTCTGTCTGATGACCCTACAAAATCGTATGGTCCTAGACGTGGTAATAGCGGACCGTGGAGGAGCCTGTCACATCATTGGTGCCAGCCGTTGCACATTTGTCCCTGACACTTCACCTTATATTTATAAAGCTATTGAACATCTCCAGAGACTGTCTTCGGAAATTCATCAAGGAACAGAGACTTGGACACTTGGAAATTGGCTTTGGGGCATCTTAAGGGAGTGGGGTTGGAAGTTATTAATGATCCTCTTGATCCCAGCACTGGCAATATGTGGATGTTGTTTTTGTGTACACTGTATACCGCCTCTGTGTTTCCTTTTTTATAAGCACCTTGCGTCCTAAGCCTATGAGCACTTAACTGACAAAAATGAGGTACAGGACCTTATGGGGATCGATATAAACTGACAAGCTGGCTAGTCATGTTCAAAGGGTGGACTGTGAAACCTGGGCCGATAATCGTGAACATTACCTGCGCCATCTTGCCCGATGGTCCTTTTTGTGCACACATAGACCGCAGCCATTTTAATCGGCCACAACCATTTTGTGTTCTGTTGTTCACCCCTGTTTTACCTACACCATCGCAAGTATCTGTATAACCTTCCGTCCGACTTGGTATGTGTGCTAAAGGCAATAATCTAGCAGACATGCCCACGTTTGATGTTAACTTAAAATGACATTCTATTGCCGCCGCAAACCTCTACACTCATTGTTCCTCCCCACCTCTGTGTATGTGACCCAAGATGGTAGATACCGAGAGGTCCCGCACTAACCTGGTTTATTGCAACCCAAAGAATGAACATCCCTATGGACAATGTAACTTGTTTTCCTATCAACAGTGAAGGATGTTAAACTCTGACCAATCTCACATGCTCCGGACCCTGAGGCAAAGGCCTGCTGCCTGATAAACATCATATGTCCGACTGTTTATGATTGGGAGGGTACGAACCAACTTGTCCACAATGTATGGCATCTTGTCCGGGGCGGGGTACCAAGCTTACGTGACACCGCTCATAAAGATTGTATTGTCGAAACACTGTATAAAAGTAGCCTGTTGAAGAGTTGAAGTTAGAACACCTCCCTGAGAGACATCCCAGTGTCTGCGGGATACGTGCTCTCCTCTAGAGAAATAAACCTCGTTCTTGCCTTCCAGCGCCTGTCTCGTTATTTTCATAGAACAAAAACAAATTAAAGGTGATAAGCCAAGCAGCTTTGGGGGTCTCAAAGGGGGCTGCTTTTCATCAACATGCTACAGACCATCCAGAGCGCCGCAGCCAGACTCGTCCTCAGAACCCCACGGCATGAACACTTGACCCAACACCTAAGAGACCTCCCCTGGCTCCCTGTCGAGACGAGAGTTCCCTTCAAACTGCTCACCCATGGCTACAAATCCCTTAACAACATCGGACCCAAATACCTCAATGAGAGAGTCTCCTTCCACGTACCCAAGAGGAACCTTTGCTCTGCAGACCTCACCCTCTCAGAGACCCCCGAATCCACAGAACCGGAGCGGGAGGAAGAGCCTTCTCCGACGCCGCAGCCAAAGCCTGGAACGAGCCCCCTGTGAACATCAGACGCTCCTCCACCCTCCACACCTTCAGGAATAACCTCAAGACCTGGCTCTTCAATTGAACCAGAGCTGCACCCCCCTCCTCCAGTGCCTTGAGACCCTCACGGGTGAGTAGCGCGCTTTATAAATCCCCTGATTGATTGATTGCTTGATTGCATTGCACCACATTACATCTCCCATGTTGTGTACTTCTTCCATGAATACATGCACTCAGCACATGAATTAATCTAGCATGTACTACACAGTACTACTCTACCCCTAACTATACCTTTTCCCAACACCAACAAAAATTCACTGCTCCTGAGCTATGCAGCGCCCTTCATCTACCTGACGTAGGCCAACAGTAAGTTAAGCACACAGTAACTGAACTGGACTTTTAAAAAGTTGAGTGAACCTCACTCCAGTGACACAGAGTAAAAATGTCCTGTTCACTACAACTGATCACTACACAGTATACTGCCATCTCTGTGCTTGTTCTACTTAACTCCTGGAGAAGGTGGTAGATTTCCACCAGTATCAGAGTAGCACTTTGGGCGCCCCCTCCAGGCCAGCAAAACCATAATCTTTAAAACAGGCCTATGTCATGCTGCACACGCATCCAATTCATCTATGACAAAAAATCAGCATTAGAGAACCAGACAACAGTACAGTAGGGCACTCAGGGCACCAGAAAACAACAGTACAGTAGGGCACTTAGGGCCAGGGTATACGTCTTTAGCGCACAGAGAACTTTTCTGGCCTATCAGTATAACTATGAGAAAGAAAATTGAGATTTCCCCAAAGTAAAAGAAATTACAAAACAACTGTTGTCTCTGATAATCACTTCCTAATGAAACACCTTTGTAGTTCTGTTATTTCCTGCCTTTTTATCTCATTCCTAATTAATGCATTTTGTTTTCTAAATAAATGATGCCTGTGAATGCCTAATTGAATATTTTTGTGAGCAGTAAAAAAAAGGTTAGCGAGGTAAACAATTCTTTGTAAAAGGAAACTTGCTTTCACACTATGTTGGGTGTTTTCAGGACAAGATACACATGAAAGATTGTATTTGTTTGGCAAAAAGTAGGTCTTTTAGCTCAATTATAAAGAGTTATACAAATTTCATAGTACTATTCAGCCTAAGGTTATGAAATAAGTTGAATCATTAACCAACATTTTTCAAAGGACACATAATTATACTAATCCTATCTCTATATTCCAATATTACATCATGAAACGTAAACCTTGCCTACTGCACCCGAAAATCACACCTATATATTTATAGGGTCAGAGTGTTTTAACTATGACCCTATAAATATGTATATATGATTTTCGGGTGCAGTAGTGCTCTGTCCTATGAATAGTGACCTTTATTGTGTACATTGCTATTAGTCACCTAAAGATCCTTGTCTGTTTTCTCCGTGGTTTTAGCACGTGTTGAGGATTTCCCCGGTGGGGTTGACCTTCCATATTTTACTGTTACATTTAAAAATAAAAACGATTGGTATACGTCCAATTGGATAAATTGCTGGATGTTTTTATTTTTCCAGACTGCAAGTCTCAAGCAGTCACCCACAAACATAAATGATCTCTATGCACACCCCAGAAGACAAGCCTCTCTTTAACCCCTTCACTGCGGCGGAATAGCAGTGCTAAGGGGGCGGCCGCGCGGCGGCCGCATGCTGGTGACGGAACCGCTCCGTCACCAGCGTCGGTTGCGCTGTGCTTATGATGGAGCGGTTCCGTCATGGCCCGCCCCGCTCAATGGAACGCTCAGCGCAGTCGTGGAATTCGCGTCGCGCAGGCGCTCCGAGCGGGCCATGACGGAACCGCTCAGTCATCAGCACAGCGCCACCGCAGCCGATGACGGAGCGGTTCCGTCATCAGCAGGCAACGGGTTAAAACAGCAAGAAACAACAACCTGCAAGCAAGGGCCCAATTAGGATAGCGGAGAATATTTCACAGAAACAGCGTGAGCATTTCATCCTGATTATCCAAAAAAACAATAAGAAAGATGGAAGCAAAAAAAAAACTGTTGACACTGCTATACACAGAAGTGAGGATTTTTTTTGTTTAGCTGCCTACTGTAGCAAAGCATGTTCAATACAGAAGAAGGAAGTCTAATGCAATAAAGATGTGAAGAGCAGGACACTAGACTCTCTAGCAGCTCATAATGGGACATAAAAGAAGTACAACTCCTTTGTTGGGTTTACCTTGTGCCATAGCCAACACAAATATTAGGGAAGTTTGTGTCCCCATTAAAGCCCGATTTCCGAACTTTTCAGTAAATTATCTTTTTTTTGGTAAGTCAGTCCTCAGTTGCATTTCAAACGTGTAATTCCATTCCCTATGTTTTTACTGGTATAATATTTCAATTGTGATGTCAATGTGTATTTGCTTTTCAAATTACTGTCTAAAAATAATGCAGTATTTTATTAGAGTAAAAGCATTTGACCAAACAATTTGTAAGTTTTCAATTAAAGTGATTTGAAATTAAATTGACCTTCAAGGGCATGGCAACTGATGGACAAGACTAAAACTTGGTGGGTCCATCTGCAAGACATTTAATGCTGATAAGATGGGTACTGCCCTGGGATTCTGAGGCCGAATCTTTCTAGGGCTCCTGCTGTAAAAAAACAAATTAGGTAAATGTATGTTTCCTTAACCTTAGAAGCAAGGTAGCACAAATCATGAAATATACTCCAAGAGTAAAGTGAAGCCAAGAATTTGATGCTAGGATTGTATGCCTTTATTTAGCTGGTTAGTTGACAAAATAGGATTAGGCAGCCAGTGGATGCACAGAGAGACATATGAATTAAATAGAAAAAGGTTTCATTAAGCAAATGAACACTAGTGTAAAAACTGACTACAGGATCAATCTCTTATTGACTCCAAGTCTTTGTGAAGAGGTTGTGGGTTAATCACAAGGTAATGTGCTTAGAGCACAGACAGGAATTAACAAGTGCATCTGCCCCAGAGCCAGACCCATCATCATGGTACTCACCAGGAGATGTACCCTCTTGTATCAAGGATTTCACTTGGGGCTCCTAATTGTTGCAGTTAATGTCATTGGGTCTTTCGTTGTGCCATTCCCTCATTGGGTGAACACCACTGCACCATATCAAACACCTGTTGTTTGAGACTCTTTGTGAACATATATAAGCTGAAGCATTAACACTGGTATGAACGTTTCTGTCTTGAATCCTTAATGGGGTGAGAAGAATTGAAATCTACGATGGATCGCACACCGCTAGCCTCTCCTCCGGATCACCCCTGAGAACTCTGGTATATGAAGTACGTGTAGATTGAAGAGTTGAAACAAAGTTCATGAGTGGTTCACCAAAGTTGGTGCAAGTAAGTACTTGTAGTTCCCAAGATCTCTAGACCCGAGACATGGCCCGGGTTTCGGGATAGTTTCCCTCATCAGTAGAGAAAGGATTTGGGGTGGATGAGAAGGCCGCCAAGTAACCGTCACAGGCCTCGATGCCTCTCCGGCGCGCAGGTGCGTCTCCAAAAGCTCGTCAGGTTGGGGGCTCACGGGAGCCCTTTAACAGAAATCTACGATGGATCGCACACCGCTAGCCTTTCCTCCGGATCGCCCCTGAGCACTCTGGTATATGAAGTGCGTGTAGATTGAAGAGTTGAAACAAAGTTCATGAGTGGTTCACCAAAGTTGGTGCAAGTAAGTACTTTTAGTTCCTAAGATCTCTAGACCCGAGACATGGCCCGGGTTTCGGGATAGTTTCCCTCATCAGTAGAGAAAGGATTTGGGGTGGATGAGAAGGCCGCTAAGTAACCGTCACAGGCCTCGATTCCTCTCCGGCGCGCAGGTGCGTCTCCAAAAGCTCCTCAGCTTGGGGGCTCACGGGAGCCCTTTAACAGAAATCTACAATGGATCGCACACCGCTAGCCTCTCCTCCAGATCACCCCTGAGCACTCTGGTATATGAAGTGCGTGTAGATTGAAGAGTTGAAACAAAGTTCATGAGTGGTTCACCAAAGTTGGTGCAAGTAAGTACTTGTAGTTCCCAAGATCTCTAGACCCGAGACATGGCCCGGGTTTTGGGATAGTTTCCCTCATCAGTAGAGAAAGGGTTTGGGGTGGATGAGAAGGGCGCCAAGTAACCGTCACAGGCCTCGATGCCTCTCCGGTGCGCAGGTGCATCTCCAAAAGCTCGTCAGCTTGGGGGCTCACATGAGCCCTATAACAGAAATCTACGATGGATCGCACACCGCTAGCCTCTCCTCCGGATCGCCCCTGAGCACTCTGGTATATAAAGTGCGTGTAGATTGAAGAGTTGAAACAAAGTTCATGAGTGGTTCACCAAAGTTGATGCAAGTAAGTACTTGTAGTTCCCAAGATCTCTAGACCCGAGACATGGCCCGGGTTTCGTGATAGTTTCCCTCATCAGTAGAGAAAGATTTGGGGTGGATGCGAAGGCCGCCAAGTAACCGCCACAGGCCTCGATGCCTCTCCGGCGTGCAGGTGCGTCTCCAAAAGCTTGTCAGCTTGGGGGCTCACGGGACCCCTTTAACAGAAATTCACGATGGATTGCACACCGCTAGCCTCTCCTCCGGATCGCCCCCTGAGCACTCTGGTATATGAAGTGCGTGTCGATTGAAGAGTTGAAACAAAGTTCATGAGAAGAATTTATTTCCTACATACTTTGTCTACCAGTTGACATGCATCTGTTTGGGAGGATGGATTTGGAAAGCCTAGTGTTGGGACATTATCCTTATTAGTAGATGTTTTTGTATGTATAAAGTCCATGACCCATACCCTGCTTCTGGATTTCTTTGTGTTGCCTACGTTACGGCTTTGACGGAGCTCTACAAGGGGTACTTTCCCACCCAAGGGGGCCCGTGTGAACTTGGTTCATTATTCCAGTGATGAAATGTTATTGTAACCCGGCAAACACTAATCAATGTGTAATTGATATAGAGGCATTGCTTTTGTGGTGCTAACAGTTCCACAAAGGGATCAGGGGCATAGTGGAAACCGTATTTCATTATTCACAGTATCTCACACACTGTACTAACTAGAATGAACACATTAAAGTTAAAAGTATTTATTACTACAGGAACAATCTGTTTCTCAGTACATCCAAGACAACTACACAGAATATTATTACAACAGCAACTTGACACGTTATAAGTAAAATGAACATTTCCAGCGCTGTTAAAATGTCATTCAAGTTTCATCTGGAACTTAACACCCTAATGCTTATTCATGTGTGCTATATTATGAGAGCATAAAAAGGCATAGCATCTTGCAATCTAGTGTTTCATAGGGAGAGGAGATGCACTACATAACTTGTTGACAGCAAAGGCTGTCTTAATCAGCGGGGCGTGAAGACAGTGTTCCTTGTGAACGTCAAACACCCACTAAGGTAGCAGTCAGTCAGTCTTCCTCTGGGACTTGGCTTTATCACCTTTAGTCTTCAGGTGAGATGTATCATCTTTGAAGTGCGAAGTACACTGGCAGCAGGTGTAACCATCTCTGGCAGAATCACGGACGATAGCTGGGCAAAGAACCTCTCCTGACAAGTGTCAAGTGGCAGTCCTTATGTCTTAAATCCTATAAGAAACTGGAATTTCAGACATAAGTTTAGGAATGTCTGGCATAGATTATGTGCATCAAGGTAGGCGCCCCTGACATTTCCGTATCTATACTACTATTATAAAGAGAAAACTGTGTCCTTTGAGCCAGGTAAACTTGAAAAGTACACCACCAATCCAAACACCCAAGACATATTTAAAAACCTCAGGGCAAGCAGAAGGACATAGGCTATATAAACATAAAAAATATACGTTGTTTAAAAAATTTAGAAATAAAAATAAAGTAGTGCCTTGCAAGTAGCGTCGGCCGCGACGTCTGCGTGATGACATCGGGAGCGCGGGGAGGAGTGGCGTTCAGGAGCAACAGGAAGAGCGGAGGACATGAGCGCGGGGAGGAGCGGCGAGCGATGTTCAAGCGGTGAGGAGCAGCAAGAAGCGGAGAAGCAGTGGAGCAGTAAAATCAGCAGCGCGGGGAGGAGCGGCGGGTGAGGTAAGTGAAGCAGCCAAGAGCTGCGGGTGCGCACCGAGGGACGGGCGGGAGCCATGAGTGCACACAAGCCCAAAATGCTGCCCACAGCCCCCTTCTGCCCCAGGCAACACCGGCGGGTGAGGTAAGTGAGGCAGCCAAGAGCCGCGGGTGCGCACAGAGGGATGGGCGGAGGGACGGGCGGGAGCCATGAGTGCATGCAAGCCAAAAAAGGCTGCCCCCAGCCCCCTTCTGCCCCAGGCAACGCTGGGGGCGGGCTGCTAGTGAACATATAAGGCAACAAATGTCATTTCAGACTATGTCTGTATGTGTGCTTAGTAACCTTCACATGATGAGCCATTTTACATGGACTAATGTCACATTAGAGGTTGTATCGGTGTCATTAAACAAAGGAATTGATGAAATCACAGTTTTTAGAAAGGTAAGATCTGTCAACATCTGCGCTGAAAAGTAGGCATGGCAATGCTTCTGCATTAATCAGGGAATATGGCGGTGTCCATTGTTTAAGATGAAGAAGAAGGTGACTTCTCTTTGCCAAGATGGAGTAGGGGCCTATATAAAATGGAGTTGGTCCTTAAGGACTTTACTTCATTTGGATATGTTAATCAGCTGACTATTATTTTGCAGGTGGAGCATTTTGAATATATTAAGATATTGACCCTCCCCCTTCTGGTTGAGGAACAATAGTTTGAGCCAAAACTCATAGTATGCCATTAGAGTCCTGTAGGTATATGTATGCCTGCAACCATTACCTACAGGGCGAGTTGTTTAGCCCTCTTTAGACAATGACCTATCTCCTGCTACTGGAGGTGATCACCCTGGACCTACCTTCTGCTGGCAGACATCATCTGGAAAGTCAACAAAGTAACGTATTTCCTGCTACAGGATGGTCATGGATCCCTAAAGCCTGTGTTGTATTCACTAATGTCAAGGAACTTCAATCATCCTTATTTTTTGCTTTTTGCACCATGCTTGAAATCTCCTAAGGTGTTTGCGCGGTCTACGAATACAATTTAGCATAGCATAGGCCACAATTCCATTTCCTATTATCTTTGTGGTTGATGTTCTTTGGAAATTTGTTGTAGGTTGTCTGTACATGTGAAGCCCTAGAATCATCTATTACTGGCGGATGTGGTTATATATTTAGGGCTCTGTTCACATATTCTGGTAACATAAGAAGATTTATCATCTCTCAGAACCAGCACTTGTTGACGTGGATGAACAGCTATCTTGAACCTCAGACCAATTTGTTACTGCAGAAAATTTTGGACATACAATGCACTCGAATAATATCTTGCAACAGGATACATTTGAATATTATATGACCTAGAACCATCTCCTGATATGTTAAATACAACATTCTTTAGGTGTATTAAATTCTATATTCTTCTTGTGGGATGCAAAGAAAGAGGCATTTACGGGTGGGCAACAAATTTTGCTTTAATGGCAGGTCCACAGAATTTTGTTCATTCTGCATTCCACTTGGAATGTGGAGATCTGGCAAAACTCTGCCAACCGCTGTGTGGCAGAGTTTTTTCACAAATGCAGCCCAACATTAGGTTGGCGAGCGCGAATAAGAATTTGCATTACCCAGCATAATTTTCGGGCACTAGAACGCCTCCCGCCGAGATATATCAATGCAGGAGGTCAAAGCAGGTTGTGACCATTCACGTTGAGAAAACTGCAGCTGAAGTAGAAAATCTACTCGAGCGGCAGAAAGAAGCAGGGCCACGTGGTGCCGTTCACGTGGATTTTACCACACAGAACAAGCTTCCGGCACTAAGTATCAGTGCGAATGGCGCAACATGCTGAATTCCTCTCATGGTACTCCTAGGAATCTTGCGGAGTTTTCATGTAATTCCACGCAATTCCGCAGAGTGTAACTCAAAGAGTAATAAGGCATTCTTTTGGCCAGGCATAGAAAAAAGTGGTCTCTTTCTCTCTCATTTTGTAAATACAAGCAATATGTAAGAAATTAGCATATATTTGGTAGAAGCAATGAAGCCCCTTTACTCGGCCCTCACTTGGAAGTAAGACCCCTGAACTCAGTTTAATCCCATCTGGAGTTGCACTTTGCCTGCCAAACTAGTCATGAAAATGAGTGTTTAATGTGAATGGTGCACACAACTCATTTTTCAAGTCTGACGGATGTGTTTGATTTTGTCGCCGAATCCATTTTTCAATGCCAAATTGTATTAAAAAGAACAGTCTGGATGGTACAATGCGGGATTAATCTCCACCACTGTTAAAGGTTGAATTTATCTACAGAAGCAGCGCGAGCTGTGCGATCTGCACTTCGTCCGTCGTTAATTCAATCCCGAGTCCCCGAGCCCCTTGTGGATGGATGCCCGTCAGTTTCTGTAATGGGATGAACCTGCCCTGGCGATAAGACATTCCCGTGGGGGCGCGCTCTGCAAGAAAGATTCGTTAGCACTCCGTGATCAGAGACCCTCTTCTCGCAACTCCCCCCCCCACCCCGTTCTATATAAGATTTGTTTTTTCCTTCTTGAAACATTTTTTGTGTTCAATGAGTGTTTTATCACAAAACTCACCCAGCGCGCAAGACACAAAGGCCATCATGCTAATTAGAATCATTCCTCTAAATGGTTGCTAGGCACAGTGCTAGGTGTTTCTTTATTAAAATAACTAACATTCATGTCACATACTCCATTGTCTAACGCTCAACTATTTACAATCGCATTTAAAGCTCTTTGTAGGATTTTACTGCATTCCATTTCTGTTGGAGAGCCTTATGTGACGGGGAGAAAGTCTGGACTATTGGTCACTTAAGGTCGAAGCGAAATTGAAAAACTCTTCCATGAAACAGAAGCTGAGAAAATTTCCTAAAAAAGTGAGTGGCACTGCTCAGGTGTTGAATGCGACTCACGGTGAAATTGAGCCCATTTAACAAAATTCAGTAATTTGTCGCGATTGGGCGCAACTGGTCATCTGCTCAAGATTCCAGGGGCCTCATTTATGAGAAATGACGCACCGCTGCGTGAAAGCAGCGATGCGTCACTTCTCAGTGCGCACTCTTTGCGACATTCCTGATGCGTCATATTTAATGTATGACGCATCATGTCGCAAGGAGTTACAGATACGTCAGTATTTCTGACGTACCTGTAAGCGCAAAAGTGACGCATTGCTGATGTGTTAGCAAAAGTGACAAAACTCCAGCAATGCGTCCTTTCACATGGGGCAAGCCCCATGTGAAAGGCGCTGCGTCAGTCTTGCGCCTGCTGTGAGGCAGGCGCAAGATTTTGACGCAACGGCGTCCTAAAAGTGACTTAGTGAAATCTGATAGATTACACTGCGTCACTTCTACAACCCTTCCTAACGTCAATATGCCCCCCTTGCATACATTGGGGCAGATTTATGTTAACTGGCGCATCACCAGGGATGCGCCAGTTAACATGCGCTACAGTGCGCCACAGCTCCGCCAGCCATGGTGCGCCGCATTTATAATGCGGCGACCATGGTGCAAAAACGGCACCTGTGCCGGAAATGTGTTGCATTGCTGGAGTTGCGTCGCAAGCGCGACGCAGCTCCAGCAAGGCTCGGGGGTGCCCCATTTTAACAATGCTGCGTCAAGACCTACGCCTGCTTCAAGCAGGCGCAGGCTTTTGACGCATCATTGGCTTAAAAGTGACTGAGTGAAATCTCATAGATTTCACTCAGCCACTTTTGCGAGGAGCACCTGCCCCGGAACGCCCACCCTGCGCCGAAACGCCCACAAGCGGCGCAGGGCTTTACAACGTGACGCATCTGCCTAGATGCGTCACGTTGTAAATCGTTCGCAGGGATGCGCCACGTTTACGCCGCCTTGCGTGACACAACAGCGGCGTAAACGTGGCGCAAGGGCCTCATAAATCTGCCCCATTATACCTGGCGCAGGTATAATGTGGCGCAGGGGTTTACAAAGTGACGCATCTACCTAGATGCGTCACTTTGTAAATATGGCGCAACAAGGCGCATTTTTATGCCACTGGTGCGTCACAAAAAGTGACGCACCGGCGGCGTAAAAGTGACACACAGCCTCATAAATAGTGTTTCTGATTCTTAAGTGTGTGCACATTTTGCCCTGCCTCGTGGATTTTCCTTGTTTAAATTCCTCTAGGAGTTATCTGGATCATTCCATTTTTACAGGGAAAACAGTCAGACCGAAGGAAAAGCTACAATTTGAGACACCCTCATACATAGTAAACCTTCCACCTAATAGCATTCCATATTCTGTGCTAAATTTAAGCTGGTGGTTGCTGATAGGGCCACCCAGTACTCATTTTTTCGGGTATTCATCCTCATCAGACTTTGGCAAAGAGTAAACGAGGGTAAAACAGAAACGGGGTGAAAGAAGGAGGAAGACAAAGACAGAAAGTAATGTGACAAAGGGAGAAACTAGGTGCCTGTAATAGTGAGGTTCAGAGTCAGGGTGGGTCAAGTATTGGATCAAAGTGGCATGAGGTGCAAATAAAACCGTGGAGCCTTGGTACTTGGCCTGCTGACAATAAATAATGCCGGCCAGAGGCTTCTGAGTAAAACTTTGAGCCCTCTCTACTCATTACTCTTGCTGCCTTTCCTAGTAAAATCTTACATAAGGCAGTACCCATAAATGTGCTACTGTTGTCTTTTTAGCCAAAAGTAATAACTGTTGCAGTACGACTCATCTCTGAAGCTATTACTGTTCACTCCTCAGTCCAACTATGTAAGATGCTGAACTACCATTAAAACCCCGTTCTCCACAGCAGACACCATTTTCTCTTGTCCCATCTTATTCCTAACAAGAACATGCCCTTCACTATCTTTAAAAATATAAGTGATTCCACTTAATGTAACTCAGGCTTCAGTCAAACCATTATGTTAAAAACAAAATGTTATTATATATGTTTTCCAAAATGACTTTACAAATGTTGACTATAGCCCTAGGGCCACATTTATCAAGGGGTTTGTTGCTGTTACCACATTGCGTGGTGCAAAAGTGACACAATCCTTCAGATGTGATTTATAGAACCTTGCAAGGGATCCTTGCATGGCTCTGAATGGCTTGATAAATCCAGAGTAACGCAAGGCAGAGCAGATTGCTATGTTGCATTACCCTGCCCCAGGGAGGCATTGCATGGGTGGTGCATGAGTGTTCCCATGGGGAAACAACCTTTACAACGCAACGTTTACAACGCACTACCATTACAATGAAACTTTTACAAAACAATATCCATTACAATGCATGTCATTACAACGCAACCATTACAACGCATTACACTGCAACGCATACCACTACAACGCATGTCATTACAACACAGTCATTACAACGCATACCATTACAACGCATAGCATTACAACACTGAGGTTCCGTGACAATTGTAAGTGGTGTTTTTGACTCGCCCGAATATGGTCGAGTCTGGTATCTATGAACCGTAAATGACGAGTTTAGTGGGTGTACGCGTTTTCACTGTGCTAACCTAAACCGTCCGTTTGTTTCGTGGGTTTCTTCATCTGAACCCACAGGTTCCATTTTAGATACGGCATCCATTTTGTTTCTTGCCCTCAAGTACAGCATGAAAGATGGGACCCCCTCGAAGAATAAATTGTGACCAAGTAACAGAGGGGAAAGAGAGAGTTCATTCTAAAAAGGTTGTTCCTTCAATGATCATGAACTTCACTTAGCAATGTACTTAGGATTATTTAAACAAGGTGACAGAATTATGTGACAGTGTTTACTTTATCATCATTTTTATTTTCATTTAATGTAATTTTTCATTTCTCTTTTTTATAAGAAAGACATAATTCATCATAAATACATTTTTGAAGTGAGTATTTTTTGCTTTTAAGAACAAACACAATTATTAACACACCAATGATTGAAAATATATACACAATTATAGTACACAGTTAATTTTAAGAAAACCACCTGATATCGAGCACTCAACTCAATTCAGTAGCATACACACATACATACCACAATCAACCCACACTACCAAAAAGGAAAAAGGGGGGAAACTGAGTATTAGTTGACAGGATCAAAAAATGTCAATACTAGGGTCTCAGAAGAAATTCGAGACCCCTGCACCAGGTCGGTCGACGCGCGTTTCGGTGGGTAAACCACCTTCCTCAGGACCTTTTTTCTTTTTTGATTCAGGGATATCAGGGGACCTAAAAAGTTTTTTACAAAAAAACAAAAGAAAAATATATCTGTCAGCAACACCTCTCATAATAATTTAAGAACAAAAACACCAACACAACTAAAGAACATTGTTTAGATTTTGCATGGCCGCTCTTCACATGACCAATAATTGCAAGAAAAAAACATGAGCACAAAACGTTTACTCTCTGCATATTGTTGAGTCATAATATAAATTGAGACTAAAGTTGCATCAAAACGAGAGATGAAATAGACTTTGTTATATAACTAGATTCTCTTTATGTTAAATTGAGACACAAGAGGCACTTTCATTTTAACCAGGACATAGTTCTACTTACGGTAAAAAACAAGAAGGTTTCTATTTCTTTGATACTCTTTTCCTACCAGCTGAGAGATTTTAAAACAGGATACATGTCAAAAGGCACCTGCATGAAAGATACAACGACCCTTACTCTATATTCCACAACTAAATGGGCTCAACATACATTTATCCATTGGTGGTTAGTCTTACCAATTCGCGATATAAGACAGGGTGCGATGGTAGCGATTACTCCAGTCTGTTAAGAGGTAGTTGTCTGTTCTCCAGTAAACCAAATTGGCTACAAAATAAACGTGCCCATATATAATATTCTATTTCTTCCTTTTTTTTGCAAACACAGTACTGAAATGAGAGCGAACTTCCTAAGGGGCATAAAGATCAAAGACGTACCTTTTAATGGTTAATAATGCCCTCAACGATGCGACACAAGTAGATTTTAGATTGATTCTTGAAGGTCTCGACAATTGCAGTCTAAAAGAGTAGAAGAGGGATGCAAATACCAAATCATCAGATGTATTCGCTATGGCGCATCAAGTTGTTTAAATTGGTACAAGAAAGATGATCTTACGTCTATTATTCCTGGGACGGTATTTTAATAGAGAGTATATCTTTTTTTAGTAGAGTTTGTAGCGCCGTTCATTATACTGCATACATCTAAAATATAAAAAGGTTTGAGATGTATATAAGGACGGAGACAAATAAGTAAATACAGAGTTATATAGGGACTCTAGTCTCACGAGATTACGGCGGGATGGTCACGGCATAGGAAGTTAAGCCGGTGCAATAGACATGGATTTACCTCTGAACAAGTATAGTTCTACATAGTCTCAGATAGCTACGTACCCGAACGTCTTAGATCGCGGAGTCTACTTTCATCTTCCTTGGAAATCGGCGACAAGCGGCATACTACGTTATGTGCCTGGTTTATAATCCCTCCCTTCGAATGTGAAATCACGCGATAGTTGTTGTGTTATCACGAGAATACGGGTGTCAATTCAGAGTTAACATAGAGGATGGACTCTGATTTACTAGCGTCGAAGTAGAGTAAACACAAAAGGTAGACTCTGATTTATTAGCCAGTTACCCGACGTATCTCCGTAGCCTTGGCTCTGAATAAACACCAAAGGTGCACTAGTCGGTAACTAGAGGCATATACAATACCAAGTACGGCTGGAAAGAGAGACTGTAGTGTTAAAAGAAATAGATCACGTAAAGTAGACCAACAATATGTAAAGTAGATGAGGTCACTTAATAGGGAATGACAAGGGTCAAGAAATCACATAAGGAAATCCAGCCAAATCAGTGGAACGGGCAACCATATTTAAGTGTCGTTAAAAGAGGATTAAATGTATGTTCATATTAACATTACTCGGCAAGACAGTTATGGATACAATTTTACAGAGTACAGACAGATAAGAGTGAAAAACCAGAATTACAATGCATGATCAAAAGATGGTTACTCAGAACTAAGATGCAGATTCTGGATGGAGATAAGATCCACATATGTTTATTTTGTGACATACCAGGAAATTTCCTCATTCAGTCCTTGTTTAACACTATCAAGGTGATATATCCAAAAAGTTTCCCGTTTCTTGCGGGTAACTTCATTAGGCTGGCCTATTTTAGGTATTACTTTTTCTAATATCGACCATTTGATATCCTGCTCAGAATGGTTATTATCCAAACAATGTCGGACTAAGGGTGCCAACAATTTTTTAGTCTTGATGGCAGACTTGTGTTCACTGTAACGGACGCGAAATTCGCGACCCGTTTCTCCCACATAGGCCAAGCCACAACTGCAGAATAGAATGTAGACAATGTTACTACTGCGACAGTTGGTCAAATGTCGCAGTTTAATCTCTCTGTCGTTATATTTGATAGTCTCAGATGTAATTGCTGAGTCACATGCGTGGCATGAGCCACATCTGTGGTTACCTAGAACAGCCGGTAAGCCTGTAATAGAGCGCAGATTTTCTGAAGGGAAACTTTTGTTTTGTCTAGTATGTACTAACATGTCCCTAAGATTTCTATTTCTTTTGTAGGCTACCAAAGGTGGTGGCAAAGGGGGAGCATTGTCATCGCAATTTAAAATTCTCCAGTTCTTATTGATGATATTCCTGATTTTAAAATTCAAGGTGGAATGGTTGATTACACATGTAATCCGATTTTGTTTCACACGTTCGGTACCCTGGAGTAATGCAGTCCTATCATAATATTTGGCTCTCTTATAAGCATGTCGCACGAGGCGATGGGGATATCCTCTTTTGAGTAGCCTTTCTTGGAGGGCATCTCCATGCTTATGGAAGGAATTCATGTCCGTGCAGTTGCGACGAATGCACAAAAATTCCCCAAAAGGAATAGATTCTCTTTGACAGTTGGGGTGATAACTGTCGAATTTAAGGATAGTGTTCTTGGCTGTGCTTTTTCTAAAGAGGCTTACTGTCAGGTGACCATTGGTATCTTCAATGCTGATGTCTAAGAAGTCCACTTTACAGTTGTTAAAATTTACTGTGAACTTCAGATTGGTATCACTGGCATTCAACCAAAGAATAAATGATTGTAAAAGTTCTACCGGGCATTTCCAAATAAAAAAAATGTCATCTATAAAACGTTTCCATACAGAAACATTTTCAAAGAATGGGGCCAGTTCGTTGGAGATGTTCTTGAGCTCCCATTCTCCCATAAAGGTATTAGCTACAATGGGGGCACAAGAAGCCCCCATTGATGTCCCTTTGATTTGTTTATAGAGACGACCATTACACTCAAAGAAGTTATTCAATAAGACGACCTCCAGACATTGCAAAATGAACATATCAGGGCGGTCCGACGGGTATCTCTGTAGTAGGTCTGAGACCGCCTGTAACGCTCGGCATTGAGGAATATTGGTGTATAATGCCTCAATGTCGAGCGTCACCAGGATGTCTGAATCAGAATTAAATGGTAGGCCTTCTATCTTATTAATTATGTCCCCAGTATCTCGAATGTAAGAGGTATACTTCTGGGTCAGGGGGCATAGAAATCTATCCACATATTTTGATAGTGGTTCCGTACATGACCCAATGGTCGATATTATGGGCCGCATAGGTGGATTCGTTTCTGACTTATGGGTTTTAGGAAGGCCATAAAGAGCAGAGGTAATGGGGGAGGATTTATTCAAAAAAACATATTCATCATCACAGATAAAACCATCTGTGAATGCTTCTCGAGTTATTTCTTGAATATGTTTATTTAGTCTTTCCAATTCCTTCCGTTGAGCTGGTCTATAATGGTCTGTTACTGATAACATCTCAGACATTTTCTCATCATAAGTGGCTCTATCAAATATGGTAATACCCCCACCTTTATCACAAGGTTTAATAATGACTGAGGGGTTTGTTTTCAGATCATTAAGAGATGCAATTTCCGAATTAGATAGATTAGATTTAGGTTTGTAAGGATTTTTTACAACTTTTGCAATGTCTCGAAGAACATTCTGTTCAAATATCCGTACATCTGTACTTACCATGTCTAATGTCGGGGTGAAGGTCGATGGTGGTTTACACCTGGATAGATTATTATCTTCCTCATTTTGTGGTCGATCAGAGAAGAATTTAATTAGTCTCACCTTTCGAAAGAAGGCAAACAAATCTTCATGTAATTTGAATTTGTTCAAGTGTACACTTGGAACAAAAGATAGCCCCTTACTCAGAATTTGTATGTCCTCAGGTTTAAGTGACAGGGAAGACAGATTGTAAATAGGTAGATTTTCTGCAGTGATGGGAGTGGGATCCTTTATACTTCCTACCACCAGTACTGCTGATTGCGTGTCCTCACGTACTGTTGTGGAGGTTGAGGGCTCATTTGGGCTTGAGCTCCTTGGTCCTGCCATCGTACATTCCTCCCTCTGTACTGGCCCCGGGGTAAAAAATCCCTTCCATTAAATGGGCGTTGAGTAGGTCTACCTCTAAATGGTCTAGAGTTGTATTGGCCATTATTCATCTCTTGGTAGTTATCCCCATCTGATCCAGAGGAGCCAGAATCTGAGAAATTCATGAACCTTCTCCCAGGGTAGCTATTAAAGTTAGGATTATAGTTACCTTGTGTCCCTTCCTGATAATAATTGGGGGTGAGATAAGGATAGATTTTTTCTTTGGTGAACCACCAAACATCCTTTCTAAGCTTCTCTGTCTTTTTATTAGTGAGGTAGGTATCAAAGTCCTTCATTTCAGTTTGTATTTTTTCCAGGCTATTTTTAGCTTCATCCACTGCCGTGGATGCATTAAGTTTGGCTTCCAAATCATTAATTTCCTGTAAGAGTGTGGATGCTATATCTTTAGCTGTTTCTATTATCAGCATCATCCAGTCCCTGGAGCAGCGGTTAGAAATGAGTGACCACCGCTCCAGGAACTTTCTGATGTCG
Source organism: Lissotriton vulgaris (assembly GCF_964263255.1). Lineage (NCBI taxonomy): Eukaryota > Metazoa > Chordata > Amphibia > Caudata > Salamandridae > Lissotriton > Lissotriton vulgaris. Next base: position 578,133,280 of record NC_141699.1, on the reverse strand, counting down.
ACAAATAATGCAGGAGCATTTCGCACTCTTAACCCTGTAGGGATTACACCTGCCTTAAGATACTCAAACATATAAAATGCGTGAGATTCTATCCGTTTTAATTTCTTCCGCATATTAAGAAGATTCTGCCAATCGCTGTTACCTAATTGATGAGGAGGGCAGGGGACATTATCGCCCGTAATCTTGCCCATCAAAGCATTGAAGTCATCATCAGAAAACCCAAACGTCTGGAAATTGTCCATTATAAGGTGATGTACGGGGACTCTGTATCTATATAGGTGTATTAGATATTGCCGTGTATTTTAGAATTCCCCCGAGATGAGTCACTGGAGATTGTTACAAACCAATTCTCTAAAGAAAGGAAAAACAAAGTGATTCTCATTACAATTGAAAGAGAGAAGTGCTAACAAAAAGTCTCAGAACAATATGACCCACGTTATCAGAGAAAGCAACCAATTGGCCATGTGAGAGTAGCTTATGGTTAACCAAACAATGTGATAATTTACACACAAACAACAATTTGTGACAATTAATTTTTGTAGAGAAAATTGTTTTGGGGCAAAAGAAAAATCCCACGGTTAAAAAACCGCGAATGCTACAGCATAAAAGATGGGACCCCCTCGAAGAATACATTGTGACCAAGGAACAGAGGGGAAATAGAGAGTTCTTTCTAGTAAGGTTGTTCCTTCAATGGTCATGAACTTCACTTAGCAATGTACATAGGATTATTTAAACAAGGTGACAGAATTATGTGACAGTGTTTACTTTATCATCATTTTTATTTTCATTTAATGTAATTTTTCATTTCTCTTTTTAATAAGAAAGACATAATTCATCATAAATACATTTTTGAAGTGAGTATTTTTTGCTTTTAAGAACAAACACAATTATTAACACACCAATGATTGAAAATATATACACAATTATAGTACACAGTTAATTTTAAGAAAACCACCTGATATCGAGCACTCAACTCAATTCAGTAGCATACACACATACATACCACAATCAACCCACACTACCAAAAAGGAAAAAGGGGGGAAACTGAGTATTAGTTGACAGGATCAAAAAATGTCAATACTAGGGTCTCAGAAGAAATTCGAGACCCCTGCACCAGGTCGGTCGACGCGCGTTTCGGTGGGTAAACCACCTTCCTCAGGACCTTTTTTCTTTTTTGATTCAGGGATATCAGGGGACCTAAAAAGTTTTTTACAAAAAAACAAAAGAAAAATATATCTGTCACCAACACATCTCATAATAATTTAAGAACAAAAACACCAACACAACTAAAGAACATTGTTTAGATTTTGCATGGCCGCTCTTCACATGACCAATAATTGCAAGAAAAAAACATGAGCACAAAACGTTTACTCTCTGCATATTGTTGAGTCATAATATAAATTGAGACTAAAGTTGCATCAAAACGAGAGATGAAATAGACTCGTGTTATATAACTAGATTCTCTTTATGTTAAATTGAGACACAAGAGGCACTTTCATTTTAACCAGGACATAGTTCTACTTACGGTAAAAAACAAGAACGTTTCTATTTCTTTGATAGTCTTTTCCTACCAGCTGAGAGATTTTAAAACAGGATACATGTCAAAAGGCACCTGCATGAAAGATACAACGACCCTTACTCTATATTCCACAACTAAATGGGCTCAACATACATTTATCCATTGGTGGTTAGTCTTACCAATTCGCGATATAAGACAGGGTGCGATGGTAGCGATTACTCCAGTCTGTTAAGAGGTAGTTGTCTGTTCTCCAGTAAACCAAATTGGCTACAAAATAAACGTGCCCATATATAATATTCTATTTCTTCCTTTTTTTTGCAAACACAGTACTGAAATGAGAGCGAACTTCCTAAGGGGCATAAAGATCAAAGACGTACCTTTTAATGGTTAATAATGCCCTCAACGATGCGACACAAGTAGATTTAAGATTGATTCTTGAAGGTCTCGACAATTGCAGTCTAAAAGAGTAGAAGAGGGATGCAAATACCAAATCGTCAGATGTATTCGCTATGGCGCATCAAGTTGTTTAAATTGGTACAAGAAAGATGATCTTACGTCTATTATTCCTGGGACGGTATTTTAATAGAGAGTATATCTTTTTTTAGTAGAGTTTGTAGCGCCGTTCATTATACTGCATACATCTAAAATATAAAAAGGTTTGAGATGTATATAAGGACGGAGACAAATAAGTAAATACAGAGTTATATAGAGACTCTAGTCTCACGAGATTACGGCGGGATGGTCACGGCATAGGAAGTTAAGCCGGTGCAATAGACATGGATTTACCTCTGAACAAGTATAGTTCTACATAGTCTCAGATAGCTACGTACCCGAACGTCTTAGATCGCGGAGTCTACTTTCATCTTCCTTGGAAATCGGCGACAAGCGGCATACTACGTTATGTGCCTGGTTTATAATCCCTCCCTTCGAATGTGAAATCACGCGATAGTTGTTGTGTTATCACGAGAATACGGGTGTCAATTCAGAGTTAACATAGAGGATGGACTCTGATTTACTAGCGTCGAAGTAGAGTAAACACAAAAGGTAGACTCTGATTTATTAGCCAGTTACCCAACGTATCTCCGTAGCCTTGGCTCTGAATAAACACCAAAGGTGCACTAGTCGGTAACTAGAGGCATATACAATACCAAGTACGGCTGGAAAGAGAGACTGTAGGGTAAAAAGAAATAGATCACGTAAAGTAGACCAACAATATGTAAAGTAGATGAGGTCACTTAATAGGGAATGACAAGGGTCAAGAAATCACATAAGGAAATCCAGCCAAATCAGTGGAACGGGCAACCATATTTAAGTGTCGTTAAAAGAGGATTAAATGTATGTTCATATTAACATTACTCGGCAAGACAGTTATGGATACAATTTTACAGAGTACAGACAGATAAGAGTGAAAAACCAGAATTACAATGCATGATCAAAAGATGGTTACTCAGAACTAAGATGCAGATTCTGGATGGAGATAAGATCCACATATGTTTATTTTGTGACATACCAGGAAATTTCCTCATTCAGTCCTTGTTTAACACTATCAAGGTGATATATCCAAAAAGTTTCCCGTTTCTTGCGGGTAACTTCATTAGGCTGGCCTATTTTAGGTATTACTTTTTCTAATATCGACCATTTGATATCCTGCTCAGAATGGTTATTATCCAAACAATGTCGGACTAAGGGTGCCAACAATTTTTTAGTCTTGATGGCAGACTTGTGTTCACTGTAACGGACGCGAAATTCGCGACCCGTTTCTCCCACATAGGCCAAGCCACAACTGCAGAATAGAATGTAGACAATGTTACTACTGCGACAGTTGGTCAAATGTCGCAGTTTAATCTCTCTGTCGTTATATTTGATAGTCTCAGATGTAATTGCTGAGTCACATGCGTGGCATGAGCCACATCTGTGGTTACCTAGAACAGCCGGTAAGCCTGTAATAGAGCGCAGATTTTCTGAAGGGAAACTTTTGTTTTGTCTAGTATGTACTAACATGTCCCTAAGATTTCTATTTCTTCTGTAGGCTACCAAAGGTGGTGGCAAAGGGGGAGCATTGTCATCGCAATTTAAAATTCTCCAGTTCTTATTGATGATATTCCTGATTTTAAAATTCAAGGTGGAATGGTTGATTACACATGTAATCCGATTTTGTTTCACACGTTCGGTACCCTGGAGTAATGCAGTCCTATCATAATATTTGGCTCTCTTATAAGCATGTCGCACGAGGCGATGGGGATATCCTCTTTTGAGTAGCCTTTCTTGGAGGGCATCTCCATGCTTATGGAAGGAATTCATGTCCGTGCAGTTGCGACGAATGCGCAAAAATTCCCCAAAAGGAATAGATTCTCTTTGACAGTTGGGGTGATAACTGTCGAATTTAAGGATAGTGTTCTTGGCTGTGCTTTTTCTAAAGAGGCTTACTGTCAGGTGACCATTGGTATCTTCAATGCTGATGTCTAAGAAGTCCACTTTACAGTTGTTAAAATTTACTGTGAACTTCAGATTGGTATCACTGGCATTCAACCAAAGAATAAATGATTGTAAAAGTTCTTCCGGGCCTTTCCAAATAAAAAAAATATCATCTATAAAACGTTTCCATACAGAAACATTTTCAAAGAATGGGGCCAGTTCGTTGTAGATGTTCTTGAGCTCCCATTCTCCCATAAAGGTATTAGCTACACTGGGGGCACAAGAAGCCCCCATTGATGTCCCTTTGATTTGTTTATAGAGACAACCATTACACTCAAAGAAGTTATTCAATAAGACGACCTCCAGACATTGCAAAATGAACATATCAGGGCGGTCCGACGGGTATTTCTGTAGTAGGTCTGAGACCGCCTGTAACGCTCGGCATTGAGGAATATTGGTGTATAATGCCTCAATGTCGAGCGTCACCAGGATGTCTGAATCAGAATTAAATGGTAGGCCTTCTATCTTATTAATTATGTCCCCAGTATCTCGAATGTAAGAGGTATACTTCTGGGTCAGGGGGCATAGAAATCTATCCACATATTTTGATAGTGGTTCCGTACATGACCCAATGGTCGATATTATGGGCCGCATAGGTGGATTCGTTTCTGACTTATGGGTTTTAGGAAGGCCATAAAGAGCAGAGGTAATGGGGGAGGATTTATTCAAAAAAACATATTCATCATCACAGATAAAACCATCTGTGAATGCTTCTCGAGTTATTTCTTGAATATGTTTATTTAGTCTTTCCAATTCCTTCCGTTGAGCTGGTCTATAATGGTCTGTTACTGATAACATCTCAGACATTTTCTCATCATAAGTGGCTCTATCAAATATGGTAATACCCCCACCTTTATCACAAGGTTTAATAATGACTGAGGGGTTTGTTTTCAGATCATTAAGAGATGCAATTTCCTAATTAGATAGATTAGATTTAGGTTTGTAAGGATTTTTTACAACTTTTGCAATGTCTCGAAGAACATTCTGTTCAAATATCCGTACATCTGTACTTACCATGTCTAATGTCGGGGTGAAGGTCGATGGTGGTTTACACCTGGATAGATTATTATCTTCCTCATTTTGTGGTCGATCAGAGAAGAATTTAATTAGTCTCACCTTTCGAAAGAAGGCAAACAAATCTTCATGTAATTTGAATTTGTTCAAGTGTACACTTGGAACAAAAGATAGCCCCTTACTCAGAATTTGTATGTCCTCAGGTTTAAGTGACAGGGAAGACAGATTGTAAGTAGGTAGATTTTCTGCAGTGATGGGAGTGGGATCCTTTATACTTCCTACCACCAGTACTGCTGATTGCGTGTCCTCACGTACTGTTGTGGAGGTTGAGGGCTCATTTGGGCTTGAGCTCCTTGGTCCTGCCATCGTACATTCCTCCCTCTGTACTGGCCCCGGGGTAAAAAACCCCTTCCATTAAATGGGCGTTGAGTAGGTCTACCTCTAAATGGTCTAGAGTTGTATTGGCCATTATTCATCTCTTGGTAGTTATCCCCATCTGATCCAGAGGAGCCAGAATCTGAGAAATTCATGAACCTTCTCCCAGGGTAGCTATTAAAGTTAGGATTATAGTTACCTTGTGTCCCTTCCTGATAATAATTGGGGGTGAGATAAGGATAGATTTTTTCTTTGGTGAACCACCTAACATCCTTTCTAAGCTTCTCTGTCTTTTTATTAGTGAGGTAGGTATCAAAGTCCTTCATTTCAGTTTGTATTTTTTCCAGGCTATTTTTAGCTTCATCCACTGCCGTGGATGCATTAAGTTTGGCTTCCAAATCATTAATTTCCTGTAAGAGTGTGGATGCTATATCTTTAGCTGTTTCTATTATCAGCATCATCCAGTCCCTGGAGCAGCGGTTAGAAATGAGTGACCACCGCTCCAGGAACTTTCTGATGTCGACAAATAATGCAGGAGCATTTCGCACTCTTAACCCTGTAGGGATTACACCTGCCTTAAGATACTCAAACATATAAAATGCGTGAGATTCTATCCGTTTTAATTTCTTCCGCATATTAAGAAGATTCTGCCAATCGCTGTTACCTAATTGATGAGGAGGGCAGGGGACATTATCGCCCGTAACCTTGCCCATCAAAGCATTGAAGTCGTCATCAGAAAACCCAAACGTCTGGAAATTGTCCATTATAAGGTGATGTACGGGGACTCTGTATCTATATAGGTGTATTAGATATTGCCGTGTATTTTAGAATTCCCCCGAGATGAGTCACTGGAGATTATTACAAACCAATTCTCTAAAGAAAGGAAAAACAAAGTGATTCTCATTACAATTGAAAGAGAGAAGTGCTAACAAAAAGTCTCAGAACAATATGACCCACGTTATCAGAGAAAGCAACCAATTGGCCATGTGAGAGTAGCTTATGGTTAACCAAACAATGTGATAATTTACACACAAACAACAATTTGTGACAATTAATTTTTGTAGGGAAAATTTTTTTGGGGCAAAAGAAAAATCCCACGGTTAAAAAACCGCGAATGCTACAGCATGAAAGATGGGACCCCCTCGAAGAATACATTGTGACCAAGGAACAGAGGGGAAAGAGAGAGTTCGTTCTAGAAAGGTTGTTCCTTCAATGGTCATGAACTTCACTTAGCGATGTACATAGGATTATTTAAACAAGGTGACAGAATTATGTGACAGTGTTTACTTTATCATCATTTTTATTTTCATTTAATGTAATTTTTCATTTCTCTTTTTTATAAGAAAGACATAATTCATCATAAATACATTTTTGAAGTGAGTATTTTTTGCTTTTAAGAACAAACACAATTATTAACACACCAATGATTGAAAATATATACACAATTATAGTACACAGTTAATTTTAAGAAAACCACCTGATATCGAGCACTCAACTCAATTCAGTAGCATACACACATACATACCACAATCAACCCACACTACCAAAAAGGAAAAAGGGGGGAAACTGAGTATTAGTTGACAGGATCAAAAAATGTCAATACTAGGGTCTCAGAAGAAATTCGAGACCCCTGCACCAGGTCGGTCGACGCGCGTTTCGGTGGGTAAACCACCTTCCTCAGGACCTTTTTTCTTTTTTGATTCAGGGATATCAGGGGACCTAAAAAGTTTTTTACAAAAAAACAAAAGAAAAATATATCTGTCACCAACACATCTCATAATAATTTAAGAACAAAAACACCAACACAACTAAAGAACATTGTTTAGATTTTGCATGGCCGCTCTTCACATGACCAATAATTGCAAGAAAAAAACATGAGCACAAAACGTTTACTCTCTGCATATTGTTGAGTCATAATATAAATTGAGACTAAAGTTGCATCAAAACGAGAGATGAAATAGACTCGTGTTATATAACTAGATTCTCTTTATGTTAAATTGAGACACAAGAGGCACTTTCATTTTAACCAGGACATAGTTCTACTTACGGTAAAAAACAAGAACGTTTCTATTTCTTTGATAGTCTTTTCCTACCAGCTGAGAGATTTTAAAACAGGATACATGTCAAAAGGCACCTGCATGAAAGATACAACGACCCTTACTCTATATTCCACAACTAAATGGGCTCAACATACATTTATCCATTGGTGGTTAGTCTTACCAATTCGCGATATAAGACAGGGTGCGATGGTAGCGATTACTCCAGTCTGTTAAGAGGTAGTTGTCTGTTCTCCAGTAAACCAAATTGGCTACAAAATAAACGTGCCCATATATAATATTCTATTTCTTCCTTTTTTTTGCAAACACAGTACTGAAATGAGAGCGAACTTCCTAAGGGGCATAAAGATCAAAGACGTACCTTTTAATGGTTAATAATGCCCTCAACGATGCGACACAAGTAGATTTAAGATTGATTCTTGAAGGTCTCGACAATTGCAGTCTAAAAGAGTAGAAGAGGGATGCAAATACCAAATCGTCAGATGTATTCGCTATGGCGCATCAAGTTGTTTAAATTGGTACAAGAAAGATGATCTTACGTCTATTATTCCTGGGACGGTATTTTAATAGAGAGTATATCTTTTTTTAGTAGAGTTTGTAGCGCCGTTCATTATACTGCATACATCTAAAATATAAAAAGGTTTGAGATGTATATAAGGACGGAGACAAATAAGTAAATACAGAGTTATATAGAGACTCTAGTCTCACGAGATTACGGCGGGATGGTCACGGCATAGGAAGTTAAGCCGGTGCAATAGACATGGATTTACCTCTGAACAAGTATAGTTCTACATAGTCTCAGATAGCTACGTACCCGAACGTCTTAGATCGCGGAGTCTACTTTCATCTTCCTTGGAAATCGGCGACAAGCGGCATACTACGTTATGTGCCTGGTTTATAATCCCTCCCTTCGAATGTGAAATCACGCGATAGTTGTTGTGTTATCACGAGAATACGGGTGTCAATTCAGAGTTAACATAGAGGATGGACTCTGATTTACTAGCGTCGAAGTAGAGTAAACACAAAAGGTAGACTCTGATTTATTAGCCAGTTACCCAACGTATCTCCGTAGCCTTGGCTCTGAATAAACACCAAAGGTGCACTAGTCGGTAACTAGAGGCATATACAATACCAAGTACGGCTGGAAAGAGAGACTGTAGGGTAAAAAGAAATAGATCACGTAAAGTAGACCAACAATATGTAAAGTAGATGAGGTCACTTAATAGGGAATGACAAGGGTCAAGAAATCACATAAGGAAATCCAGCCAAATCAGTGGAACGGGCAACCATATTTAAGTGTCGTTAAAAGAGGATTAAATGTATGTTCATATTAACATTACTCGGCAAGACAGTTATGGATACAATTTTACAGAGTACAGACAGATAAGAGTGAAAAACCAGAATTACAATGCATGATCAAAAGATGGTTACTCAGAACTAAGATGCAGATTCTGGATGGAGATAAGATCCACATATGTTTATTTTGTGACATACCAGGAAATTTCCTCATTCAGTCCTTGTTTAACACTATCAAGGTGATATATCCAAAAAGTTTCCCGTTTCTTGCGGGTAACTTCATTAGGCTGGCCTATTTTAGGTATTACTTTTTCTAATATCGACCATTTGATATCCTGCTCAGAATGGTTATTATCCAAACAATGTCGGACTAAGGGTGCCAACAATTTTTTAGTCTTGATGGCAGACTTGTGTTCACTGTAACGGACGCGAAATTCGCGACCCGTTTCTCCCACATAGGCCAAGCCACAACTGCAGAATAGAATGTAGACAATGTTACTACTGCGACAGTTGGTCAAATGTCGCAGTTTAATCTCTCTGTCGTTATATTTGATAGTCTCAGATGTAATTGCTGAGTCACATGCGTGGCATGAGCCACATCTGTGGTTACCTAGAACAGCCGGTAAGCCTGTAATAGAGCGCAGATTTTCTGAAGGGAAACTTTTGTTTTGTCTAGTATGTACTAACATGTCCCTAAGATTTCTATTTCTTCTGTAGGCTACCAAAGGTGGTGGCAAAGGGGGAGCATTGTCATCGCAATTTAAAATTCTCCAGTTCTTATTGATGATATTCCTGATTTTAAAATTCAAGGTGGAATGGTTGATTACACATGTAATCCGATTTTGTTTCACACGTTCGGTACCCTGGAGTAATGCAGTCCTATCATAATATTTGGCTCTCTTATAAGCATGTCGCACGAGGCGATGGGGATATCCTCTTTTGAGTAGCCTTTCTTGGAGGGCATCTCCATGCTTATGGAAGGAATTCATGTCCGTGCAGTTGCGACGAATGCGCAAAAATTCCCCAAAAGGAATAGATTCTCTTTGACAGTTGGGGTGATAACTGTCGAATTTAAGGATAGTGTTCTTGGCTGTGCTTTTTCTAAAGAGGCTTACTGTCAGGTGACCATTGGTATCTTCAATGCTGATGTCTAAGAAGTCCACTTTACAGTTGTTAAAATTTACTGTGAACTTCAGATTGGTATCACTGGCATTCAACCAAAGAATAAATGATTGTAAAAGTTCTTCCGGGCCTTTCCAAATAAAAAAAATATCATCTATAAAACGTTTCCATACAGAAACATTTTCAAAGAATGGGGCCAGTTCGTTGTAGATGTTCTTGAGCTCCCATTCTCCCATAAAGGTATTAGCTACACTGGGGGCACAAGAAGCCCCCATTGATGTCCCTTTGATTTGTTTATAGAGACAACCATTACACTCAAAGAAGTTATTCAATAAGACGACCTCCAGACATTGCAAAATGAACATATCAGGGCGGTCCGACGGGTATTTCTGTAGTAGGTCTGAGACCGCCTGTAACGCTCGGCATTGAGGAATATTGGTGTATAATGCCTCAATGTCGAGCGTCACCAGGATGTCTGAATCAGAATTAAATGGTAGGCCTTCTATCTTATTAATTATGTCCCCAGTATCTCGAATGTAAGAGGTATACTTCTGGGTCAGGGGGCATAGAAATCTATCCACATATTTTGATAGTGGTTCCGTACATGACCCAATGGTCGATATTATGGGCCGCATAGGTGGATTCGTTTCTGACTTATGGGTTTTAGGAAGGCCATAAAGAGCAGAGGTAATGGGGGAGGATTTATTCAAAAAAACATATTCATCATCACAGATAAAACCATCTGTGAATGCTTCTCGAGTTATTTCTTGAATATGTTTATTTAGTCTTTCCAATTCCTTCCGTTGAGCTGGTCTATAATGGTCTGTTACTGATAACATCTCAGACATTTTCTCATCATAAGTGGCTCTATCAAATATGGTAATACCCCCACCTTTATCACAAGGTTTAATAATGACTGAGGGGTTTGTTTTCAGATCATTAAGAGATGCAATTTCCTAATTAGATAGATTAGATTTAGGTTTGTAAGGATTTTTTACAACTTTTGCAATGTCTCGAAGAACATTCTGTTCAAATATCCGTACATCTGTACTTACCATGTCTAATGTCGGGGTGAAGGTCGATGGTGGTTTACACCTGGATAGATTATTATCTTCCTCATTTTGTGGTCGATCAGAGAAGAATTTAATTAGTCTCACCTTTCGAAAGAAGGCAAACAAATCTTCATGTAATTTGAATTTGTTCAAGTGTACACTTGGAACAAAAGATAGCCCCTTACTCAGAATTTGTATGTCCTCAGGTTTAAGTGACAGGGAAGACAGATTGTAAGTAGGTAGATTTTCTGCAGTGATGGGAGTGGGATCCTTTATACTTCCTACCACCAGTACTGCTGATTGCGTGTCCTCACGTACTGTTGTGGAGGTTGAGGGCTCATTTGGGCTTGAGCTCCTTGGTCCTGCCATCGTACATTCCTCCCTCTGTACTGGCCCCGGGGTAAAAAACCCCTTCCATTAAATGGGCGTTGAGTAGGTCTACCTCTAAATGGTCTAGAGTTGTATTGGCCATTATTCATCTCTTGGTAGTTATCCCCATCTGATCCAGAGGAGCCAGAATCTGAGAAATTCATGAACCTTCTCCCAGGGTAGCTATTAAAGTTAGGATTATAGTTACCTTGTGTCCCTTCCTGATAATAATTGGGGGTGAGATAAGGATAGATTTTTTCTTTGGTGAACCACCTAACATCCTTTCTAAGCTTCTCTGTCTTTTTATTAGTGAGGTAGGTATCAAAGTCCTTCATTTCAGTTTGTATTTTTTCCAGGCTATTTTTAGCTTCATCCACTGCCGTGGATGCATTAAGTTTGGCTTCCAAATCATTAATTTCCTGTAAGAGTGTGGATGCTATATCTTTAGCTGTTTCTATTATCAGCATCATCCAGTCCCTGGAGCAGCGGTTAGAAATGAGTGACCACCGCTCCAGGAACTTTCTGATGTCGACAAATAATGCAGGAGCATTTCGCACTCTTAACCCTGTAGGGATTACACCTGCCTTAAGATACTCAAACATATAAAATGCGTGAGATTCTATCCGTTTTAATTTCTTCCGCATATTAAGAAGATTCTGCCAATCGCTGTTACCTAATTGATGAGGAGGGCAGGGGACATTATCGCCCGTAACCTTGCCCATCAAAGCATTGAAGTCGTCATCAGAAAACCCAAACGTCTGGAAATTGTCCATTATAAGGTGATGTACGGGGACTCTGTATCTATATAGGTGTATTAGATATTGCCGTGTATTTTAGAATTCCCCCGAGATGAGTCACTGGAGATTATTACAAACCAATTCTCTAAAGAAAGGAAAAACAAAGTGATTCTCATTACAATTGAAAGAGAGAAGTGCTAACAAAAAGTCTCAGAACAATATGACCCACGTTATCAGAGAAAGCAACCAATTGGCCATGTGAGAGTAGCTTATGGTTAACCAAACAATGTGATAATTTACACACAAACAACAATTTGTGACAATTAATTTTTGTAGGGAAAATTTTTTTGGGGCAAAAGAAAAATCCCACGGTTAAAAAACCGCGAATGCTACAGCATGAAAGATGGGACCCCCTCGAAGAATACATTGTGACCAAGGAACAGAGGGGAAAGAGAGAGTTCGTTCTAGAAAGGTTGTTCCTTCAATGGTCATGAACTTCACTTAGCGATGTACATAGGATTATTTAAACAAGGTGACAGAATTATGTGACAGTGTTTACTTTATCATCATTTTTATTTTCATTTAATGTAATTTTTCATTTCTCTTTTTTATAAGAAAGACATAATTCATCATAAATACATTTTTGAAGTGAGTATTTTTTGCTTTTAAGAACAAACACAATTATTAACACACCAATGATTGAAAATATATACACAATTATAGTACACAGTTAATTTTAAGAAAACCACCTGATATCGAGCACTCAACTCAATTCACTAGCATACACACATACATACCACAATCAACCCACACTACCAAAAAGGAAAAAGGGGGGAAACTGAGTATTAGTTGACAGGATCAAAAAATGTCAATACTAGGGTCTCAGAGGAAATTCGAGACCCCTGCACCAGGTCGGTCGACGCGCGTTTCGGTGGGTAGACCACCTTCCTCAGGACCTTTTTTCTTTTTTGATTCAGGGATATCAGGGGACCTAAAAAGTTTTTTACAAAAAAACAAAAGAAAAATATATCTGTCACCAACACCTCTCATAATAATTTAAGAACAAAAACACCAACACAACTAAAGAACATTGTTTAGATTTTGCATGGCCGCTCTTCACATGACCAATAATTGCAAGAAAAAAACATGAGCACAAAACGTTTACTCTCTGCATATTGTTGAGTCATAATATAAATTGAGACTAAAGTTGCATCAAAACGAGAGATGAAATAGACTCATGTTATATAACTAGATTCTCTTTATGTTAAATTGAGACACAAGAGGCACTTTCATTTTAACCAGGACATAGTTCTACTTACGGTAAAAAACAAGAACGTTTCTATTTCTTTGATACTCTTTTCCTACCAGCTGAGAGATTTTAAAACAGGATACATGTCAAAAGGCACCTGCATGAAAGATACAACGACCCTTACTCTATATTCCGCAACTAAATGGGCTCAACATACATTTATCCATTGGTGGTTAGTCTTACCAATTCGCGATATAAGACAGGGTGCGATGGTAGCGATTACTCCAGTGTGTTAGGAGGTAGTTGTCTGTTCTCCAGTAAACCAAATTGGCTACAAAATAAACGTGCCCATATATAATATTCTATTTCTTCCTTTTTTTTGCAAACACAGTACTGAAATGAGAGCGAACTTCCTAAGGGGCATAAAGATCAAAGACGTACCTTTTAATGGTTAATAATGCCCTCAACGATGCGACACAAGTAGATTTAAGATTGATTCTTGAAGGTCTCGACAATTGTAGTCTAAAAGAGTAGAAGAGGGATGCAAATACCAAATTGTCAGATGTATTCGCTATGGCGCATCAAGTTGTTTAAATTGGTACAAGAAAGATGATCTTACGTCTATTATTCCTGGGACGGTATTTTAATAGAGAGTATATCTTTTTTTAGTAGAGTTTGTAGCGCCGTTCATTATACTGCATACATCTAAAATATAAAAAGGTTTGAGATGTATATAAGGACGGAGACAAATAAGTAAATACAGAGTTATATAGAGACTCTAGTCTCACGAGATTACGGCGGGATGGTCACGGCATAGGAAGTTAAGCCGGTGCAATAGACATGGATTTACCTCTGAACAAGTATAGTTCTACATAGTCTCAGATAGCTACGTACCCGAACGTCTTAGATCGCGGAGTCTACTTTCATCTTCCTTGGAAATTGGCGACAAGCGGCATACTACGTTATGTGCCTGGTTTATAATCCCTCCCTTCGAATGTGAAATCACGCGATAGTTGTTGTGTTATCACGAGAATACGGGTGTCAATTCAGAGTTAACATAGAGGATGGACTCTGATTTACTAGCGTCGAAGTAGAGTAAACACAAAAGGTAGACTCTGATTTATTAGCCAGTTACCCGACGTATCTCCGTAGCCTTGGCTCTGAATAAACACCAAAGGTGCACTAGTCGGTAACTAGAGGCATATACAATACCAAGTACGGCTGGAAAGAGAGACTGTAGGGTAAAAAGAAATAGATCACGTAAAGTAGACCAACAATATGTAAAGTAGATGAGGTCACTTAATAGGGAATGACAAGGGTCAAGAAATCACATAAGGAAATCCAGCCAAATCAGTGGAACGGGCAACCATATTTAAGTGTCGTTAAAAGAGGATTAAATGTATGTTCATATTAACATTACTCGGCAAGACAGTTATGGATACAATTTTACAGAGTACAGACAGATAAGAGTGAAAAACCAGAATTACAATGCATGATCAAAAGATGGTTACTCAGAACTAAGATGCAGATTCTGGATGGAGATAAGATCCACATATGTTTATTTTGTGACATACCAGGAAATTTCCTCATTCAGTCCTTGTTTAACACTATCAAGGTGATATATCCAAAAAGTTTCCCGTTTCTTGCGGGTAACTTCATTAGGCTGGCCTATTTTAGGTATTACTTTTTCTAATATCGACCATTTGATATCCTGCTCAGAATGGTTATTATCCAAACAATGTCGGACTAAGGGTGCCAACAATTTTTTAGTCTTGATGGCAGACTTGTGTTCACTGTAACGGACGCGAAATTCGCGACCCGTTTCTCCCACATAGGCCAAGCCACAACTGCAGAATAGAATGTAGACAATGTTACTACTGCGACAGTTGGTCAAATGTCGCAGTTTAATCTCTCTGTCGTTATATTTGATAGTCTCAGATGTAATTGCTGAGTCACATGCGTGGCATGAGCCACATCTGTGGTTACCTAGAACAGCCGGTAAGCCTGTAATAGAGCGCAGATTTTCTGAAGGGAAACTTTTGTTTTGTCTAGTATGTACTAACATGTCCCTAAGATTTCTATTTCTTCTGTAGGCTACCAAAGGTGGTGGCAAAGGGGGAGCATTGTCATCGCAATTTAAAATTCTCCAGTTCTTATTGATGATATTCTTGATTTTAAAATTCAAGGTGGAATGGTTGATTACACATGTAATCCGATTTTGTTTCACACATTCGGTACCCTGGAGTAATGCAGTCCTATCATAATATTTGGCTCTCTTATAAGCATGTCGCACGAGGCGATGGGGATATCCTCTTTTGAGTAGCCTTTCTTGGAGGGCATCTCCATGCTTATGGAAGGAATTCATGTCCGTGCAGTTGCGACGAATGCGCAAAAATTCCCCAAAAGGAATAGATTCTCTTTGACAGTTGGGGTGATAACTGTCGAATTTAAGGATAGTGTTCTTGGCTGTGCTTTTTCTAAAGAGGCTTACTGTCAGGTGACCATTGGTATCTTCAATGCTGATGTCTAAGAAGTCCACTTTACAGTTGTTAAAATTTACTGTGAACTTCAGATTGGTATCACTGGCATTCAACCAAAGAATAAATGATTGTAAAAGTTCTTCCGGGCCTTTCCAAATAAAAAAAATGTCATCTATAAAACGTTTCCATACAGAAACATTTTCAAAGAATGGGGCCAGTTCGTTGTAGATGTTCATGAGCTCCCATTCTCCCATAAAGGTATTAGCTACACTGGGGGCACAAGAAGCCCCCATTGATGTCCCTTTGATTTGTTTATAGAGACGACCATTACACTCAAAGAAGTTATTCAATAAGACGACCTCCAGACATTGCAAAATGAACATATCAGGGCGGTCCGACGGGTATCTCTGTAGTAGGTCTGAGACCGCCTGTAACGCTCGGCATTGAGGAATATTGGTGTATAATGCCTCAATGTCGAGCGTCACCAGGATGTCTGAATCAGAATTAAATGGTAGGCCTTCTATCTTATTAATTATGTCCCCAGTATCTCGAATGTAAGAGGTATACTTCTGGGTCAGGGGGCATAGAAATCTATCCACATATTTTGATAGTGGTTCCGTACATGACCCAATGGTCGATATTATGGGCCGCATAGGTGGATTCGTTTCTGACTTATGGGTTTTAGGAAGGCCATAAAGAGCAGAGGTAATGGGGAAGGATTTATTCAAAAAAACATATTCATCATCACAGATAAAACCATCTGTGAATGCTTGTCGAGTTATTTCTTGAATATGTTTATTTAGTCTTTCCAATTCCTTCCGTTGAGCTGGTCTATAATGGTCTGTTACTGATAACATCTCAGACATTTTCTCATCATAAGTGGCTCTATCAAATATGGTAATACCCCCACCTTTATCACAAGGTTTAATAATGACTGAGGGGTTTGTTTTCAGATCATTAAGAGATGCAATTTCCGAATTAGATAGATTAGATTTAGGTTTGTAAGGATTTTTTACAACTTTTGCAATGTCTCGAAGAACATTCTGTTCAAATATCCGTACATCTGTACTTACCATGTCTAATGTTGGGGGAAGGTCGATGGTGGTTTACACCTGGATAGATTATTATCTTCCTCATTTTGTGGTCGATCAGAGAAGAATTTAATTAGTCTCACCTTTCGAAAGAAGGCAAACAAAATCTTCATGTAATTTGAATTTGTTCAAGTGTACACTTGGAACAAAAGATAGCCCCTTACTCAGAATTTGTATGTCGTCAGGTTTAAGTGACAGGGAAGACAGATTGTAAATAGGTAGATTTTCTGCAGTGATGGGAGTGGGATCCTTTATACTTCCTACCACCAGTACTGCTGATTGCGTGTCCTCACGTACTGTTGTGGAGGTTGAGGGCTCATTTGGGCTTGAGCTCCTTGGTCCTGCCATCGTACATTCCTCCCTCTGTACTGGCCCCGGGGTAAAAAACCCCTTCCATTAAATGGGCGTTGAGTAGGTCTACCTCTAAATGGTCTAGAGTTGTATTGGCCATTATTCATCTCTTGGTAGTTATCCCCATCTGATCCAGAGGAGCCAGAATCTGAGAAATTCGTGAACCTTCTCCCAGGGTAGCTATTAAAGTTAGGATTATAGTTACCTTGTGTCCCTTCCTGATAATAATTGGGGGTGAGATAAGGATAGATTTTTTCTTTGGTGAACCACCTAACATCCTTTCTAAGCTTCTCTGTCTTTTTATTAGTGAGGTAGGTATCAAAGTCCTTCATTTCAGTTTGTACTTTTTTCCAGGCTATTTTTAGCTTCATCCACTGCCGTGGATGCATTAAGTTTGGCTTCCAAATCATTAATTTCCTGTAAGAGTGTGGATGCTATATCTTTAGCTGTTTCTATTATCAGCATCATCCAGTCCCTGGAGCAGCGGTTAGAAATGAGTGACCACCCCTCCAGGAACTTTCTGATGTCGACAAATAATGCAGGAGCATTTCACACTCTTAACCCTGTAGGGATTACACCTGCCTTAAGATACTCAAACATATAAAATGCGTGAGATTCTATCCGTTTTAATTTCTTCCGCATATTAAGAAGATTCTGCCAATCGCTGCTACCTAATTGATGAGGAGGGCAGGGGACATTATCGCCCGTAACCTTGCCCATCAAAGCATTGAAGTCGTCATCAGAAAACCCAAACGTCTGGAAATTGTCCATTATAAGGTGATGTACGGGGACTCTGTATCTATATAGGTGTATTAGATATTGCCGTGTATTTTAGAATTCCCCCGAGATGAGTCACTGGAGATTGTTACAAACCAATTCTCTAAAGAAAGGAAAAACAAAGTGATTCGCATTACAATTGAAAGAGAGAAGTGCTAACAAAAAGTCTCAGAACAATATGACCCACGTTATCAGAGAAAGCAACCAATTGGCCATGTGAGAGTAGCTTATGGTTAACCAAACAATGTGATAATTTACACACAAACAACAATTTGTGACAATTAATTTTTGTAGAGAAAATTCTTTTTGGGCAAAAGAAAAATCCCACGGTTAAAAAACCGCGAATGCTACAGCATGAAAGATGGGACCCCCTCGAAGAATAAATTGTGACCAAGGAACAGAGGGGAAAGAGAGAGTTCGTTCTAGAAAGGTTGTTCCTTCAATGGTCATGAACTTCACTTAGCAATGTACATAGGATTATTTAAACAAGGTGACAGAATTATGTGACAGTGTTTAATTTATCATCATTTTTATTTTCATTTAATGTAATTTTTCATTTCTCTTTTTTATAAGAAAGACATAATTAATCATAAATACATTTTTGAAGTGAGTATTTTTTGCTTTTAAGAACAAACACAATTATTAACACACCAATGATTGAAAATATATACACAATTATAGTACACAGTTAATTTTAACTTTTACAATCATTTATTCTTTGGTTGAATGCCAGTGATACCAATCTGAAGTTCACAGTAAATTTTAACAACTGTAAAGTGGACTTCTTAGACATCAGCATTGAAGATACCAATGGTCACCTGACAGTAAGCCTCTTTAGAAAAAGCACAGCCAAGAACACTATCCTTAAATTCGACAGTTATCACCCCAACTGTCAAAGAGAATCTATTCCTTTTGGGGAATTTTTGCGCATTCGTCGCAACTGCACGGACATGAATTCCTTCAGTTCCACTGATTTGGCTGGATTTCCTTATGTGATTTCTTGACCCTTGTCATTCCCTATTAAGTGACCTCATCTACTTTACATATTGTTGGTCTACTTTACGTGATCTATTTCTTTTTACCCTACAGTCTCTCTTTCCAGCCGTACTTGGTATTGTATATGCCTCTAGTTACCGACTAGTGCACCTTTGGTGTTTATTCAGAGCCAAGGCTACGGAGATACGTCGGGTAACTGGCTAATAAATCAGAGTCTACCTTTTGTGTTTACTCTACTCCGACGCTAGTAAATCAGAGTCCATCCTCTATGTTAACTCTGAATTGACACCCGTATTCTCGTGATAACACAACAACTATCGCGTGATTTCACATTCGAAGGGAGGGATTATAAACCAGGCACATAACTTAGTATGCCGCTTGTCGCCGATTTCCAAGTAAGATGAAAGTAGACTCCGCGATCTAAGACGTTCAGGTACGTAGCTATCTGAGACTCGGTAGAACTATACTTGTTCAGAGGTAAATCCATGTCTATTGCACCGGCTTAACTTCCTATGCCGTGACCATCCCGCCGTAATCTCGTGAGACTAGAGTCTCTATATAACTCTGTATTTACTTATTTGTCTCCGTCCTTATATACATCTCAAACCTTTTTATATTTTAGATGTATGCAGTATAATGAACGGCGCTACAAACTCTACTAAAAAAAGATATACTCTCTATTAAAATACCGTCCCAGGAATATTATACGTAAGATCATCTTTCTTGTACCAATTTAAACAACTTGATGCGCCATAGCGAATACATCTGACGATTTGGTATTTGCATCCCTCTTCTACTCTTTTAGACTGCAATTGTCGAGACCTTCAAGAATCAATCTTAAATCTACTTGTGTCGTATCGTTGAGGGCATTATTAACCATTAAAAGGTACGTCTTTGATCTTTATGCCCCTTATGAAGTTCGCTCTCATTTCAGTACTGTGTTTGCAAAAAAAGGAAGAAATAGAATATTATATATGGGCACGTTTATTTTGTAGCCAATTTGGTTTACTGGAGAACAGACAACTACCTCTTAACAGACTGGAGTAATCGCTACCATCGCACCCTGTCTTATATCGCGAATTGGTAAGACTAACCACCAATGGATAAATGTATGTTGAGCCCATTTAGTTGCGGAATATAGAGTAAGGGTCGTTGTATCTTTCATGCAGGTGCCTTTTGACATGTATCCTGTTTTAAAATCTCTCAGCTGGTAGGAAAAGAGTATCAAAGAAATAGAAACGTTCTTGTTTTTTACCGTAAGTAGAACTATGTCCTGGTTAAAATGAAAGTGCCTCTTGTGTCTCAATTTAACATAAAGAGAATCTAGTTATATAACATGAGTCTATTTCATCTCTCGTTTTGATGCAACTTTAGTCTCAATTTATATTATGACTCAACAATATGCAGAGAGTAAACGTTTTGTGCTCATGTTTTTTTCTTGCAATTATTGGTCATGTGAAGAGCGGCCATGCAAAATCTAAACAATGTTCTTTAGTTGTGTTGGTGTTTTTGTTCTTAAATTATTATGAGAGGTGTTGGTGACAGATATATTTTTCTTTTGTTTTTTTGTAAAAAACTTTTTAGGTCCCCTGATATCCCTGAATCAAAAAAGAAAAAAGGTCCTGAGGAAGGTGGTTTACCCACCGAAACGCGCGTCGACCGACCTGGTGCAGGGGTCTCGAATTTCCTCTGAGACCCTAGTATTGACATTTTTTGATCCTGTCAACTAATACTCAGTTTCCCCCCTTTTTCCTTTTTGGTAGTGTGGGTTGATTGTGGTATGTATGTGTGTATGCTAGTGAATTGAGTTGAGTGCTCGATATCAGGTGGTTTTCTTAAAATTAACTGTGTACTATAATTGTGTATATATTTTCAATCATTGGTGTGTTAATAATTGTGTTTGTTCTTAAAAGCAAAAAATACTCACTTCAAAAATGTATTTATGATGAATTATGTCTTTCTTATAAAAAAGAGAAATGAAAAATTACATTAAATGAAAATAAAAATGATGATAAAGTAAACACTGTCACATAATTCTGTCACCTTGTTTAAATAATCCTATGTACATTGCTAAGTGAAGTGTATGAAAAGTAACAATCCCAGGCATACACTAAGGAAAGTACACAATAGATTCAACAAACAAACTAGTTCAGTTAGGAAAAATATGATTTTTTAATTTGTTAAAAAGGAATATTAAAAATAAGTGCATTGGTCACAATTGATAAAATTAGCAATATAATGATACACATGTATTCACAAAACAGATTAAAAAGAGGTTAGATGGCATCCAGTCGACGCGTTTCGACATATACAATATGCCTTCATCAGGACTTTAACCATCAAAATTCTGTAAAACATAATCATAACACAATATTAATATTATTAATTTCCTATCGTGACAAAATTACAACTGAACTAGTTAACGGTTTGTTACTCCATTCTATTGGTAAAAGTATGATATTCATTCCACACTTTTGATGTACCGCTTTAATTAAACAACTCAAAAAACCTATGCGTAAAAGTTGATCTCAAGAACAAGGCATGACATAATTTATGTTCATAAATCTGGCGTTGATCTCAAAGACATAACATGATATACTTTATGTTCACAATTCTGGCAAGGATAGCCTGACAAGAAGGTGTTATCCTATTCATGGATACCAGCAAATTTCTAATTCTACTAGGGACAAATGGAAAAGATGGTACAGTTGTGAACTATCCTATTTTATAATCATATCTGAGGAAAAAATGATGTAACTGATAATCATTATTGCATTTTTGCCACCATATCTGTTTGGATGTTGGTACAGTTGGTAAAAATACCTTTTTATATGTTCAATTTACAAAATTATTTGATACAATTTGCGAGAGACATATTCACAAACATGTTTACATATGTCTGTCCCTAGAGTGTGAATAGGGCTAACTCATTCATATTTATTAAATTGGTAAAGGTAAAGGAAAGGATAAAACAGAGAAGAAAAGAGGAGGGAAGGATAGGTAATTACATATTTCCTAGGTGTTACTAGATTCCTTAACATTAATTCAGGTGGTGCTATTTAGTAGTGGACACATGAATGGTTGACTCCTATTTCTAGATACTAACCTAAGGTCCGTTCACATAGTTATTATTCTCTTACCTAATACTCGTATCGGTATCAGTAGGCAGCGGTCGTGGGCGATGCTACAATTCCCTTCTACTTAGGCTATGTTATAAAAACAAAGTGGAGTCCAGGGCGTGATCACAAACCTACGAGTGAATTGTGCGATTCCATTAGTGGTCGTCCTATTGCTATTGTTAGTTGTATGCAAGGGGGCACATATTCCTAGTTCTCTTACCCTGAAGACGGACTTTATATGTTCAAAGTCTGGGGTCCAGTCAACCAGTTGAACAGCACCATAAAACGTAGGCGTATAATATAGGAATCCTATCAAAGAAGAGATACATAATGTGGTATAGGTTCAATGATACCGGGGAAGTAATTTGCGGTCAATATTTAAGTACAGATATTATCCGCTTACCTAAAAAGGAAAAGTGAACGATGCTTGTCGATAAAAATAATCCTTTCTTATGGTGAATTAGAAGGTATGGCGGGAGCGTAAGTATAGATCCGCCGATCACTTGATAGCTCCTGTTGAAAACGTATATAATCCTATTAAATATATGTGTCCCAGTATAATGATGTTCATTAGATCTATGAGTTAATATTTTGCCTTAAACTGGTAAAGTATGAAGTAAAGATATACCTTTATGATGTGGAGCAGTTGTCGCGGTGACAAAGTGCACGCCTCGCTCGCCAGGCGTTCAAGCTTTAAAAAGCCGGAGTCTTAGAGCCGACTTGATGTCGAATGGGGTTGGAAGTCGAGCGCATCTAATTCTTGTTATGCGCATGTAATTCCTATTAAGTAAGGGGCACATTGCTAAGTGAAGTTCATGACCATTGAAGGAACAACCTTTCTAGAACGAACTCTTGCCCTCAAGTAGCCAGCGAACGGACGCTGTCCGCTTCGTGACCCTGGGATTCCCAAACTCTTAACGGAAGACACGTGTTTCTTTGAGGGTGTCTTTATGATGAGGGGGATGACACTGTAAGGCAGATGGCCCCGCTCGAGGCTCATCTTGCCATTTCGATCTATTGTCTCAGTTGTGCATTCGTTAGGCACGTCCCCTTTGATCCCTGCAATCGTGTTTCCTGATACCACCCTTTTTACACTGTCTCGATCTGTTCACTATTCTCGTCTTCCTCTACACCTGTTTCTGCCTCTTCCTTGATTCATTTACAGCCAAACGGAATGTACTAATGGTGGGAAGATGTACTTTTACAGTTGGGAACTGCCAAATGCTACTGTAATTATGTTCCGGGCCCTGAATACATGAAAGCGACCCCCTATGACCTTTACTGTGGGAAGCGGGTTGTAATCTTTTGTCTGTCATGTTATCCTATGACGAAAAACTGTATAAAAGGAGCGATCTACAGATACAATTCGAATCAGACTCCGTGAACTTACATGCTATGTACTTCTCGTGACTTCTGTGTTCCCTGCAGTAAATAAACCTCGAATCTTTGACGCCGAAGGAAGTGTCCTGTGTCTCTGTCATTTGTACGCCAGAACAGGTAACCCACGAAGGTTTCAGGTGTTATCCCTGGCACCGCTGGGTCTTAGAAAAACCCAGTCCTTCAGTTGGCGCCCAACGTGGGGCTGCATCAGTGGTACCGGTCCAAAGCCCGACGATCGTGAGGAACTTTGTGTGAAATCTCCGAGGGAAGGTGCACCCCGCTTCATCGATCCTGTTGTCGAAACAAGTGGCCCGGCGACTTTTCCCGCGAAGATCCCCGCCTCCTGACGGCTGCGACGGACTGATGCCCTGACTGTAGACCTGTTTTGGCGCCTGGCGTAGACCTTGGTACAGCGAGACGATTGACGGGCCTTCCTGGTGACGCCATTGATCTTTGAGTTAAGTATTTGTGGGTCGCTCCCAAAGTCCTTAGTTGTTGTGGGTGCTTAGTCGTTGCATGGTTCCATTGCATTTGTGGTTCTTGGTATTTTGTTCTTCGTTGTTCTATTTGACGTCTGCAGTCGCCAAAAACTGAGGGTTTTTGCACTTTTGCAGGGACATTGTAACCCAATAACCCTTGACGTTTGTGAAACTCAGTTAGTGTGCACGATGCCTGGCCGTAGTACTTTGTTCAGTTGCTTTAGAGGTTGTGGCGCGGATTCCCGATTGGAGGACTCGTGTCCGATACCTCCGGTCGGAACTCCAACTTACGAATTATATAGTCGACATGGTTTGGGTCCAATCACATTCAACGAGTGTTGGGTTCGCTACACTAAAGATGACGGTGTCCTTAGTTGGCCACCTCATGGTAGTTTTGAGGCCCCGATTTTAGATAACCTTGAAGCTAAATTGTTCCAAAGAAAAGCAAGGCCGGCCATGTTTGATTCCTTTCGGTTATGGCGTAAAGAAGCCAAGCAGAAAGAAATCAAGCAGCTTAAACGTAATAAGAGAGAAGGTATTGTTACCACGATGAAAAATGCAGAGCAGTTTCAGCGAGACAAAGAGGAGAAGGAAAAGGACATTTTTGATAGATTGCAGCGTATGACAGTGGATAAGTGTTACCCCGTTTTACCGACGGGTACGGATAAAAAGGGAGAGGAAGCAGTAGAGGACCCTTTGTTGTCCTATCTACTGAAGTCGCCACCTCCATATGCACAGGATACCACAGCTCCTGTGGTTCCTCCTGTTCCTCAACCTGGTGTTCCGGTAGCTGTTCCTCTACCTGCTCCTGTTCCTACTGCTCCTCCGTCTATACCTTCTCATACTATTGTTCCCGTTACTTCTACTCTAGTGGCTACTCCTGCTGCTCCTTCTGTTTCTGGCTCTTCTATTGTTACCCCTTTGCTTCTCTCTTCTACCCCGTCTGTTCGACGTCGTGTTCCTACTGTTGCTGCTAACTTCTACTCTTCTCTTGGACCGATTCTTGGGTCTGCTGGTTCTGATGTTCCCCAAAGACGGAGTCAGCTTCCTGGTGGTAGGGAACGTGACACACTATATAATATGGCAAAAAATTGGATTAGATATCCCCTTAAGAATCCTCCACGTATAGTTGATGAGACTTTCTCTCAATTCAATGAGCCAACACAGAGATTCGTGTTCGAAGAAATGTGCAAGCTCTTACGCGAGGAGATATCGGTTGATGCGGCTGATGATGTATCGGCTGCTCTAACTGACCTTCAGCTTCAGTTTTCGAGCGGAATGATTGTGGGTAGCAATGTTCGACGTGCTGTCAAGCAGCTACTATCTTTTCATCCTGCTATAATGCCTCGAGCATTGTTTACAGACGAAACTGAGGAATGGATAGCAACGCCTGGTCAGTATCCCATGCGCGACGTTCCACCAGTATGGATGCCTCGTAACCCCGGTGCTAATCCTCCAATACCACTATTCTTCCAGAGAGTATGGATACACCTTCCATGGAAGCGATCAGAAGTTTTGCAGGTGAAGCAATCTTTGCCTGACCCTCGAAAGAATCCTGCCGGGTACTATAAAGAGTTGTCTCAGCTAGTGGATGCGACGGTGATGAATCTGGCCGACATTGATATGTTGTTCGGTAATGTCGTACCGCAACCGGTATGGGCGAAAATACGTCACGAAGACCATGCAGCTGAATTAGGTGGTGATTGGGCTGCACTTACATCAGCGGACGGTTTGCAGGTCGGTGGGGCTAAGCCTGAACAGTTAATTACGGCCTTGCCTCAGAGAATAATCACCCTTATGAAAACGCTTATGCCAGCAATGAAAGTTAATTGGGACAAATTGTCCGCTTGCAAGCAAAAGAAGGATGAGAGTGTCTCTGATTTCTTTACGAGATTTGAGGAGGCATTCATCGATCACAGTGGTCAAGATATGGGCACTGAGAGAGGTCAGAGATTGTTTGTGGACAAATTTGTGTCAAATTTGTTGCCGGACCTAAGCAACAAATTAAAGAATTCAGAGAGTGCGTGGGCTGTTTCCACTTCTGCTCAGATATTGGCTACGGCCCAATATTATGAGAATAGAGAGAAAGAGGAAAATGATCGTGCAGACAAAAAGACGAAAGAG
Source organism: Lissotriton vulgaris (assembly GCF_964263255.1). Lineage (NCBI taxonomy): Eukaryota > Metazoa > Chordata > Amphibia > Caudata > Salamandridae > Lissotriton > Lissotriton vulgaris. The sequence goes on along the minus strand of NC_141699.1, from coordinate 578,107,218 downwards.
CTCAAAACAAAAGTGTTGTTGCAACAAGCGTATCCTCCGTGCTCGAATCAGAACGATTCGCAGCAGCGGAATCGATCACAGTCACAGTCAAATAGGTCACAATCGTGGAATGACTCTTCTTCGCAGAGATCTATGCTTGGGTACAATCAGTGTGCCTACTGTAGAGGTGAGGGTCATTTGAAATTTGATTGTCCGGTTTTGCATGATCGAAATAGTGGTAATTCATCTAGAGGAGGTCGTAGTGGTCCTCAGCAGACTTCACGAGGTAGAGGTCGTGGTGTTACGCAAAATCAAAATGATCGTTCTAATAATTCCTCTGATTCTAATAACTGTTTTAATCAGCGTGGGTCATCATCAGGTAGATCCGCACAGTACAATGTGGATGATTATTACGTCGATCAGGGTACTGACGACGGTAATTACTAGGACAGCCATAGGCAAGGAGAGGGAGTAGTATCAGTTCTGGTTGATCAGAGAGGGCCTTATGTCGCAGTTGCCACCTCGGGCGTAGTTGAGCCTTTTCTGTTGGACACTGGTGCAGCGAAAAGTTCCATCATGCATTCGAAACTCCCTGGCGCACCTTTGTCTGGCTTAACAAATGTTTCCGTTGGATTCTCTGGCGCCCCTGTTAGCAATCCGGTTTCTCGCCCTTTGCCCCTTACAATTGGGCCTCGTGAGCTGACAGCTCCTTTGATTTTGACTATTGGTTGTGGTGAAAATCTTTTGGGTCTGGATTTGCTGAAACGTCTGTATGCGACTTTGTATTGTTCTCCTGCGGGAGTAAAGCTTACGTTGGGTGAGAGAGTAATCTCTCCTATGTACTTGTCCATTGATAAGCTCCCACCGGAATTGAGTTCTCTTCCTGCATCTTTGTGGGCGACAGGTCCCAATGACGTAGGCCTGCTTGACATCTCCCCTTATTTTGTCCAACTGAAATCGAATGTGCGATTGCCACGTATTCCCCAGTATCGTATCTCTCTTGATGGTGAGCGAGCGCTGTTAGCGATCATCTATGATCTGATCGAGAAAGATGTTATTGAAGAGACTCGGGGAAACGTGTGTAATAGCCCTGTGCTGCCCATTTTGAAACGCACTGATCCATCTAAGCCTCCTGTTTATCGTTTTGTCATTGATTTACGGGAGGTGAATAAAATTGTGATTCCTCAATTCCCTGTGGTGCCTCACATTACGGCTTTACTGACTCTGATTCCAGCATCTGCGTCCTGGTTCTCAGTGATCGATCTGAAGAATGCTTTCTTTAGCATTCCGATTGCTGAGGAGAGCAGGGACCTTTTCGGTTTCTCTCTAGGTGGCCGCAGCTTTAGGTTTAAACGTGCTCCCCAGGGCTACTGTGAGAGTCCATCGATATACAGCCAAGCCCTGAAGAGCCAACTTGATGCGTTTGTATTGCCGGCTGGTGCGGCTTTGATCCAATATGTTGATGACTTATTGGTAGCTGCGGACACACAGGACATTTGCAAAATTGCTACGGTGTCGTTGTTGCAGCATCTCTGTGACTTACATCATAAGGTGTCACCTTCTAAGTTGCAATATTGTTGCCAAGAAGTAACCTATCTAGGTCACTTATTGTCAAAGGAGGGAAGAAGGTTGACCCCAGAGAGAATTGCAGCGATCGCTCGAATGACTGTGCCAACAACTCCGAGAGATGTGCGTGCCTTTTTAGGTATCACGTCATACTGCAGGCAATGGATTCCAAATTTTTCATTGCTAGTGAAACCATTGGTAGCTCTTACGTGCAAGGATGTTCCAACTCCTTTGCCATGGACGGAAGAATGTCAGAAAAGTTTTTCTGAACTGCGTGATGCATTGTGTTCGGCTCCTGTGTTAGGTACTCCTGACTACAGTAAGCCGTTCACACTATACGTTCATGAGAGGGAAGGTTGTGCGTTGAGTGTTTTGACGCAACAATTCGGTGGTAAGCAGCGTCCATGTGCATATTTTTCCTCGACCTTGGACCCAGTAGCTAGAGCATTGCCGAGTTGTTTGAGAGCAACAGCAGCAGCTGCGGTGTCCATCCGACAATCTGCAGGATTGGTCATGGATAATATGCTTACGGTGATGGTTCCGCATGCAGTTGACACTCTCTTGAATCCTACGAAAACTCAACATCTGACGAGCGCACGGTTGTCTGGTTATGAGTTGACGCTTCTGGCAAGTCACATTCAAATAAAGCGCTGCAATGTCCTCAATCCGGCGACTTTGTTGCCAACCAACATGGAATCAGACGAGGTAGCACCACACGACTGTTACTTACGAACTGAGGAGGAAACAAAAGGTTGTGTTGACCTAAAAAACACTCCTTTGGAAGAACCCGATGGTACTTTGTATGTGGATGGTTCGTGTTTTAAGTTGCCGAATGGTGATGTGACGACTGCGTATGCTGTGGTGACATTGAGTACGGTTGTGGAGACTGCGAGATTGAATCAGAACTCTGCACAGGCGGCGGAGCTAATTGCCTTAACCAGAGCGTGTGTTTTGTCGAAAGGGAAACAGGTGAATGTGTTTACGGATAGTCAGTATGCGTTCGGTGTTGCACATAGTTTTGGACGATTGTGGAGAGAGAGAGGTTTTATGACATCGCATGGTACGAAGATTCAGCATGGACAGCTTGTGAATGATCTTTTGGATGCACTTACATTGCCCAAGCAGGTGGCGATTATTAAATGTAGTGCACACCGTAAGGTGACGGATGATGTTGGTCGTGGCAATGCGTTCGCTGATGAGATTGCTAAGATGACCGCAAGAAACCTTACAACTAGAATGTATGTGACGAGTTCGGTAAGGTGGCCTGCAGAAGCTGGTATGTGTGAGGATACTATTGAGAGTGTGAAATCAATTCAGAATGAGGCCACTGAGACTGAAAAGACCAAGTGGAAAGAGAGTACGGGAAAGTTGGATGCGAATGGCTGTTGGATTGATTTGTCGGAGAATAAAAGGTGGATGTTGCCAGATGCATATGTGCTAGCTGTTGTGACTATGGCACACGGTTTGTCACATATTAGCGCCAAAGGTATCTGTAAATTGTTGTCCCCTGTATGGAAGAATGATGGTATCGCTAAGTGTGCTGAGAGATTGGTTAAGAATTGCATGATATGTATGATGTACAATCCTGGTAAGGGAACTCCTACACCCCCTGGCCATTTTGCTCCTCCTTCATGTCCCTTTGAAGTGATTCAGTTGGACTTCATCCATATGGAGCGATGCAATAACCTAAAATATGTTTTGGTTGTGGTTTGCGCATTCTCCCGATGGATTGAGGCCTACCCTCTTAAAGACAATACTGCCCTGTCCACAGCCAAAGTCCTACTGAAGGAATAGTTTCCTCGGTATGGAATGCCACGGATTGTATGGTCTGATAACGGAAGTGAGTTTGTGGGGAGTGTGATGAAGAGTGTGTGTAAGGGCCTTGGAATTACACAAAAATTCCATAGCGCCAACCATCCCCAGTCAGCAGGTTTGGTTGAGGGATATAATGGAACACTCAAACTAAAACTCGCAAAGATTCAGGCTACGACTGGTCTTTCGTGGCCTGACGCTTTGCCCTTAGCTCTTCTGTCAACTAGGGCGACTGTACACTCTCGAGTAGGGCTCAGCCCATATGAGATTGTGTTCGGCCGTCCTGCCAATGTTTGGGGGGTCCCTAGACCCAGTGTGTTCGCTGATCTTGAGTACCCAATGTTGATCGATTATCTTCATGATCTGACTGCTAAACTGAGGTTAATTCACCAACAGGTTTTTGAAGCACTGCCGGCGCAGACGGAGGGTCCAGGCCACCAGCTCCAGCCCGGAGACTGGGTGGTTACGAGGAATTTTGGCCGAAAACGAAATCTTGAGCCTAGATTCATCGGACCCTATCAGGTGCTCCTTGCCACGAGAACTGCTGTTCGTTTGGAGGGCCGCAAGCACTGGGTGCACGCCACCCACACCAAGAAGGTACCGATCCCTTTGCCAGCGGACTCGTGGGTGAGGAAGGGCATCGCCTCGTCTAAAGCTGAGGTTTTGCCGAACTTTGTTCCATTCAGCGACGCTCAGCCTGTGGGAGATACCTCAGTACAGCCGGACGATACTGTTGAACATTTGTCATCGGAGGACTCAAGATCTGAACCATTGTCTGGTCGACAGGTTTCTGTTTCATCATCTGACCAACTGTTTGAAGATCAGACGCGTCCTGGGAGAAGCAGATATTTTCTCCGTTCCAACATTAGAGACAAATAAAAATACTTTTGCTTCCTCCCCTGATTTTCACGTTACCCCATTATCACCCTGAACATTTCTGAATAACTGAAATTTTTGTATGAACTCTGAGTTCTTTTCTGCATATGTGTGTATTTGTTTCCACAGCTAGGAGATTTTGTATATATGGTTTAATTAAAAGTACCTTACATCCGGGTGGAGCGTAGGGCCGTGCGGGTACTTCCTTCTGTTTAGTAGGTCCTGACATCAGGTTGGAGACCGTCGATTCCTAGGAACTCCTGGGGATTGACTATTGCTACACAGAACGAAGTGCGTCAAGAACGTTGCGGACGGTTTTAGAGGATGGCTTTCTCGAAGCTGTCAGAATTGGAAAAGACACAATCTCAAAGATTCGAACTGCATAGAATTGCACATACTAAATGCTTCATGTTTCAGGTGTTCCTTCTGTTACTAACTGTTTCTTCATTATTGGTGGGTGGGGTGTATTACATGATACAGTCGTTATTGCCTTCTGCCTCACCTACCCCTTCTTCTGAACCTAAACCTATCTCCACTGTTTCTCCTCATTCCTTCCACATTCTACCCCAACACGAGCAGGTTAGACGTGCGGAATTTATGAACAATTCCTTCGTTCAGCTCCTTCATCAGCATCAGTTGGTGATGAACACAACCAACTGTTGGGTGTGTGGGTTAATGCCACATACCACCGATAAGGGAATTCCGTACTTGGTCCTTCCTTACAGTTCCCAGGGTTCAGCTCGAGCATTCCAAACAATGTTTCGTAGCGCACTAGATTCTTACCCCAATCGAGAGCCACGTTCTCCACACTTTGGTCCCGGCCCGTACCATAAGTCTTTGGCAATAGCGATTGCTGATTTAGATAGAGATATCTTTGATCCATCGCTTATTCCAGAGGAAGAGGTGCGAGCCTATAGGGATCTGAGTGAGGCCGAGTATAGTGTGCTAGTGGGTGATAGACAGCTAAAAAGTTCATCTCCAATCTGGATCGTACCCCACCTCGGTAATTTCTGTTTGAAAGGCCGTGGTCGAAGTCCGAGAGCTCACCTTGGAGAGAGTGCTTGCACTGACACGTATGTTTTACCAATGCTCTCTTCCCCTGTTCTCCTGACTGCCAAGGGTACGTACTTTGTCTGTTACGACCGTGCATATACATGGTTGCCCCTTGACTTCTCGGGCACCTGTTATATTGCAAATTTGTTGCCATCGACTTTTACAGTCGCCTCAGATTATCACAAGACCAGAGTTGTGAGAGGAGTGATTAGCAAAGAGGACACTGCCGGTCAAGAAGTGGGAGACTTCTTTAAGGGTTTCCTGCCATTTTGGGGACCTATGATCAATAGTAGGAACCTGCGACAGTTGACTCGAGTGGTGGAATCAACCGCTAATATCACTGCAAGTGCCCTTGGTAACATCACAGCAGAGCTTCAGGCGGACAGGCTTATGACGTTACAAAATCGTATGGTTTTAGATGTCATCTTAGCAGATAGAGGTGGAGTATGTAAGGTGATCCATTCAAGTTGTTGTATTTTCATTCCTGACAAAGCTCCTACTGTCTATCAAGCCATTTCGAAGTTGCATAAGATCTCTGAGTCCATACACGTGGACGTAGGGGATTGGACACTACTAGGGTGGTTTTGGGGCCTGATGTCGACTTGGGGTTGGAAGATTCTAAGGATCATTGGGGTTGTTGTAGCATTCCTGTTCACGTGTTGTCTTTATGTGCAGTGTGGTCCTGCCTTATGTGGCCTCTGTGCTACGACGTGTATAAGGCGGCCGCCTGTTACCAAGGAAGCGCTGGTGGATAGAATAATGTTGCAGCAACATCTACATGGTCTGATGAATATCGAAATCGATTCTGATTCTGACTAGTGCTTGCCTACATGAGGGCAAAAGGAGCGTCTGAGGTTCCGTGACAATTGTAAGTGGTGTTTTTGACTCGCCCAAATATGGTCGAGTCTAGTATCTATGAACCGTAAATGACGAGTTTAGTGGGTGTACGCGTCTTCACTGTGCTAACCTAAACAGTCCGTTTGTTTCGTGGGTTTCTTCATCTGAACCCACGGGTTCCATTTTAGATACAGCATCCATTTTGTTTCTTGCCCTCAAGTAGCCAGCGAACGGACGCTGTCCGCTTCGTGACCCTGGGATTCCCAAACTCTTAACGGAAGACACGTGTTTCTTTGAGGGTGTCTTTATGATGAGGGGGATGACACTGTAAGGCAGATGGCCCCGCTCGAGGCTCATCTTGCCGTTTCGATCTATTGTCTCAGTTGTGCATTCGTTAGGCACGTCCCCTTTGATCCCTGCAATCGTGTTTCCTGATACCACCCTTTTTACACTGTCTCGATCTGTTCACTATTCTCGTCTTCCTCTACACCTGTTTCTGCCTCTTCCTTGATTCGTTTACAGCCAAACGGAATGTACTAATGGTGGGAAGATGTACTTTTACAGTTGGGAACTGCCAAATGCTACTGTAATTATGTTCCGGGCCCTGAATACATGAAAGCGACCCCCTATGACCTTTACTGTGGGAAGCGGGTTGTAATCTTTTGTCTGTCATGTTATCCTATGACGAAAAACTGTATAAAAGGAGCGATCTACAGATACAATTCGAATCAGACTCTGTGAACTTACATGCTATGTACTTCTCGTGACTTCTGTGTTCCCTGCAGTAAATAAACCTCGAATCTTTGACGCCGAAGGAAGTGTCCTGTGTCTCTGTCATTTGTACGCCAGAACAGGTAACCCACGAAGGTTTCAGGTGTTATCCCTGGCACCGCTGGGTCTTAGAAAAACCCAGTCCTTCAACACATAGTACCCTTACACTATCCAACACTTACCCTACTGTTGCACCCCCTGGAGTTAGAATAGTAATTTTTACCCCTACACTTTCCAACACTTACCCTACTATTGCAAACCCTGGAGTTAGAATAGTAATTTCTACCCCTACACTATCCAATACTTACCTTACATGCAATGTAATGTTATGCATTGTAATGGTGTGCGTTGTAAAGATAGTATGCGATGTAATGGAATGTGTGTAAAGGTAGTTTTTAAAAATTTGTTGTAATGGCATGCGTTGTAATGGAATGCGTTGTAATGGATGTTGCGTTGTAAAAAATGCGTGAAGGTATGCATTGTAAAAGTATGCATTGTAACGTCATACATCCGTTCCCATGTAACACCCATGGATTTTGATGCATTTCCAGATTTACTATTACTGGTAGACCTGGGAATGCGTAAAAATGCTACGCCTTCCCAGGGGAGGCGTAACGAGGGGAAATATCTTTATTTCTCCTTGTTTTTCCCTCTTTCTATGCATAGTGCATTCTGCAGCACACATAGAAAGAGGAAAATGCCTCAGGGGGTTGGTTTTGTGCTGGAAGGTGTTTCTTCCTGCAAAAACCAGTCCTGTGTGCAATGCAGGCCCTCTAGCACCATAGAGCAAGAGTGCCTGTGTTGGAGCTAGATAGCACATTGTGTGCCATTGCTGGGAAAAGGCAGGAATGTGCTGTATTGTGGTACATACAACGCATTCCTGCCCTTTCCCTGTAATGCAGCGCAGCAAGGTGACTCGCTGCGCTGCGTAACATTTTAATAAATATGGCCCCCAACTGCTTTTTACTCTCCAGCAATAGTAACGCTAATCCATACGGCACCAATCTTTTAGCATATAAGTATCTCCAGTCCCCTAGAATAATTGGACTAGCCAGCTTCCACTACCACCTCCCATCGCCTGTTTCTAAGCATCCTCGCTGACGCGCTTGTTCACTGTGTTTCTTGAAGGAAACATATATCCACCATGTGCCTTGTGAGATAAGAGTGGATCAATCTCATTTTTCTGCGGTCATTTAGACCTCTGACGTTCCACGTGAGGCATGTTGGTGAGTTCGTGTTAGTTTGCTGCAGCATGTCTACTCGTCGAATCCCATCTCATGCCTACTATCAGGATGCGTGTCAACGTAGCTCATCAAAGCATGCGTATATAGCCAATCGTCACCCCTTCGCAGACTTAAGTCTATCAAAATACACAGCAGGCTTCTTTTGTGCATGCAAGGTCGTACAGTTCGTGGCAGTTCAAAAATACTAAAAAAAAGTAACTGTCCTCCCCCCACTCACACCAATCCCCCAAATAGGTTGTGTAGCCCCCCAGCCATTACCCCTAACAATAAACAATCTATAGTGAGTAACCAGTGAAAGGGAATAATCCCATAGGGCACGTGAGGTCGCCGGCTTCTCCCCTGCACTTGTGGCAGGGTGGCCGAGCTGTAAACTACAGGCTTAAACACCCAGGAACCCCCCATCAAGAACGGACTGTGAATTTTTTTAGGGAGATCATTAATGTGTGTTTAGCAAAATGTCCCTTCTGCGCGGGAGCAGAGCTCCCATCTTACCCATCTTCAGCACTGGGAGCCATTAACCTCAAGAAATCCACACAGTCTGCCAGCACGTATTATAGTCCATGGTCTGTCAATCGTTGTCGCTGAGTCTGTCCTCCGACTGTCTGTCACTCGAGGCCTTCTGCTGCTTGTGGTCCTTCGCCATTTGTTTCACGTAAGCCAGTGCTGCTTTAGCGTCCGTAAAGACGCTGAAGGGCTTTCTGTGTCCCTGAATACGCAGTTTGGCTGGGAAGATAAGTGATATTTTGTCCCAAGTTGTTGAAATATTTTCCTAGCAGGGATAAATTCCCTACGGGCTGCCTGTACTTGCAGTGTGAAGTCAGGGTACAGTGAAATGTCATTCCCTTGATATTGGATGGCCCAATTTTCTCTAGCTAGGCGGAGTATTGTATCCCGATCCCTGTAGTTCTGCCCCGCGCCGGCGCACCCGGCCGTGGTCTAGGTCCCAGGGATCTATGCGCTCCTTCTATAAGGAACATTTGGGACAGGTCAGGCCCGAAGAGGTCTCTCATCATTGTTTCTATATACTGCTCCATATCCTGAATGTTTGTAGTTTCTGCAATTCCCGTTATATTTGTTTCTATATACTGCTCCATATCCTGAATGTTTGTAGTTTCTGCAATTCCTGTTATACGTATGTTATTTCTTCTCGATCTTGCCTCCAAATCCTCGTACTTTGGTTGGATGACAGCCAGTACTTTGTCCATGTCTCTTATTTTCTTCTCCATGTCAGTCTGTCACTCCTCAGTCTCTGTTACTCTTATCTCCAGAACGCTCACTCGTCCTTCTTGCTTGTCCATACGCTGTGTGATTCTATCCATCCGTTCCCCTAGCGTATCCATTTTGGAATCGATGCCTTGAAGGCTGGTTTTCAGTTCTTGGAGCATCATAACAATGTCATCTTCTGGTGGTTGGCTGGCGGCCGCATTCTCCGCGAGTCCCGACATCCAGCGTCAGTCTCAGCCTGTTTGCTGGACTTTTTGTCAAAATTTATCAGGGGTTGTCTTGTGTCTGGTTTCCCCATTGTCGCGGAGTGTTACTTCCGTATAGGTTGCACACTTGTCAATTATATCCTTTGGCAGCAGTTCTGGGAGCACGTGGACAAATTTGATTACTGTAATCCACTGGGTGAGTCTCCGCCACCACTTCACCTGTGTGGCCGGATCTCTCAACCTCTCACACAGCACCAGCCAGCAGGGTCGCCACACGTGCCATTCCCTGGTAAAACACCAGCTTCAAAATCCCATAGGGTCAGCTCCGGTCCCAGTGCTGCTCCTCCCTGCCTATCGCAGCTGCACGCCTACAGGATCTCGTCCGCACCCCTGTCCTCGTGCCCCTGCTCTGTGTGCTCTTCTCCGCAGTTGCAGCCCAACTGTTTCCGTCCTTCGTGCCTCGTCGGGGCCACAGGATCAGTCACAACCCCAATCAGTAGCACTCCTGCATGATTACAACCTGGGATCTGTCTTAAGGTGGTCAAAGGCCACTCTCTTGTCTTGGTTGCTATGTGGACCACTGCCCGTCCTGGCGCTGTGCTGCCCGAGCATCTCCGCCCCACAGGTGTCCCACAGCCGGGCCTCCCTCCAGGTACTCACATCTGTAGGCGGCTACAAACTGCCTTCACGTGACACATGCAACATCACTAGCAAATTCACCCACCTGTTGCTTTTGCTGCCACCATCTATAGGTCTGTACATCCAGGATGGCTGTTTGCCAGCCCGTACCCCTTCACCGCACCGATCACAGCACGGGGGGCCAGGGCACAGCAGCACGTCAGACGCTTCTCTGGCAGCGCTCCACAAAATGGCGGCCTCGTTGAGCCTACACGCTGCATTTTCTCCCCGCCGGATTTGGGCCGCCACACTCCCCCCACCGCAATGTGTCTCCAGGTGTAAGGGCTCGAACCGCTTGCCCCCGCCTCCAGTGCTGGGTCTTCTCGCCTGCGAATGCAGGCTGATATTACAGTCCGATCACCCGTACTCCGCAGCCGGCGGGATCAGAACCAGGCCGCCCCCTGCCGGAGTGGAGTGAGGGCCGAACCGCAGCCGATTCTAGGGCCTCACAGCAGCAGTAATACACCTCACCTTGTAGTGTAGTTCCTAGTTTCCCACTAGGCCCTGCGCATTGGAATAACATAAACAGTAGTATCGACGTGGAACTGCGGATATTCCAGGCCTCCACTGACTATGCTAAACTTAATTGGGTTGTGTTACCAACTAGCTCAGAGGTCACTGGAAACTTTCTTCTCTGCATAGGAAGTGATCAGCTTCCTTGGCACAGACAAGAAGGGATTCAGCTTTCCAACAACCGTGCAACATGACAACTTTGCTCCTCAGATCAAGAGTCGATCTCTAGGGTCGTGTGAAACAATAGACACAGATTTCACTCAGTCAGTCTAGTGCAGTTTACTTTCACAGTATGTAGAGAATAGAGAGACGGGCGTGTATCAATAAAGGTTAACATTTATTGAACAGTCTTTCTTCTCATACAAGAGAAATGTATTGCCACAATTGCAATAACTGTTATTATAAAAAGTACGTACAGTAAGATAAGTATTGCGAAATAGAACTGTAAAAGCATTGATATGGTTTCTTAGCCATACAATGGTTTAAAAGTAATAAAACATATATACAGTCATATATACATTAGGCTAACATACTCAACTGGTGCTTCTAACTAAGCCTACCCCAGTGTGCCTGACCTAAGCCTAACACGTGAGAAGGGGGAGTAAGTAAGTAGCTTAAGTTAAGTTGGTTTTGCCAAGGTTTGTTTCAAGAATTCTCGTCTAAGGGTTTAGTCAACACCATACCTCTGAATAGAATGATGGAGGATTGGTATCTCCTTCAGGGGTCTCTCTCGATATCCCAGTCACCTGCGAGGGTAAACTGGAAGCGCCGGGACTGGATTTCTCTGCACGAGAAAGGCAGCGGCTTCTCTCAGCGCGTCGAGGAAGGAGGGGTGACAGCATCTGCGGGCAGCTGGGCTGGATGTCTTCGCAGAGGACGGCTGCACGGCTCCTCAAGCGTACTGCACCATAGGTCGCGCTGTAGCGGCGATAATGGTAATCAGTAGCTTCACCACCACAGGATAGCAGGCTGCAGCGACAGAGTGCTAGTTTTTACCAACACGGGGTCATGCAGGCAGCTGGCATCAGCAACATGTTCGCTCACAGCTAACAGCTCACAGCTTCGCATTGCTTAAGGCAACGTTGGTAATATTTATACCTGACAGGTGCCGGGTTTGACGCAAGTTTGCTGGACATAAGACGTCAATTAAAGATGTCACTAGGAAGTGACAGTTATCAGTTGCTCATTAGAGTTCCATTACTAATCAAAACATAGCAAGCGGGGATTTCCAGGTTTGCTAAGTTTTTATCTTGTTGAAGAACTCGGAGTGTTATCTAGGAATATCAGATAGTGACTGCTGCTCTGTCATTGCACTAATTGGTCGCAAAGGAAGTAGCAGAGAGTCATGCTGGAATGTGGCTCTGTGGCTCTGCTCGTGTGAGGCCAGAGATGACTTTACAGAAAATCGCACTTGAACGGTTATGCCAATATAGGGAATAAATGGATTTATAGCCGAATAGGGGCATAAGGTCACAGTATCGATCAGGAACCTAGATAAGCACGCAACACCCACTCCACGTATACATGTCCATCAAAATTACTAAAACTAAAGCAATTAGATGCATGTGTAACATTGCCCACCCCAAAATACATAAATGCATTCGAAATAGGCGTACTTGTAATACATGGAATTTAGGTACTGTACGTTTTTTAAAGCATAGTAATCATTCAAAAAATTATTGCATATGAAGTCAATGAACGATTATGCAAAAAGAATTACACATGAAGTATCTCTGACAGAAGAAATGCGAGATAAATCATCACATAAAAATGCATTGTAATAACATGTGTGCTAGAGGCTGGTGTTATGATGTTATGTCTCTAGATGTTTTTAGAAATAGAAGTGTGAAGCTTCTGTTCTCTAAGAATAGTTTTTACGTTAAGCAAAGAATTGTTCGTGCCAAAAGGAGAGGGTCAATATTTTTTAAAAAATTGTCCAATTCAAAGAAAATATATTTCCAAAGCTCCTGGCAGTTTTTGTTGATCAAAACTGAAGGCCGAATTCAGAGTTCATGGGAACGCCGTGTGTCGGAAAGCTTTTCAAAAGTTATTGTTTCTCTGTGGGTGAGAACATCGTATCAGACAGGCTCGCAAAGAATTGGTCTACAAAATCAGGTGATAGTTCAACCAAATTAGATAGCGCTGAAACTTGGCAGGTGTGAGAATGATTGCTGTCATCGAAGACAGGACCAGCCCTGCTCACAGAACGTTGTACCTGGATGATGTTGCTTTTGTCACTCGCTCCACTGTTACCACTTGGCTGTAGTACAGGAGTCTCCACGAATGCCGTCATCAGGATTGGTAGCCGCTGGGGACAACACAATGCGTGAGCCGTTATTGGACTTAGCAAAGTATCGACGTCCATTGGTACTGCTGATGGAAGTGAAAGACAGATGTCCAACACGCATTCATCGCCGCAAAGCATACACCGTAGCACAGGTAAAATGCAATTTTGCCATATTGGTCTGAATGAAAGGAACCAGGTCATGTTTAGATCTCTCAGCCTGGCCAATCCGAGGACGTTAGTTATCCTGTCCCTGTAGCGCATTGCTAGGATTGTTTCTTCCATTCCCATGGGAGCTATGTCTGAGCCGAGGCTTGCCATAACGTAGCAGAAGGGTCAAAAATAGAATCCCTGCGATGAGTCCAAAAAATAGTGGAATACCACCAAAGATGGAGTGCACAAAATTAGGAAAGATTCCCAAAATTGCCTGGAAGGGTGTTAGCAGTCCCGTAAAGACTGTCTTAAATATGCCTGGGATGCTTGTAGCACTAGACATGTTAAGGAGTTGGTCGAGCATTTGTACGAAATGCACGGGGCAATTTGTTGATAAAAGGTCATGGACCTCAGTAGCCGTCCTTGCGACTAGAAGATCATATGTCTCTTTAGATGACGTTATAGGCACTGTTGTCTGTAAAAGCACAGATTTCATTTTGCTTAATGTATCAATTCGTATAGAATAGAGATTCAGACGAGGCCAGAGGGGAGTCACTAAGTCTGGAGGCCCGCTCGGGAACAATGCTTGCATGCAACATTTGACCATGGACGTTACTTGTACTAGATAACTTTTCCCTGGCGCGAGGCCACAGCACCTGTGATCCGTTCTAAGAATGTAACTCCCGTTTGCGAGTTGCATAAAGAAGGGCTCTATCTGAGTTGCAGGTGTGACTAGCTGGTGGCATGAAAGGTTGTTTGAATTTCCATCACATGCTCCGTGTAAATTAATACCCTGACACAAAAGTATACCGCTTAGTGAGTGTTTACAGTTGTCACCACTAAGAAATACATTTTTGTCGCTGTCACTATAGCAAGAATGAGTGTATGGTAATTTCCATTCGGATTTAACATATCCCTTACCCAATTGTTCATATTGGCCAGCAGGTATGTACTCAAGGCATTTATGAAATCGGAAAGTTGTAATCGGAATTGTGATAATTCCGTGTATTATCCATTCAATGACAGGACTCTCTGACATTGTCAATGGTAATCTCTCGAGTTTCTCGATGCTCAAGATTGTATAGTCTGCTCCTTTCTGTGCCAAACTGATCTGTTTATCAGTAAGGTTAAAAAATGGAAAATAATGACGTTGTGTTGATTAAACGCCAAGGCACATAGCCTGAACGAAGATTTTGCAGCGTCCAGCCTAGTTCTATAATAGAGCGTAATTGAGACTGGCCATGTTGTAACATTAGCAAATCTCTGTCTATCACATCAAAGGCAGAGGATACAATATTGTCCAAAGAATATATTCTGGAAGACAGAGTCATTAACCCATTGTCTACCACAGAAAAGTGATTTCTCCAAATTAATACGATCAATTTCTCGTATTTTTTCAGCAGTTTCAAATTGCTTTACTTTCCAAGCCTCGTTGTAAGCAGCATAGATACTGGTCGCTATGAAACGCTTTTGACGCTGTTTGCGTGGTCCAAGAATGAAATCGCGCAAATCAGCACCATCTTTTAATAAAGACGAGTGTTGCTTAATTTCAGCTAGTGTGGATGTAGTTAGCCATTCAAGGCAGAGTTTCCCTACACTGTATGTTGTTATAATCCCTGGATGTTGTCTCTGGGAATATCTTGAGTCTAATCTGGTCATTTTTAAACCCTGTGTTTTATTCAGGAACCTATCTTGACAGCTATTTGTGTCTGTAGGCCAGATTAACCACTTTTTCCAATCAGGATGTGTTCTGTTGAAATGTAAAATGTGTGACACGTCTAACTCAATATCAGCTGTTGCATTTTCAGGTATAGGCTTTGGTATAGACGGTGTTTTAAGGTCTTTGTTCTTGGCTAGGCCAAGACAAGATGTTTGGTGTACAGTGTCATTTAAAAATAACATTTGTTCTGGTATCATGCAGGTTCTAAACAGTGCTTCTATGCCTTGCACCTGCCAATCTTTTGTACCCCAAATCGTTTTCGTTTCAATATTATTTTTCCAATAATCAAAACCAAATGTCATCATTTTGTCATAAAATGCTTCTGAATATATCAATTTAGAATTTGTCAGCATTGTTTTCATTCCTGTTTTATCTAACAGTTTGTAATAAAACGTTTCTGCATCACTGGTGTTAAACCCTGAGAAGTATTTGAATTTCTCAAAAAATGCTTTAGAACTGCTTTTAGGTGGTGTAGCACAATGTTCCCATTGATTATACATAAAAACATTTCTAGGCTGTGCAGATTTATGCAAGTAATGATCCCCATAGTGGGTGTAACAGAATAACTGCTCATAACTAGATGAACCTTGTAAATAATCATGATCTGTGAATCTAGCTGACATTACTAAATCAGACATCATGTCATTAATACTGTTAAAGTCCCAATCATCAGAGAATGTACTAGGTGTCACAAAGTCACTTAAGGAAACCTTTAGTTGATGAGGATACTTCAGGATTTCGACCGGACCATAGATCTCATAGTCTGTTTTCTCCCATACTACCCCACCAGGTATTGGAATTGCTGTGACATTTACTGTTGACAGTTCTCTTTTCTTCACGTGCGATGATCTGTGTGGTTTCAGGACTAGGTTGATGTTCTGACTTGCTGTGTCCATTGTAATATATTTTCCTTCAATGAATTTTCCCAAACATAGTACCATGATGAGCCAAAGCAGGAGGAAAAATACACCTAGACCAAACCAGAACTCTAGCCAAGGGGAAACAACGTAGATTTCCTTCAGTTGATGAAAGAGTTCCGTTGCTTTTTCTTTAAAAGACTTTTTTGTTTCTGGCATCACTTCGGGGTCGTTTAAATCTTCAGAGAAGTTGTCGAAGTTGATGAAATAACCAGAGGCAGTTCTGTCAATTGATGGGATTGTTCTTTCAATCTGTCTCTCGGTAGCACTTTCTGATGCCACATTAGTGTAGACTGGTGTTGTTTCTTGACGAACTGTTTCAAGCTGTGTTTCAAGAGGCACGAGTTCCATGGCATTATTGCATAGTCCTTCATTGTGCACTGCAGGCTGATCGAATGTGATGAGTCTTTCAGTTTGAACCTCTTGGATTGTTGCAAGTTTGGGTATTCTGTTGTTTCTTGGGAGTCCACTGGGCCTACTGTTGATTATAGGCCACATGCTTGTGGTTTTACCAGATCGATAGACACGACTCTGTTCTCCTTTTTACCAGCAAGGGGCGGTAGCACAACTGATCTTGTTCCGGTGACTGCTAAGACAGGTACTGCTTTTCTGTAAGAAGGCCCAAATTCCTTCTTAACCGCGATCTTTTCTCTGACTAGATCCCCAATCTTTGGAATCCAGACAGGCCTTGCTGGGGCTGTTGCGGGTGGTGCCTCGTCAGTGGTATTTGGCTGTTGCTTTAACTTTATGTTGCTTAATGATTTTCTTGTTTCATTCAGTTCCTGTAAAACAGCCAAACGGTCTTTTACTTCAAACTGCTTTGTTTCTGCCTGTACCACTGACATCTGACTATCGAGGTCCTGAACGTTCATTCTAATTCCGAACAATAGTTCGTATGGGCTGAAACCTTTTAGAGAATTTCTTGGCATGTTGTTAAGACTAGTCTGGACACTTATTAAATGTTTGACCCACCCAGCGCCTGAACCTAATACCTTCGCTGTTATAGATTGCTTTATGTCACGGTTTTTTCTTTCTACCACACTATTCCCTTCGGGGTGCGACGGACAAGAATACCGCAACCCAATTCCCATGCTGGCCATGGCCTCCTTATAGGCTCGAGAGCTGAAAGCAGGACCCTGGTCAGAATGGAACGTGGTAATTGCGTATGTGCCGATAAAGACTCGCAAATCTTTTATAACCGTTCTAGCGTCAGCCGAGCGCTGGAGGCCTCATTTTTTTAAGTGTATTTCGTCTTAACTATTAATAGGACGCAGGATGGGGTGTAGGCAGCGTTACGCTCTTTCTGACTGGTAGCCGGTAGCAAGGTTCGTTACTGCGATCCCTATTGCAGTTTTCACAGTTGTTTGCATATATTTGGTGTTCTACACTCATTCCCGGCCACCAGAATACTGATTGTAATTCAGTCAGTGATTCCTTGATCTCTCTGTGCCGTAGACCCAAACCCATGTGTGCGTCTGCTATTAAAAATATTCTCCTGTTCATGTTTGGAATTACTCTGTCCCCCACTCCAGGGATTCGAGCAAAAGGAACGGAGTTTGCATCGATGATGTATGCATAATTGAGTGGATAGTTTACGGGTAGTGCTGCACAGTCGCCTTTTACGGTCGTTTTTACTGCTAGCATGGTTTCCCCGTCTATGTACTTATCTGTACGCTTTTTTGTGGCTACGGAAGCCGGGTTAGTTGCTTCCGCGGTGGCTGTATTAGCCAATGAATTCCCTGCAACGTGAACGCCATCACGCTGAAGACTCTGTGCGTGAATCACGTGAGTCTTTTGTAGTTCTTTGTGTAAAAGAGCTACCTCGTTCCAGAGCAATTTATGCTTTATTGTGGCACCTGTGTCATCTTTGTAGTCGTTTATGATCCAACTCTGCAGTTTATTGTTGTAAGAGTTGACGCAAAAATGAGAATCGCACACTATAAGTGTGGGGAATTCGCGTTCTGCATTTTCGAGCGCCATCTTTAAAGATCTGATTTCAGTTCTTTGAACCGAACAGTACTTTACTGATTCAGTTTTTGTTACTTTCGGTCTGAATTTACCGCACAGCCAACGACCTTTAATAATCGCACATGCTGCATCGTAGGATTTTCTCTCTACGTTGAAATGCTGTACAAAGCTATCTGTATAGATTATACAGGCGTATTGTGGGAGAGGCAGAATTTCGATTGGCAGAGGATATTCTTCTTCATATTCTAAATCATTCAGTTCTTTGTATTGCGGGGCGAAATAGTATTTCACGTCTTCCGCTCCTAGAGAATCTATGCACTGTATCCATTTTGGATCCAGTGACACTGTAGGCAGGTTTACTGGGCTGAATAGCGCCTCGAAGGCGGATTCCGCTGTAAGGATATTAATCCGTTTGCCGAGTGCTAGTTCTCGTTCATTTGCTAATGCGATTTGCACTGCGTTCACAGTTTTTTCTGTGCGACTGAATGTTTTTTCTGCTTGTGTGTACAAGTGAGATTTAATTGAAATTGGTACCTTTTCTCCCTCATTAGAGGTTAGGTACGTGAATCCGCATCTTCCTGGGATGACTCGGATTACAAGATCGATCGTGTTGTCACGTGTATCTAATTTAGTTTTTGCTAACATGTCTGTTTGCAGTGATCTCAAAATTTCTGTGTGTTTTTGAGTCCAATTGATTTGTTTTAAATCAGGTTTTATTAGTTCGTAGAGAGGTTTAACCCTCTCTGCGTAATTTAGGATGTAAGTTCTTCCGAAATTCAGAAAACCTAGTATTGATTGTAAATTCTTCAGCGTTTTTGGAGCTTGGAGTACAGCGCACTTCTCTAAGAAGTTGTCCGCTAGGCTTTTCCCTTCACTTGATAATTCGTACCCTAAGAACAGTACTGTCAGATGGGCAATTCGGGACTTTTTAAAGTTGAATTTGTAACCCTCTGCTGCGAACCCAAGTATAATGGTGTTCACTCTTTTCAAGTGAGTATCCAAGTCGTCGTCTGTGAGATAAATATCATCTACGTAAGATAATGCCTCATCATCATAGATTTGTAGTAACTCTGTTACCCTAGCTGAGAATAGTCCTGGGCTGATCTTGAACCCCTGTGGGAGTCGACAGAATCTTTTCTGTGACCCAAATGCGGAGAAAGCGGTCAAGTATCTGCTTTCTGGTGCAATGTTTTGACAAAAGAAACCATTAGAAATGTCTAATGTCGTTTTGTATTTTTTCCTAACTATATTATTCATTAGGGCTGCACTATGCGAGTTTTGTACTGCAAAGGTTTTGCAACATGTATTAAGATGTCTGTAGTCCAAAACTAGACGATATGAATTGTCTGGCTTGGAGACAGGAAACAAAGGATTGTTCATTTGAGAGGTGCATGTTTCAATCACCCCCTGGTACTCAAGTTGATCTAAGATCTCCCTGACCTGTTTTTTAGCTTCTTGCTTTATGGGATACTGCCGTTGGGCAGTTGGTTCATTTTTTAATTGGATTTTGTGAGGCGGTGAATCCTCATCCCATCCTACATGATTTTTATACAATGCAGGTGCCTGGGCTACTGCCCATTTCCTTGCATATGTGTATTTTTTATGAATCGGTATGTGATTCGAGAAGGCAGGCATAATTACCTCTTCGCCACGAGGGCACTCCCTGACAAACTCCGGGGGCCAATCTTTTTCAGCTAACAGAATATCATAGCCTTTTGAGAGCTTATCCCAAAATAGACCCCTAATTTTCCTAGTCTTATCACCCTCTATACGCAATGTTATTTCGTATATTTTATGGGGCTCGCTAAGCCTGGCGTCTGCAGTTTCAACCTGAATGTATTCATTCGTGTCCACTGTCTCCAGATGACTCATCAAGATCTTGCGTGCTATACTGATTTCTGCTGCACTGTCCAACATTGTCAATGCCCACTCCCCGTTTTTCAACTGTGTCCTCAGTATTCTCGGCATGGTTGATTACTCTAATACTGGCTACCTTCTTTTTCTGAAATTGAGATTTCTTATTTTGAGCAGGTTCCTTGTCTTTGGACTTGGTGTGCTCTCCTGGGTCTGACCGTCCTCTTCTTTCCGAAATCTGTGGAAAAGATCGAGAGGGACGTGTATCAATACTTTGATATCTATCAGGTTTTTTTATATTATCCCTATTTCTAAGGTTATATCTTTTCTCAGAGGGCTCCCGTTGGGGAGACTGGCGTTCTCGAGTCGGAGTTCTCTCCCTCCGTCGAGGAGACCTTCCTCTGGACTGGAAAACTTTTTCCTTGGGACTGGATTGTTTATTTCCATCCCAGCTCTTTTTAGGAGTATTTGAATTATTTTTAATAAATAATTTTTCAGGATTTTCGAGCAGTTGGGGCTTAACTGGTTTCCCACCCAAGCTGTCTCTACCTAATTCTTCATAGCATTTTTCTATGATTTTGGCAAGCTCAACAGGATCTTTTATATCTGTTTCCCTCAACTTCTGGCGAATCGCCACAGATGCTGCTTCTCCCTTTACATTGGCTAATAATATAGCCGTGACCTGCTTGAAGTCTTTCAGTAATTTCATACCTAGATTTAAAGCTGGTTCTGGACCGAATTCATTTTGAATCTGTTTTAGCACGTCTGGTATTACCGCCATAGACGGAACACCGTGTGTTTTTGTGTAAATGGAAGCAAAGACTGTACCCCAAGTGTCGCAGTCCTCCACGTGTGGTGCGATTCCCATAGGAAGGCAGATGGTCAAGATTCTGTGTTTCTCAATAGGGGTAGTATCAGGAAATACTGCCTCTATTTGAGTGATTTTCTGGGCTAACCAGAAAGGAATTTGTTCCCGTTTTACGGGTGTTTTACCAAGACATGACTGTATGTTCTGTGGTGTAATTTTATTTGTGTTCCCCTGATGAGGGGTCAGCTGGTGTGAATTAACAGCTGGCTGGACTGTTGCAGTCCGTATTACATATTGGACTAATTGCCTATGTATTTTTATTAATGTGTTTAGCTGTGCTAACAGCTCTTCTCTAGACATTCTTGTAATGTCAGGATGTGGTGTGTAGCTGGCTAGAACCGGCCACGTGGCTCCTGGTCTACCTAGTGGACCGAGCCTGGTTATGTGATCATTGTGTTTTAGGGCGCCATTAAACCAGAGCAGGTGCTCTTGAAATTTAAGTGGAATTTCAACCTCCTCGAAAGGGGCGTACTCATCCGGAGGTTCCTCTATTTTGTAATAGTGAAACTCTTGTGTTATAGCGTTTACCGCTGGAAAGTTTATCCATGAATAGAATACCTCTGTCTGCCGATACTCGTGAGCCTCTATCACGAAAATTACTGTACCACCTTGAGGTGGCAGTCCGTTTTCTATAAGTTTTTAAAGTTATAGATCTTCTTAACTGGACCGGGATGATAATAGCATCCGGGTCTGTGTATTCAGGACCTTGCTGAGTCGCATCTGCTGCGGCCCCAGTGGTGCCGTTGTTTTCTACTGACATTGTATAAATGCAGTTTTTGCAGAGTAGGTCTCCAAGGAGACAAAGATTAGATGCACAATATTTTGGAACACTGTATCCTTCAACGTTGAATAAACCAGAGCTTTACATAGGAATCTCTTCCTACTAAGGTCGGGCGGATTTTAACCTTTCACCCACTCCAGACGTCTATTGGAGTATTTAAGGGAGAAAGGGGTGTGAAATATGCACGACTGAGTTACTCTACAAGTCTTGCGTTAGTTTATCGCCTTACCAAACGTTGGGCGCCATGTAGTGTAGTTCCTAGTTTCCCACTAGGCCCTGCGCATTGGAATAACATAAACAGTAGTATCGACGTGGAACTGCGGATATTCCAGGCCTCCACTGACTATGCTAAACTTAATTGGGTTGTGTTACCAACTAGCTCAGAGGTCACTGGAAACTTTCTTCTCTGCATAGGAAGTGATCAGCTTCCTTGGCACAGACAAGAAGGGATTCAGCTTTCCAACAACCGTGCAACATGACAACTTTGCTCCTCAGATCAAGAGTCGATCTCTAGGGTCGTGTGAAACAATAGACACAGATTTCACTCAGTCAGTCTAGTGCAGTTTACTTTCACAGTATGTAGAGAATAGAGAGACGGGCGTGTATCAATAAAGGTTAACATTTATTGAACAGTCTTTCTTCTCATACAAGAGAAATGTATTGCCACAATTGCAATAACTGTTATTATAAAAAGTACGTACAGTAAGATAAGTATTGCGAAATAGAACTGTAAAAGCATTGATATGGTTTCTTAGCCATACAATGGTTTAAAAGTAATAAAACATATATACAGTCATATATACATTAGGCTAACATACTCAACTGGTGCTTCTAACTAAGCCTACCCCAGTGTGCCTGACCTAAGCCTAACACGTGAGAAGGGGGAGTAAGTAAGTAGCTTAAGTTAAGTTGGTTTTGCCAAGGTTTGTTTCAAGAATTCTCGTCTAAGGGTTTAGTCAACACCATACCTCTGAATAGAATGATGGAGGATTGGTATCTCCTTCAGGGGTCTCTCTCGATATCCCAGTCACCTGCGAGGGTAAACTGGAAGCGCCGGGACTGGATTTCTCTGCACGAGAAAGGCAGCGGCTTCTCTCAGCGCGTCGAGGAAGGAGGGGTGACAGCGTCTGCGGGCAGCTGGGCTGGATGTCTTCGCAGAGGACGGCTGCACGGCTCCTCAAGCGTACTGCACCATAGGTCGCGCTGTAGCGGCGATAATGGTAATCAGTAGCTTCACCACCACAGGATAGCAGGCTGCAGCGACAGAGTGCTAGTTTTTACCAACACGGGGTCATGCAGGCAGCTGGCATCAGCAACATGTTCGCTCACAGCTAACAGCTCACAGCTTCGCATTGCTTAAGGCAACGTTGGTAATATTTATACCTGACAGGTGCCGGGTTTGACGCAAGTTTGCTGGACATAAGACGTCAATTAAAGATGTCACTAGGAAGTGACAGTTATCAGTTGCTCATTAGAGTTCCATTACTAATCAAAACATAGCAAGCGGGGATTTCCAGGTTTGCTAAGTTTTTATCTTGTTGAAGAACTCGGAGTGTTATCTAGGAATATCAGATAGTGACTGCTGCTCTGTCATTGCACTAATTGGTCGCAAAGGAAGTAGCAGAGAGTCATGCTGGAATGTGGCTCTGTGGCTCTGCTCGTGTGAGGCCAGAGATGACTTTACAGAAAATCGCACTTGAACGGTTATGCCAATATAGGGAATAAATGGATTTATAGCCGAATAGGGGCATAAGGTCACAGTATCGATCAGGAACCTAGATAAGCACGCAACAACCTCTCCCTCCGGAGCCACCTCAACCAACCGGGAGGGCAGGCCACTGACACCGCCAGGCCCGCGCCTCAATTTCGGACCACGTTTGTCTACCCATTGTGGGGCTATCAGTCACACGAGGTCCCGGTTGCACCAGTGACGCAGGCCCCTCTTTGGCTCAGGGCTTCTCCCAACAATTTCTACAATCTCCGAGGGAGTGCAGTCATCCAACTTGCGCCGACACGGCTAGAGTCGGCTCCTGCTCCCTACGCAGTGCCTAGTTCCCTGTATACAGCGCTATGAGCGGATATTTGCGGATTGATCTCTTGTAGCCAACCATCCATTTGGAGTAATTCCTGGTGCCTCAAAAAGTTGGGCACATTACACAGGGCCTCTTTTTCCGCAATCAATTGATCCAGCGCTGCTCCAAACCAAACCTTCAAAGTCCTAGGAGCTATCACACTTTACTCGCCAGTGGGGCCCATAACATCACAAGTCATTCAATCACACAAGTCACCCTGCTCCCAGGATCAGTGAAAATCCAGAGGATGTGACGCTGGACTTTTAGCGGAGTGTCTTACTTCATCTATTTAATCTAAATTTTGTACACTATATACATCTGCAGGTATTAAGTCTTACCATGGTTTTACTCACAAGAAACATTAAAGGCTCCACTATTTGGTCAATGGATCAGCTAGTAAAGGTTAACTAATGGACAACAAGGCCAGCTTAATTCTCCATTTATTTAATTTTTATTTAAAAATGTACTCTTCTAGCATGACCTATTTCATTTAACCCTAATTCAAACATCATTAAAACATTTATTTCACCTAAATAA
This sequence comes from Lissotriton vulgaris, assembly GCF_964263255.1. Classification (NCBI taxonomy): domain Eukaryota; kingdom Metazoa; phylum Chordata; class Amphibia; order Caudata; family Salamandridae; genus Lissotriton; species Lissotriton vulgaris. The sequence continues at coordinate 578,083,305 of NC_141699.1, read as the reverse complement.
AAAGAAAGTCACATTCAAGCAGTTTACATTTATTAGCAGAATAGTTCAGAAAATAAATCAAAACCATATTACCAATGTTATCCACAATGGAATTCAGCATTAGCGAAGAATAGTTTCCAAATACAGCCTCTCTATTCTTTCTCGATGTTCACCTCCCATCAAGACTCAGTCCCCATCAAAAGTTAAAGTCAGGAAAAATGTCAAAGTCTTGCACCATAGAAAAATTAATCAGTCCGACAGCATGTCGTGGTGCGGAAAATAATTCAAAAGCAAGTACTCTTCTCTCTTCCAAACAACCTATTTTATATCCTTTTCCCTAACTATCTGACTAAAATTTTCAACTTTTAGGGTCCACACTCAATTTCCATTGGTTCGCACAAGGGGTGGATGAGAATCGCCTCATCTCGTCATTGTCCATATTTCCGCCAAGTCATAGTTCTGATCTCAATTAGGTTCCAATTGTTTATTATTACATTTTTTAATTTGTGCCCTTTAACTTGTCACTTCGACATATTTTCCCAGGCTCATGACTCAGACATCTCATGGCACCATTCTGCTTTTCAGGCCATGCTGACCTTGACCCACGCTGCACAGGCACAGACAGCTTGTACCTCTCTCAAGCATAGTCGTGCTTGCATAGAAAACCAATATTTCTGAGTCTCGCAAACCTTCCATTTTTAACTAGGCCGCATGGGCCATAACAAGAAATATTATAAAAATAAACACAATTAAACGTTAGATTTCGAAGTATAGCCCTTCTGTTTACCTCCCCCCATTCTAAGATAACCCTGTTAGTTATTACCTAGCATTACAAGCAGCAATTAAGCATTGTTTTCTTACCATTCTCCATCATTTCTGCCACAATAATACATTTAGGAAGCATACATGCCCAGGGTTTCATTAGATTATGAAATTTGGGTACTCTATTAGTATGATGATTTCACTCAATTAGTATATTATGATTCGTGACACAATCAAATTAGTATCCCACGTGTATTTGTGTATGTGCTTTCTATTCTACGTTAGTTAATTTTAAAACCACATGATTAATACATATTACAGTTATGGAAAGTCAACTTCCCAAGGGGTATACAAACATTTTTGTTTTCACACTCGCTCCATTAACTCCCTCCTTTGGTGATTTATCACCAAATAACACCCAAAAATGTCATACATTTTTTCATAATATGTTTCAAACTCTTTCAATTAGTATGAGATATACCCTAGTGTCTTCTATTTTCTTTCTGTCTTGATAAAGTCTCTCCTTAAACTCTTCTATTTCAATGTCCCCATTTTCACGTTCTCTTTCTTGTCATTCTTCAAATTCCATTTTTATAGACTTTTTAAGATTTCTTCTTTTTCTAAGTTTACACCCTAATCTTAAGACTAAAACTATCACTATTATTATTGTTGCTGGAATTAATACTTTCCCTATTATGGATCTACCTATTTCATGAAACCAATTCTTAACAGCTGAAAAACTTCTACCAAGTTTCTCGAGAACACCGTCAACCTCCAGTGGTATAATTTCTTCATGCAATTCTGTAAGATTTGTAATATATCTTTCAATGTTCTGACTTTTGTCAGGAATGTAGGTACCACAGTGCTGTACCTTAAAAATTTCACAGACTCCTCCCTCTTTTGCCAAAATTAAATCAAGAGCAAGTTGATTTTGCATCACCATTGCTCTCATAGCCACCATTTCTTTTTTTTTCTTTTTTTTTTTAAATTGTCAAAAACCTTTATTGATGGTATGAAACATTAGACATAGCTCATTGCCTACATCCTGAACCTCGGCCGGCAGCGTTATGTACAGCAGATAAGGTCACATTCAAGTTCCATAGAATATGCAGACACAGCAAGCCGCCTTCTACCGCTTTGGGCGGCAGCGTTACATGAAACATTAGTTCAACAAATTCTTATGCTGATTGGTAGAAAGCATATATACTAATCAATAATGAAAAAACAGATACATGGGAGCTTCACATTCTGGTGTACAATAATGCATGCAATGTCCGCTCAAGGTGCAGTGCCATACAGGGAGTGTCATAGCTCAACATAGTACACATGACATTTTCAGTTTTGTAGGTTCAAACAAACGCCAGGGAGCACACTTAGACCCCTCCAGTCATCTCTCACATTGACATTCTCAAAACAAACAATAATCAGACAATGCCAGCAGAGTCGTAAGCTCTCATGGGCGCCTGCGGGTGTCTCCAGCGCATAGTATCCTGCTCCCAGGTCCTCAGGCGGGTCCACACTCCTGGGGCCTCAACAGCAAATAAGTCGTAAGCGGCAACCAAATGTCTCTAGGCCTGGACGCACTCGGCAATAACTTGGCATAAATGGCAGATTGCTCCTGACAATTGATCATATCGTTAAGCCAATCCTTACATTTGGGCGCTCTTCCCCTGCCCCACCTACAGGCTATCCGTCTCTTGGCCATCAAAAGTGCGAGGGCTATGTAACGGCGATCTGCTAAAGGTACATGTTTAACAAAACTGAGCAATGCTAACATTGGCGTGGTCTCTATGTGCACACCAGTCATCTGGGTCAGTGCTTCAAAAACATGTCCCCAATATTCATGTATACCCGGACAACACCAGCCCAAATGCAAAAAATCAGCCTGCGGCGCATGACATCTATCAGAATTATCTGAGTCTCGAAGACGATGCCTATGCATTCGAGCCGGTGTGTGGTACAGCCTGTGTAAATATTTACAGTGTTTAATTCGCAGCCTACTGCTGGACGATATCTTCTCAGTCTGCAAGCAGCAATATTCGCATTGTTCATCCGTCAGCTCAAAACCTAATTCCTCCCCCCAGCGTACACGAGATTCCGGAGCCTCTACTTCTCGTTGTGTATGGACTGCCCGATATAGCAAGGAAACCAATCGCTTGGGTGCCGTCTGCTGCAGGAGCAGCTGCTGTGGTGGGAGTGTTCGGGGTTCATTTGGAAAATCAGGGTTTAAAGACTTGACTCCCTGCCTTAGCCGTATATTTAAGAAGGTATCCAATGGTGTGTGCTGCATACCCTGAAAGAAACTCTCTTGATCACGGAACTGTCTATTCTCATTCAAGTCACCCAGAGTCCTGAGTGATGTGCGCTCTTGGAATTTACGGAAAAGCGTTTCTTGTAGGAGGGACATTTTCGGGTGGTATGTGAGTGGTAGTAGCGGGGAAAAAATCATGGGGGCCTACAGGGAACATTCAATGTGTCTCCATGCTGGTATTGTAGCATAGGCAGTGCTATGTGTGAGCTCTCGGGCATTTAGAGCCATGTTTATGGCTCTCTCTATCGGAACTGGATGCACAAGCCAGTGTTCTGCTGCCAGCTGTGGCATATATTTGGGCTGTCGTATCCAAAAGTATACATAATGAGCCTGAGCACTTACATAATAGAGCTCAGAATCTGGGATACCAAACCCTCTCGATGAGTAAGGCCTAGTCAGGATAGTCCACTTTAACCTAGCCTGTTTACCCCCCCCCCATTCCAATCTAATCATTTCTGTTCTAAGCGCCTAAAAATAAAATGCCGACCTGGGTAAAACGGGATATTTAAAAACAAGTAAAGCAACTGAGGCAGTACTACCATCTTGATCAGCGACGCTCTACCTGCCATGGAGAGTGGGAGCGTTATCCAACGAGTCACCTTCTCAGTTATACAGGTCAATGCTACCCCATAATTAAGTCTCATGAGTTCCTCCTTATTTCTAGTGACGCCAATACCTAAATATTTTATCTCATCTTCGCGCCATTCCAGCGGGTAGTCCAAAGGGAATCGCTGAACAGTCTGTCAATGGAAAAAGGCAGGATTTCCCTAAATTAATCTGGACGCCCGATAGGCTTCCAAAGACCATGAACTCTCGTAGGAGGGTATTCAAGTTATTCTGTCGGTCTCTCACATATAAAGTAATATCATCGTTATACATAGACACCAATATTTGTCTCATGTTAAATCTCAGGGCAATGTCATTGTGGTGCTGGCGCAGCTGCGCCGCCAGTGGGTCGGCCGCCAAAGCAAAGAGCAATGGGGGAAAGGGCACACCCCTGTCGAGTGCCCCTTGTGATAGAAAATCTTAGAGACATATGTCCATTGATAAGCACCCTGGCCCCTGGTTGGTGATACAATAAGCGGATCCAAGATAGAAAATTGGTGGGAACCCCATCCGGAGCATTATCCCAAAGATATAGTCCCATTCGATACAATCGAACGCCTTGGTGGCGTCTAAAAAAATTGCTGCTAAGGGCAATTCAGGGGAGACGTTGTTCAAAATAGTAAAGAGAGTCCTCAAATTATGGGAAGTGGCCCTCCCGGGGAGGAATCCGGACTGATCCTGGGAGTATTAAGTTCTCTAACAACAAAATCAGTCGGGTAGCAATGAGTTTTGCCAGAATTTTGGCATCACAATTAAGAAGAGAGAGTGGTCAATAAGATCCACACAAATGAGCTGGCTTGTCAGGTTTTAAGAGTGAGATGATGAGGGCCTCCCTCATAGATGGGGGAAGGAAACCAACCTCAAAAGATTCCTCATATACCTCGCGCAATATCGGGGCCATTATATCTACATGGGTCTTGTAAAATTCTATTGGTATTCCATCCAGTCCAGTGGCCTTCCCAGACTGCATACCCAATATGGCATCTCAAACTTCATCTAGCTCAAACGGCGCGCTTAGGAATTTACGGTGCACGTCGCTCAGCCACCCTAAAGTAACATCACCAAGGTAGGCATCCAGGTCCAGATCATGCCCCCAGTTGTGGTATATAGTGTAGTGTAATGATCAGTAAAATCTTCAAGTATGCTCGCTGTGTCCCAGCAGCGCGTACCATCCGGTCTTTTCAATTCTACCACATAGTTAGAAAAATGTGGTTTTCGTATTATGTCTGCTTAAGTCTTGCCTGGTCGCTCCCCTTCCCCATACCGGCGGGCCCTCCAGTGTTTTCCTATAAATCGCAGCTCTCTCTGTGCTTCCTCAGTGTATGCCGTATGTTTGTTCCTAAATTCCCGCTGTGTGTCACTGTCTGGCGTGTGTGTCAACTTGGCCTCCAATGTCTTGAGCCCTCGCTCCAATCTGCAAAGCGTATTATTGATGTCTCTGTGTACACCCAACCTTTTGGAAATGAACAAACCCGCAATGTAATCTTAAATGCCTCCCAAATGGTCTCAACACTCTGTACCGTTCCTTTGTTGCACGCAAAGAAATCAAGGATCTCTTCGCGCAGCACTTCATGAAAAACTGTGTCTAGAAGCATACGTGTGTTGAGTCGCCAAGCACTGCGCGGGAGATTAAAATCCGCTGAGGAGAGCGTGAGCCTAACCGGCGCGTGATCTGAATATGTCCTTGCCAAGTGTTGCACTGTACAGACCGCAGGCCCCAGTCCCCGGGAAAAAAGTTAGTAGTCAAGCCGCACCCATGAGGCAGCATGGGCTGAAAATGTGTACCCTCCTGTTCCCGTTGATGTGTATGCCTCCACGCGTCCAGTAAGCAGTTTTATTCAATGAGTTCTTTGAGAACAGTGCTTGCTTTAGTACGATGATGTGGAGCAGGATGTGACCTATCCAGACTCGGAGCGTAAGTAACATTAAAGTCTCCACCCCATATGATGTGATTCAAGCCTATTGCATCTATCGCCCCCCACAAGGAGGTGAAGAAATCTGGAGCGTCTACATTTGGCCCTTAGCAACACACCAATGTGACCGGTTCTACCCCGAGGCGCCCCCAAGCCAAGCAATACCTCCCCTTGGTTGGGCCATCTGCGGACGACCCAACCAAGTGGAAGGGGACCTGCCACTTTCTCAATATAGCAGTACCTCTGGCGTAACTTGAATATGAGGAAAACACTCTGTGTGCAGCCCATCTGGATGCAAATGCAGCGGTTCTCTGAGGCGTGAGATGCGTTTCTTGCAACATTGCTATATGTGCTTGGTGTTTGTCCAGATAAGCTAATATATGTCTCTTCTTTCTGGGCTAACTCTTGACCTGCAGTGCTAATGCACCAATTTCCCACCTGTGCTTCGTGCATACTATAAGCTCCATGTTTGCAACTCAATCTCTCCCACAAATTCCAACTTCTATAGGCTCTCCTCACCTTCTTATCTTTCACACCCAGGCAAATCAAACAAGCCCACGTTGCAGGCAGCGTACTGCCTACCGTGAAGTCTATATAATGTAAAGCTCTACCATACCACCTCTTTCGGACCATACCTCGTTCTCTGATGTGTACAAGTAACATTGAACAGTGCAAACCCACAACATTCCGGTTCCTGCAAGCCCCCGCCCTCCACCCACTGTGGCAACCCAATCTTGCCAGTATCCTTCACCCTCCCCTCCTCCCCCCTCCTCCCCCCTCCCCAAAAACATGTCCAACAATGTTCCCAAGGACACAGCCACTTGTGTGCCATGTACCAGTCCAGGGGCGCACCCTCTGGGGGACAATTCTAGAGGGCGACACAAAGCCATCTCCACCACGAGACCCTCCTGGATGCAATTCAACAGAGTCTCTGCCCAGGGTGGAGTGGGGGGTCTGGATTAATATTACTTTTCATAACTGGTGCTTCAATGAGCATTTTACCAAGTCAATTCAAACCCCAACTTATATACTTGCCAATCTCAATGTAGTGTTTCATCATGCCCACAGCTCAGTCACTGCGGCTAATCTTCATCTCTTTCAGGGGAGGGTCTTTGGGAAGCTTCTCGCTGTCCACCCCCTTTGTCGCCACATTTAACAGTACGAAGGAAGTCCTCCACTTGGTTAGGATTAGTGAAAAATCTTTGTTTGCATTGATGCGTGACACGAAGCTTCGCCGGGTAGAGGAGAGCGTAGTCTATTTGTGCCGCTCGTAGCTTTAGCTTTACGTCTATAAATTTCCTTCGCTCCTCCTGTACTATTGGTGTAAAGTCGGGATAAATGGAGAACGTGTTCCCATCGAAATTCAGGGACTGTTGGTTCCGGGCCGCCAGCAGGGCCACATCTCTATCTCGATAATTTAGTAGACGGGCAATTATGGGCCGAGGTGAAGCGCCAGGCACCAGTCGAGGTCCAAGCGATCTATGTGCGCGTTCGACAATGAATTGCGGCAAGTACGCCTCTGCACCTATCGTTTTTAGCAACAGCTTCTCCACATACTCCTCCATTTTACCTGTGTTGGTTGTCTCTGGAATTCCCACCACTCGTATGCTATTCCTGCGGCTGCGAGCTTCCATAACTTCATTCTTTGCCGCAATCGTTCTCAATATTTTGCCCATGCACGCTAATTGCGTTGCGTGGCTCGCGGTGGTGTCGTCATTGTCGGATATTTGCCGCTCCATTTCTTTGATATGCTCCTCGTGCGCGTTAAGCCTGTGAGCTATTACGTCCATTCTAGATGACATGTGATCAACTTTATCTACCACAGTCACAAAGCCTTGTCTCATTTCTTTCAGTATGTTAAGCATGTCCGAGTTATGCGCCGTGGCACCGCTATCACCGTGTTCTTCCTCCACCGGTTCTTGGTCATGCTGCTTATGTTTGTTCGTATTCCTGGCTGAGTCAAAGTTTAGCTTTGGCTGCCTGGTATCTGGCTTCCCCATATTTAACTTCAAGGTCTTGCTGCCCAGGGGGCACACCAAAGTGTGTTGTCGCAGCTGTGTTCCACCACTTATTATCAAGCCTGTTGCGGCAGTAAAGTATTCTATTGGGCTGTGTCACAGATTTTGGATGGTCGCAGGGTTTCCGGTATAGTGGGAGACTACAGGCAGCCCTACAATTCAATTAAGCCTGATCCTGCGCCGTGCTGTTACCAAAGTGCCTCCAGCATACCCTACTGCGCTGTTCTGTGCTTAGGCTGTCAGCAGCATTGCAACTGTCCTGTGTACCAGCTCATTCGCCCCTGCGATGTTCGATCAGTTCCTCTCGCCTATGAGTACAGAGGGGAGGGGGGAAAGGCAGTGCTCCTCCTGTCGCCTCCAAGGTAGCTGTGTGAGAACCTCGGGCCAATGCACCCTTACTTCTCTGAGTGTCGTATACCTGAGGAGTAGTAGTTGCCGTCGTCACCCGTAGTAATCACTGTAGCTAAGTCACTTTGCCATCCAGAAATTATCAAGCCGCTCAGAGTCCGCGCTGCCCTGTATCTGCATACATGCACCTCCACTATGCACCAGCATTTTCAAACACAGTACGTCTGGTCCAGCACCCGTCTGTGCAGCACTCATGTCCTCAATGGAGAGAGGGGGAGGGGCACCGTGGGAGCCTGGTATAGCGCTGTTGTCTCCTCGCAGTGCAACAATATGCAGTTCTACTGCCCCAAACACCTGGCTCTCAAGTAGCCTAGCACGCCTCTCGCTGTCAGCGATAGTACGGAGTGGTTCCGTGGCAGCGCGGTATCTTTAATCTCACGCCCACAGCAGCCGCCATCTTGTACCCTTTGCCGATTGCCCGAGTGACTATACTTGCTGTGTGAGCAAGCCACCCAATGCTCCGCACCTCAGTTTGTCTCCTAGTCGGCACTTCCGCACAGCACAGGCAAAGAAGCGGTGTTGCGCCTCCAAGCCGCCGCTCGTCTCTTCCGCCTCACGCCTGACACCTCGTAGTCCGGCCCGCTGCGGCTCCACAATCCCCGACCTTGCCTGACTCGTCTCGCCGCCTCACGTCTCCACCGCACTGTGGGCCAGGAGTCGGGCGAGACTTCAATCGGCTGGTGTCGTCTTCCACTCTTTCAGTTTCACTTCAAACTTTCTCCGAGTGTGGAGTGTGCACAGGCCTTCGCTCAGCGAAGTTTCCAACGCTCAGCACTGCAGTTGTAAAGGATAATTATAGGATATGAAATCCAGCCAGCAGGAACCTCACATTTGTGCGGCCATACTGTGTGTGCGCCCTCTAGCGCCCCCTGCTCTCATAGCCAACATTTCTGTGTTTACCATTAAAAACCCCCTGCAGTATCTGTTGACAAAAGATCTACTATCGTTGACAATTTCCGAATTCTGTTTGTATTAAAGGATATACCCGCTGCTGGTATCAATACTCCAAAAACATCACCTATTATTTCTATTACACTTTCCCTTCTCCTACGACTTAAAGGTTTACCTATTTCATGAATTCCATTAGTTCCCCTATCTACATGGAAAATTTTAGGAAAGACCGGACCTATATATTAGGACCCGTACCAATGATCAGGCAATCTATATTAAGCTTTATTCCCACACAACAAACATATGCCAGGGAAAATTGGATCTTCACCTCCTTTAAATCCCCAACCCCATTTTATAATATATGTATCTTCACATTGACTTGCTCACACAAAATAATTATCATACACAGTGTTGTCTCTTCGAATACATAATTTCCTTAATAATGGTGTATCTATATTTATAGCCACATTTACATTATGTCCTTCTATATTATCAACCTCAAATGTCCACATTGTATATTTAGATGTCTTGGCTTTTTCCTTTCTCTTGTATTTGTTCCTTCTTTCCTCTACCATATCCAAAATAGCTTTCTCCTAGTTTCTCATTGTGCAAGTCAAATTATGTTTGAACGCATAATCATGGGTCAATTCTTGTGTCTCCAAAAAATACTCTTTAAAAACTTTTGCAGGTTTTATGTGATTCAATTCAGCCACAATTTTCAATTTTGCAAAAACATCATCAGAATTGCAATAATAATACTCTAATTTAACTGTTCTGTAAAACAAACTAGCTAACACACTACATGTAACCCCATATGTTAATGGAAGGTTGTGATATGTCACACCCTCTGATACAGATGCTGGCAATTTCACACAGACGTAGCAATCACTAGCGTCCATGGTTCTCACATATTCAGATAATAATTTTGAAAATACATTCTTCGAATAGTCACTAATCGAATTGTCTTGATGTAATTCAGGTCTATACATATGCATTATTTCACCATTCGACTCATATGCCTTTTCTTTCATTCTCTCATTTGCCTTTGCTTTTTCAAAATTTGGTCTAAAAGGAATTATAATAGCTAATATTAACCATACCATCATCAATAATCCTGTACATATTAACCACATTCTACACCATTTTCTAAAAATAGTACATTTTGATCTTGTTACATCATTAGTAGCCATTTTATTTTTTACACAGCTCTTTCCACAATCTTTATTGTCTTTATATTGTCTCTTTTAAATTCCTTTTGCACTTAATAGTGTCCTTACCACCAATAAATTCAACAACCTTTTTCCTTCACCTTTCTCTCTTTTGGTTTCCCAGTTTAGGTACTCCTTTTTTCTTTCTTTTGAGTTTCAATTGACTCACTTTCTTTTTTTCCATTTTGACAATTACAATTTTCTTGACTGCTATTCACTTCCTTTATTGGAGGCAAAGCAATGTATGTCCACTCAAGTGATTTGTATTTTTGATTTGGTCTTCTTACAATTTTTGGCCTTTGCACAATTTCTATCCTTTCACCCAAAAACTCCTTTTGACTGGTTATTTCATTTACTTGATCTTCTTGAGTTTTTGCTTTATTAACCAGTTTGAATCTCAGACCAACATTTTCCATAGGCCAATTATCTCCTTTACGTGGTTTCTTGGTTTCAGGTCCGACAGTGTTACGTTCCACTCTCCAAGCTCTCTTTCTTTAGCTTCTCCTCCATTGAGTTTCATCCTCACTGTCCTCACACTCAGTTTCAGATCTTTCATTAGTTTCATTTATGGTGAACTTTATTATGTCTGTTTTCTTTACAGAATCTGTTTTCTCTTTGGTCAGTTCTTTCAGTTAGGAACTTCTCCATAGCTGGTACTTGGAAGCTGATCCTGATCGTGAGTTTTTTCCTTTTCACCAGTTTCAAAATTTCTGTTCCTGCTTTCAGAGCTTTCAGACTGTCCTTCAGTACTTATCTGACTACCAGTTTTGTCCGTACTTTGATCAGCGTCCACACTGGACCTTACCAAATCTCAACTTTCAGGTCGATCTTCAGAATTTGGTATTTTGTTGATTTCACTCTCTCCTTGAGACGCAGAGCTTGCAACTGCTATTTCCAGATGTCGACGAACAGGTCGAGCTTCAGTATCTGGATTTTCATCTGGTTCACCTTCAGAATCTGAGTCAGTTGTGCTCTCTGCTTCGTCTTGTGAATTTTCAGGTACACAGATAGTATGACTGGCATGTACCCATCTCTTCACAGAAGCACATTTAACTGCAGTCATGCTAACCAGAATGACTTGTCTGGGCTTCTGCCAACGAGGAGCTAGGCAGTTTTTTCTTCTGTGTACCTTTATTCGAACCCAATCTCCAGGGACTAGATCATGAGCTGGATGTTTTTCTTTCGAGTTTGCCTCAGTTTCCACGTGATGGAACACAGAAGTTTCCACGTCAGACAGATTTTTGCAGTAATCCAGTATGAAATCATCATTAATAGTCAATAGTTTATCAACCGGCACAAATCCTTGTCTCATCACTCTTCCCATCAGAATCTCATGTGGACTTAATCCTGTCTTTTTATCAGGTATGCTCCTGAGGGTCATCAGAACAAGTGGAAAAGCATCAGGCCATTTCAGTCCAGTGGTCGAACCCATTTTTGCAATTCTATTCTTTATGGTTCCATTTACTTGCTCAACTACCCCAGAAGCCTCTGGTCTGTAAGCACAATGTAATTTATGATGAATGTCCAATGCTTCACATATCATTTGCATTAACTCATTGTGGAAATGTGCTCCACGGTCAGTCTCAATTGTTACTGGGAAACCAAAATGTTGAATTATTTCTCTCAACAACAGCTTTGCAACAGACACTCCTTCATTCCGTCTGGTAGGGAAGGCCTCCACCCACAGGGAAAATAGGCAAATGATCACAAGTACCTATCGAAGCCGATTACAAGGTGGCAACTCGATAAAATCCCATTGCATTCGTGTAAATGGACCTCCCTCTCGTCCTATGGTTCCCAAACTCACAATTGTTTTTCTTCTTGGATTCAACTGCTGACAAACAAGACATCGCTGACAAAGGCTCTCAGCGATCATCCTTACCTTGGGATTATACCATGTCTGCCTAAACATCCTAAACATGGCATCCCTCCCAATATGGGCTTGACCATGATAAATTCGGGCCATATTAGAAATCATGTTATCAGGCATTACTGGTCTTTCATCTTTATAAACCCAAATTTCATCCTCTTCTCATTGTCTACATCCTGATTTTAACCAGATGCCCTTCTCTTCCTCACTCGCTTCCTCCTGCATCTGTTTTACTTCCTGCCAAGTCTCAACTACTGTTGGTTAGCATTAAAGGACTTGAAACATATTCAGTTTTTCTGTCCCGATTTTTAGAAGCAAAATTTTTAGCAAAGTACTAGCAATAAAATCAACAACGCGGTTGCCTCTGGTGACATAATCATCTCCTTTCTTGTGAACTGCACATTTTAGAACAGCAATTTTCTCCGGTAATTGAATTGCATCAATCAGCATTTTTACAAACTCAGCATTTCTGATGGGGGATCCTGCAGAAGTTTGGGACCACAGTTGACCATAAACATGGACAACCCCAAACCCATACTGACTGTCAGTCACTTTGGTGACCCTTAGTTCTTTTCCCAGTTCACATGCTCGAATCAAAGCAATCAATTCCGCTTTTTCAGCAGAACGAATTCCTTTCAGACAAGATGCTTACAGAACATCTGCCACTGTACATACAGCATATGCAGCACTCCATTTCTGTTTGGTTCAGCACAAGGGGGTCTCTTACATCTTCTCTTGTCAGTCTCTGCAATGGTTTTGCTATCAGGGAAAGTCCACTAATCCATTGTCGACAATAACCTACCATGCCTAGGAACATTCTCACCTGTTTCTGAGTTTTAGGAGGTTTCATTCCCTGTATCATTCTGATTCTCTCTATAGTAACTTGTCTGATTCCTTGGGCATTCTTGTAACCTAAATACTGCACCTCTTTCTGACAAAAGTGCAACTTTGATGATGACACGTTATGTCCTCCTTCTGCTAAATGATTCAGTAATGCAATGGTATCTGAAACACATGTATCCTTGGTTCTTGATGCCACTAACAGGTCATCAATACATTGAACCAGTACTGAATTTCCAGGCATGTTTAAACTCTCCAATGATTTCCTTAGTAGCTGATTAAAGATGGAGGGACTCTCAGTATATCCCTGAGGAATTCGGCACCATGCCAAACTACGGTCTCTAAACCGGAAAGCAAATATTGACTGGCTATCTGGGTATAATGGAATTGTGAAGAACGCATTAAATAGATCAATGACTGTACACCATTTTGCATAATGTGGAATTTGGTACAGGAACATTGCTGGATTTGGCACAGCAGGACAGCATGGGACAACAATTTTATTAATTCTTCATAAATCTTGCACTATCCTAAATGTTCCATTAGGCTTCTTAAATCCCATTATAGGTGAATTACATGGACTGCTTATTATTTCTCTCAAAATTCCTTGTTAAATCATTTTGTTTATCACTGGAGTTATTCTGTGGATTAATTCTGCTGTCAATTTATATTGGGGAATGTTTGGATAACTCACTCCTTCCGTTTCAGAAACTTTTACAGGATCCACACCCTTCATCAATTCATTATCTTCTCCTGTGAAATCCTACACTTTTTCTTTGACTGACTCTTTTAATTCACTAGGTATCTTTTCTTTGTCAAATACAGGAAACATGCTATTTCATTCTGAGTCTATCAGTGACATTGTCATTGTATACAATCTATCTTTCTCTGGAGTTTGGAGTTCAATGCCATCAGGTGAACAGTGAATGGCACAGTTCATTTTACACAGTATGTCCCGTCTACGAAGGTGAACAGGACTACTGTCACACACTACAAACCGATGCATATCTTTAAAATTTCCAATTTCAACTTCAACTGGTTCTGTCAGGGATGTTTTGATCTGTCTATTCACTACACCTACTACTTGGATGCTGTCTCCAGAGAGAGACCGGTTTTGATCTTCTACTGATCTAACAGTAGAACGGGTAGCATCTGTGTCCACTAGGAAAGTCACATTTACATCATTCGTCTTTCTATTAAAAAAAGACCAGATTGATCTACCTCTAGAGTTGCGCCAAGTACGCACTCTTCTTCCTCTCCTAGGCACCGTCAGTAGCTATCATCAGACTCACTCCCATCCTCCTTCAGCCAATACTGTGAACTCACATTCCCTCTAGGTGATCTTGTTACCTGTTCTCCTCTGAAGAATCCTGTCTCTGCACTGTATTTCTGTAGATTTACACTGTGTGGAAGTGGTGGTTGTGGCACCTGACTCTGTAGGGTAACTACCTGTTGCTGTGGCGATGACTGCTGAATTACCTCATTCTGCACCTGAGGATTCAAGGATGTGTTTTTGGGATTAACTCTTGGTGGCAACTTACACTCGTTCTTCCAATGCCCTAACCTGCCGCAATTGTGACATGGAAACTTTTTCTTTGCCTCGTCCAAATTACCCATTCCTTTCCCTTTATTTAAATTTCCCTTCATTTTTACCTGACCTCCTTCAGGACCATTATTCTCTAATTGGGCTACTTGATGTTCAGCCACTTTCACCTGTGCCCACATTGCTTTCTCTTTAAGTTTTCTTTGCTTAACCTCAATTTCATCGCTGCAATATTTTGCATGCCTCAGCACTTCGTCGACAGAACATGGCTGCCAAACAATCAAGTTATGTTTGATCATATCTCGTATCTCTGGTCTCAATCCAAAGACAAAACGGTGTACAAAATGACTCATATCCTTTTCACTCAATTCCTCATACACACTGTATTGTTTAAACAGTAGCAACAATCTCTCATAAAATGACTGTACTGATTTTTTAGGTTCTTGTAATGTTCTGTCAATCTTTACCCAATCTGTTTCTTTTGGAGGGATTTGATTCTTTAAGAATACTATTACCTGATCATACTTTTGCAATACCTCAGGTCCAGGAACACCTGTTTAAGTATCGCTTGGATATTAAATTTTTGGCCAATCCACTGTTTTTTACATTCAGACCATAGATCTGCTGGTACTACTATGTCAAACAATCCATCTAAATCTTCCCGAAATTCTTTTGATACTTTTACAAATCGTTCCTCTTGTCGGTATCATTCCACTGTTTTTTCTCGCAACCTGGGGAAATCATTTGTAAATGACAATATATCCTGTCTAGTCCAAGGAACATGCACAAACCCTCCTCCTGGTATTTCTCTTATAGGAAATTCATTCGCTATAGGTTCCTTTTCTGTAACTGGAAATGCTAATGATGTTTTATCATTGCTTTCTTCCCTTTATTTGTCCATTTAGTCTTCCACCATTCTACATCTCCCCATTTCCTCAGCAATACAATCACTTCTTTTATCTGTGTTAATCTTCCAGCAGTATTGATATTGTCAATATCCTTTTCAGTAAATTCTACTCTGTAAGGTTTTTGTAATATTTTAGTTTTTGCAAAATCTATATTGAGTTCATTTGCCAACCCTTCCAGCCGATCATGCACATTTTGAGCTCTCCATGTAATGCTTTTACACATGAACATTAATTCATCATCTTGGTATGCTTTTAACCTATCTGTTCTACCTGATCCAAATATTAATTCTTCCATATCAATTTTCAATCTGACCACATCATAGTGTTTTAAGCTAATCACTTAATTTCTGTTCAGTTGGTCCTACAGGGGTTTGTTTCGGGTGTTGCAGAACCTGATTCCGCACCCCTTGGAAACTTATATGGGAGACTTTGATTAAAGGTCAAATCAGGTGGAGTCATCTGACTAGTACGCCTAACTTCAGATAAGTCTGGATAACCTTTTCTCTTACTTTTTGTAAGCTTTGATTCAAAGGGATAGTTAACAATGGTTCTTTTATTTTCCGGTTTTCGAACACTGGAATCACAGCACCTATTATTACGGGGACAGTAACAGCTTCTATATTTTTAGTAAGTTCCTGTATCTTTTCAGTCCATTCATTGGTAGACCGTACATATTCGGACATACTTAGGTTTTCCTCAAATCTCCTCTCAGCTCTATCCACGCTACCTCTAATTTCACGATTTTGTCTGGGAGTACCAGTAAGTCGCGGTTCCATTAATGGGGCATTAGAATCATATCTCAATTCCTCTATCTCAGTATTGTCTTTTATTTCAGAAAATCGTCTAGGGGTACCAGTATATCCGGTTTCCATTGGCGGAGCATTTGAAGTCACTGTTACAGAACTCGGTTGATATGGAGGGGGTCTTCTATTTAATATCTCCTTCACACTTCATCCTCTGTCTCACAATCCCCATAACTCTTTCTTTTGGGTTCCACATTATATCTATTTTCCGTAAACTTCCGTCCTACCATTTCATCAACTATTCTTACTGGATACATTCCATCACACATATCAGTGTTTCTCCATCTCTGCATTCTACTCTCATGAGTCGTTCCCCATGAACCTCGCAATCTACTCCTAGGTCCTATGAACTCCTCAAATCTTTCTTGCTCTAATTCATGCATCTCATCCTCACATTCTGCCAATGCCTCAAATTGAGTTGGTCTCGGTCTTGGTTCAAGCTTAGTCATCTTTTCTCTCAAATTTTGCAGTACCGCAGTGCTAAAGGAACCTACTTTTGGAAATGCTAATACGCCGTCATTCTTAGTGTATCTAGCCCAATTTTCCAACCATATACATGTATGATAGCCATATTTTGTCATCATGTACGATGCAGGAGTTTTAGGCGGAGGAAGTAATTTTCCTTCTCTTGTCACTATTTCCTTAGCCTTCTTAAACACATTCTTTAGTTTCTTAAACCATGTAGGTTTTTCCCTTTCTTCTCCATACTAAAACTACATCTTTCGATAGTTTTCAGACTTTCAAACAATTGCACACTCTTCCGCAATCTGCTTCGCTGCACCAACCTATCACAGCGCGGTTCACACTAATGCACCAATTAGAATAGAATACGCTCCGTTCTCTCTCAACCAATTCTTACACAACTTTTGCTAGTGCACCAATCAACGCTCACTCCGTTCTAGTCACGTGGACCAATACCAGCGCAATACTTCTTACGTCAGCCCTGCTCCGGCTTCTGCAGCTTCGGCTGACCCCTTCTTTACAAAATTATCGGCACACTGTATTTATACCTTTATACAACTAAAACCAGTTAGTAACCACATAATACATCTCCATTTGTCTGTTTCGCTAAAAACACAGTGATAGTTTCCTCAAACTCACAAGTGTTCTGCATTTCCAGTAGACAGTTCTTTCCTCTTCTCTACCACAGAATTTTACTTTTGCTGATAAAGTAGCACTTCCCTCTACCATGCTCTTCTCTCAAGCTCCTGTATTTACTCTGTTGCTCTCTTAAGGCTACGTTTTATGCAGAGTACATTTGACTCCTGTGCTAGGAGCCAAGATTTAACAGGTGTCCTTTGCTATACATTCACCACTTTTACACGTAAAATGTCCCTAACTTGTAACACACGACTATGTTACCACTTTGAAACAGACTATGTGTTGTGTGACTTACATGCCACACTTTCCTCTTCTTAGGCAGAGTAACCAGCTTCCTACTTCCCAGAAGGCTCATAATTCCAACTACACACATCGTAATACAGACTCAACATATAGTGTTATACATATTTTCTGTACATCAAAGCTCTATACACATTACCCTACTAATTCTATACATTACCTATCCATGCTAACCTATAGCAACCGGACTCCTGCTACCAAGAAAAACGGATCCAGCGCTGCTCCAAACCAAACCTCCAAACCATAACTATAAATCCTAGGAGCTACAACACTTTACTTGTTATTCAATCCCACAAATCACCCTGCTCCCAGGATCAGTGAAAAACCAGAGGATGTGACGCTGGACTTTTAGCGGAGTATCTTACTTCATCTATTTAATCTAAATTTTATACACTATATACATCTACAGTTTTTAAGTCTTACCATGGTTTTACTCTCAAGAAACATTAAACACTCCACTATTTGTTCAATGGATCAGCTAGTAAAAGTTAACTAATGGACAACAATGCCAGCTTAATTCTTCATTTATTTAATTTTTATTTGAAGATTTAGGGCCCTATTCACAGAACTAACTTAAGACAAAATCCTAAACTTACTACTTTTGGTATTCACAGATGGCATTTAGTAGTAGTAAAGTTAGGGTTTTGTGTTAAGTTTGACTTAAGACAGACTTAAGACAGACTTAAGAAAGACTTACGGGAGACTTAAGACAGACTTAAGACAAACGTAGGACAAACTTAAGACAGACTTAAAGACAAAATCCTAACTTTACTACTACTAAGGGGCCGATTAGGATGGAGGATTTTCCGCCTCCTCCGGGCCGGCGGAAGCCACCTCCGGCCCGGAGGAGGCGGAAAATCCTCTGCGGACTCACCAAAGACCCACCGCCGCATTACGATGGCTGGTGGGTCTTGGTTTCTGTCCGCTGCTTTTCCGCCGCGGTCGGATTACAACCGCGGCGGAAAAGCTCTCATTTGGCTGGCAGTGTCTATCAGACACCGCCAGCCAAATTAGGAAGCATTAGTAAACATGCTTTTCCGCGGCGGTTTTTCCGCCGTGGAAAAGCATGTGTACTTTTGATTTTGGGGGCCCGTTGCGGGCCCCCAGGGTGTTGGCGGGTGGGGGGTGCACATGGGGGGTACCTATGGTACCCCCCAGCATTTACATGCACAATGCGGCAGGCACCGCGCGGTGCCTGCCGCTTTGTGCATGTAAATGTAAAACATGCACTTTTAACATTGCGGCGGGTGCTGCTTGAAGCAGCACCCGCCGCAATGTTAAATATCCAGGATGTGACCGCCAGGGTGGCGGTCACATCCTAATCGCACATGAGGGAACGCCGCAGCCCCTGCGGACGTTCCCTCATACTCTGGGGTCGCGGACGGACTCAAGTCCGTCCGCGATCCTAATCGACCCCTATATGTCTTCTGTGAATACCAAAAGTAGCAAGTTTAGGATTTTGTCTTAAGTTAGTTCTGTGAACCAGGCCCTTAATCTTCTAGTATGACCTATTTCATTTAACCTTAGTTCGAACACCAGTAAAACATTTAATTCACCTAAAGAAAAATAAAGTTAAAGTCAAACAGTTTACATTTCTTAGCAGAATAGTTCAGAAAATAAGTCAAAACCATATTACCAATGTTATCCACAATGGAATTCAGCATTAGCGAAGAATAGTTCGCAAACACAGCCTCTTTATTCTTTCTCGATGTTCACCTCCCATCAAGACTCCGTCCCCATCAAAATTTAAAGTCAGGAAAATGTCCTGCACCATGGAAAAACCAATCAGTCCAACAGCATGTCGTGGTGCGGAAAATAATTCAAAAGCAAGCTCTCTTCTCTCTTCCAAACAACCTCTTTTATACTCTTTTCCCTAACTATCTGACTAAAATTTGAAACTTTTAGTGTCCACACTCGATTTCCATTGGTTCGCACAAGCGGAGGATATACCACGCAGTCCCCCACGTTGCGGTGCGAGCAGATTCACTAGCAGACTGCGGGCGGCCTGACTAGGAATAAGAATAACTCCGTCGATCCCCTATACTTGAGACGTGATTACGACGTTTCTCAAGAACTGTGGCAGTATTTTTATACGCACATCTCTACTATTCTGAAGATACTTCTTGGAGGTGGCTGAGTAATAGAAGCGGTTGACTATATGCAACATTCGCTTGATAACTATCAAGATATTGTGTTTAAGTGGTATACTATTATTTTACTCCTGATGAAGGTTTTTGGCTTTGAACATGTATTTGCCATAATCGAAACGCGTCGATGCTTTTTATGGTGGAGAAGCACCGAGTGATAGAGATAAGAAACTCCTATAATTGTGGAAATTGAATATACAACTTGGAGTAATCTCAACAAGAAATTGAAACTGGTGTCCTCATTCTCCCCCTTTTAAATTGGAAATATTTTCCTTATGTACTGTCCCATCCTTATGTAATGATATACTGCTTTTTAAACTGTTTTTAATTTACCCTAATAAAATGTACAATGTTTTTGTATGACTGATTCATGTTTACCATTTACTGCTCCTTATTGTGCTTAAGTGGATGAATCTACTGTATGTTTAGTATAAAACTGTGGTTTACTTTGAAGTTCACCCAAAGGGGAAAACTTTATTGACAGTTTGTCTTCTGGTACTCTACCCCTTTGGTCTTTTGGGTCCCTCTCTTTTGTTAGAGATATAATAGGATGTTTGCCAGTAATCTGCCACCAGGTAGTTAGAATGCAGAATAGACATAAGGGATTTTTCACAGAAGCTAAAAAGGGGGGGCATCAAATCTAAGAAATGGGCAACCCCTGTGTCAAAAGGGGCAGTATCAATTACCTGCACGCCTTTGGAGCAGATGGAAGTCTGCCCCTTAGGGGGCAGAGTGCTCAGCTTCACCTCAGGAGTTTCAAAATGGCATCAAACCAAATAAAAGGATGGGATGGCCCACCCTGACAGAGGCAAGAACTAGGCCCAGCCGCACGATTGAGGTAATATGTTTATGGGGGGCAAGGGAACGCTGGGAGATAGGAATTTTGTGGATCACTGCAAAGTCCAGACATTTGTGACACAAGAATGTAAGGAAAATGCATTATTATGGGCAGCTTTGAGGTTTGCAGGGCACTGTGGATAAGAAAACATTGTGGGAGTTATGCAATGCCAATGACCCTGAACTCACATGAGCGTCTGGTTTTCAAAATGTTTGAGTTGGATAGGATTCCCTGAGTAGCACCTGAGCTGGGGCCCAAATACTGTAGCTACTTTCATTGCCAAATTAGATAATTTTGGTAATTTTTTCGAGGCTATGTTGATCTCTCCACATTGCATTTTGGGTCCTGTTGTGTCGCGGGCACTAGGTTCACCTACTCAAGTGGAGCAGCGTTTTTATTGGGATGGTGGGTGGTAGGAATTTTGTGGGTCCCCGCAGATTCCAGAACATTCCCTCTCAGAAATGTGAGGTACATTTGTGTTTTTAGCCAATGTTTGAGGTTTGCAAGGGTTTCTAGGGAAAAAAAGATGTGAGAGCCACAGAATCCACACCACCATATACTCACCTGGTGGTCTAGTTTTCAGAAATGTCTTGGTCTGGTAGAATTTTTCTGGATGGATGTCGATTCAAGGCCCAAAAATACACAGTTACTCAGAATACACAAAAAGGGTTGGTTTTAATTGAAAAAAATGTGATCTGTTATGTTGTGTTTTAAGCATTTTTCTGTTGGAGGCGCTAAGCCCACCCACACAAGTGGGGTATCATGTTTATCTGGAGATACGTGGGAATTCTGGGTGGTAGAAAATGTGTTGATCCCTGCAGATTATGGAAGATTCCTTCATTATTTATTGTTAGCCAACATTTGAGAATTGCAAGGGCTTCTGGGAAATTAAAACATGGGAGATCCATGCACGTCACACCATCTTGGACTCCCTCCATGTGCCTAGTTTTCAGATATATCTTGATTTGAAAGGTTTCCTTGCTGGCAGCCGAGACCAGGTCAAAAATCCACAGCTACCTACATTGTAAGAAGAAGGGGTCAGTTTCGAGAGAAAACCTTAGAGCTGTTCATGTTGCATTTGGGTAGCTTCCTGTCATGGGCGATAGGCCCACCCACACAAGTGAGTAATGTTTTTATCGGGAGATATGTAAAACACTAGGTGGTAGGAAACTTGTGGATTTTTCCCTCACAGATATGTCAGGAAAATGTGTTTTAAGTTTAAACGTGAGGATTACATGGATTTATGTGTTGAGAAATGTCAGAACCCATCAAGGTTTATCATCCAGGCCTCCCCTGAGTGTCTATTTTTCAGAAATCTCAGTATTTGTAGGTTTCCATGGGTTACCACCAAGCACAGGTCGAAAATCCACAGCTGCCCACATTGCAAAAAAAGGTCGGTGGAATGTGGCCTAAGACTGAATGTGCATGGCGTCCTTTGGATTATATAGTGCTGATCATGGAAAAGGTGATCAACTCCAGGTACAATTGATTTAGGCTTCACTCAGATCCCCTGCCCTGCATCGGGCATAAGACTCGAAGGTGGTCCGGAAAGAAACCCTCTGAGATTCTGTGATGGTCGCCTGGAAGTAGCGGCCAAAGCGATGATGATTTGGCCTGCCCAGCAGGTGACACCTGTTTTTTTCTTTTTTTAGCTTACACAGGGCTTCATCTTAAAATGAGAATACCTCCCTCTTGGTTCTTTATGCCCTTGCAGAAGAAGGATGCAAAAACAACAGTTGACGGACAGAATGCATAACAATCATACATTCACCCCAGTACAGAGATCTGGGCCTAAATCCGCTGTTTCTTTGCTCAAAATGCCATTCCAGTTTGAACCCAGCCATATGCAAATCAGTCTTGACCCTGTGCCCCATGGGAACAGTCCAGCCCGAACTGCCAATTCAGGTCCTGCCTGGACTGGAAACAAGCATCCTAGGACCGGTTTCGGGCTTTCAGCCCTCATCAGCCAGGATAGCTTGATTCCAGTGGCATGGGGCGCACGGGACTCACATCTGTGCCTACCCATCCCACTCAGGGTGTCAAATGCAGTACATTGTCATACATTCACCCCAGTACAGAGATCTCGGACTAAATCCATAATTTTTTTGCTCACCATGCCATTCCAGTTTGAACCCAGCCATATGCAAATCAGCCTTGACTCTGTGCCCCATGTGAACAGTCCAGCCCGAACTGCCAAGCCAGGTCTTCCCTGGACCGGAAACAAGCATCCTAGCACTGGTTTTGGGCTTTCAGTCCTCATCAGCCAGGATAGCTTGACTCCAGTCGCATGGAGAGCACGGGACTCAGGTCTGAGCATACCCGTCCCACTCGGAGTGACAAATGCAAAAACTACAGTTAATGGACAGAATGCAGAACACTGTCATACATTCACCCCAGTACAGAGATCTGGCCCTAAATTCATTGTTTTTTTGCTCACCATGCCATTCCAGTTTGAACCCAGCAATATGCAAATCAGTCTTGACCCTGTGCCCCATGGGAACAGTCCAGCTGAACTGCCAAGCTAAGTCCTCCCTGGACTGGAAACAAGCATCTTAGGATCGGGTCATCAGCCAGGATAGCTTGATTCCAGTGGCATGGAGAGCACAGGACTCACGTCTGAGCATACCCATCCCACGTTCCCTCCATCATCCACTTTGGTATTGCTTTGTTCGCCTTAAGTTGGCAGGGTATGCCCAGACGTGAGTCCCTTGCTCACTTTGCCACTGGATTCTAGCTAGCTAGGCTGATGACTGCTGATTAGCCAGGAACCGGTCCCAGGATGCTTGTTTCCGGTCCAGGGAAGACATGGCTAGGCAGTTCCCATGAGGCACAGGGTCAAACTGATTTGCATATGGCCATGTCCGAACTGGTGTGGTGGAGTAGGCTAAAGAATGATGATGGATGAAACCCAGATCAGTTGGCTGGGGGTGAGTGTTTGATTTGCTCAAACGCTCCGTCCATCATCCCCTTTGGTATCGCTTGCAGAAGAGGGAGCAGGCCAAAGGGGAAAAATAAACTGCTGGGGAACTGAGCAAGGTGGCTGCCACGTGACTATGGAGAAAGTGGAGAAGTATTGCTCAATGGTTAGAGCTGCAGACCCTGATGCAGAGGTCTGGCCCGGGACCAGGGTTCAATTCCCGCCTCGGCGGGTCTTGGGCTCAATTTCCTCGGACCTGATAATTCTCGCATCGGTGCCTATTCTAATCCACTCTGCAACTCTGGGCAATAGCTTGCTTAATCTCCACAACGGCCCCAACAGTGCTGGGATGCATTGGCTTCACCTTGGGGGTGCCCAGGAGTGGACATTTCACAGGGAAAAGCCAGGAAATGTTCCATAGCGGTATGCCTTACAGCGCCAGGACATCCCAGTTGGGGTATTAGTGCGCTTTACAAGTACAAATTACAAATTACATTACTATCACCACCACTCCCCCTGGCCCTTTACTCAACAAAAGAGGAAGGGCAAGCAGCCTCACTCCTAGTAAAGGAGGATCTGCAGACCTGGTTAGGGGACCGTCATGACAAACTAAAAAATATGGTCACCACCAAGATGGAAGCTCTAAAATCGGACATGGTCTCCGCCCTAGCAGATATGTCGAAGGGCTTACATGTGATGGGGTACCAACTTCAAGTTGCAACAAATGAAGACCACATAGTATAACCAAGTAAGGAGCAGGGGAAGTCTCAGGACTTCCAAGCCAAGATGGAGGAAGACAAAAAGGCTCTGTGTGACAAATGTGCAAACGTCGAGTATAGGTCACATAGGGATAATATCAGAATGCTCCATGTCTGGGGAAAATGAGGAAAATATAGATATAACTGCCCATTGTCAAAGTATGTTTTGCCCCTGTCCTGGAGGGTGTCCTGATCAAAGATATTCCCATTGTTATAGCCCGTAGACTTGTGTGCCACATGATGTACACCCAACAGATGTTATTGCAAAGTTCAATTGCTCTCCTCTTAAGTACAGAATCATGAAGGAGGCATAAAAGACCAAACCTCTAATATTCAGAGATGAACAGTGAGCTCTTACAGGATATATCCCAAATGACACTAACTAGAAAATGACTCCTGTAGTCGGTTACAGCAGAAATGAGATGGTGGCAAATTCTCTAAAGGTGGATATTCCCTTTCAGGCTGTTGTTCGAACGAGGGGGAAACTCACATAGACCACACAACAGAAGAAAAGCTGGAGATTCTAGGCCTGGCAACTTCTCTGCAGACAAAAATGAATGGGGGAAGGGCTGAGTTTGGGGGCACCATATGGGAATATGAGAAATAGTGAAACCAACCCAACAGAAAACCTGCAAAAGACTTCCTCATGGCAGCCCTTTTGTTCAGGGTGTTGACAGCTCTGGCTTAGTACAATATCCTGGGTCTGAGTAGAAGCTATGTGTTGGACCGCAGAGGAAATCTGACTGTTCCCCTCTGGCACATGACCAACTTGCAGTCTCATTCTGGAATATGCCAGTCGGGTTTGAATGCTCCAAAGGACAAATTACAGAATGGTGCTCTGAAGAGACGTGGGTGCCCATATAAGCATGATGTTTTCCAGTTTCTACAGAAAGGTTGAGAGTTTAAATTGCCAAGGGGAGCTTGAGGGGGTGGGGAGGGGGAGTGGATTGCAGACTGCAACTCATTCACCACCGTGTTTGGATGAATTTGATCGCACCTCTGGGGCAGTTGGTGTTCGAGTTTGGGGGGTGAGGCAGAAGAGTTTTGTGGGAGGAAGGAGTTTTCTTTTATAAGTATACAAGTGTACACTGAACTGGTGATTACTTGCAGAGTCTGTTTACTGTGGAGTTAAATGCTCTGCTGTGAAGGGGTTGATGACAAGGGCTGCTACTTTCTGATTATGCACACATATCGTAAACATATTCTATTGAAACATTAGCGGTCTCAACTCTCCAGTGAAGTGGCACAAGATATGGCAGGAGGTGATCTAAGGGCCATCTGATATGGTGTGTCTCCAGAGACCCATCTCAGGGATCCCAATACATACTATATGAAGAACAGATTATATCTCACCCAGTATTTTTCTGCCTCTCAATCCAAAGGAGAGGATCGGACTACATAAAAATCTATGGTTTGAAGAGGCTAGGGTCATTAAAGACAAGCAGTATTGGTGCTATATCCACTGGCAGGGGAAGTGTTGTGTCCTAACCCTTAACATTTTAAATGTTTACACCCCCAACATGGGTTAGATTTACTTTCTACAGACCCTTCTAGCTAAAATTAAGACTCTGAATCCAGAGGACTTACTTTGGGTGGGGGATTTTAATATTGTAAAGGATACTTTATTAGACAGGCACCCCCAAGATAGGCACCTACAAGGAGGCATCTCTAAAGCCATAGATCTGGAATAGCAGGCTTGCGGTTGATAGTCATATAGGGCCATATGTATGAACACATTTTCCCATAGACACAGAATGGGTTAAACCCTTTGATACATCTGGCCCATAGAAAGATAGGTTCCCAAGTACACAGATCTTACTCCTGTATCTACATGGTGTGAGGAACTCAGAGACTGGCATCATCCATGCGAATTATAACCCACAGGACCATGTCCGTCTCTGATCATAAAATGGTAACCTGGGAGGTGGACTCCATGGAGCGCCCAAGAGATAAAGCTTCTTGTAATTTCGATAGAGCTTTACTCAGAGATAAATTGATCTGTAAATTCCTGAGTGATACCATAAATAACTATATCTTTGAAAATACCAAGGGGGATCTTAAACTTGGGACACCGGGGGAATGCATTTAAGGTAGGCATTAAAGGGCAATGTTTAGTGGAGTCAGTTAACTGGAGATACATGAGACAAGCAGCCAAAGCTTCTTTAGAATCCTGACTCCTGTTTATTGATGTGAAACACAGAGAGAAAGGCACACTAGGAACACTGGGAAAGACCCTACATTTAACTCAGAAATAGGTTTGTTGACCACTGAAAAATCCCCCAAAATTACCTTTTATGTTTGAAACTTAAGATTTTTGTGAGAATGCAAATAAACCTGACTCCCTCTTCGCCAGGAGACTGAGTCTAATCTGTGCTATGTGCATGCAGGCCCCCGTTTAGGAGTATGGATGCCTCACCTTTCAGTAGCAAACATGAGACAACATCGGCTTTTGCTTCTTACTATTCCTCCCTGTATGAGGTCTACCCAACCCCTCAGGAAGAGATGGACACAATTACAGTAGCGGCTCACTTTCTTAAAAAGTAGTGCGGTAGGGGAAGAGGGACAGGTGTGGGGGTTAGCCGAAATATATTAAATAAATCAAAAAACACTAACCTGCTGCTGTGATTCCAGCCACCATCTCAGAAATCTTCTCCTCAGGGTCCCTGCACAGTGGGCAGGCTCCAGGACAACAGTGTCGCAATCTGCCTGAGCGGGCTTGTTTAATACTCACTCAGAGCCTAGGAGCCTGTGCCTCCACTCCACCCAGCTGTACAACACAGCTCAGGTGGAGAGAGATCAAGTGCCCATGATGGTTTGGACGTTATTATATAGACAGACAAACCGTCATGCACACTTTACATGTGCACTACTCCTCCCCCTGATCTCCTCATGGCCCTCCCCAACCCAGACTTGGCTTCCTGCAGCAGAAAGGAAAGTAAAAGGATAATAAAATGGTTTTATTATAATCTTATTTTCCCCATTTTTGTCTTCTGCCTGGCACTCAAGCAGGGAGGGCGGCGCTCCTCCGCCATAGCAGAAAAGCTGCTACTGCACATTTATCAGGGCAGCAGACCTCCAGGTGTTGTAAACAGCAAACAGGGAAGGCCTGGAAGCCCCTATAGTGGCAGAAGAAGTGTCTACGTTTGTAGCTAATCTGTGCCTCAACAAGCTTGTGGACCCAGATGGTGTGGCCAATTGTTTTTTAAAAATACATCCAGGCCAAGTTGGCACATAAGCAACTGGCCCTTTATAATTCATACCCCGGTTCAAAAGAGCTTACTCCTTCAATAATGAAGACTGACAATACACTTGTACACAAGGAGGGCAAAATGAAGGACCAGTGCACTTCGCATAGGCCAATAACCCAGTCGAATACTGATGCCAAAATATTTAATAAGGTACTGGCCAACAAGTTGGCACCCCACCTCATCTACTTCATACACCCTGAACCTCAGGGTTCATCCTTAATAGGTAGGAGGATGATAACATCTGATGAGTCCTCTACCTTATTGAAAAAGCTTACCTAAGGACCAGGCTAGACTGAGAAAGCATTTGATAGGTTATACTGACTGTTCCTGAAGCGGGTCCTGGGGGCACTTTGGATGGGCCTTCGCATGAGGAATTGGACAGAGGCCAACTATGTGCGACCCAGTCTAGATATTGATCAATGTCTTAAGAACATATTCAATTCACTTGGTCAGATGAACAAGGTAGGTTTGTTTCCTCTTTCCACTCTTGTTTGCAATGGCCATAGAGCCTCATGCTGCAAGGACCGACAGCACTTGGGGATTAAAGATATGCCCTTTGAAGGGGATCGGAATAGTATTCACCTGTTTGCCTATGACATTTTACTAAATATGTTGGACCCGAAGACTTCTCTCCCACATGCATTTTGAGGTTATTGTACATTATGGCTGTTGTTCAAGATTCAAGGTTAACATTAGGAAATCTGAACTATTAAGTTTAGCGATTGACCACGCGAAGAAGGGCCACAAAGTAAGGGGGACCTCCTTCCACTGGGCCAAAGACAAAATCAAATATTTGGGAAATTACATTACTCCCAATATCTGAGGGCTTTATAAAATTGTATTGACATATTCAGGAGGTGAGCATCCTTAATGTCAAGGTGGGTGTTTAGAGCAAATACATGCTCTGGTGGACTGGATCTGCCTGATATAAAGAACTAATATCGAGCCTGCCAGCTCTAAATGGATTATGATTGAAAACAACAGACTTTGAATTCACATAGATGCAGCGGTGGTGGGACAGGCCCACTGCGGCCCATGCAGGTAAGAGCGGTGGGGAGGTGGTGCCGGGTTAGGGGGGATTCGACAGACAACTACAAAGGAAAATTAAATAACTAAGTTTCCTTCGTAGCCATCAAAATCCCCCCAACCTGGCCCCACTGCCCCACCCCTCTTACCTGCACGTGCCACAGCTGGACAGGCCCCTTCGGTTATTCTATGGCTCCATAAAGCAGCATTACCTCCAGCCTGCTAAGTCTTAGAGATTCTGTGACCAATCCTGGATATCTGTAATCTTCCTACATGGGGTGGGAAATAGATGACCTTCCCACTTCCATATACACCCCTCTCCTGAAACCTGGGCTTCACTCTGGGACTCTGTAGACCCAAGTTTAAGAACTTGTCTGAGAAAGGCGGTAGAATGCTGAGGGACTTGCTCAAGGGGGAAAAATATTAAAATGTTCTACCAGTGTAAAAGAGACTTCCACCTACAGGAAACCAAGCGCTTGCATTTTTTTCATTTCCAACACGGGTCATGCATACCGGAAATAGGGAAGCAGTATGTAGACATATAAAATCTGTGCGGCCTTGGTCACTTAAACCCCCTGCCATTAGTTGGCCATACATGATGAAGTGACAAGAGGCACTAAATTTAACTACCACCAAACGCCAGCGGCAACACTTGTGGCTCAATGTCCGAAGCGATATTTATGTAAAAGTGTACAGAGTCCTAAAGCTATATACAAGAACATGATATTTTGTGGTATTACCCTGGTGAAGGTGAAACACATGTATTGGGATGCCCCAGTCTATGCTTGTGAAAATGTGGTATGTAATGGATGAAATTCCTATCTGGTGGTCATGCCCCCGGCTACAAATGTTGTGGAAGGAGGTCTTAAGTCACTTAAAAAAGGATGATGGGATATCCTATTAGACCTAGCAGTCATCACTAGGGGGATTCACCCCACTGAAATTAAGTCCCTTCCCACATGAGACTGGAGAATAAGCAAGTACATAACATTGGCCACTAAACAACATATAGTCCTTAAATGGAAATCAAAGAGCTTACCACACAAGAGTGGGCTCATAAACAATGGATTTTACTAGCCTTGGAAAAGCTAATGTGGGACTTGAACAAGTTGGGCAGTAAATACAAAGCAATGTAGACCCGCTGGTGGGATATTTGGTGGAGGGATCTTTGTTCCTACTGTGCACCCGAACACTGTTATCCTTGAGCCAGTGGTTAATTTATGAAAAAATAAGTGCTCAGGCTCTCATCAGAAGGGAGCTAACTACTAACCATAAGACCCTATAAGAGAGGAGAGGATGTGGCGTAGGGCAAGAGCTGCCTTCTTCAGAGCTGGGGAACCAGGTTTGAGTATCGGTGTAGGCTCAAAATCCGGCGGTTTTGAGCAAATCACGTAATCTTCCCGTGCATACCACAAATTATTGTGTCCTTAACTGGTGCTCATGAAATGTGCTCAAATATCTTTGGGTCGAGTTCCAGCTATAAGGACTGGTGTTCTAAGTGCCGGTGCCGATGACTGGAAACCACCAGCTCAAATTAAGCAGTGCTTGAGGCTGACCAGCAGCAGAAACCTAAACTTCGTCCATAAAACGTATCAGCTCTTTCTAAAACAGGAACTTTAAATGGTGCAGGTCCTTACAGTGGGTACTGCACTCATTATTTAACGTATTTTACCTAATGTTTGTGGAAAGGGGGAGGGAGGAGAGGGTCACGATTGAGGGAAATGTTTGTGCTTATGTGAACTGCTAATAAATTATAGTTCAAGAGCAGAAAGTGCTTTGGTTTTGAGTGGAAAAATGTATAATGTTTTTGTTGAGTTTTGGGCCCATTCCTGTTGCAGAAACTACCTCACTCACTCAAGTGGGATACTGTTTTTATTGGTGACATGAGATGCTGGGTGGTATTACATTTGTGGATCCCTGCAGATTCAAGAACAGAAATATGAGAAAATAATTTTTTTTAGCCAAGGGTTGAGGTTTGCAAGGGCTTCTTGAAAAAAAACCTTGTGAAATACAGGCAACATTTAGGGGTCGATTCCGATCTCGATCTGAATTCCTCCGAATGGGATTAAGCTTTACTGGATCCTATTCGTAGCCCTTGTTTACTACTGAATCATACACAGATTCGAACGACCAAGTACAATGCGAAGTTTGCGAACGCACAGACCAAATCGCTTCCGGGACCCGAACCTCTCCGTATGACTTGTACGTAGACAAAATGTGCCAGATTCCGACTGACGAGTACCATGCACGATCCGGACAGCCGCTTCATCTCGGTCTCAGCGAGATAAAACGACTGTCTGAAGCACACTTTGGGGGGCCGTAGCAGGCCTCCAAATCCATCACGGGGGTGTATCCGTGGCCCCCCCCGGTCCGAGCATGCACAGTGTGGCGTGCACCATGGGGTGCCTGCCAAAGGGTGTACACTTGTCCCCACCAACCCCTTTTCTGCTGTGGAGCCTGTGTATGTGTCTGTACATGGGCTCCCATAGACTTCAATTGGAGTCTGAGTGAAACGAGTCTGTAAGCATACGGCAGCATCGTACTCGCTCATTCAGAATCCTGGAGCATGTCTCGCTCAGAAAGCCCTTCTTACCCGAGTCATACGGAGGGCTTTCCTAGCAAGATCGGAATCGGGCCCTTCGTGTTAGGTTTTCAGAAATGTTGGGGTTTGTTAGGATTTCCTGGGTGGTGGCTAAGCTTGGCCCATATTCCGCAGCTTCCCACATTGTAAAAAAAACATTTTTGGTGACATTTTGTGTCACTGGCACTTGTTATTACTGATACAAATGAGTTCCACCTATTTAAATACACCAGGATTAATTTGCTTTAGATCACTCGGTTTTTGGACCTTTATTGTGGATGAGTCTCCCCACCTGAATCTCACTCTCTGTAATTTTATGGTAAATTGGACTGGGTGTGTTTACCACTAGTATCTGTATTTTAACCACATGCGTGCGGGGGTTATTTTTGCGCTGTGCGGCTTTTTCCTAAAAACTGCGTTACATGACGAGCTCAGCTCGTCATCCGCACACGACCACCGTGGCTGATGACGAGCTGAGCTCCTCATCAGCAGCGGAGGGGTTAATATATGGCTGCTGAAACATAGCTAGGGCAAGGGGCACTTGGTTGGTTACATGGGAACATGAGCAGGCTGCACGTGAACAAATTTAGTCATGCACCGCCTGGTAGTTGCATACAGGTACCTGCCTGTGGCAGTTTTAAACTGCAGATGCATCCTGTCAAAATACCCTTTTTGATAGGCCTAAACCTTCCTTTTAAATATTAATGCAACCTCTATTTAGTTTTATTGCCCATGAGGGCAGGGTGCATGCTATTTAAAAGTGGGGCATGTAGAAATTAAGGTTGAACAATTACCTACAATTGTTACATGTATTAATTCCTAAGTTCAGATTGGTAGCAGCTAGAGAAATCCTCTTTAATGGTAAAATTATTATTTTAGAAAAGCAACTTTTTGAAAGTGGTATTTTCCAGCCAAAGGTTTCAATGGCCTTTCTGGGAGATTCCAGCTTTCTGAGTCGGTGATGGTTCTCCAACTGGGAAATGTGTATTCAAGCCAGAAAGTACACAAAAGGGCCTGGGTGTAGAGAGGAGTGGATCTTTCTGACAGGATGGCTGGGAAAAATGTATGCCCTGCCCTGATTGCACTTCAAAAGGACTTTCCCCAGCACACACAAAGAAAGCTTATACCAGCCTTTTGTGTCATAGCCAGGCTTGAGCCAAACCTGGGAAGAGGGGAGAACGGATCAGACCCGGTTATAGGGTGAGACATTGTAGTGTCCCTATCCCACAGACTGGACTGAGCATAAAAGTGGCATGCAGAGAACAGTGCACAGACAGAATATCGAGTTTGAAATGTTGACATTCACAAATATCATGTTGGAAATATTGTGATGCAGAAATATCGACAGCAAGAATATCGTGGTCAAGAATATCGACTTGCAAGTCGGAAATATTATTTTTGAAAATATTGAAGTCATTAATATTGTCTGCTAAAATATAGTTGTTTAAAATATCGATGTTTTAATTAGTGTTATGTATTTTATTAAGTGATCTATTTTTCATACAAGTATTGCTTTTGTTTTTTTATATGTGTTAAAATTTTAGTCGTTTTTATTTTTTTTCAATTAAATATTGTGTTTTTTAGTTCTGTAGCGGGTTGTGGGTTCATAGGGGAATAGATAGGGTGGGAAGTAATTTAATTATTATTATCAGACTTCTTGTTAATGGATGCATGCTGCTTGGCAATTTAGTGTGTTGCGTGATCACGTGAGACTCGAGAGCAGAGCAATAGAGCTGCGTGGAGTGAGCTGCGTGGAGCGAGCTGCGGAAACGCTGCGGAGTTGCTGCGGAGTTGCCGGGTACCGTCAGCCAGGAGCCTGGGTGCCCGGTACAGGCAGCCATTAACCGACAACCCGCAGCCGCTAACCTTCGCAGATGTGACGGTAGAGATTCACGGGTACTGCACTGCCGCGAAAAACGCCAGAGATTTTGGTGACGCGGAGTTGGTGCAATCAGGAGCGGGAGAAAGGGGTGGAAAGATCACGGCTACAGGTGAGTGCAGGCAGCGGGCAGACGGCAGTGAAGGATGGCAGGTGGGAAGCGGTAGAAAACTGCATAGCCCCATTTAGTAATTCCCTGCCTCAGCCATACCACCGCCATACCCACAATTACAACTACATCCCCGCATAGCTCCTTGGATGATCTTTAAAACCCACGCCTAAAACCACCAAAAAGTTAGCATAAAAGCTGCTACTCCCGGCCTGACTTTTCCCCTGGTACAGGTGGTACAGGTGGGAGTAGTGTACGCCAAGGAACAGCGAGCGCGTAGCCGCAAAGTAAGAGCCGGGGCTGGTTCGCAGAGGCGACCTGTCTAGGACAGGTGCAGCCGGCGGCCCCCCGTTAGCTCCGCTCGCGAGGCAGAGTAGAAGCAACATTAGCTATTACCCAGCGCTGGGAAAGTACCGGACTCAAAAGGACCTAAAAGGAATAAATCATCATTTTTGGGCCGGGACACTCCTTGCTTGATTCTTGCCTTTTCGATTTACTACTTGTTCTTGGTTTGATATACTTCTGAAAACTGTACCCTGGCCCGCTTAAAACTCCCCCGGAATCAGGAGTTTAAGGTGCAGCACACAGGGGGAACAATACTCAACCCTATTGCCTGACATAAAAAAAAAACGGGGGCACTAGCCCGGGTTGATTATACCTGTAGGAAATCATGAGATCAGGTAAAGTGCGACAGGAGGTAACCGAAGAAACAAAAAATGTTGAAAGTAAAGATCAAGGGCCGGTTAAGAATAAAAAAAAAAGAAGGCCATACGACGAAGAGAGAGGCTGGTTTCAGCTCCCGAAATTTCGATGAGCAGCCCAAGATAAATCATCGGGATTCAAAATTTTTTCTTTTTAAAGGACCCATTGGCTGCCATTTACGTACAAACCCAGGAACAAGCCAATCTGCCAAGTCCAATCGGACCTGCATCAAGGATTAATAACAGCCAATATTCACCGGAACGGAGAGAGAAGGAGGAGAAGGGCACTCCAATAATTAATATTGAGAAAAATCCCCTGGTTAAACAACAATTGACAACCCAGGATGAAGGGTCAAGACCAACAGACTAATGACATGCAAAGTGGGCGTACCCAACCTGTTAGCGACTGAAAGCAGTCGCTAACGTCGCTAACGCCTATTAGCAAGGCAGGCGTAGCGACGGAAATATTCCCGCTATCGCCAAAACTAACGCCTGCTCCGACCAGTTCTTAGCCATGTTATCCAATGGGAGGTGGATAACATGGCTAAGAGCATTTTGTAGCTAATGGGTGAATATCCCTGTATTCTCAGCGATATTCACGCTATCGCCGGAAAATGTATCGCTTTGGAAATAAAAGTTGCTAATAGCATGTTATCTCAGCAATAATTTGCAGCGATGCTTAGCGATAAAAAATTTGTTGCTAAGCCTAGTTAGCGGTAAATATTGCTAATCGTTGGTAATATGCCCCCAGAAGTCATGTTTATAGAGCGCGTGCTCCGTAGCTCCTCAAAAAACATTAAGTGAGAAGAGATTGGCAAGCTCAGAGGAGCAAGATTTATTGATTTATTTTTTATTTATTTGAATTTTATATAGCGCATAGCTACCCTCGGGCATCCCAGCGCTTGTCCAGAATGGAAGCAGATGGCAGACAGGCAGATTCAGCGGCATCAGATAGGGAAGAGATGGGTTTTCAAAAGTTGACGAAACCTAACAATACACGGCTCTGATCGCAAATTCAGAGGATGCGCATTCCAGAGAGTGGCAGTATTAACAGAGAACCTTCTCCCACCCGTGCGTGCCCTTCTGACTCTAGGAATTTGCAACAAATACTGTTGATCAGAGCGCAAAGCTCTGTTAGACTTATAGGGCACAACTAAATTCCTCAGAATGGGAGGCCCCTTATCCTGATGCGTTTTGTGCGCTATACAAAGCGACTTAAATTTAATCCTTTCCCGCACCGGGAGCCAATGCAGCGCCTTCAATGCGGGTTTGGCTGACTGCATCCTAGGCGAGCTTGTAAGAAGCCTTGCAGCCGCATTTTGGATTTGCTGAAGTTTATTCAGCGTTGCTTCAGGGGAGCCCAGGAAGACGGCGTTACAGTAATCTAACCTAGATACAATAAGCCCCTGAATAAGCAGCTTCTTCGATGTCAACGGAATAAGGGGCAAAACTTTCCGAGCTGCACGGAGGAGCCCAAGGCAGACTCCTGCCGTTCGTTTTGCCTGGGTCCTAAAGGAGAGGTCCTGCTCTAACCAAACCCCAAGACTCTTAATCTCCTCTTTAGGACTCGGGAGGTCGCCTAGACAACTGGGCCAAACAGTTGCGGGGAGTGACGGTCCTTTATGCCCTAGCAGCATTATTTCGATCTTTGACCCGTTCAGTTTTAGAGCTGGTTCACACATCCAGGTGTATACTTTGGACATGCAAGAATGCAGCGCATCTGGATTTTCCGTCAGCTGGGATAGAGCCACCACCAGCTGAGTATCGTCAGCATAGCTGACGATTTTAAAACCAAAAGGGGCCACCACATCCTCCAGGGGGGCCATATACACATTGAATAATGTGGGGCTTAGAGATGAGCCCTGTGGCACACCACACTGGAGGGGGGTGGATGTCGACCGTTCACTGCCTTCCCAGACCTGGTACGACCGGTCGCTAAGAAATGACATAAGATACCAGGCTGGATAAAAGCACTGATTGGTCCTTTGTTCCCAAGGCCTTCAGCAATAAGTGTTCCTAACATGCAAGTAAGGTTAAACGAGGAAACAAAATCCCAGTATCAGATAACACATTGCAATTGGCAGAAAACAGAACATAATCAAAGAATTAGGGATGAGCCCAGCGGGGAGATCTCGTATAAAATCTGTATCTGTTCATGGAATGTTCATGGCTTTAATAATATGGGGCAAGACCATGGCACAGTGAAATTTTTAGAACAACATGAATTAATATTGCTCCCAAAAAATTGGAATCAGAGCCCTGAATCTATCGCCGGATACATAGAGCTTCATACCCTAGAAGAAAGATTCTCAACTTTCGAGCACCCGAGAGGAGGTCTAACAACATACATTGCACAAAAGTATGGATGGCAAGTGGAAGAAATAGACACTTCGGAAAATTGGCTGCAAGCCACAAAACTCACAGGGAAACCCGATTTAACCTAATTTAATCATAATTTATTAGTGCTCAATGTTTACGTTCATCCTGATAAAAAATTGAAGAAGGAAAAAATCACTACAATAATGACCCTAATACAAGCGCTACAAAAAACACATGAATTGTACTCCTTGATCATCTCTGGTGATTTTAATAGCAATTTAGTAAAAGATAATCACATAATCCAAGAACTGAGAAGTCTGGGTCTGACAATTTTGAATGGGAACGCAAACGGGGATAGACCTGCGGCTGTAACTTTTTTAAGTGGAAAAAGGCAATCGACAACAGATTTTATGATAATCAGCAGCAATCTGTTCCCGAAAGTAGTCGCATTCGAGGTTGGTCAACGCATAGAACGTGACCATCTCCCATTAATCACAAAAATTTACATTTTTCATTGATAAAACCCAAAAAATTAACACCTTGTTTCAACATACCGAAAAGTTTAACTTACGGAAATTGAAATGGGTTGGAAAGGATACAAAACCAATATTGGATATATTCAAAGAACACTTGCTTTCAATAAAAACCCAATACAAAGAAGATATCCTAAAGAATTATGAACATCTATGCAACGTTTTAACCTGTAATTTTCCTGTTACTAATGTTAGCAAAGGAAGAATGGATGCTGGGAAGAAGCCATGGTTTAATCTTAGTCTACGAGAGGAATAAAGGAAGATCTTACGTGAAGTCCGAAGACAAGCCATAGTGGCGAAAAAGGGAATGAAAGTAGATGAGGTGAAATTAAGGGTGCTACAAAAAAAACTATAAGAAGATGCTGGGTAAAGCAAAAAAATTATACCAAGAAGGTATTTGGTCAAAACTATTACTGGCCGGTAAAAACTAAAATGGTCAGATATTTTGGGATATTATTAATAATTTGACAAAGGGCAACCAACTAAGACAAGAGACAGGAATTGGAGAAAACATCTGGATTCAGTATGTACAAAATATGTTTATTGGCATGGAGCATGACCAAAAAAGGCACATTAAAAAAGAGTGCGAAATATGTGCCAAAAACATGGAGTTTGCAAAAACATTGCGATAAAAAGAAGAAAACTTACAGGAAGATATTAGCAGGCCATGGAACGATAAAGAGACCTTGTCCGAAGAAAACATTTGTAATGATCAAGTTATCTTGCCAGAACCTAATCATTTGAAAGAAACTACAAAACATACAGCAAAAGTTTCAGACATCCTGATAAACATTAAACAGCTGAAGGGAATAATAAAACGGCTAAAAACAGAGGGTGCGGCAGGACCAAATGGGCTTCATAATGCCCTTTCCAAACACTCACCTGACTTTTGGGCAGAATATCTAACACCACTTTTTTATCAGATCTACAGCCAAAATAAAATGCTCAAGTCCTGGAAAGGGAATATCATTCATCCGATTTTCAAGCAGGCTGATAATAATGAGCCGGGAAATTACAGGATAATATCGCTGATCGACGTGGAGGCGAAATTATATGGATCATGCTTACTGATGCACCTTCAAGATTGGATGGAGGAAACAAACTTAATTCCCACGTTTCAAACGGGTTTCAGGCCAGGGACAGGCACATTAACAAATCTGACAACTTTGGCACTCCTAACAGAAAAAGCAGAAAATGCATGCTTTATAGATCTGAAAGCAGCTTTTGACAGGGTGAATCAAAACCAACTATGGGAAAAATTAAGATCATGAGGGCTGCCAAGGAAAATACTGGAGGCAATAATAGGCTTGTACAGTGAAACCTGGGCAAGAGTAAAACTGGGCTATGGTCGCAGTATCACTGCAGAAATCAGTACACAACAGGATTTAAAACAAGGCTGCGTCCTGGTCCCTAGTTTATTTAACCTATACATGGCAGACATTGTTAAACACATGCAGGTAGGGGAAGGTCATCCACCGAACCTGGCAAATAGTCCAATTCCTTTTTTACAATATACCGATAATATTGTGGTGCTGAGCCAAACACTTACAGGGCTTCAAAGAATGATCAACAACCTTGTTATTTATCTAGAGCACGAAAGCTTGGAACTGAACAAGGAGAAGACAAAGGTGGTACATTTAGTAGACCCCAAAAACTCGAATTTTAAACGGTATGCAAAAGGATCACTAATAAAAGAGGAAGCGTCTTACAAATATCTAGGTCTAAAGTTGGGGCGAGGATTGACCCACAAAGAACATATATTGGACCTAAAGGGGTCAAGGTGGGGCAACTTTGTCCACAGAAGTAAGAGTCTTTCTAAGTCCTCTTTAAGACAGCAGAAGGCCATCTTCGGCTGGGCTACCAGACTCTGTATGCAGCGGTCCCAGCGATATCCTTTGGTGGAGGCTGGTGTCCTTCTTGGGGACCAATCTAGACTCAGACAACACTACCCTGTCCAAAATGAAAGTGGAATGGTGCACCCACAGAAAAGATCAACAAATCTTCCAGTCTGTTTTAAGAAAAGTTCTTTGTTTGTTTAATTTCTCAAGGCCTATAGCAGTGCACCCTTTCAAAAAAAGGCAACTGAATGGAATTGTGAAAACTGCGTTCACAGTGACTGCATCCATAGAAACGGTACATTCCGCCCAGATATAAAATGGCAATGTCAGCATTACATGACAACCATATTTGAATTGAGTGAATGTCCCGTCAACAACGGACATTCCCATGTTGTAACACAGTTACAATTCTCCAACATAAAGATCATGGTGTCAAAAACAAACAGATCAATTATGACCAAAATGCCCATTTGTGTATTTCCTTTGTGGCAATAATCAAAGCGTTTATGACTGTCTGTGTACATAATGATGATGCTCACATATATAATAAACACTGCCATAAAATTAAAGGCCAACCTACACATTCCGTGGTGGCCATGATAATACAGAACACATGGAGATACAATCAGGTATGATAGCTGCAACCATATCCATAACATCAGAATAACCATATCCATAACATCAGCATAACATCACCATATCCATAACATCAGCATACACAATAAACTACCTGCACGTTCCATGGAGGCAATATTGGTACAGGGCAAATATCCTGTCAATCGTATGTGTTAGTATATCGTAAGGCAAGAGCATCCTACATGATGGCCATAGAGATCAAAAATACTATACGGTCATCAGGGTCCACCTATTAGTATATGTTCTATGAAATTATAGTGACGCGGATTTAAATTCCTGTACTTCTAGTAACGGTGCTCATGGAAGTGCAAATGCACCACTATAATGCTAGGGGCCAACCTCACAATCCTGTAGTGACCATCATAACACTCTCAGGTCTGGCTGACTCCGGTACAATTTTTGTCCATCGAGGATCGGTATCTTGTGGGTGCCCGGCAGCAGTCAGTGGTGATTCTTCCGAAGTGGCTACTGATTTGCCGAATTGGGCTAATTCAGCTTTGTTGGCACTTCCAATGTGTCAGCCGACTGACCCTTAGAGTAATTTCTTTGTTCTGGGGCTTGGAAATGGCCTTTTCCCAAGCCAGGAGCCACAGGCAGAGCGTTATCTTTGCTAGCCCAATGAGCGGCAGGTTCAGACCTCCTTCGGTCACTTTTCCAGTTCCAGCATGATCTGAGGTTCAGGGTGCCAGGGGTGCCATATTTATTCCCGGAAAGTATCCTGGTAGGATGATATGGTCACTAGCCAATGGGCTACCAGGTTCCCTCCTTCTTGGTGATGGCTTTCCTGCTAAGTGTGGCATCAAACAATCCAGAGTGCACCATTCTGCCCCCTCTCAAGATGTCAGGACCCTTCCTTGGATGTTTAGGAGCTTGGTAGCCAACCCAAGAGGCGGTGGCTACCTGTAGGCTACATGCCAAGGGAAAACCAATTTGGGCACTGGTGTCCCCCTCTCTGTTCCCACCGCAAGCCTGCCTACCATAACAAAGGGCAGCCCCTCAAGAGCCTGATCACCTTTTGCCCATGAAAAGTGGCTTTGCTATTGAAACTCAACTTTTGGGTTAACAGCCTGGATCATAGAGTTACCCCCTTTCTAAAAGTTACGTTTCTTTAATAGTGACATTAAATCTGACTTTGGAATCAAGCTGGGTTTAATTCCACAATTAATTGATACCTGACAGTACCCATCTAAGTAGTCCTATTCAGAAGTTAGCAGGGTTGAATGGTCAGCCGGTAACTCTGTGTTAGCCAGTGGGGCTACTTACTCTCCCACAGCAAACGAGAAT
The DNA here is from genome assembly GCF_964263255.1 of Lissotriton vulgaris. Lineage (NCBI taxonomy): Eukaryota > Metazoa > Chordata > Amphibia > Caudata > Salamandridae > Lissotriton > Lissotriton vulgaris. The sequence continues at coordinate 578,043,030 of NC_141699.1, read as the reverse complement.
TTGGAAGTGTTGCTGCCAGTACATCTAATTATAAAATGCATGTCCTACTTTATAATAAACAGCTGCCTGCCTTGATAGGCCTCACTTAGGGGGAGACTTTCATATTTTCAAAGGATCTGGGGGCCTTGCATTGGTTTGAATGAAAAAGTTGAACTAGCTATGTTACCATTGCCCTGCCAATCTGCAGTGTCAGGCTAGGGTCCATTTTGTGCTTCATCACACAAGGATGGCACAATTAGTGCTGCAGCCCTGAGTTAAAACTCTCCATTTCTTGGGGTTTACAGATAGGCCAGTCTCTGCCAACTGGAGGTAGGCAGAGACTGGCTACCTCCAGTAAGGGGTTAGAGCTGTGACCCTGTGTTCTGGTTAGCAGGCCTCAGAGCACTCTCAGAGTCGGAAAATCAGCAATATCAGTCTAAAAATGTGGGTGTGAACATACAAAAAGAGGCAATTCCTTACACCAGAAGTCATACAGTAGTCCTCCATTGGCTTGGGCCAGCTGCCTTGATTTGAGAGTTGTTTGATCAAGGACTCTATCACTTATAGATTCAGAGAAATCCCAGATGAAAAGTGCAAATGTTATCTAACTCTAAATTCTATATTCTCATTTTTGCAGGCGACAATCATCTATCCATTTGGTATTACATTTCATTTGGTTGACTTTGCTGCCAATAACGAGATTGAAGTAGCCATTAATTAGCTGAATAGTCTTCTGTTGAACAGTGTTGAGTGCCTTCCATCATGGACCAATGGAAACCTTGGTAGTCCCATGGGTAATTTGACCTGAACCAACATTATGGTTTTCCAAACCATTATTTTTCTCTGGATGTCAAATTAATCTGTCTTCGCTTTGGGGTGTTGGAGTTTGGGTGTTTATAGTATTTTTGCACATTATAGCAGTTTTGACAGATTCACATTTATCTGGCTCAGAGCTGCTTAGTTGTTCCCTCTTGTATCCAGGGACAGTAATACAAAAATAAAGGTCAGATGCTTTATAACATACTTGAAGCAGTGTTTGCCGTTTTTTATAGCATGAGCCTGGACCAAGAGTATTACAATTGTACCAGTTTACAATAAACATGTGTTTTCTTCTTTTTAGCCACAAAGTGAATAGGCGATTTGCCCAAAATCATGGGATATAGAGCCAAATGGCTGCGTTTGATTAGAATAGTATCCCGTACCTTGCAATGCAAGCGCTCAATTGGAGGTGAAATAATGCATCAAGCAGCCTGCAGCATGAGGTGAGAGAGAAACATTCTCAGGAAGGAAAAATGCTCAGTCTACCTACATTTGGAAGAATTAGTAACAATAGTTCATGCAAACAGTTTTGTTGAGAACCCAGACATAAAGAAGGAGAAGAGATACACATCTTGATAACATAGCTGCACTGAGAAGAAGGAGCAATAAATGGAAGTCTTCTTCCTATTTCTGTTGCAGTTGTCTTTCTACAATTGCAAAGAGTGGGAACAAGGAAAAGAAGGCAGAAAGAGAGGTTGGGGTGTCCACAAAAACCGAAAATAGGTTTTTTTTAGAAGGGGATGCTGAGCAATTGATAAAAGTGGGATGGACCTTGAAGATGGCAAATAGAAACAATTCCAAAATAAACTGTGCTGTCTTGTTGCGTTGTGGGACATGGGGAAGGAGATGAAAGCAGTGGCGGCTGGTAGGGAACAGTGGCGGGAGAAGAGAGGGGTTAGAAAAAAGAAAAAGAAAACGTACCTGCTGATCGCCGCCGCCAGCTACCGCCTCTCCTCCGACACAGTAAGCACCCAGGCTCCCAGACTCCCCTGACCAATCATGACGCTGCCTTACAGCAGCATTGTGATTGGTCTGAGCGCTGTGGTTCGGTGCTCAGAGAGGGGCTGGGAGGCTGTGCATTTTTCTCATTATGGCTGTGGATTACAGCCGGTGGAAGACATACACAGTGCGCATGACGGTTTGGCTGGCCCGAGAAGGTCGGCCAAACTATCATGCGCGCTGAAGGTGCAGCAACTACTCCTCCTCCTTCGACATCTCACAAGCCCAGCCCCGCCTCGCCATAATCTATCCTGGCTGCAACTGCAATACTAAAAATAAAAAGATTATTACCGTCCATTATTTTTTCTTTATACTGCTTAAAACTGTGGAGCGACAGACACCCTTTTGCCTTAGCGGAAGAGCCGCCACTGAGATAGAGAGTGAAGAGGTTAAAATTAGAATCATTAAGGCCAAAGGAAGGGAAGAGGGTCAGGAAAAAAGAGGGAGTATTGTACAGGTCCAACATCCACTATAAATGCTGAAAACAAAAATATCCCGTTTAAGAAATAGAAGGCTTGCTGAGATGAGTTTTTTAACACTGAAACATCCGTCTAAATTCTGTCAGATTGTTTTTTTGTCTTTGCTCTTGTTAGTTTTTCCAGAGAAAACATTTTTAAATTTAGTTGCTTTGATACACAGTTTCAGATCATGGTTGCATCGATATGTAAATGTCAATCATGATTACACTTGTACAAAGTCAAAGAAGCAAATCTTACTTGCATCAATTCTTTAAGGAAAATCATGGTTACCATGGTAATCCAAATAGCAGCAAACTGGAAGGTTGTGATATGGCAGTTGCTGTGAACATTTGGGAATAGTGGTGACACAAAAAGAAAAGTTCTGCTACAGACTGGCAAGGAGGCATCACTAGGGCTGGACTGGGCATTTTGCCATTCTGGAACTTCCCCTTTAAGCTGCATGCTATGGGTCTGCTTTCATCGCAGGATGGGCTGTCATGAACCACCTATGCCCCAATTTCCCTATTCTATTGGTGGCCTCTTTCATGTGGGGGTGGGCTGAATATTTTTTGTCAGTGTTCTTTGATTTCCAACCAGTTCGAGGATTGTGCTGTGAAACCTCTGTCAAGTTGGCAGAGGGTTTTAAATTAGTAGAAGGTCATGTGTAGAAGTGATGTGTTTTGACCACTGCAGCCTTTGGGATTTGTGGGACCCCACATCTCCTATGTGAGAACAGTTCTAATTGTGCTGCTCATAAGCATCCCTCGCTGTTACCATCTGATACATGGAATCATTTGTAGTGGAGTGTAGTGCACATTATAATGATCAATAAGCAGACTGTCATTTTGCACAAAACAATGAGGCAGCTGACTTTGTGATGTGGTCAGGCTGCAGCAGTTTTCCGGTTGCCCACCCATCAACAAGACACTCTAGGCAATGGGATCCATTTTATCCACATCAAGAAAAATATTGTCCTATCAACTGGCCTCGGCCATAGGGCTGTCGGTAATCACTGGGTGCCTCACTTAACAAGGCCATTGCACTGCCTGTGAAACTCATTTTTTGACTCACCGGTGGCGCAGTGTGGCTGCCCATATATACATGGCCACGTAAAGTCACCCTGCATGTAAATTGTACATATGGGCCCCTTTCACGCATTACTCTGCATGAAAGGGGGTTCTGTGGGTGGTGCAGTGGGTATTTCCATGCAACATCCATGTATCTTGACACTTTCCCAGATTTACAATATTTTGCAAAGATGGAAATGCTTCAGAATCCTACGCCTCCCCGGGGCGGCATAGGAGTGGTGCTATGAGAAATATTTTATTTCTCCAGCATGCATAGAAAGAGGGAAATATCATCAATGATTATTTTTGTGCAGGAAGGTGCACAAAAACAATCCTGCAACATGACTCACGGGTGCCTGCA